>NC_080752.1:5281777-5906777 GCF_020826845.1 Diceros bicornis minor
TTTGAGTGTGTGCTTTAATAAAATTGCTGTTTCTTAAAAATGTTCTATTCCCTGGGAACATTCTCACAATCCAATACAGAATGATATGCACCAGATTACACAGCGTGTATAAAATAAATGTATTTACAAGAAAAGAATATAAGGAAATTCACCAAAATGTCAGGTTATTTTTTTGTGTGTGTGAGGAAGATCAGCCCTGAGCTAACATCCATGCCAATCCTCCTCTTTTTGCTGAGGAAGACCGGCTCTGAGCTAACATCTATTGCCAATCCTCCTCCTTTTTTTTCCCCCAAAGCCCCAGTAGATAGTTGTATGTCATAGCTGCACATCCTTCTAGTTGCTCTCTGTGGGACGTGGCCTCAGCATGGCCGGAGAAGCGGTGCGTCGGTGCACACCCGGGATCCAAACCCGGGCCGCCAGCAGCGGAGCGCGTGCACTCAACTGCTAAGCCACGGGGCCGGCCCATAAAATGTCAGGTTATTAATCTCTGGGTTATGAGTTTATGGATGATTTTTTTCCTTACTTTTTGTATTTCCAGTTTTCTGCAGTGAGCATAAATTATATTTATAATCAGGAAAAAAATCCTTTTGCAAAAAAATAAACTTTCATAAATTCAAATTGACTGCTCTTCATGCTCTTTAAATTTGGGATGAAGAAAAAGAATATTTATTGAGTGCCAACTTGGTCCTAGGCATGGTGCTGGATACTTTACATTCAATGACGAAAATCCTGAGAGGAAAGGATATTAATGTCCCCATTTTTGAGATACAGAACAATTACTTCTGTTTTATTTTACGGAAAAATCTTGAAATCTCTAGGACACAAGGATATAGAAATCTGGAGAAAAGATGGAGAAAAAAAGAGAAGACCTTAAAGAGAATTAAAGGCAGTGAAAGAAGATAATGGAGGATAGGGCATAGGAAATAATAATTTATTCAGGTACGTTCATCAAATATTTAGTTTCAACCATTTCAAGACACTTTGCTGGTGACCATGGGGTATACGCAGATGGATGTGACAAAGACCAAAAGACAGCATACATATGACAGTTCTTCTACACACATTCAACATAACATCCTGCATTAATGGAGCATAATAAAATTGAGACAACATGCTCCCCAACAACTAAAACGAAGAAGGGAAGTAAGAGTCGTCTGAGAGTACAGAGTAACTAGCAAAGTGAGTTGAGAGGAAAAAGGAATTAACTCTGGCTGGAGGGATGAAGGGGACAGGGGAAGAGGGGGTGGGATGAAGGGGACAGGGGAAGAGGGGGTGGGATGAAAGGGACAGGGGAAGAGGTGGAGGGATGAATGAGACAGGGGAAGAGGTGTAGGGATGAAAGGGACAGGGGAAGAGGGGGTGGGATGAAGGGGACAGGGGAAGAGGTGGAGGGATGAATGAGACAGGGGAAGAGGTGTAGGGATGAAGGGGACAGGGGAAGAGGTGGAGGGATGAAGGGGACAGGGGAAGAGGGGGTGGGATGAAGGGGACAGGGGAAGAGGTGGAGGGATGAAGGGGACAGGAGAAGAGGGGGTGGGATGAAGGGGACAGGGGAAGAGGGGGTGGGATGAAGGGGACAGGGGAAGAGGTGGAGGGATGAATGAGACAGGGGAAGAGGTGTAGGGATGAAGGGGACAGGAGAAGAGGTGGAGGGATGAAGGGGACAGGGGAAGAGGTGGAGGGATGAAGGGGACAGGGGAAGAGGTGGAGGGATGAATGAGACAGGGGAAGAGGTGGAGGGATGAATGAGACAGGGGAAGAGGTGGAGGGATGAAGGGGACAAGGGAAGAGGGGGTAGGATGAAGGGGACAAGGGAAGACGTGGAGGGATGAAGGGGACAAGGGAAGACGTGGAGGGATGAAGGGGACAGGGAAGAGGTGGAGGGATGAAGGGGACAAGGGAAGACGTGGAGGGATGAAGGGGACAGGGGAAGAGGTGGAGGGATGAAGGGGACAGGGGAAGAGGTGGAGGGATGAAGGGGACAGGGGAAGAGGTGGAGGGATGAAGGGGACAGGGGAAGAGGTGGAGGGATGAATGAGACGGGGAAGAGGTGGAGGGATGAATGAGACAGGGGAAGAGGTGGAGGGATGAAGGGGACAGGGGAAGAGGGGGTAGGATGAAGGGGACAGGGGAAGACGTGGAGGGATGAAGGGGACAGGGGAAGAGGGGGTAGGATGAAGGGGACAAGGGAAGACGTGGAGGGATGAAGGGGACAGGGAAGAGGTGGAGGGATGAAGGGGACAAGGGAAGACGTGGAGGGATGAAGGGGACGGGGAAGAGGTGGAGGGATGAAGGGGACAGGGGAAGAGGTGGAGGGATGAAGGGGACAGGGGAAGAGGTGGATGCTCATATCAGGCAAAGGGGTCTAATCTCTCCCGAGTGCCAGGCCTGTACTTAAAGGTGTTTATTGGCCATCTCTACTAAGCAACCTGAAGGCCCCTCAAACTCTGTGTCCTTAATCCAACCTGTCACCCACCACTTCCTCCCTCTGTGTTCCTTGCCCCAGTTAATAGGTTTATTATCCATTCAGAAGTTCATTTATTCAACAAATGATCATCGAGTGTCTGGTATGTGCGGGCACTAGGCCTAGTAAAAGTCACACATATTTAACAAGTAAATACAAAAATATAAAAGTACAGGAAAAGTGAAGAAAAATGTGAGACAAAAATGAGAGACGAGTATTTAGATTGGGTTTTCCACAAAGACCTCTTTGAAGAAATAACATTTCTGAGAACCGCAGGATGACAGGGAGCTAAGAAGATTTGTGGTTGAAGGGGAGGTTCCCAGCAGAGGGAACAGCCTGGGCAAAGAAACTAGGGAGGAAAGGACTTAGCAAATTGGGACTGAAAGACAGCCTCTGCAACTACATCAAGGAAAAGAGGGGGTGAGTGTGGTGGGAAATGAAGGTAGAGCGGTAACCAGGGCTTTGTAGTTTCTGTTACAAGTTCTGAATTGTATTCTATGTGCAATGAAGAAACAGAAATGAAAACACCGATGCCGGCACTGCCCTCGTGGGGCAAACGGCCTAGTGAGGAATACAGACCATTAAACAATTGATTTCAATCCAGGTCATAAGTGTTAAGATAGGGGACCTATGAAGTGCGATGAGAGCACTGAGGAGGGACAACTAATTCAGTCTGAGGCAGTAAGTTCACTCTCCACTGGGATCATCGCAACAAGTTCTTAACCAGTTATGCAGCCTTCACTGTCTACCTTCCAATCTATCTTCCACACTGCCACCTGTCATCTTTCCTTAACACAAACGAAAGCATGTCAAAACCATCATGGCCTTCCACAGGATAAATTCCAAACTCCTTGATCTTATGTCACCATTTGGCCCTAAAATGGGCCAAATCTTCTTGATTTAAATTTCTACTACCACCTATCACAACGAGTGCAAACTTTTTTTGACTCAACCCATAGTAAGAGACACATTTTACCAGTACAAACATACATATCCACATAAAACACTAAAACAAAAAGTTTTAAGAAACAACTCAAGTAGGATTACTCTGATACTTTCTATTCTAGTCTATTTTTTTCTTAAAATGCTGGTTGTGGTTTATTCCTGACCTGCTAATGGGTCCCAAACTGCAGTGTGAAAATCGACTGCTCCCCCCACTACCATCGTCCCCACCCAGCTCTGAACAAACTCGGTTCTTCACCCTTTACCCAAGCAGTCCTGGATGCCAGGAGGGCCCTACCCTTCCTTCTTCCTTGTTCCTTCACCTAGCAAGTTCCTACTGACCTTTCAAGACTCAGCTCAAATGTGACTTCTTCAGAGAAACCTTTCCAGATACGGTCCCAGTCACCATGCTTCCATCCTTACAGGGCCCAGGGAATAGCACATCCTGAGTGATAGTACTTGTCACTTGTCACGTAAGGTGTATTATAATGACTTCCTTTTTTTTTTTTTTTTTTTTTGTGAGGAGATCAGCCCTGAGCTAACATCCGCCAATCCTCCTCTTTTTTTTTTTTTTTTTGCTGAGGAAGACGGCCCTGGGCTAACATCGGTGCCCATCTTCCTCCACTTTATATGGGACGCCGCCACAGCATGGCTTACCAAGCAGTGCGTCGGTGCGCGCCCGGGATCCGAACCAGCGAACCCCGGGCCGCCGCAGCGGAGCGCGCGCACCCAACCGCTTGCGCCACCGGGCCGGCCCCATGACTTCCTTTTTAAAACAAGTTAGTAGATTTCTGGACATCAGCAATCTAGATTTGTGTGTGTGTGTGTGAGGAAGATCAGCCCTGAGCTAACATCTGCCAATCCTCCTCTTTTTGCTGAGGAAGACTGGCCCTGGGTTAACATCGTGCCCAACTTCCTCTACTTTACATGTGACTCCGCCACAGCATGGCCTGGCAAGCAGTGCATCAGTGCGCGCCTTGGATCCGAACCCGCGAACCCTGGGCCACTGCAGCTGAGTGCAGGCACTTCAGCGCTTGCGCCACCGGGCCAGCCCCGTAGATGTTTTATCTCAGGCCCAAAAGAGAGTCTAATCTGCAGCAAAGGTCAGGGATTGTTATGCTGAATAAATGAAAACTGATCTCATCTTGTACTACCCTGCCCATACCCTCACCATCGTGGCTGTGCACTAGACAAACTAGCTTGATTTCTATTCCTCAAACGCATCAGTCCTTCCTCCCTCACAGCCTACATTGCCCCTCTTCCCCCAGCATTTCCACGGCGGGCTGCTCCTACTTGATCTTCAGATCAACAGTCTACCCTGAGAGGGGCTGTCTGCCCAACCTCCCATCACATTTGTCTTTATAGCATTTATCACTCTCTGAAATCATCTTGTTTTCTGTTTGTTTACTTATCTGTCTTCCGCATTAGGATGTTAGATCTTTGAGGGACATGGTGTACCCAGTTTTCCCCAGAAACTTCCTCCAGTAGAACAGTGCACAGCGCACAGTAGGCCCTCAACAAAACATCTGGTGACGAAGGAGTGAGCAGGGGAGGGGGCAGACGAGAGCAGAGAAGTCTTATGGACCCGCGTGGAAGCCACCTTGATTCCCCGGCTACGGCTCACGCGAGGCACCGAGGCCCAGACCGGTGACCGAGAGAGAGGGAGGAAGGTGAGCGCTCAGGCGCCACGATTCCGGGCCTACCAGTAATAAGTGACTGTGCAGGCCGCGCACACCCTCTCGGCGGGGGCTTCGCACACCTCGCAGCAGAGCCGGCGGCCCCTGGGCACCGCCAGCGGGTAGATCACGCTCATCCCGCAGCCAGCCAGGTCGCTCTCTAGGACGGTTGCCCGGCGAGGACACGCTGGACGTCGCCGTCACGTGACCACCACGGGGCCGCCTCACTGACATCATTTCAAGGGCAAGGGGGAGGGGCGTGACTCTACTGACCCCTAGAGTGTGTTTGTGGGGTTCAAAAACCCAAAAAACAGCCCCGCCCACAAGTCTCAAAGGTTAAACGGCCGGCAGCCTAAGTCCCCTGGAATCCGGAAATGCCTATACGGTGGCCGCTAAAAGTCAAACACGGCCAGTTCTTTGCCCAGCCCAGGAAACTAACAGGAGGGGGACGAGACCCTTCCAGAAGCCTGCACAGCCGAGAACTGCGGTCGGCTCAGGGTCAATTCCAAGGGCCGCGCAGCAGCGTCAGCACACACCTCCAGACGCCGAGAACTCCGACGCCGGCGTCCAGCGTAGGGTAGCGACCCTCCCCCTCATTAGTGCGGCTGCGCGTGGACCAGGCGTGGGGGTAAGGGGCGTGGCGCCGGCGGCCCTGGGGCGTGCGCAGCCGCGAGGGGTGCCCGGGACTGATGGCGGAAGTGGATCTGGTCGCCGAGTTCCCCCAGCCAGCCGGTGCTGCGCGCTGGGCCGAGGTTATGGCTCGCTTCGCCGCCAGGTTGGGCGAGCAGGGCCGACGAGTGGTGTTGGTCACGTCCGGAGGCACCAAGGTTCCACTGGAAGCCCGGCCAGTGCGCTTCCTGGACAACTTCAGCAGCGGGCGGCGCGGTGCAGCCTCGGCCGAGGCCTTCCTGGCCGCGGGCTACGGGGTTCTGTTCCTGTACCGCGCGCGGTCCGCCTTCCCTTTTGCCCACCGCTTCCCGCCCCAGACCTGGCTGGCGGCCCTGCGGCCCTCCGGCCCAGGCCCTTCGGGTTTGCTGAGCCTGGAGGCCGAGGAGAATGCACTCCCGGGCTTCGCTGCGGCTCTGCGGAGCTACCAGGAGGCTGCGGCTGCCGGCACCTTCCTGGCCGTAGAGTTCACCACTTTGGCGGACTATTTGCATCTGCTGCAGGCTGCGGCCCAGGCGCTCAATCCGCTAGGTGCGTGCCCTAGGAGTCTAGCGGTTGCCCAGAGGCAGAGCCTCTCTCCCCAGACGGTTATCCCCCATCCCCTCATTACCACGGGTCTCACAACTAGGGAACCTGAGTTCAAAAGGAGCTTATCCCATACCCCTTTCTGATTTATTCCATCTTGTGCTTCTCTTTGCAGGCCCTTCTGCGATGTTTTACCTGGCTGCAGCCGTGTCAGATTTCTACGTTCCTGTCTCTGAAATGCCTCAACACAAGATCCAGTCATCTGGGGGCCCACTGCAGGTGATGGGCGCTTCTCTTCCAGAGATCTGATCCCCTATAACCAATCTTGGGTTAATTCCCTCTTGATCTGGAGATGGCCTTTCTGCGTTCCGTATGTGCTAGGCACTAGGCATAAAGAGATGAATAAGACACCGCCCTCCCTCAAGGACCTCACGATCTAGTGAGGGAGCTGGACACAGACATAATTACAATACAGAGTGATAAATGCTCTAGTAGAGGTACGTACAAAGCAAAGTCAGAGCATGGGGTGAGTGAATCTTGGGGAAGTCAAGAAAAGCTTTCTGGAGGAGATGACTTGAACTGGGCTTTAAAGATGAGCAGAGGGGGGCCGGCCCCGTGGCCTAAGGGGTTAAGTGCGCGCCCTCGGCTCTGGCGGTCCGGGATTGGTGGGTTCCACCCCGGGCGCGCGCATGGACGCACTGCTTGGTAAGCCATGCTGTGGCGGCGTCCCATATAAAGTAGAGGAAGATGGGCACTGCTGTTAACTCAGTGCCACTCTTCTTCAAGAAAAAAGGGGAGGATTGGCATCAGATGTTAGTTCAGGGCTAGTCCTCCTCACAAAAAAAAAATATATATGAGCAGAGGGTATACCAGACAAAGTAGGGAAGGGCTTTCCAGATGAGCTACACAATTAGAGTTTGGAAATGGGCAGTGTGCTGTGAACTGAAGTTGGTAAGGCTGGAGAAGAGGGAGAGTGGTGGGAGTGGAGGGCAGTCTGAAGAGACAGCTTACTTCATAGAAGACTTTGTATTCCTTCTTAAGAAGCTTGGACTTTGTCCTGTGAAGCGAGGGAAACATAAATAGAATGAGATAAAGTTTTTATTTGAGGAGAACATCTGGCATCCATATGAAAGGTGAATTCTGGGGGGTGGGGATTGGGGATAGATTGGATGGGGATTTAAGGAAGAGGGATGGGCAGGCTAGTGGTGTGGTTGAGATGTTCAGATGATCTGGCTTCTTGGAACCCAAGGGAATTCTTAGTCATTTACTGGGTGATGCGAGTAGAATTTAAGTAGGAGAAACTCTACCTGTGGGGCACTTGCTGACTTTGTAGGATAGTTCATTTGTTCATTTCTTCAACAGGTATTTATGGAGGATGTACTATATGCCAGGCATATTGTAGGACCTGGAGATAAGGCAGTGAAAAAACACGTACTGTGCCCTTGCCTTGCTTATGCTCTGCAGAGGAGACAGTAAATGAGTCAAATGCATACTATGTTAGTGATAAATGCTAAGGAGAAAAATAAAGTGGAGGATGGGTATATGATCCCTATCACACTTGCCAACGTTTTGAGGGGAAATCCTGATGATTAGCTTAGTGATTTCACACTTTTTAAGTTCTGAGAGCTTTAGTTTATCCTGTATTTTTTAGTTCTGTCTTGGAAGTACACAGAACATCTCAACATTCCCCTTACAAGGGATCAAGAATGGTATAGAGGAGTTTTGACCAAGTGAAAGTAACATTAGTTCTGTTTCTTCAATGCTAATATGTGTTACAAGTGACAATTTTTTTTTTGCTGAGAAAGATTGGCCCTAAGCCTAACACCTGTGCCCATCTTCCTCTGTTTTATATGTGGGATGCCTGCCACAGCATGGCTTGATGAGCGGTGCATAGGTCTGCGCCCAGGATCCAATCCTGTGAACTCCAGGCCGTGGAAGCGGAGTGCGTCGACCTAACCGTTGTGCCACCGGGCGTCCCCACAAGTGACGATTTTTAAATGGAAGGATTCAGTCAGTGCAAGAAATATTTTAAGCTGAGAGGTTTAAAAACTATTTATAAGCCCACTTTATTTGAGCTTCTGCCAAAGTACCATTTGCATGAATAGATTATTTGCATTTGTTTATTTGAAGGTTTAGTTTAAAAAATAAAGGAGAATGTGTGAGAAAATGTAATGCTGTTCTTTAGAGTTCTCTTAATGGTGATGAAGGTGGCAGACCAGGGCCGATTCATAAGACATGGTTTGCCCCAGAATATGTATGAAGCCTTGAAATTAGGCATCCTGATGAACACTATAGAGCCAAGGCTTTTAAGCTAAGCATGTAATATGCCTTGAAAAGTTTGATAAAGAGAAATCCCACTTAAATTGACATAGCCAAAAATCTGAGTCCCTGCTTCCTTAGTTTCCCCATGAGATTGACCTGGTAGGTAGTGACCTTTGTTTGCTTATTAAGCTTTTCTTTTTCCAATACAGATAACAATGAAGATGGTGCCAAAAATGCTTTCTCCTTTGGTTAAAGACTGGGCTCCCAAAGCATTTATAATTTCCTTTAAGTTGGAGACTGACCCCTCCATCGTAATTGAGCGTGCACGGAATGCTTTGGAAATCTATCGACATCAAGTGGTGGTGGCTAATATCCTTGAGTCACGACGGTCCTTTGTGGTTATTATAACCAAAGACTCGGAAACCAAGTTATTGCTATCAGAAGAAGAAGTAGAAAGAGGCATAGAGATAGAAGAGAAGATAGTGGGTGATCTTCAGTTTCGACACACAGCTTTTATACATGACAAAAACTGAAGTAAAAAGCCTTTATAGGATCAAAAATTGTTCAGTGGACCAGGGCTCTCACAGCTGGTGAGAACTAGAATAAATCCTTTGCTTTCATAAAGACAGAGAAAATGAGGGGGAAAAAAGCAGTGAGTGGTGTGCAGGGGAATATGGTTTGGTATTTGTCTTTTAAAGATCATTTGATAATCACTGAAAATGAAAACAAAGGCAAAGTAGTTATGACCGAACCGCCTGACACACCTAAATATCAACTTGATTTTGAAAATGAACAGGAGCCGTTTCTCACTTTTAAGTAAAAGAGCTTATTGGGAATTATATTCCTCAAAATATACATGTGGGGCCTGAAAATCAACCTCCTTCATACTGTAAAAAGGATTATGGATGCATGAATGGCCATGCTTTGAAGATCAAATGTTTGTTGAGGCCTAGTATGAGGTAGGACCTGAGGATTAAAAAGATGAATAAACATGTCTAGTTTGGGAAATGGATATATAAAAAATTAAGTGCAATAAAGTGTGTGCCCAAAAGCCGACACAGTGGAAAAGATGTTTTTTTGGAAATTTATCGAAGATGAGAGTAGGAGAGAAGAATACCTCCCTGGAGATAGATTGCCTGTAGAATGATGAGCTTCCCACTACATCTTTTCCTAGATTCAATTCATATTTGAGTTAATTTAGCTTTCGAATGTTTTAGGACTGCTTTACAGGGAAATTTAACCCGGCTTCCACTTGGGGCCTGGCAGGGGTCAATTGGTGACCTCTGCCCTGAGGGAAGTATTACAATGTGGTGAATAGTTTTGGCTTTGGAGTCATTTTAGTCAGGTTTGACCCTTCCAGGTGTGCCACCTACTAGCTTGTAAACTTAGACACATGACTTAGTTTCCTTACCTATAAAATGGGGATAATAAATCTCTGCAAAATAATGCCATTTGTTGCAAGGATTAAATAAAACTGCACACTCAATAAATGATTGCAATTATTTTTCTCACTTAGCAAGGCAGTGTTATTCAGGTGCCCTGTTCCAGCCCTGAATCCTTGAGGTTCTCAAAGCTCCTCTCACTGTCCTGGGCTTTGGGTTAGGAGCGCACACGAAGTGTAGTCCAGAAAAATCCCTTAAATGACCTGTAGGATGGTCCAGAGTGCAATGTGAAAAACTACTATTAATAACTAGGTAGAAGCAGGTACTGTACTTCACATAAAAATTTGATTTAAAATACAATTTGTGATATTTCATGGAGTGAATTGGGAAGGGTAGCCTGATGTGTCTGATGGATAATAGAGGTACAATAAATTTTAATTGAAAAGATTTGAACAGGGCCGGCCACGTGGCTTAGCGGTTAAGTGCTCGCGCTCCGCTGCTGGCGGCCCGGGTTCGGATCCCGGGCGCGCACCGACGCACCGCTTCTCCGGCCATGCTGAGGCCGCGTTCCACATACAGCAACTAGAAGGATGTGCAGCTATGACATACAACAATCTACTGGGGCTTCTTTGGAGCGAAAAAATAAATAAATAAAATCTTTAAAAAAAAAAAAGCAACTAGAAGGATGTGCAGCTATGACATACAACTATCTACTGGGGCTTTGGGGAAAAAATAAATAAAATTAAAAAAAAAAAAGATTTGAACAGAAGTGCCAAGATGAACTGAAATACTTCATTAAATCAGGTAACCTTGAGCAGAGGAAATATAACTGCAGCAATCAGGACTGTTCTGGAAGCAGCAGTCCCATTGAACAAAAAATTTGAATTAACTTGAGGTGAAACCTCAAGTGCAACAAGCTCTGTCAGCAGTAGCTGCAGTGCTGAAGGGGCAGGAAGTGAAAGACTGATTTTCTTCCCTACATCTGTAGCTTCATGTGGATGATGACTATCATTATCATCTTTGAACGTACAATGAGGATAAATGGAGTTAAAGCTAGAAGTGATCCTAAGGTTTGTTTTTGCCGTAATTCTTACTTCCCTTGGGAACTGTTTCCTATCCTGTTTTGTTAATGCTTGAAAACAACCACCACTACCCTACATGGAATTATTTAAAGTGTTTTCCAATTCAGTTTAGTTTCCATCCTGAACACTTAAACAGTATTTACACATGTAAAAATTCCAAGAGGTTTTGTTTTTTGTTTTAACCGCAAGTGGAGTGTGTAAAAAAAGAAAATGAAACAGGAGTCAATGAGAGTAAATAAGGAACTTGATCTAGACTGGAGGACCAAGGAATGTATCCCTGGGGAAGTGACACTTGAACTGATAAGTAGGAGTTAAGTGGCCTGGAGGTGATGGTGGTGAGTATTTTAGATCAGGGATAAAACACTTGCAAGGGCTTTGGTGCCAGAGGGAGAGATTGAAGCACTTCTAGAAAGTAAGGGGTAAGATCCGTCCAGATAATGCACGCGGAACCGGCAAAGCTTTGGGAAGGATCCTGTGTGGAACTAGAATAAGAGTTAAGAAAGGCAAGTAGGTGTTTGGAGTACCAGCAAAGCAAGGGCCTCAGTAAACATGAGTAAAATCCAGCTATGATGAACTACCTGGAGTCTTGCAATAAGAGCATTTAAATGAAGATGATGTAAACCGAGCGTAGGTTACATTTTGTGTAATTTAGAATTTTTTATTTTGCATTACGTAGGTGGAGGATATGGTACGCCTAAACCGAATTTTTAGTGCTTAGGACTTCTAAAGGTCTTCAGCCTTAGGGATAAATTCTAGTCAAGCCCGGTTTCTTCGTTTTTACAATAATAAGTCGGTTCCAAAAGTGGTGTGATTTCTCTTAGGTGCCCCAGGTAGTGAGTGACAGAACTTCTACCTAGTACCCTCTCCCCTCTAAGAATGAAGTTACTTCGAGAAAAATAAATTCAAGGTTATTAGGCTGGGGCTCTAGATAAAGCCTGGCGGGAAGCTATGTGAGAACTATAACTGGTCTGTGACAAAATGTATCCCCTCAGGTGCGAATGCGCGCCTCGGCGTTACCATGGTTACTACAAAGCCAATGGAATGAGACGTTCCTTCGTTCCTGCCGAGGAGCCCCGCCCCACGGCCCCAAGGCCAATGGTGTGCACCGCAACAGCGGTCTGCGCAGACAGAGCCGCCCCGGAGCCAATGGTGCGCGTCGTTTCTCGGGCGCCCGCCGGAAGGGCGCCTTGGCGGCTGCGCGGCGAGCGCGGTTGCTATGACGCCCGGGGCGCGGTGGCACCTGTGGCAGGGAGCCGGGCGGCGGGGTCGGAGCCGCCGGGCTCTCGCCGCCGTCTCCGGGAGACAGTTTCCGGCCTGGCTCCTGAGGGTCCCGCCTCAGCCCGAAGAGGGAAGCCCCTGTTCTCCGCTCCGGGTCTTTCCCGCTTGCCTCCCCAGTGTGGCCCGAGACTCCGGGACGACAGCCTCTCCTGGCTCGGCCTTCCTGGCCGCCGGCCGGAGTGACTCCGCCTGAAGAAGGGTTCGCGCTCTCCCGGGACGCAGCCGCCGCAGGCGTGTGCAGCTAGGCTGCCGCTCTTATGGAGAGAGGGCTCCGAACGCACGGGTCAGTTAGGTAGGCGGTCCTTTCCTCCCTTTCCAGGCCGAGACTCACCCCTGCGCAGACGAGCGCACCTGAAGGTCCAGGCCGGTACAAAGTCCACGAAGCCACGGCTCCCCCCGATTTTAGGCCTGAGAACAAAGAACTGCCATTTTTTGCTTCACCTTAATTCCCAATGAAGCTCTAGAGGCCCTTTGTATTCTTAGCATCAGGCGTCATGAAGTCAGTTACCTTCTGCCTTTCAAGCCACAACCTCATCCACTTGTCTCATCACCCTGAGCACCAGTTTTCTCATCCTGTCGTTCCACAGCCATTTCACCCTTTCTTGTCCACGCTGCACATTACTGAATGTCCATTCGTCACCACCTCTCTCATCTATAGACCACCCCCTTCCGCTTTCTTGCTACAGAGCTTTGGGTCGCTAAATATTTCACATTCTCCAGCCCTGGAATGATTTGGAAGATTTTCTCGGGTTCTCTGCACTATGGCAAGCTTTCTATATTGAATAAACTGAAGACTTGAATGGAGAAACGCACACTGGGGTAAATACAAACAGTAAATTACTACCAGCCTAGTGTGGCTTGAAAATGGAGGGGAAAAAATCAGAATGCATTTTTGGGCCCACGTTAGGCTTATCTAAAGAAAGAAGATTGTTCCTTGATTAAGTGAATGCTGTGTCAGGCTTACGTTTTAGTGAGTGATGTATTCATGGCTATGAAAAGATCATTCAGAATGATCATGTAACAGGATTTCAACTTTAAGCCCATATGAACCCAACACCTTGATACGATAGAATTTTCTGGAAAGGAGATGCTTGAAACAGTTCTTGTGCCTCCTCTTCTTATCAGTTTCTTAATCAGAAAACTTTCTTTGTGATGTGAGCCACGAAACAAAAACAATGAGGAGGAGTGATTGAAAATATTTTTGGCAAGGGAGCAGGTTTAATAGTCCTAAAAATACTGGAACAGAGAGCCTTAGAAATAGAATAAGATTCATTTAGATCCAGTGCAATTGTATTTTAGGTTGGAAAACTTTAATTTGTCTTAAAGTATGTGTTCTTTGTCAAGTCTTACTAGTCTTCAGTATGCAGATTTAAATGTAAACTTATTTTGAAAATATGGGAAGTGTACATTTTTAACCAGTATTTTTGGGACTAGGATCATTTGGATAGTGTTATTTCTCTGGCCTGTCACAGCAGTTGTGATGTCTCATGCTTAGAGCCAAGTCCAGTTTCCAAATACTGAGAAATTCAGCTTTCTCTTGGAAAAGAAAAGCAAGTTCTTCAGCTTTTTCAATTTTTCACGTTAAATGGGAACTCAATAAATTCTTTTTTTTTTTTTAATGTTTTTAAATTTTATTTATTTATTTATTTTCTTCCCCCAAAGCCCCAGTAGATAGTTGTATGTCATGGTTGCACATCCTCCTAGTTGCTGCATGTGGGACACGGCCCCAGCATGGCCGGAGAAGCGGTGCGTCAGTGCGTGCCCGGGATCCGAACCCAGACCGCCAGCAGCAGAGCGCACGCACTTAACCGCTAAGCCACAGGGCTGGCCTAAGGAACTCAATAAATTCTAACTCTTGAGAAAAGAGTCTGTTAGATGTTCTATTGTAAGGAGTTTTCCTTTCCCCTCTAAACATGTATTTATTGAACAAACATCATTATGGCAACGTTAACATAATTTTTAAAAATTATCCTTTCAGTCTAACACAGTAGTTCTAAGCCTGTGTTTAGAGACACTTGGCAATGTATGGAGACATTTTTAGTTCCCACAACTGAGGTTATGTTGCTGGCACCAAGTTGGTAGAGGACAAGGATCCTACTGCGGTACACATCCTGCTATACACGAACATCCCCCACAACAAAGAATTAGCCAGCCCAAAATGTGAATAGTGCCGAGGTGGAGAAACCCTGTCCTAACGTATCCACGGTTCATTTTTCTCTTCTGTGTCAATCCATGCTCATGTGTATACATTTTTACATAGTAATAATTATAGTGTATATTTTGTCTTTCTTTTTCACTTTAAACTTTATACGTTAAGCTTTTAAACATTGCTACATTGTATTCAACTTTTTTAAAAAGTATTTTTCTCATTTTATTTGAGAATTGAAAAGGATAACTGTATACAAACATGGATTGTATTTAAGATGTCTCTAAGCTTTAAATTATATTTGTGTAGAAGGAAGAAAGAAAGATTAGAGTGAATGACCTGACTGGATATTTCAGTTTTCATGGCAATACTATTTAGTTTGTTCCCTAGTGTCACTCAGAGACCATGGGATCCAAAGCTCATCCTTTGCTCAGAGCCAGGAGATGTGCTGTGGCATGAGGTGTGGTCCTGAACAGGTGGGGCTGACTCTGCACCCATTCTTCTCGTTTAAAATTCTTTGTCTCTGACTCACTTTGTTTTGACAGCTTTACCACCTTATTCTTTACATCTAGAAGTTTTTGGAAGCTCCACAACACTACAGGATGTGCTTCTTTCCAGAGAGTAAATTTTTAAGTTACTCAATGAACCTTTATTCAGTTTCTACTTGTAGAGAATAGTATGCTTGTATGCTTTGTAATGTGGGTAATTTTTGACACATTTTAGATGTCTTTGCGTTTATAATTCAAAGAATGGATTTATATTACCTCAAGATTTGCTTTTTTAGAATTTTCAAATTACTCAACCATGGGGTCTCAATAAATCCACTGGAAAAATGTTTTTCCTGGGATGTCATAGCAGAACAGGTGGAGGGACCCAGGATGCCAGACAGAGGGACCCATATGTTCAAAGTCATGGAAATATAAGCAGCATGATGGGGATCAATAAATATACTGGCCTGAAGGGCTAATGTCAAGGTATGGCAGAAGATAAGACTAGAGAGACAGGCAGGAACCAGATTGTAAAGAAGCTGGTGCCAAGCTAAGGGGTTTGAACTCTTCCTGAAAGCAATGGGAATGTTAAGCAGCAAGTGATTTGTATTCAGAAGGATTAGTCTGAGAGCTTTGTGGAGTACAGATTGGATGAGGTCCAGCCTAGCAGCAGGGAAGTCAGTTAAGGATGCTGTTACACTAAACTGGGCAAATAGCAGAGCCTAAACCAAGGCAGCAACCTGAAACATGGAGAGGATGCATTAGAAAATGATAAAAGAGGTAGAATCTACAAATTCAGGGACTGGTTGTGCATACAAGTGGGATGAATAAGAAGGTTAGACCAAGGATGACTCCCAAGTTTCTGGCTTGGGAAACTATGTTGATGGAAACTGTGGAATACAGAAGGAGGAGCAGGTGTAAGAGAAGATGAATGGATTGTTCAAGCTGAGTTGTTCACTGGACAATTGGATATGCATTGGTCTTAAATAGTAGACTCATTTTATATTGGCTTCCTGGCCTGCATCCTCTTTTCTGGAACTTCTACCTCTCCACTGATCCTTACTTAAAGAGTAGGCTTTAGGGCCGGCCTCGTGGCTTAGCAGTTAAGCGCGCACACTCCGCTACTGGCGGCCCGGGTTCGGATCCCAGGCGTGCACTGACGCACCGCGTCTCTGGCTATGCTGAGGCCACGTCCCACATACAGCAACTAGAAGGATGTGCAACTATGACATACGACTATCTACTGGGGCTTTGGGGAAAATAAAAAAGGAGGAGGATTGGCAATAGATGTTAGCTCAGAGCCGGTCTTCTTCAGCAAAAAGAGGAGGATTAGCACGGATGTTAGCTCAGGGCTGATCTTCCTCACCAAAAAAATAAAAAGAGTAGGCTTTGGTGGCCGTATTTGTACCCCCACTTCCAACCTATTACAGCCACAGCTCACTGAATGAGAATTATATAACTAACCTCAGAGAGGAGGGCACAATTCATTGAGTGAGCAACAAATAATTGTCTCTCTTTCATAAATTTGAGCTAAGAGATAAAGAACAGAAATGACTTAATCTGAAAAGTCACATAAACTTAGGAATTGAATGACTGTTTTCAGCCTTGCTGATGAGCAAGCGAAGTCTATCCATGTAGAGAAGCAAGTTAATGAGGGCAAATTTATAGGGAAACCCAGAGACAAAGGACCTTATAGGTGAGGCTAGGCCAGTAATGGCTGTCCAGTTCCGTATCCAGTTCCAGTGTAGCCATGTTTAGTTTGCAGCATATGCCCTTGTATCTTATTCTTTCAGTAACCATCCTGTAGTAGTTGGAATTGGTTGGCCATGAGGGACAGAAAGCTCAAAATAATAATGGCTTGAAAAAGATAGAAATTTATTTCTCTCACACAAAAGTCAAAAAGAAAGCAGTCCAGAACTGATAGGGCAGCATCTTGAAATTGTCAGAGACTCAGATTTCTTCTCTCATGATAGTATATCATCCATGGCATGTGGCTTCCACCTCATGGTGTCCAGGATGGCTGCTCAGGCTTCAGCTATCTTGTCTGCATTCCAGCCAGTAGAAAGGAGAGGGCATCTTTTTCCTTAAAGGACACTTCCTAGAGGTGGTACACAATTCCATTTACATCCTATTGGTCAGAACTTAGTCACATGGCTGTATCTAGCAGTAAGGCAGGCAGCCTCTGTTCAGTCAAAAAATTGTATGTCTTATTTCTGTGGAAAAAGGAATGAATAAATATTGAAGGACAACTGCCAGTCACTACCATATGCACTTGTATTTGTTCTAATTTCAGTGTTTCTGTTTCTTGCCACTTTTTCTAGATAGATCTGGAGCTTAGCCGAGATGGATTATTATTTAATCCTCCTAAAAACCCAATGAGGTAGGCATTACTGTTATATCCATTTTATTTTGGGGAAATCAAAGTTTAAAGAAGTTAGATGACTTGTCTAAGTCACACAGCTTGAAAGTGGTGGAGCCAGGGTTTGAACCAAGGTATGTCAGACTCCTACACCCAAGGTGTTAATCACCATGATAGTGAGAAGGGCAGAGAGCCAAAGGCAGGATTCTTAGGAATGGCAGCATTTGAAGGGTATGGAGAAAGAGGAGCTCAGGAAGAACACAGAGAAGGAAAGGCCAGAGAGGTAAGAGTTAAAACAGGGGAAAGTGACATCACAGAACAGAGAAAGGAAACACTTTCAAGAGAAGAGTAAGCAGATACTGTAGAGAGATCATATGTAAGAAGAACAGAAACATGTCCGGTTGGATTTGGCATTTCGAGGGTCATTGTCAACTGAGTTTGAGTCCCGTGGTAAGAGCAGGGGTCAAAACGCAGTGATTTGAGGAGTGAAAGACAAATTAGAAAGAGGACAGTAGCTTGAGGGGGATGTGGTGGCATCAAAGGAGGGTTATTTTTGTGTCTTTATTTTTAAGAACAGAGACTTCTTGAGCTAAAAACAAGACATCAGTACAGAGGGAGATAATGAGCTTAAAGATTAGAAAAAGCTTTCTTGAGAAAGCAATATGTGGTGGGATCTAGAACATAGGTAAAGGGATTAGCTTTGGTCAGGAGTGTGGAGAGATCTTCCACTGAGAAGGGAAAGAGGACAGATGTCCAAAGATGAAGGTATTGGTGGTAGTGGAAGAAGCTGGCATGATGGTGACCTTAGTTTTACTAGTGCTGGGAGAAAAGGTCATCTGCTAGAAGAGGGCAGAGATGAAATTTGGAGTTTGGTGGGAGAGGTGGAAGTTCTGAATAGTTGCTGAGTGAAATAGTAGCCGAGGCTGGCAAAGAATGCATAGAGTGACCTATGCAAGTACAGAAGCTGGGCTCAGGCTGCATACCAGGAATTTATAGTGGCTCTAGTCTGCATGCTTGTTTTATTTTTCTCTACCAGCACTCAGCAAACTAAAATAGGTAGAGAATAGTCAAATGGTCAAACTTTTCCAGGGCTGGAATTTTCAAGGAAGGTGGGACAAGGAGCAAGATAATTGGGGAATTGATGAGAGATTGATTGAAATGATCAACAGTTCGGTCCAGGCTTGAGGGGGAAATAAGTGAAACCAAAGAGTATCTGGTAGTTTGAGAGAGGATGTAATGGTACAGGGACTGGACAACTCACTGTCATTGTAGAATAACTATAGTTTAAGAGAGCAGCCACTTCATACCCATTAGTATGGCTATTATTTATATTTTTATGGTACTTCCTCAAAAAGTTAACATAGAATTATATATCCAGCAATTCCATTCCTAGGTATATAACCAAGACGATTGAAAGCAGGGATTCAAACAGATACTTGTACACCAGTATTCATGGCAGTGTTATTCATAGTAGTCAAAAGGTAGAAGCAACCTAAATGTCCATCAACAGATGAATGGATAAACAAAATACATGCAATGGAATATTATTCAACTTAAAAAGGAAGGAAATTCTAATACATGCTATAAAATAGATGAAACTTGAAGACATTATGCTAAGTGAAATAAGCCAGAAACAAAAGGACAAATATTGTATGATTCCACCTATATGAGGTACCTAAAATAGGCAGATTTTTATACAGACAGAAAGTAGAATAGAGGTTACCAGTGGCTGGAGGAAGAGGGAAATTAGGAGCTGTTGCTTAATGGGTACAGAGTTCATGTTTGGAATAATGAAAAAGTTCTGAAAATGGATAGTGGTGGTACTTGTGCAATATTGTGAATGTAGTTAATGTCACTGAATTCTACACTTAAGAATGGTTAAGATGGTAAATTTTAGATTTCATATATTTACCATACACAGAAGGAGAGCAGGAAGTATAGAAGTTAGTGGTCAGAGTGGGGCATTTGGAGTTTAGGATTGCAGGATTGCAGGGTTTCAACAGTCGTACAGGTTATGGCAAAGCCTCAGTTGCAGCCATGGAGATGGATGGCTAAGCAGAGTGGAGATTAAAGATCACTGGCTTTGGGAGGGTGGATGAGTCATGCACTTGGATATTGACCTGCAGCCTACACTGTCCTCCTAACCAGCAAGCCCCCTCTTCCTATATCCCTGCTTACCCTCCGATGTCCCCAAATCTCCCAGAAGCCAAGGATCCAAAGGTATCCTCAATATCTCCCATCCCCTTTTCCTTCCAACTTTCTCCAACATAAGGCTCTCCCACTCCACCCCTACAACATGGGGGGATTATGCTACTCTCTGGGGGCAAGCAACCCACAGTACAGGAGTTGTAATAATTCAGACATTTATTTTCTAATTACAATCTCATCAGTTTATCAAAACTATGTTTTAACATTTTGATGTAATGCTTTTGCATTCTGCTTTTTCTCTTATCATTATAACATAAGCCAAATTTTTTCCATATTGCCAAATAGGCCTCATAGGATGCTATGTATTCCTGGTGTCTTGGGTTCTCTGATACCCAGGACTAAAACCACAAACAACTGAAGAGTGCTCAGAGATTTTGTAGGGAGAAGGAGGATATGAGTGGAGAGGAGAGGGTGGAGTGGGGTGGGGAGGAACATGAGAAGATTTATAGCTATAAGTCATAGAGAGGACACATGGGGTGCAAAGGTTCAGACCTGGGTCCCTTTTTCTTTCAGTATGAGTATCAGATGGTAATTAAAATTGTATATATCATCTACAAAAACTGTTAATATGAAAATGATGAGACTCTGGAAAACTTACCAAGAAAGGAGAAAAATAATAAAAATAGTTTTGCTGTTAAAAAAGCAAAACTGAATATAATTATCTGGACTAGATGTGGTACAATAATAATTATGCTTATCCCTACAATTTGGATCAGATTAACTTGGTTAAAAGTTGTATTTGATTATAACAGCAAGTCTCATTCATAGTTAGCGGTTCTGGCAACACAGCCACCACTTCATCGATCAGCAGACATTTATCTTTCACCTACTGGGTAGTGCAAGCTGTTATGTAGCATGACTACTTTCAACTTAAAAAAATTAAAGACAATATTGATAGCAGGCTTAGATCAAGAAGTTTAGAAGCGAGCTGAATGACTTAGAAGTCAACAAAAATTATAAGACATATTCTGTGAGCAAATTACTCCTTGATAGTCTAGAATTAGTGGCTTCTCTAGCTTCCAGAGGAGTCCTTTTATTTCTAAATATTCAGTAGAGGGAACAAAGGCTTTTTTTGCGTTTATGACATTGCAAGGGGCCTTTGGGAGATTTTCAAATTATTAAACTGCAAACTTTAGAACTAGGCAGACAGAAAAGCTTGTATTTTTTTAAACACTCTACTATATATTTGCATTATATATATCCTGTCATTTCTTATTTTAAAAGATGTACAGCTGTTCAAAGCTTTAATTTTTTTTGTAAGCTATTTTATGTAAGTGCCCATTATAACTGGATAACATAACCATTAATTAATAGGAAAACTAAACGGTACTTTTTAGAGAGTCTAACTCTAGGCGTATATACATATTAGATATCTTGTATACTCAGTTGTGTGTGTATTTGTGTCCATACATATATGCTTATCTCTTCTATCAAGGGAAAAGTTCAATTAGGAGACGTACTTCACCATCTTGAGAAAGAAGGGATTGAACCCCTTGCTACTACAGAAGAACAACTCTATTTTATCTGGTGCTTATTCTAGCACAGTGAAGACAGGCTGAGGGCTGCTACCAGAAATCTAGAAGAAATTTCAGTGAAGCACATGGAAGAAATGAAAGAAGTAAGACTAATAATGTCGAGTTTTAAGATATCTGTGGTTTTGTTCATTGTCCTTCATTAAATTAACACATTAAAAACCAACGTTTGACTATCACTGTGTAGTTTGCAAAGCACTCACATGTACATTTTTTTTCTTGAAACACATCAACAGTCTATTGTTTTCCAATAGAGTACACGTACAGGAGGTTGCCCAGAGATGACTAGTTGAATATCCAAATATGTCTGCTCACTGTGGCTTCTGTTATCTTGGTAAATTCCTCCTCGTCTCAATAACTAGCCCTCTAGCTGACTTTCTTACTTGTCACCTTAGAAACCTGATTAGTCGGTGTACTGTGGGTCGATCTGCTTCTCAAAGGCGAGCTTGTATTAACCAAACTCACAGAGAAGTTTGTGGAAAAATAGACATCGACTTATTAATTGACAATAAGAAGTGTAAATGCCAGAGGAACCAGTCACATATGCCCTGTGGCTGATGCATTCTCTCCCTACAGGCACACTACATGGGAAGCCAAATTTTAATCAGATGTTTTCTTGGTGAACAAAGGGTTCTAAATTTTTAGAGCACTGGCTGAGATAGCCAGATTTCCATAATAGGGCTATCTATACCTGCCCTTATTTCTGGACCTATTATATCTAGGACCAGGGTACTTAGCCCTTAGATGGATAGATAATGGCATCTTTTGACTCTCTTCACTCTTTTTTGATGTTTCCAGTACTAATCAACCTATTTTCTGACGTATTCTTTCTTTAAATTAGTTAATTCTCTCAGGTTGCTTGGGAATCACTCTACGGTGCTCCTAAATCTCAGTTCAGATAGGTAACTTGTTGATTTTTAAATTTAACTCTTAGAAGGCAATCTGATTTCCAAACTCTTAAAGAAGAATGAAGCTCCTTTAGAACAAAAGCAGTACAGTGTAATAGACCGTGAATTTTAGCATTAGGCAGATGGAGGTGAAAAATGGCCTTTAGCACTCTCTCTCTATAACCTTGGGCAAGTAACTTCTTTGAGGATGATAATAGTTTCTTCAAAGGGATTTGTGAGGTTTACACAAGGGAATGTGTATAAAACATTTCACACACATACTTGATACCTAATAAGTAGTCAATAAATTGTAGCTATTATTATTAGAAATAGGTATTATTGTTCCTGCCATTTTAAAGAGGAGGAAGCTGAAACTTACCAGAAAGTTATAAAGTTGGACTGCAATCCTGTGTTCCTTCTACTAGACCATTCAGCTTTTTGTTCATTTTCTGAGGAGTTGTACAATAGGCTTCAAAACAGCTCACCACCTCATGCACTTCAGTGATTTCGGTAGTCTAATTCTAAGCAATTTGGCACAGTAAGTAAGAGCTCTCAGTCTCTGGTTCTGGCCCAGCTGTGTGTGAAGTGTAGCTCCTTCCCTTGTGCCTGTGTGACAGGACAAGTCCCTTAGCCTCTCTCAGCCTGCTTCCTCACCTTTAAAGTGGGAGGATAATGGTCGCAAGGTTGTGGTGAAAATTAAATACTTGATGTCCTTAACATAGTGCCTGGAGCATATAGCTAGTTCTCAATCTATTTTTATTAGCCACATAAGAGTGAGGCTGTCATATTAACCAGAAACTGTTTTTAAAGAATACCCAACAATTTATTTTAATACAATCTCCTATTAACATTTCTGACATCTTAATCATCAGTTTTGGCATAGGAGTATAAACATAATTATTGTTTAGATTGTTCTCTGTTCATGGGTATCATAATCATATTTCTTAAACCATAGATAAAGAGATTTGATTTGAAAACTGATATGTTAATGGAAAAAAATATCAGAGATTGTGGCTGTCTCATGAAATTTGTGGTTACGTGTCATCGTATCTATGGAAAACAATGTCTGTTAACATAAGACAGCTGGAATAAAGTTTAGAGAGAGAGACCCACATGTAAGGAAAGGTGAGTTTTCTGCTTATTTCTCAGATTATAGACATGATAGTATGGTGATCTCTTAATGTCTCTTTCACTTAATAGACTTGTAATGTGAGTTAAAATATGCACCATAGACCAAGAGTAAGAAAATGGGGCCGGCCCCGTGGCTTAGCGGTTAAGTGTGCGCGCTCTGCTACTGGCGGCCCGGGTTCGATCCTGGGCGCGCACCGACGCACCGCTTCTCCGGCCATGCTGAGGCTGCGTCACACATACAGCAACTAGAAGGATGTGCAACTATGACGTACAACTATCTACTGGGGCTTTAGGGGGAAAAAAAAGAGTAAGAAAATGTATTATTTTCTTTTTAGGTGGAAAATTATGCAAACCATAACTGTAACAGAGGAAAGAAAAGCCTTTTCTCATGGTTATGAAAAGGAAAACAAACAGCTTAGAGATGAGTTTAAAGAGCTCCAACTCAAACAAGGTAATTTTTCTTTTTGTAAAAATGTAAATTTTAATTTTTTCCTAATTCTAAAAATTAATTTGTGACAATTATAGAAAATTTGGGAAATGCATTAAAGTAGGAGGAAGGGAAAAAATTACTATATATCCTCCACTCTGAGAAAGTGCTTGTAGTGTTTTAGATGTACTTTTTGTCTTTTTAAAGTATGTATTCTGAAATATTCTGAAACGTGTGAAAGAGTGTGGAATGGTTACTTCCTTCAATGTCTGTTACAGCACTTCCCACACCGTGTCATAATTCCCCGTGTCAGCTGGCGGCAGAGATCGTGTCCTGGTCTTGGTGGTTTGTGGGTTCCCCACAGCACCTGCCTTGTAAAGTACCTAGCATATTAAGGACTCAGGAAAGCTGTAAAGGAAGTTACAGATAGGACCCCTTTACAATATTCTACTTCGTTTAGCTCCACAAATTAGATATTATTATATGTGGTCAATCATTATCTATATTTACCACACATTTCTGATTTCCTTTGCTCAGAATTGTTCCTTGCATCTTAGATATTCCGTTTGGGATCATTTTCCTTTTAGAACTTCCTTTTATGAGGGTCTGTTGATGGAAAAGTGTTTTTCTTTGTTTTGAATCTCAGGTGCAGAGAAGATTGAGTTAATCGTAGGACATGTTTCACATATTTCTACGCTCTGGTTTCTTTTTTTTTTTTTCTCCTTGTTTTCCATTGGATATATTGAGTTTTCTTCTACTGGTTTAAAAGTTTGCATTCTATTTTTGTTCATATAGTGGTTGCATTTTAAGAGTTTTCCCTAATTTTTTCCAGCATTTTTAGTTACTCTCAGCAGGAGAGTGGTTCAGGGCTCTAATCTGCCACACTGCAGAAGATACTGTATGTCTTGCTGCCAACATAAATTAGTTCACAAAGGATTGGTAAATAGGGGAATGATGTCATTATAATGTGGAAGTTCACATACAGTGTTTGCAGCACGTTAATGATTTGGGCTACCAGCAAGCCTTAGAGTTTGTACACGAAGCCCATTCATCCCACATTCTTCTTCTGGGCTCAGTTTAGCCACATATTTTGCCTCGGAAGTGCTTATTGCAAAGATATCCCTAATCTTTGTGCATTTTGCCTTTGTTTCCATAACTCTGTAGACTCCTTCTTTAGCTCACCTGTATAGCAAACTTGATTATTTTTTTAAAAAGTCCTATATTTACTATAGTGTTCTTTTATTTTTTAGGAATTTGACATATCTCTTTAAATGTACCAGTAGAATTATTAGGATTGGCAATATGTTTTCTAGCACTCTACACAATGACAAAGGTTTTGAGTGATCTATACCAATCTGTATCTTCAGTAAGCTCTTTTTTTTTTTTTTTTTTTTTTTGCTGAGGAACATTAGCCCTGAGCTAACGTCTGTTGCCAAACCTCTTTTTTTGCTGAGGAAGATTTGCCCTGGGCTAACATCCACGCCCATCTTCCTCTACTTTTTTATATGTGGGACGCCTGCCACACCATGGCTTGATGGTCCATGCCCGGGATCTGAGCCTGCAAACCCTGGGCTGCCGAAACGGAGCTCGAGAACTTAACCACTACACCCCCCGGCTGATGCTCCTGGGCTGGCCCCTAAGCTCTATTATTTTTATGAGCAATTTTTCAAAATACAATTTGTTTTTTTTTAGCAATACATATGTCAATCACATCAGAAATGCTTAAATAATTAAAGGATATCTTTTGAAAGTAGAGCTAACGTGATTTGATAATGGATTTAAGGTTGGGTGGGAGAAAAGCAGAGAAGTCACTGGTGACCCAAAGCTTCTTGGCCTGAGCAGTCAGAATAGTGGAGTTCCTGACTGCTCAGGTGGGGAAAACTGTGGGAGGCCCCATTTGGGGGAGACAGTGAAGAGTTTGCTTTTGGACATGTAAATTTTGAGGTGTCTATTAGACATCCAAGTGGAAATGTCAGGTAGGCAATTGTGTATGTATCCGAAATGCAGCAGTCAAGATGTAAATTTGGGAGTCATCAGATTAGAGTTAATACATAGGAGACTGTAGGAGATAACAGGGGTGAAAAGAAGATTCAGGGCTGAGTCATTCTAGTGTCTAAAGGTTGGAAAGGTGAGAAATTAGCAAAGAAATGTGAGGAGTGGCATATGAGGTAGGAGGAAAAACAGCAGAGTGTGGTGTCCCAGAAGAGAAATGAGGGAAATGTTTTAAGAAAGGGATGTAAACAACTAGGGGGTGGCCCGGTGGCGCAAGTGGTTAAGTGTGCGCGCCCCGCTGCAGCAGCCCGGGGTTCACCAGTTCGGATCCCGGGCGCACACCGACGCACCACTCTGCAAGCCATGCTGTGGCAGTGTCCCATATAAAGTGGAGAAAGATGGGCATGGATGTTAGCCCAGGGCCAGTCTTCCTCAGCTAAAAAATAGGAGGATTGGCAGCTGTTAGCACAGGGCTGATCTTCCTCACAAAAAAAAAAAAAAGAAAAGGATGTAAACAACTAGGTCGGATACCACTGACAAGCTATGTGGAATGACGACACATAATTGACCATTGGATTTGGTCACATGGAGGTCATTAGTGACTTTGATGAAAGCTGTTTCTGTGGGGTGGTGGATATGAAAGCCTGATTGGAGTGAATTCAGGAAAGAGTCGTAGGAGAGGAAGAGGGTGCATGGCAGTGGTTGATCCTTTCTTGAAGTTGTGCTGTAGAGGGAAATGAAGAGATGATGCAGAAGCTAGAGGGGGATATGAGGTTGAAAGAAGATTTTGTTGTTGTTTTCATCGTTGTTGTATTTAATGGGAGATATTATAGCATGTCTCTAAGATGAGTATAATGCTTAGTTAGGAAGAAAGCTTGTTGAGGTGATAGAGGAGTCAACTGCAAGAGTGTTGTCTTTGAGATAAGAGGGAACAGGATCCAGTGCATGAGGGGAGGGGCTATCCTTAGGAGCAAGGATAGTTTGTTAAATCTCACAAGAGGAAAGAGTATGGGGAGTTGGCATGTTTGTTAAGGGGAACTTGTGAAAGTTGTCTTCAGAGTGCTTCTCTTATCTCAGTGAAATAAGCAGCAGGATATTCAGCTCTGAGTGAGGGTGGGGAAAAGAGATGTTGGAGATTTGAGGAGAGAGAGGAATGAAGTAATGATCTAGACCTCTAGAAAATGAGAGAGAGGTGACCAGGGAAATGTAGAGGGATTGCTGGGCGGCAGTAAGGGCTCACTTCAGTCAGTACTGGCTGTGCAGTTTTCTCCAGCCACATTCAGCTTCTGGAATGAGGTGGAGAAGAGGTGAAGAGTTGGATTTAAACAGGGTGGCGTTTTGCCAACCAAGTATAATGGAAGAAAAGAGAGACAAGGGAGTAGTGAATGTTTTTGAGGGAGCAATTATAATGATGGATGATAGAATCCAAGCTGGGTAAGAAAATAAATGAGAACAGGAGTGGGGTGAGAAACAGTGAAAAGTGTTTCAAGTCAGTAGATCATAGTTTCGAATATGGTCGAAAGCTTGTTGAAATTGAGCCACACAGCAAGGGACGATTGGAGAATAGGATGCTTGAAATTGAGACTGGGGAGAGGCTACAGTTATTGCTAATGACAAGGTCTAGGGAATTACTGTGGAGTAGGTGGCTGAGATGGGGTAAAGGGCTAGATCTTCAGAAGTTAGCTGGTGAAAGGACTCAGAAGCCAGGGCATTAGAATTATCATCTACCTGAATATTGAAATCACCAAGAACTTTGGCAGCATTAGTTGAATGACCTTGGATAAGTTATTTGGCTTCTTGGTGCCTGAGTCCTCATCTCATAAAAAGGATAATCGTGGTTCCTACCTCATTGAGGAGTTGTAAGGATTAAATGAGATAAATGTATCTCAAATGCTTAGTACAATACCTGCTACATGGGAAGCACTTAATAAAACAACAATTAATTTTAAAGTTATTCAAGAGCAAATTTTAAACTTATGAAAGTAGTAAGAGTATCTACGGCTTTTGCAACCCTTTTTCCCCTACTTTTTTGGCTATAATTTTGAAAGTTTGCAAACACCCTGGAGAGATGGGGAAAAGAGTGGTATAGCTTTTTTTTTTCTTGTAAGGAAGATTGGCCCTGAGCTAACATCCGTGCCCATCTTCCTCTACTTTATATATGGGACACCGCCACAGCATGGCTTGATTAGTCGTGCATAGGTCCATGCCTGGTGTCCAAACCTGTAATCCCCAGGCCGCTGAAGCAGAGCGCGCAAACATAACCACTACATCACCAGGCCAACCCCTAGCTTACTTTTTTTTAATTAATTTGTTATCTAATTAAGAACTCATTTAACATCTTATAGAATAGTTATTTGCCTGCATTTCTTTTAACAGTTTTGTTTCTATTATTTCTTCTTAATAGAAGTGCAAATAAAGGAGATTGAAGAAATGTTGTATCGAGAAGGCTTGTCTGATATAGCTCTAAGCAGCCCCAGTGAACAGATTGCATACTTACTGGTGGAAAGAAGTGCACTCTTGAGGAAACTGGAACTTGGGGACCCCAAGCCAGAGTCACAAAGATGTATGAGCAGTAACCTACAGAAAGAATTTCCCCAGGTATTCCAAAATTAACTAGATAATTGAATGAGACAGGCCAGTTTTTAAATGCATTTGTTCATTTCATCATTCATTCATTAAAATATCAGGAGGCCAGTTTAATAGTGCTTAAGAACACAGGCTTTGGGTTTGGGTGGACTTCCTCTGCCACTTGTCAGCAGCATGTCCTTGAGCAAGGTAGTTAACTTTTGTGAGCCTTGGTCTCCTCATCTGTAAAATCTGGGATCAACTTAGCTACTCCACAAGATGATCATGAAAATGAAATAACTTGGGCCGCCCCTTGGCTTAGCCGGTTAGGTGCACGCGCTCCGCTGCTGGCGGCCCGGGTTGGGATCCCCGGTGCGCACCAACGCACTGCTTCTCTGGCCATGCTGAGGCCGTGTCCCACACGCAGCAACTAGAAGGATGTGCAGCTATGACATAAAACTATCTACTGGGGCTTTGGGGGAAAAAAATAAATAAAAAAAATAAAATAAAAAAGAAAATGAAATAACTTAATGTATAGAAAGCTCTAGAATAGTACCTCACACATTAATTGGCATTATTTTTTTAATAAAGATTTTATTTATTTGTTTTTTCCTCCCAAAGCCCCAGTAGATAGTTGTGTGTCATAGCTGCACATCCTTCTAGTTGCTGTATGTGGGACGCGGCCTCAGCATGGCCGGAGAAGCGGTGTGCGCCCGGGATCCGAACCCGGGCCGGAGAAGCGGTGCGCGCCCGAGATCTGAACCCCGAGCCACTAGCAGCGGAGCGCTCGCACTTAACCGCCAAGCCACAGGGCCGGCCCTACATTATTATTATTATTTATTGAGTACCAGGCTTTGTGCTAGTGGATGTAGAAGCAAAGTCAAATTAGACATGATCTGGACTTGCAAGGAACTTACAAGCTAACGAAGAAAAGGAATAAACCAGTGGTTATAGTTCAGTGTGGAAAGTTCTATGATAAAGGAAGGCACAGAAGACTAGGAAAACTCAGGAGAGGGGCTAAGTCAGGATGGGTAGAAAAGACTTACAGAGGAGGTGATGTTGAGTAGTAGTTTGAAAGCTGAGGAGGTGTTTGCAGGATGAAGAAGCTGGGAAAGGCATTCCTGGCAGAGGAAACAGTGTATAATACATAGTGGTTTGTGTGAGTGAATGCTGAGAAATGTGGCTGGAGATACTTTCAGGAACCACGTCATGGTGAGACTCCTATGCTAAGCTAACAAGTTTGGACTCAGCACCCAGCAATGTTCCTGGACCATACTAGAGGCATAAAAGTATTTTGAGTGTACAAATGATTGACTTTGATGTAGAAGGTCTGGAGAGTCACTAAATGATTTTAAGAGGAGAGTAACATGATCTGATTTGTGTTTTAGAAAGATCACTCTGGCCACAGTGGAAGGATGGATTGGATAGGGGCCAGACTGGAAGCAAGGATTTCAGGAGATTATATAGTAATTAATTAAAGAGTGAGAACCAAAAACAAGGCTCAGAGTGTAAATAGAGAAGAGAAGGTGAACTAAGGAGTTATGAAGGAGATGGAATCTATAAAACAAACTGGACGTGGTGGGGGTGAAGTCTTGGATGACCCTAAGGCTATCTACCCAGTCACTGTTAGGTCATAGTTTTGCCACTAATAGAAAGAATTAAAACAGATACTCTAAAGGTTTTTTATTATAAAATGTAACTCATAAAATTTCTGTAGCATCCCAGTTATATTTTAAGCTAATGTTGTAATTTACCTGAGCATTAAGTAATTAGCAGAGTCACTTTTTTTGTAGAAATTGACAAGCTGAGTCTAAAATTGATATGGAAATGCAAAGGACCTAGAATAGCCAAAACAACTTTAAAAAAGAAAAACAAAGTTGGAAGACACACACTCCCTGCTTTTAAGACTTAGCATAAAGCTGCACTAATCAAGAAAGTGTAGTATTGGCATAAAGATAGATATGCAGATCAATGGAACAAAATAAAGAATCCAGAAATAGGCCCACACCTATATGGTCAATTGATTTTCAACAAAGGCATCAAGGTAATTCAGTGGCAAAAAGATAATCTTTTCAACAAATTATGCTAGAACAATTGGATAGACATACGCAAAAAAAAAAGAACCCTCAGCTCTGTTGAAGTTCCCTTTTCTGTTGATGAAGGAAAGATTCCTTACCCTAAATACTAAGAGATGGCCAAACACATGACACCCCACATTGGACAGAGATAAGATTGTTAGTTTATTAGCCACATATACTGACAGCCCAGGGGAGGAGGACACCACCTGCCGTGCAGGGCCACAGGGGGTTGTATTCAGGAATAGAAGTGAACTCATAGGGGCTGTGGGAGGCAGACCTTGTAGTAACAATAGGGTGAGGTGCCCATGGGTGGATATAAATGGCTTGTTTGAGAAATTCCATATGCTGGCAGGGAAGTGAAACCCATTAGACTGAGGACTGAGTGGAGTATAGCTGGTCTGGCTGATATGGGAACTAGCTGGGTGGGGAATCTTTCCCACTGGATGGGGGCATATCTGGCAAGGGCAGAGGAATTCATGATTAGGCCTTTGGTGCACTGTGAGGCTCAAGGATGTTAAGGCAGCACATGAAATTTTAGGCCTTACAATACACTTATCTAACACCATATACAAAAATTAACTCAAAATGGTTCATAGATCATGTAGGAGATAAAATTCACGAAGAAAAAATGGTTCATAGATCATTTAGGAGATAAAATTCACGGAAGAAAATCTTAGTGAGCTTGGATTTGGCAAGATTTTCATAAGACAGGGAAAGCATGAAGTATAAAAGAAAAAAATAAATTGAACTTCATAAAAATTCAGAACATTTGATCTTCAAAAGACACTGTTACAGGGGCCGGCCCAGTGGTGTAGTGGTTAAGTGCGCGTGCTCCGCTTCGGCGGCCTGGGGTTCGTTGGTTCAGATCTCGGGCATGCACCGATGCACCGCTTGTCAAGCCATGCTGTGGTGGTGTCCCATATAAAGTAGAGGAAGATGGGCACGGATGTTAGCCCAGGGCCGTTCTTCCTCAGCAAAAAGAGGAGGATTGGCATCAGATGTTAGCTCAGGGCTAATCTTCCTCACACACACAAAAAAGACACTGTTACAAAAATGAAAGAGCAAGCCACAGACTGGGAGACAATATTTAAAAAATATATATATCCAGCAAAAGCTTTGTATCTAAATATATAAATAACTTTTATAACTAAATAACATATACAACCCAATTAAAAAATGGATAAAAGACTTAGACACTGTACCAAAGAAGATAAACAAATGGCAAATAAATACATGAAAAGATACTTAACTTCACTTATCATTAGGAAAACACAAATTAAAAATCACAATGAGATACCACAGTATATGTACTAGAATGGCTAAAATTAAAAAAGACTTAACCATATCAGGTGTTGGTGAGAATGAGAAGCAACTGGAATTCTCGTATTCTACTGATAGGAATATAACATGATCCAACCACTTTGGAAACTAGATTGGCATTTTCTTAAAAAGTTAAAGATACACATGTCGTACAACCCTGCCATTCCATTCCTAGGAATATACCCAGGAGATATAGAAGCATGTGCCCACATCAACATTTATACATGTAATAGCAACTTTAATTGTAATTGCCCCAAACTAGAATCAACTGAAATGTTCATCAACAGGTGAAGGTATAGATCCATACAATGGAATATTACTTAGTAATAAAAAAGAATAAACATACAATAAAATGGATAAATCTCAAAATAATTATCTGAGTGAAATAAGCCAGACAAGAAAGAGTACGTAGTCTGTGATTTCATTTACGTAAAGTAGTAGAAACTGCAAACTAATATATAGTAATAGAAACAACAGATCACTGGTTGCCTGGGGACAGTGATGGGGGAGGAATGGATTACAAGGAAGCAAAGGAAACTTTTGGGGGTGGTGGATATTTTCATTAGCTTGATTGTGGTGTTGGTTTCTTTTTTTTTTTTTTGTGAGGAAGATCAGCCCTGAGCTAACATCCATGCTAATCCTCCTCTTTTTGCTGAGGAAGACCGGCTCTGAGCTAACATCTATTGCCAATCCTCCTCCTTTTTTTTTCCCCCCCAAAGCCCCAGTAGCTAGTTGTATGTCATAGTTGCACATCCTTCTAGTTGCTGTATGTGGGACGCGGCCTCAGCATGGCCAGAGAAGCGGTGTGTCGGTGCGAGCCCGGGATCCGAGCCCGGGATCTGAACCCGGGCCGCCAGTAGCGGAGTGTGCACACTTAACCGCTAAGCCACGGAGCTGGCCCCTGTGGTGTTGGTTTCATGGATATTTATTTAACAAAAAAATTGTACACCGTGGGCCGGCCCTGTGGCTTAGCGGTTAAGTGCGTGCGCTCCGCTGCCGGCGGCCCGGGTTCGGATCCTGGGCGCGCACCAACGCACCGCTTCTCCGGTCATGCTGAGGCTGCGTCCCACATACAGCAACTAGAAGGATGTGCAGCTGTGGCATACAACTGTCTACTGGGGCTTTGGGGGAAAAATAAATAAATAAAAATTAAAAAAAAAAAATTTTTAAAAATTGTACACCGTAAATATGTGCAGGTTATTGTATGTCAATTATACCTTTAAAAAGCTTTTAAAAAAGATTTTCCAAAGATGATCTTGTTACTATGCAATGTAATGTGTAAAAATTTCATTGCCTCCCTAGTTATATTTTGTATAGACTAATGTTGACTTAACCTGTGCATTTAGTTGAGAGGGCCATTCCAACCAAAGTGGGGTCGCATATGATGACTTGGAAGCCCAAAGAATTTTGAAAGTCCTGATCTATATACTAATTACATTTTACTTAATATTTGTTTTTGTTTTGTTGGTTTTCTAACTTAATATAGGCACATAGTAAAAAAAGATTCAAGCAGTATAAACTTGAATGAAAAATGAGTTATTTTCTCACCCCAAATCCTCAGGTCCATACTCCTAGGCTACCACTGCCAATAATTTTTTATTTATCCTTCCCGAAAATTTCTGTCATTTAAAATACAAATTATATTCCATTATGCATACTGTTTTCACTTTCTATATAGTACATATAGACTTGCCGTAGTCTTTTTGACAACTTATATATTCTTTTGAATGGATGTATCAAAATTTATTTAACCACTTTATTGTTGGATGGCAGAGGATGAAGGGATGACATTTAACGCCAAGAATAATCAAAGATTTTTAAAAATTTTATTATGGAATATAATAACATATTTGTGGAAAAATGATAAAACTTTAAAAGTACAGTTTTTTTTTTCTTTTTGTGAGGAAGATCAGCCCTGAGCTAACATCCGTGCTAATCCTCCTTTTTTTTTTGCTGAGGAAGACTGGCTCTGAGCTAACATCTATTGCCAATCCTCCTCCTTTTTTTCCCCCAAAGCTCCAGTAGATAGTTGTGTCATAGTTGCACATCCTTCTAGTTGCTGTATGTGGGACACGGCCTCGGCATGGCCGGAGAAGCGGTTAGTCGGTGCGCGCCTGGGATCTGAACCCGGGCCGCCAGTAGCGGAGCGCGCACACTTAACCGCTAAGCCACGGGTCCGGCCCTAATTTTTTAGTGTTAAATCTATCTTGCATTCCTAGGATAAATCCAACTTGTTCATATGTTATCCTTTCTAAGTACTACTAGGTTAGGTTTCATAAAACTTTAAGATTTTTGCGTCTATGTTTGTGAGATTGCACTGTGATTTTTCTTTATTGTATTATCTTTGTCAGTTTTAACATCAAGGTTTGTCTAGCTAGTGTTAGCCAACCGTTTTTTCGTTATTGCCTCCATAACGAGATTTTTCAGATATTTATTAATCGCTCCCCCATGAAATTTTAATGCTACCGATATAATGTATTTCTATTTATGTATTGTAGGCAAAGCTGCACTTTGTACATAAAAAGAGTCATTTCCCCCTGCAGGAACCAATTTTCATGCCCTTGGGGGCCATATTGTCTCATTGGGAATGCATGGTCTAGGTTCATAAAGGGGATTGGACTATGCTCCCTCTTTTTCTAGCTGGTTATTTTTTTTAATTTAAATGACATTTTTATTCATGAAGACCAATTGATGTAAGTTTCATTTATCTCTTGATATTTATTTAGGGGAAATTTGAACAAATCCACCAGCCACTGCAAAGAGAACATCAGAAACATCAAGAACCTGTGCATCAGTCTAAAAAAAATCTGAGTGAGGTAAAAACAATTATAATTCTTTACTTAATAATAGTAGCTAATTACAAGTTAGCTTTTACCTTGGAAGTATTTTGTTTGAATATATTAAAATATATAGGGCCGGCCCTGTGGCGTTGGCGTAGCGGTTAACTGCGCGGGCTCCGCTGCTGGTGGCCCGGGTTCAGATCCTGAGTGTGCACCAACGCACCACTTGTCAGGCCATGCTGTAGGGGCGTCCCACATAAAATGGAGGAAGATGGGCACGGATGTTAGCCCAGGGCTGGTCTTCCTCAGCAAAAAGACGAGGATTGGCAAGGATGTTAGCTCAGGACTGATCTTCCTCACACACACACACATACTAAATAAATTAATTAATTAAATTGTATAGATTTATGCTATAAAAGTTATCAAATTGTGCATAAAATATTATAAACGCATCACAAATATTGGGGAAGAAGAAAAAAAATCAGTCATCTATTTAACACAATAGCTGATTTTTATTGACTGTATCAAAATGTAAACAGTCAGTGTGTGTTCTGTCCTTTGAGAAACCACCTTGGGTCAGCACATACTTTTTTTTTTTTTTATAATTTTTTATTTATTTATTTTTCCTCCAAAGCCCCAGTAGATAGTTGTATGTCATAGCTGCACATCCTTGTAGTTGCTGTATGTGGGACGCGGCGGAGAAGCGGTGCAGCGGTGCGGTGCGTGCCGGGGATCCGAACCCGGGCCGCCAGTAGCAGAGCGCACGCACTTAACCGCTAAGCTACGGGCCGACCCAGCACATACTTCTTCCTTAGTATGTTTGGAGCTCCTTTCTGGGGAGTCCTTTAGAATGTATACCACATTATTTTAAATATAATCAATTCTCTTCATGGGATTTAATCTTTTGATCTGGGGAAATGTTATTAAGAGCTAAATCCAGTGAATAAAGTATGTATTGGGAATTTAACCATGGGAAGTGACCCAAGATAAATACATATAGATGAAACTGTATATCATAGTATTATTTTCAATAGCAAAAATTAGAAACTACCAAAATACTTAAATGATCATATAAATTATGTTGTACCCACTATGAAATCTTATTTGGCCTTTAAAAATTATCATCGTTGGGGCCGGCCCCATGGCGTGGTGGTTAACTGCGTGGGCTCCGCTGCTGGCGGCCCGGGTTCGGATCCCGGGTGCACACCAACACACGGCTTGTCAGGCCATGCTGTAGTGGCATCCCAGGTAAAGTGGAGGAAGATGGGCACGGATACTAGCCCGGGGCCAGTCTTCCTCAGCAAAAAGAGGAGAATTGGGATGAATGTTAGCTCAGGGCTGATCTTCCTCACACACACAAAAAATCATTATAGAATCTGTACCGCTATGTAGAAAAACGTTCCTCATATAATGTTAAATGAAAAAGCCAGACAGAAACTTGCATGTAGATTGGGATTATGACTATGTAAAAATGTATGTGAATAAAAATACTGCAGGGAAATATACCAATATGCTAAAAGTGATTTTGTTATGCAGATGGTATTTTGGTTGTTTTCTTTGGAAAATTTTGTATAATGATTATATTTATATAAAATTCATACATATTTTGGGGATCAAAAGCAAAATATAACTGAGTCTGAATTTCTTAGTTAGCTTTTAAAATGCCTTGAAAATAATTGTAGAAAAGGATCTAAACGTGATTTGAGCCTTGTTAAGTGTGTGCATGCCTTGAAATTAAATGAAATAATTTATGTGAAAGCATTTTATAAACTGTTTTTAACATACCATATAAGTGAGGAGTATTTTCTCTCTTTTTTGCCAGATAATACTAATTTTTATGATTAAATTTCTATTTTTTTATAATCATTTGTGTAATATCTCATATATTAAGTTGAACCATATGAAATTGCATGTTCATAGGTCCCAAACAATCAAATATCACCAATTTTATATGGTTCAACCTAATAAAAGCAATGCACATAAGTGAAATATTCTTTTGCTGCTTTTCTTTATTGGCTTTCAAACTTGTATAGAAAATAGCACAATGTCATAAGAGTATATTTACATTTTGTTGTACTACTAATAATAGTTTTATTTCAGTCCCATAATGAAGACCTGGAAAAAGATAAGGTATCACAGAACTGCCTAGAGAGAGATGTGGAACAGGTAGCACAGAGGTTAGAAATGGCCCGTGAAGAGATCCAAAGGCTCACTGACGCGCTAGAAGGGAAGGAGAAAGAACAGAGTAAACTGGGTAAGCTGTGGTTACGGATCAATGTTTCCAACCATTTTTTAAGTGTAATGATCTTTCCTCAGGGTGGAACATGAGGACATTGAGAAAAAAATCTTTTAAGATAAACACATCAAAATCTGATAAACAGCTTCATTTTCTACAGTGTCCAGAAATTTTTATTGAAGCATAAGCATAACGTACCTACCAAAAAGTGTACACCTCCTATGTGTACACCTCCCAGCACCCCGGGAGCCCCCTTCATTCCTTCTCCCTGTGTCTACACTCTCTCCTCCCAAGAGTAACCACTCTCCTGACTTGTAGCACTCTTTCTGACTTTGTCTGGCAATGTGCATGTTTAGTTCAGTGTTTCTCTTGTTCAGTCTTAACGTTTGTGAGATTCATTCACGTTGTTGCATACAGCAGTAGTTTGGTCACTTTTGCTGTTTGCATAGTATTCCACTGAATAAACATACTACAGCTTATTTTATTTATCTGTGCCGCTGTTGATAGACATTTATGTTGTTTCCTGTGGTGGTCTATTCTGAACAGGGCTGCTATGAATTTCCTGGTCCTTCTCGACACATTTCTGTTGTGATAGACCTCAGAGTAGAATTATGGATCAAAGGGTTGTGGGTATGTTCTACTTTGGTGGATTACTGCCATACAGTCTTCCAAATAGTGGTATTAGTTTAACCTCTCCTCAGTTGTATAGGAGATTTTGCTTGCTCCATATTCTTTGTCAACACTTGGTATTGTCTGTCTTATTAACTTTACCTTTTCTGGTGAGTACGTAATAGTATTTAATTGTGGCTTTTATTTGCATTTCCCTGATGGCTAATGAAGTTGAAAACCTTTTCATATATTTGTTGTTGTTGTTGCTCATTTGGATATACTATTTTGTGAAGTTCCTGCTTAAGTCTCGTGTATATTTTTCTATTGGATTGTATCTTTATGTTTTATTAATTTGTAGGAGTTCTTTATATATTCTGGATATGAACCTTTTGTTGGTTATAAACGTTATGTTGGGTTTTTTTTGCCATATAGAATTGCTAATATTTATCAAGTTGGGTTTAACATAGTTCTTTATGACTTCTGGGTTTTCATGTGTAAAGCCTTTTTTTTTTTTAAAGATTTTATTTATTTATTTATTTATTTTCCCCCCAAAGCCCCAGTAGATAGTTGTATGTCGTAGTTGCACATCCTTCTAGTTGCTGTATGTGGGACGCGGCCTCAGCATGGCCGGAGAAGCGGTGCGTCGGTGCGTGCCCGGGATCTGAACCCGGGCTGCCAGCAGCGGAGTGCGCGCACTTAACCGCTAAGCCACGAGGCCGGCCCTGTAAAGCCTTTTCTACATCACTGCAAGGCTATTGAAAATTTTCACCTTGGGTTTTTTTTGTTTTTTTTTTTTTTGCTGCTTTTATGGTTTCATTATTTATATTTCAATCTTTGCTTTATCTATAAATTATTTTAGTATAAAGCTTAAAATTTTTGTTATCCCCTTTCTATATTTACATTCTGTGTAATGAATAAAGAAATTAGACTGATTCTTTTTTCTTTTTTTTTTTAAATTTTTTATTTATTTATTTTTCCTCCAAAGCCGCAGTAGATAGCTGTATGTCATAGCTGCACATCCCTCTAGTTGCTGCATGTGGGATGCGGCCTCAGCATGGCCAGAGAAGTGGTGCGACAGTGCGCGCCCAGGATCCGAACCCGGGCCGCCAGTAGCGGAGCACGTGCACTTAACCGCTAAGCCACGGGGCCAGCCCAGACTGATTCTTTTTCAAATGCAGTATATAGGTTACTTTAGGGACATATCTAAAAAATGTTACGTTTAAAACAATAATGATTTTGCCAAATTGATTGTGAGATTAAAAACAAAGAGAGATGAGATTTTGTTATTAATGCATTTTTTTTTCTTTTTTTTTTTGTGAGGAAGATCAGCCCTGAGCTAATATCTGTGCCAATCCTCCTCCTCTTTTTGCTGAGGAAGACTGGCCCTGGGCTAACATCTGTGCCCATCTTCCTCCACTTTATATGGGATGCTGCCATAGCATGGCCTGACAAGTGGTGCATCGGTGCTCGCTCTGGATCCGAACGCGGGCCGCCAGCTGCAGAGCGCTCACACTTAACCGCTATGCCACGGTGCCGGCCCCCATATTAATGCATTTTAAACAGTGAACACAAATGAACTTTTTGGAATGATGGAATTGTTCTACATCCCAATTGAGTTAGTCAGTACGTAATTGTATACATTTGTTAAAATTCATCAAACTATATACTTAAAAGGATGAATTTTGCTGTATGCAAATCATATCTCAATAAACCCAATTAGAAAAAAAAAAAGAAATGTGGCCAAGTGAGCATGATGAGCAGCAGTCTTTGCTACTTGCAATACAGAAGGAGAAAGGAAAAGCAGGACACCCATTACTCTTAGTCACATTTGGATACAACAGAACGCAGTCACATAGCAGCCTGTTCCGTCAGCAGTTGGTTGGTCTGGTACATCCTAACTATTAACAGAAAGGCCGTCTCCACAGTGAGTACACTAGGGGACTGTCGGGAAGCTGAATTAGCAAGTCCTTTTAAAATATCATATGTAGTATCCATGTGTACCCTGTGTGTGACTTCTTGAATCATTAATTTATAGCCAGAATTTATTTCCAGGTATATGTGTTATATGGTAGTGTTTCTCAAGTATTATCCTACTGTTTTCAACAAACTGACTCTCTTAAATGAAGGGCTTTATTTTAGTTTATTCTCTAGCTCTCTGTCTATCACATCCAAAAATTTGGATGAGAATGAAAAATTGTGGACAATAATAATAATATTTTTCAAAAATAAAAAAGAATTCATGTCTAATATTTAGAGTATTCTTCAATAAGTAAATTGCAAGAAAAAGATGAATTGTAAAAGATTTAAGGGAATTATTTACCAAATATAATGTATGGCCTTTACTAGATTCTGATTCGAACAAATTTTTAATATTTATGAAACGATTGGAAGTTTGAATACTTATTGGATATTTGTATTAAGGAATTATTGTTAAATTTCCTTATTCACACATAGTGGTATTGAATTGATGTTTAAAAGGATCCTTTTCTTTTAGAGATATATAGTGAAATATTTATGGATGGGGCCAGCCCCGTTGGTTAGCGGTTAAGTGCGCGTGCTCTGCTGCTGGCGGCCCGGGTTCGGATCCCGGGCACGCACTGACGCACCGCTTCTCCTGCCATGCTGAGGCCATGTCCCACATACAGCAACTAGAAGGATATGCGGCTATGACATACAACTATCTACTGGGGCTTTGGGGAAAATAAATAAATTAAAAAAAAAAAATTGGGGATGAATGATATGAGGTCTGGGATTTGCTTCAAAATAATACAAGCCCATACCTCACACTTACACAAAATTAACTCAAAATGGATGCCAGAGCTAAATGTAAGAGTTAAAACTATAAAGCTCTTAGAAGAAAATATAGGAGTAAATCTTGATGATCTTGAGTTAGACAATGATATGTTAGATACAACACCAAAAGCAAAAGTGATAAGAGAAAAATTAATAAGTTGGACTTAGTCAAAATTTAAAACTCCTCTACTTCAAAAGACACCATCAAGAAAGTGAAAAGAGGGGCTGGCCCTGTGGTGTAGCAGTTAAGTGGGTTCGGATCCCGGGTGTGTACCGATGCACCACTTGTCAGGTGATGCTGTGGTGGCGTTCCATATGAAAAAGTGGAGGAAGATGGGCACAGATGTTAGCCCAGGGCCAGTCTTCCTCAGCAAAAAGAGGAGGATTGGGGGCCGGCCCAGTGGCGCAGGCGGTTAAGTGTGCGCACTCCGCTGCGGTGGCCTGGGTCCGCAGGTTGGGATCCTGGGCGTGCACCGACGCACCGCTTGTCAAACCATGCTGTGGCAGCGTCCGATATAAAGTGGAGGAAGATGGGCATGGATGTTGGCCTAGGGCCAGTCTAACTCGGCAAAAAGAGGAGGATTGGCAGATGTTAGCTCAGGGCTGATCTTCCTCCCCCCCAAAAAAAAAACAAGAGGAAGATTGGCGTGGATGTTAGCTCAGGGCTGATCTTCCTCAAAAAAAAAAAAAAAAAAGAAAGTGAAAAGACAACCCACAGACTGGGAGAAAATATTTGCAAATCATATGTTTGATACCGGACTTATGTCCAGAATATGTAAAGAATTCTTACATTTTCTTTTATATTATTATAAGAATTCTTTTATAATATTATAAAAAGACAGCCCCATTTAAAAATGAACAAAATATTTGAGTAGACATTTCCTTGAAGAAGATATATGCATAGCCAATAGGCACATGAAAAGATGCTCTACATCATGAGTCAGTAGGGAAGTGCAAATTAAAACTACACTGAGATACCACTTCACACTCAGTAGAATGGCTATAATGAAAAAGACAATGACAAGTGTTGGCAAGGATGTGCAGAAATTGGAACCCTCATACGTTGCTGATGGGAATGTAAAATGATGCAGACACTTTGGAAAACAACTTGGCAGTTTCTTAAGATGTTAAATGTAAAATTATCATGTGATCCAGCGATTCCACTTCGAACTATCTACCCAGGAGAAATGAAAATGCCTGTCCACACGAAGACTTGTATGTGAATGTTCAGAGCACTATTATTTACAGTAGCCAAAAGGTAGAAACGACCCAAGTGTCCATCAACTGGTGAATGGATAAACAAAATGTGGTGTAGCCATTCTGTGCAGAGAATAGTTAACATAGACAACCCGACACTGCTATCCTTAGAAAGTCCTGCCTATAGGGTTAGCCCTTGGCCAGCATCTGTGAACTTGGATTTTGAGAGGGTTCCTACCATTCCTAACTTATAATAGTGGTTCAGTGTGCCTAAACTATTTGTACAAACAATGTGGTTTATGCTAGAAACCTGCTTTCCTTCTGAGAGTCTGGAATTTTGGTACGTCCTAGACAGAAAGTGGTGTATATGTGACCAGCCCGCAATAGGAACTGTTGGCTCTGAGTCTCTAATGAACTTCCCTGCTAGACAACTTTTCATGTGTATTGTCAGATTGTTGCTGGAGAAAGGTGTGACTCTGCTGGGAGAAGACTCTTGGAAGCTCGAGCCTGATTTCCTCCGGACTTTGCCCCATGCACCTTTTCTGTGTGATTAGGAACAATCTCATATAAGATTCATGTTAGTCTCTTACTTCAGGGAGATTCCTCATCCTGACATTATAGGAGGCCTGCCAGCCCCGTGATGAGTAGACCACAGGAGGCAAAGTGATAAAACCTGGATTGGAGAACCCAAATCCAATCGACTCCAGAACCCCGTGTTCTTTCCCTATACCATTTTGCCTGATACAATTCTTGAATAGTACCGAAAGCTATTTCCTGAAATTTTACTATTTTGCTATTTCTAGCAACTACTCGCAAAATTTTAAATATTATTAATTGCAGGTATTACTTTTAAGTATTTCTGAGTGTAATTTCTTTTTACTAAACTGGTAGTACCATCCTTAGAAACTTCCAGCTGTTCCTGTTGTTTACATTGGTCCAAACTCTTCAGCATAGAGTCTGGTTAGGGAGACAGGGAAGGATTACAAGAAAGATTACGAGATCAGATGATCAGGGATAAGGATAAGTCTAGGGTGCAGTAGGAACACTAAGAGGGCAGTCTGGAAAAGCTTCCTGGAGGAGGTGACATTTATGCAGACATTCAAAAGGACAGCCATTAGAAAGAGAGTCATTTGAAATTTGATTATTAATCATCTGTTCCTTACACAAATATTTTGTTTCTTTTTTCTTTTAGATTCTGCACTTGAGAAGGCTCAACTAGAAATTGAGAAATTGAAAGAAAATTTGATAAAGCTGAAAGAAAATGGTGAGTCATTTTAGCAGATATAATGTTTAATAATAATACATTAAATAATAATAGATTCAATAATATTTGAAAATAATAACATTATTTAATAATTATGATACTATACTACTACTACTGCTATTAATACTATTTCTACTACTATTACTACCACTTGTTGCTTACTGAGTAGTAGGTACTCTGCCAGGCACTTTATGTGCATTATCTCTAATTCTCACAACACTCCCAAATAATAAGTATTATTATTCCTATTTCATAGATAAAGAAACTGAGTCATGGCAAGGTTAAGTGAATTATCCAATAGCTATAAAACCTGTATGTGTCTGACTCCAAAACCTGTGGTCAACACAAATAATACATATTTTACTGGGACCACCGAGATCAAGACACCTTATAATGCACTTAACCACACCTCACACGTTTGTTCACTGGGAAACCAATAGGCTTGGAATCAGTGGTGAATTAGTTAATCTGATTCTAGCTTGACTATGTAAAAATGCTACCAGTTTATAAATAATACAGTGAAATTTGAGTGTTGTAATGGTAGCAACTACAAAAATAATTTAAAATGTGTTTACTGGTTTTAAATAATTTTAAAATTAGATTTACCCTGTGATGTTGTGATTTATAACAAGAAATATGTATTTGGTCTTAGTCCAGTTCCTGGCACCAAGGTCCTAAAACTCTTGCAATTTCCTAAGTGATGTGAGAGCTAAAGTTGTCTTTTGTTATGTTAATGAGGACTTTTGGAGAGCCCCTCGGTAACCAAAGGATGGCAGCTGGTTGCCAGGGGAGCCAACCATGTAATTAGAGGGTTGGAACTTTCAGTCCCACCCCCAACCTCTTCAACCCCCGCTCTCCCAACCCCCACTCTCCCACTCCCACCTCCACCTCCTGGGAAGGGAGAGGGGCTGGAAATTAAGTTTAGTCATCAATGGCCAATGATTTAATCAGTCATGCGTACGTAATGAAGCCTCCATAAAAACCCGAAAGGAGAGGGTTCAGAGAGCCTCCGGGTTGGTGAACACAGGGAGATTTGGGGAGAGTGGTGCACTCAGGGAGAGGATGTGGAAGCTCTGCACCCCTTTCCCCATACCTTACCCTTATGCATCTCTTCCATCTAGCTGTTCCTGAGTTATATCCTTTTATAATAAACCTGTAATTTAGTAAGTAAAATGTTTCTCTGAGTTCTGTGAACTGCTCTAACAAGTTAATCGAACAAGGAGGGGGTCATGGGAACCTCTTGTGCTTGGCATCTGAAGTGGAGGGTAGTCTTGTTGGACTGAGCCCATAGCCTCTGGAATCTGATGCTATCTCCAGGTAGATAGTATCAGAATTGAGTTACATTGGAGGACACCTAGACCCCCACACATTATGATTGATGATCAGGATTTTTAACCCTCTTTTCAAAATTATATGAATACAATTATAAAATGAACACAGCTTTCTTGGCAATTGATAGAGCAAGTAAACAAAATCAGTAAGGATATAGAAGATCTAATAACACTACCAACCAACATGACCTAATTGATTATTACAGAAAACTCCACCAGAAGTATTACATTCTTTTCAAGTACTCATGGAAAGTTCACCAAGAGAGACCATCTGGGCCATAAAACAGATTTCTGCAGAAGAACTGAAATCATACAAATTATGTTCTCTGATCATAATAGAGTTAAACTAGAAAGCAATAACAGAAGTATGTTTAGAAAATCCCCAATTATTTTGAATGATACTTCTAAATTGCCATGCTTTCAGAGAAAAAATTACAAGGGATATTACAAAATATTTTCTATGAATTTAACTTGAATGAAAATGAAAACACAACATATCAGTATTTGTGGGATGCAACTAAGTCAGTGCTTAGAGGGAAATTTATACCATTTAAATCTTATGCCAGAAGTCAAGAAAGAACTCAAAATAATCTAAGCTTCTACCTTGAAAACCGACAGCAAATTAAATCCAAAGCAAGCAAAAAAAAAAAAAAGGAGATATTAAAAATAAGAGTTGAAGTCAATAAAATTAAAAACAGAACCACAATAAATTAGTGGAACCAAGAGTTGGTTCTTTGGAAGGATCAAAAACATTGGTGAACTTCTAAATAGATTGTTTGTGAAAAAATGAGAGAAGATGCAAATTACTAATATAAGAAATGACAGAGAGAACCTTTCTATAGATCAAAAATATAATAAGGGAATATTTTGAGCAGCTTTATGACGATAAATTTGATGTCCTGGATGAGATGGATGCGTTCCTCGAAAGATACAAACCAGCAAACCTCACTCAAGAAAAATAGATAGCCCTAAATCTACCAAAGACATTGAATTTGTAGTTAAAAATCTTCCCACAAAGAAAATTCCAGGCTCAGATGGCTCTACTGGTGAATTCTAATGAAGTTTTAAGAAAGAAATAATACTGATTTTACATAAACTCTTCCAGAAAATTGAAGAGTGAATACTTCCCAACTTTTAGGTGGTCAACATTACTTTGATAACAAAACCAAAGACATTACATTATCCTAATGACCATAGAAGAACTTGTAAAAGTACAGGGAGTAAGGAGTAACGTGTTGGGTGGTAAAATTAAATTCTGTTTATCTACAATTAATTGGCTAAATAAGCTACTGCACAGTGGATGCCTTGCATCTATTGATAAGAATGACATTAATTTACAGGCACTGACAGGAATAGATGTGGGTGATATGTTATCAAGTGAAAAAAGGAGGCTGTTGAGTAATACATGTGCTGTGAAGTCATTTTGGTTTTTATTTCCATGGGGGGGTATATGTGTGTGTGTGTGTGTGTGTGTCCCCATGAGATTGCTGTGAGGTAGTACACACCCATATGGCAGTGAAGTTGTGAAGACACTGGAATAATTCTGTGTAAGTTGTAAATAGCTGGTGCCCTGAGTCTTCCAAGTGTCTCCTTCCTACCCCGACTGTCCTAGCTCCTTCCAGCCCCTGGTCTTTGCAGCCACTGAAGGGATAAGACTTGGCGCAGCAGGATGTTCTCTAGAACTCGGCTCTAGAGCTATGTTCTAATAGGTGAGGGCCCGTACTTCGCCAGTTGTTAAACACTTTTAATACAACACTTGTCTGTATGTTAGAATATGCATATGAAATTTTTTGAAGAATATTTACCAAGTATTATATTATTTTGGGTCAGGATTGTGGATAAGGCTTGGATGAGAATATCCACTTTGAACATAAGTGTATACCTTGATTTTTTTTTTTAACAAAAAGCCTATATTCCATTTGTGACAAGCAAAACAATCCTGATTTTAGCGACCTATTTAAAATAAGCCATTATTCAACTGTATTTTTAAGATTTGTGAAAATTAAAAATACTGGCAACATCCAGTATGGGAAAATGGGCGGTATCACTGTGAGAACGTAACTTTGTACAATCTTTTTTATTTTTTTTTTCCTGAGGAAGATTTGCCCTGAGCTATCATCTGTGCCAGTATTCCTCTATTTTGTACATGGGTTGCCATCACAGCACGGCTGCAGATGAGTTGTGTAGGTCCGCGCCAGGAACCAAACCTGGGCTGCTGGAGCAGAGCGTGCCGAATTTAACCACTAGGCCACAGGGCTGGCCCCTGTACAATCTTTTTGAAGGCTAATTTGGCAGTATCTATTAAATTTTTTAAACGCACATGTCTGATCCAGCTATGCCATTTCTGGGAATTTATTTTTTGGAAATAAGTTCATAAGTACCTAAAGATTGATGAACAAGGATAATGATTTTAGAATTGTTTACAAGAGTAAACATTGGCAGCAAACCTAAACCTTCATCTTTAGGGGAAAAGTGGCACAAATTATGGCACATTTGGACAGTGACATACTGTGCAGAATAGAATGAGAGAATGGATAAAAAAAATAGTCGTATATTAGTAAGATGGATTAAAGAGTAGAGAGGAACAAATTATTGATACAATGCAGATGAATCCCAAAAATATATATTGAGCAAAAGAAGCCTGACACAAAAAACATGTACATTGTAAGATTCCATTTATGTGAAAACCAAGAATAAGCAAAACTAGTCTATGACTAGTGATATCACTATGGTGATAAAAGTTAGAAAGTGGTTGTAGGGTGGGTGGGAGTGGAGAACTTACTGAAAAGGACGTGAGGGAACTTGATGGGGTGCTAGACGTGTTCTATATCTTTTTGGGGGGAAGTTCACAGGTATATAAAATAGTCAAAGTTTGTTGAACACTTAAGATATGTACATTATATTGTATATAAATTATTGTATTATTATTGTATATAAATTATTATATTGTACATAATTCGTACCTCAACTGAAAAATAGTTCCAAATGAGAAATGGAAAATGACTATAAGTGTTGTGCTGTAAGGATATCTATGATATATTCACAAGTGGTAGAGTTGCAGTCAGTATTGTACAGCATTGTTTAAATTTTTAAAAAATTGCATAGGCAAAAGGTAGAACAAATCTTGCCCTCCATGTGTATATATGTGTATATATGTGTGTGTGTGTGTGTGTGTATACATGGATTGTGAATGATTTTTTTTTCTCTTTGGTGTGTTTTCAGCATTTTTCAAATTTAAAAAATTTATATACTAAGAAGGGAAAAAGAAGAGGGTAGTAAGGGAGAAAAAAGAAAAAATTAACACAAGTTAAAACAACATGCAGTGAAGAAGGAAAACAAAGGAGACTGTAAAGCAGCAAAAGAAAAATAAGAGAAACATAAGTGAAAAATGGCTAAAAAGAAACAGCTACAAATTCAGGAAAGTTACAGGCAGCAGGTTTGCACTATGGAAACTTTGATGAGTGCTAGAAAGAGCAGGTCTTAACGTGAGGTGCTGAACTGAGAGTGGATTGACATTCTATGGGCAGTGGTGCTACAGGCAGAAAGATGGTTTTGATGAATTAACTTGATTTCACTTGGAAAATCTGTCCATTCACTGCTCCTAGTCACTACTTCAGTCATCCATGGGGGCCCTGCTGTTAATGAGTGGGAGAGAATATCTAGGAGTATATGAGGTATGTAAGATAGATAGGACCACAAGGAAGCCAGGAAAATAATTTTCTCAGTCATTTAACTTTTAGAAGGTAGAGTCAACTGTTTTAAAATTCCAGGTCCTGGAAGAACTTCTATTGCTGGAAACACTGCACTCAAAAAGTCCAACTCATTAGTCTGGCATGAGAAATAAGAAACATTCCATTCTGTTTCGTTAGGTTGGTAGAATATTCTAGGGCTGGACTTCAGAGTCCAGCAGCTCTCCTTTGCAGAGAATTACATATACAGAGACAAGGTAGGACAAACAAGAAGGGCAGAAAATAGCATTTCCTGAGTTTTTAGAGTTAGTGCCTTCAAATTAAAACTTCGATTCAGTTGAGTAAACTGTGTTCCTCTCTCTGTTTTAGATTTGATTGACTTACAGAAAGCAAACGACCATAATCAGAGACTGGATGAGGAAATTCTGGCTTTAAGAAATCGGGTTCGATCACTTGACTCAGAAAAAAAAGTGCTTGGAGAAGTGGTAAGTTGTTTAGTTTAGTTTGTTCTTAGAATTTATTTAAATGTGTGTAGAATAACAATCAGCAGTAGAGCAACATGGAAATACATCACCCATTGGTCATTAGTGAGGACTGATACTGGTGGCGATAGCCTCCCAGGTGGATGCCGTACTTTGACCTGGATGCATTTTATCAGTATTTACATCTTATGCATTTTAACTACCTTTGCTAAGTAGTAATGTTATTGCTATTGTGTCAATTTAGTATCTTTTCTTTTTAAAATTTAATTAATTAATTTATTTATTTTTCCCCCCAAAGCCCCAGTAGATACTTGTATGTCATAGCTGCACATCCTAGTTGCTGTATGTGGGATGCGGCCTCAGCATGGCCGGAGAAGCCGTGCGTCGGTACATGCCCGGCATCCGAACCCGGGCCGCCAGCAGCGGAGTGCGTGCACTTAACCACTAAGCCACGGGGCCAGCCCTAGGATCTTTTCTTTTTAATACAGATTTAAATAATAGTTTATACTTAACACATTTACCAAATAGAAATTATTACTCTATTATATTGGATAAGTTTGAGATTATTAATACTAAACTCTTAGCAGTGTTACATTTTTGAACCATTTATTCTTAGCAATATATTGATTTTTAATATGTACTTCCAAGTTCTAGGTATATTATATGTCTCTTCAATTTTACTTTATATTCATTTCACAATCATATCTCTAGTGTCTAACACAATGCTGGCATGTATGCTAAGTGCTCAAGAAATTTTGTTGCAAGAATGAATAAATACCCATTGGGATAGCTATTATCAAAAAATAGAAAATAACAAATGTTGATGAGGGTGTGGAGAAATTGAAACCCTTGTGCATTGATGGTGAGAATGTAAAATGGTACAGCCACTGTGGAAAACAGTATGGCACTTCCTTAAAAAAGTAAGCATAGAATTACCTTATGATCCAGCAATTCTGCTTCTGGGTATATACGCAAAAGAATTAAAAGCAGGGACGCTAAGGGATATTTGTATGTTTAGGTTCATAGCAGTGTTATTCACAATAGCCAAAAGGTTGAAGCAACCCAAGTATCCATTGATGAATGAATGGATAAACAAAATGTATATATATACAATGGAATATTATTCGGCCTTGAAAAGAAAAGAAATTCTGACATATGCTGCAACATGGATGAAGCTTGAAGACATTATGCTAATTGAATAAGCAAGTCACGAAAAGACAAATAGTATATGATTCCACTTAAATGAGGTACCTAAGGTAGTCAAAATCTTGGTTTTGATGGTTGCACAATAGTGTGAATGTGCTTAATGCTACTGAACTGTACACTTAAAAATGGTTAACATGGTAAATTTTGTTATGTGTATTTTATCCTAATTTAAAAAATGCAATCATAAGAATGAATAAACAAATAAGGACTGTTCAAGTTGTTTTAGTCTTTGTAAATTTATGTATCTAATACTGATATGTATTTATATGTTCAATATATATGTATATATAAGTGTATGTATATGTATATATATGTTTTTTTGTGTGTGTGTGAGGAAGATCAGCCCTGAGCTAACATCCGTGATAATCCTCCTCTTTTTGCTGAGGGAAGACCGGGTCTGAGCTAACTTCTATTGCCAATCCTCCTTTTTTTTTCTTCCCCAAAGCCCCAGTAGATAGCTGTATGTCATAGTTGCACATCCTTCTAGTTGCTGTACGTGGGATGCGGCCTCAGCATGGCCGGAGAAGCGGTGCGTTGGTGCGCACCCGGGATCCGAACCCGGGCTGCCAGCAGCAGAGCGCGTGCACTTAACCGCTAAGCCACGAGCCGGCCCACATATATATATGTTTATGCGAGATAAAGTTCAGGACGGATACATCCCAAACAGTGTTATTTCTGAAAAGGAGAAAAGGATTGTGGGGTAAGGTTATGGGAAGGAATATATCACTTTTTACTCTATATTCCTGTGTGGTGTTTGAATTTTTTACATGAAGAATGTATTCATGTATTATGTGTATATTTTAAAAACAAAGCAACGCGCCCCCCAATAACTTTTGTATTTAAAATACTTTTGTATTTAAGGTTGAGAGACTTCAAGGAGAGATTAGTGAATCTCAAAAGAATCAGCAAGCTGGAAACCTCTCCCCTGGAAAAACGGTGGGTGCTGAACAGAGAGTACAGGTATGGTTCAAGTTCTGTTCTTTCTGATTTCTCATTTTTAAGTGAGTCGTGTTTGTACAGAGTACACCAGAGCAGTGAGTGCTGATCATCTGCTCCTCTCTTCTTATTGTCTGTATGTTTCTATGGCTCCCAGTTAGAGTGGAGGAAGAAATTGGGGTACGTGGGATGTGTTTCTGTTCGCTTCTTCTCCACAGGGAGCAATTAATATGAAGAATATAATGGATTGTGTCCTTAAAGAAAAAGAGAATCGGGGGCCGGCCTGGTGGCACAGCCGTTAAGTGCGCGCACTCCACTACAGCGGCCTGGGCATGGTTGTTAGCCCAGGGCCAATCTTCCTCAAGACAAAAGGGGAGGATTGGCAGCGGATATTAGCTCAGGGCTAGTCCTCCTCACACACACACACACAAAAATTACATAAAAAAAAAAGAAAAAGAGAATCTTACAAAGATAGAACCAATTAGAGCATTTTTAATCATCAGAATGGAGTTGATTTATAGAATCAATCAATGGTGGGGGAGTGGGGAGTAAGAACCACACTGAATGTAATAAAATATCGTAGAGAACAAGTATGGTTCAGGCTCCAGTGTGTACAGTGTCCAGTCTTTTCAGCATGATCAGCCTCTGAAGTAGTGAGCAAAGTGATCAAACACAAGACAGATGGAAGCAACAGCCGTGTGTTTTAGATAGGGCTGTTTCAGACATTCAGGTCAAGGAGCTAGACTGCTTTGGGGTAGCCTTTCCTCTCACACACCTAAGATGAGTGACATCCCTTGTTGCTGAGGGCTCTCCTTCACCAGAGCTTTTTTTACTTTAACTCCTTGGGCCCTATGCCCCAGACCTCTTAGACCTCAAGGAAACTATAGCCACTGGATTTCTTGGCTCTCCACCCAAGGAACTAGTATCCTTCTTGTCTTCCAAAACCACTTGTAGGTAAATAATGTATTTCTGTGGGAAGGAAGGGAGGAAGGAGAGAAAGAAGGAATTTCCAGGCAGGACTTCAGTAACTTTTACCAAAATTATTCCCAAAGAACCTAGTGGTGCTCTAATTTAAAGGAAGTTGATTTATTAATACCCATTTTTATTAGTTGCTTATTTATCCTTTCAGTATTTCTTTACTCTAATACAAGCAATTTGAATATTTATTCAGATTTCCTCCTTTCTTAGTTTCTTTTTTTTTTTTTTTTTAACTAAAACGTTCATGGAGATCTTTGCATAACATACAGAGAGATCTTCCTCATTCTTTAGAGCAGTCTAGCATTCTATTGTGTGGATGCATTGTAATTTATTTAACCAGGCTCCTGTTGATGGACACTTGAGTTGTTTCCAGTCTTGTATGTATATATATAGGTGTTTCTGTAGGATAGAGTCACAGAAATGGGATTGTGGGGTTAGAAGGTAGATGCATTTATAATTTTGGTAGATATTGCCAGATACTACTCAGTGGAAATTGTACCATATTCCTGTCCCATCGGCCATGTATGAGAAAGCCAGTTTCTTAAAAAATTCACCAACTGAATGTATTGGCAAACTTTTGTATTTTTACTAAATGATAGGTCAGAGTCAGTATCTCAGTGTAGTTTTTTTTTTTTTTAATTTTTTGTTTTTTGCGGTAACATTGGTTTATAACATTGTATAAATTTCAGGTGTACATCATTATACTTCTATTTCTGCATACATTACATCATGTTCACCACCCAAATACTAATTACAACCCATTACCATGCACATGTGCTGAATTATCCCTTTCACCCTCCTCCCTCCCCCCTTCCCCTCTGGTAACCACCAATCCAATCTCTGTCTCTATGTGTTTGTTTATTGTTGTTGTTATCTACTACTTAATGAAGGAAATCATACGGTATTTGACCTTCTCCCTCTGACTTATTTCACTTTGTATAATACCCTCAATGTCCATCCATGTTGTCACAAATGGCTGGATTTCATCATTTCTTATGGCTGAGTAGTATTCCATTGTGTATATATACCACATCTTCTTTATCCATTCGTCCCTTGATGGGCACTTAGGTGGCTTCCAAGTCTTGGCTATTGTGAATAACGCTGCAATGAACACAGGGGTGCATGTGTCTTTACGCATTGGTGTTTTCATGTTCTTTGGATAAATACCCAGCAGCATTGGAATAGCTGGATCATATGGTAGTTCTATCCTTGATTTTTTGAGGAATCTCCATACTGTTTTCCATAGTGGCTGCACCAGTTTGCACTCCCACCAGCAGTGTATGAGAGTCCCCTTCTCTCCACATCCTCTCCAACACATGTTGTTTCCTGTCTTGTTAATTATAGCCATTCTGACGGACGTGAGGTGATATCTCATTGTAGTTTTGATTTGCATTTACCTGATAGTTAATGATTTTGAACATCTTTTCATGTGTCTGTTGGCCATCTGTATATCCTCTTTGAAGAAATGTCTGTTCAGGTCTTTTGCCCATTTTTTAATTGGGTTGGTAGTTTTTTTGTTGTTGAGATGCATGAGTTCTTTATATATTTTGGAGATTAAGCCCTTATCAGATGTATGGTTTGCAAATATCTTCTCCAAATTGTTAGGTTGTCTTTTCATTTCGTTGATGGTTTCCTTTGCTGTGCAAAAGCTTTTTAGTTTGATGTAGTCCCATTTGTTTATTTTTTCTATTGTTTCTCTTGCCCCGTCAGACATGGTGCTTGAAAATATGTTGCTAAGACCGATGTCGAAGAGCGTACTGCCTATGTTTTCTTCTAGAAGTTTCATAGTTTCAGGTCTTACATTCAAGTTGTTAATCCATTTGGAGTTAATTTTTGTGTATGGTGTAAGGTAAGGGTCTACTTTCATTTTTTTGCATGTGGCTATCCAGTTTTCCCAACACCATTTGTTGAAGAGACTTTCTTTTCTCCATTGTATGTTCTTGGCTCCTTTGTCAACGATTAGCTGTCCATAGATGTGTGTGTTTATTTCTGGGCTTTTGATTCTATTCCATTGATCTGTGTGTCTGTTTTTATGCCAGTACCATGCTGTTTTGGTTACTATAGCTTTGTAGTCTATTTTGAAATCAGGGAGTGTGAGACCTCCAGCTTTGTTCTTTTTTCTCAGGATTCCTTTAGCTATTTGGGGTCTTTTGTTGTTCCATATATATTTTAGGATTCTTTGTTCTATTTCTGTGAAAAATGTTGTTGGAACTTTGATAGGGATTGCTTTGAATCTATAGATTGCTTTAGGAAGTATGGACATCTTAACTATGTTAATTCTTCCAATCCAAGAGGACGGAATATCTTTCCATTTCTTTGTTTCTTCTTCAATTTATTTCAGCAGTGTTTTATAGTTTTCCATGTACAGCTCTTTCACCTCTTTGGTTAAGTTTATTCCTAGATATTTTATTCTTTTTGTTGCGATCGTAAATGGGATGGTATTCTTAATTTCTCTTTTTGCTACTTCGTTGTTAGTGTATAGAAATGCAATTGATTTTTGTATGTTGATTTTGTATCCTGCAACTTTACCATATTCGTTTATTACGAATACCCATTTTGTTCAGAGTTTTTATCATAAATGGATGCTGTATCTTGTCAAATGCTTTCTCTGCATCTATTGAGATGATCATGTGATTTTTATTCTTCATTTTATTAATGTGGTGTATTACGTTGATTGATTTGCAAATGTGGAACCATCCCTGCATACCTGGAATAAATCCCACTTGATCATGGTGTATAATCTTTTTAACATATTGTTGTATGCGATTTGCTGGTATTTTGTTGAGGATTTTTGCATCAATGTTCATCAGTGATATTGGCCTGTAATTTTCTTTTTTTGTGTTGTCCTTGTCTGGTTTTGGTATCAGGGTAATGTCAGCTTTGTAGAATGAGTTAGGGAGCTTCTCCCCCCGCCCCCAATTTTTTGGAAGAGTTTGAGAAGGATAGGTATTAAGTCTTCTTTGAATGTTTGGTAGAATTCACCAGGGAAGCCGTCTGGTCCTGGACGTTTATTTTTGGGGATGTTTTTGATTACTGTTTCGATCTCCTTACTGGTGATTGGTCTATTCAAATTCTCTACTTCTTCTTGATCCAGTTTTGGAAGGTTGTATGATTCTAAGAATTTATCCATTTCTTCCAGATTGTCGAATTGGTTGGCATATAGCTTTTCATAGTATTCTCTTATAATCTTTTGTATTTCTGAGGTGTCTGTTGTAATTTCTCCTCTTTCATTTCTGATTTTACTTATTTGTGCCTTCTCTCTTTTTTTCTTAGTGAGTCTAGCTAAAGGTTTGTCAATTTTGTTGATCTTTTCAAAGAACCAGCTCTTGGTTTTATTAATTTTTCTATTGTTTATTTAGTCTCTATTTCATTTATTTCTGCTCTGATTTTTATTATTTCCCTTCTACTGATTTTGGGCTTTGTTTGTTCTTCTTTTTCCAGTTCCTTTAGGTGCATTGTTAGATTGTTTATTTGAGATTTTTCTTGTTTGTAGAGATAGGCCTGTATTGCTATAAACTTCACTCTTAGAACCGCTTTTGCTGTATCCCATAAATTCTGGCATGTTGTATTTTCATTTTCATTTGTCTCCAGGTATTTTTTGATTTCTTCTTTGATTTCTTCATTGACCCAGTCGTCGTTCAGTAGCATTTTGTTTAATCTCCACGTATTTGTGGCTTTTCTGATTTTCTTCCTATAGTTGATTTCTAGTTTCATACCGTTGTGGTCAGAAAAGATGCTTGGTATTATTTCAATTTTCTTAAATTTATGGAGGCTTGTTTTGTGGCCTAATATGTGATCAATCCTGGAGAATGTTCCATGTGGATTTGAAAAGAACGTGTATTCTTCGGTTTTTGGATGGAATGCTCTGTATATATCTGCTAGGTCCATCTGTTCTAGTGTGTCATTTAACGCCAATGTTTCCTTATTGATCTTCTGTTTGGATGATCTATCCGTTGGTGTGAGTGGAGTGTTAAAGTCCCCTACTATTATTGTGTTACTGTCTATTTCTCTTTTTATGTCTGTTAATAATTGCTTTATATATTTAGGTGCACCTACATTGGGTGTGTAGATATTTACAAGTGTTATATCCTCTTGTTGGATTGTTCCCTTGGTCTTTATGTAATGCCCTTCTTTGTCTCTTTTTACAGTTTTTGTTTTAAAGTCTATTTTGTCTGATATCAGTACTGCTACCCCAGCTTTCTTTTCATTGCCATTTGCGTGGAGTACCTTTTTCCATCCCTTCACTTTCAGTTTGTGAGTGTCTTTAGGTCTGAAGTGTGTCTCTTGTATGCAGCATATATGTGGGTCTTGTTGTTTTATCCAATCAGCCACCCTATGCCTTCTAATTGGAGCATTTAGTCCATTGACGTTTAAAGTAGCTATTGATAAGTATGTACTTATTGCCATTTTTTAACTTTTTTTTCTCAGTGTTTTAGTAGTCCTTTTCTGTTCCTTTCTTCTTCTATGCACAATTGATGGTCTCTTTAGTTTGACCTCTGTCTGAAAGCTCTACTCTTTAACTCCCCTCCTCCCTCCTTTTATGTTTTTGATATCATATCTAACCTCTTTTTTGTGCATTTGTATCCATTACCCTCTTATCATGGAAATAGATAATTTTTCCTATTTGTGGTCTTCTCTTTTCCCCTTAAATCAGTCCCTTTAATGTTTCTTGTAGCACTGGTTTCTTGGTGACAAACTCCTTTAATTTTTGCTTGTCTGGGAAATTTTTGAGCTCTCCTTCCATTTTGAATGATAACCTTGCTGGGTAGAGTATTCTTGGCTGTAAGTTTTTTCCTTTTAGCACTTTAAATATATCATGCCACTCTCTTCTAGCCTGTAAGGTTTCTGCTGAGAAGTCAGCTGATAGCCTTATGGGGTTTCCTTTGTATGTAACTTGACTTTCTCTTGTGGCTTTTAGGATTCTCTCTTTATCTTAAATCTGGACATTTTGATTATGATGTGTCTTGGTGTGGGCCTCTTTGGGTTTATCTTGTTTGGGGCTCTCTGTGCTTCCTGTACCTGGATGTCTGTTTCCTTCCTTAGGTTAGGGAAGTTTTCATCTATTATTTCTTGAAATAGATTCTCTGCCCCTTTGTCTTGCTCTTCTCCTTCCAGGATACCTATAACATGGATGTTAGTGCTCTTGATGTTGTCCCAAAGGTCCCTTAGACTGTCCTCACTCTTTTTAAGTCTTTTCTCTTTTACCTGTTCAGCTTGGGTAATTTCTTCTAGTCTTTCGTCCAGCTCGCAGATCCGTTCTTCTGTATCCTCTACTCTGCTTTTGAGGCCCTCTAGCGAATTTTTCATTTCCAGTATTGTATTCTTCATTTCTGATTGGTTCTTTTTTATATCTTCCATTTCTTTGTTGACATTCTCACTGACTTCATCTGTTCTTCTCCCCAGATCGGTGAGCATCCTTAACGCTCTTTGTTTGAACTCTCTGTCAGGTAGGTTGCTCATTTCTGTTTCACTTAGTTCCTTTTCTGGGGCTTTGTCCTGTTCCCTTACTTGGAATGTATTCCTTTGCCTACTCATTTTACCTCTTTCCCTGTGCTTGTGTCTACGTATTAGGTAGGTCAGCTACGTCTCCTGCTCTTGGATAGGTGACCTTATGTAAGTGATGCCTTAGGAGGCCTGCAGTGTGCTTCCCTCAGTTCTCAATGTTCCAGCGGTGACCCCTATGTGGGCTACGTGTGTCCTTCTGTTATGGCCTGTTTACTCTCCCTGTAGGTGCCCAGAGAGGCCGAGTTATGTTCCTGGCTAGCTGTTGTAATGTTCAGCTGTTTGTAGTTGTTGTGGGCCCTTCAGTCTCTTTATCAGGTGTGGGGAGCCCCAGTGCAGTTGGCTGCAAGTTCTAAATTTTATTTATTTATTTATTTTTTCCCCCAAAGCCCCAATAGATATCTGTATGTCATAGCTGCACATCCTTCTAGTTGTTGTATGTGGGATGCGGCCTCAGCATGGCCGGAGAAGCAGTGCGTCGGTGCGCACCTGGGATCCGAACCCGGGCTGCCAGCAGCGGAGCATGCGCACTTAACCGCTAAGCCACGGGGCTGGCCCATGGCTGCAAGTTCTAATACCACATTTGTCTTGCAGTATTTCTTATAAGTGAGTAGGCCCCCAGCATGGCAGGTTGTTAGGCTCAGGGGCTTGCAATTGCTATAAGCCTCCAGCCTTTAGGTCTCTTGTCAGCTCTCTGAGGATTGCAGCTGGGTGGGGCTGGTCTCACGCTCAGGAGCATCCACTTGTTTCAGGCTTTGGAAGGTCGGGCAAACCTCCTATGTGGGTCTTTGAGAAGCACAAGTCTTCTGCAGCTGACAAACCCTGCCGCCCACAGGTCCACACACAGTCAACACAGTCCTGCCCCGTGTTTGTGCCCCGACCTCCCGAAGCAGACCCAGTCTCTCCACTGTGGTAGCCCCACACACTCCACCACCGCCCCACACTCTCCACTCGCTCCTTGTGCACACCCTGCCCCACTGAAGTTGGCTCAGTTGCCAGGCTGCAGAGAATCCAGTCACCAATCTATGCAGGCCCACAAGTTGCCTGAGGGCTTGTTGTTGGCTGGGGCCAGTCTCTAGGGTGGGTTGCCTGCCCTGGCTGAGCTGGATTAAATCCATGCTCTAGTGGGTGAGGCAGCCCCTGGGCTAGCAGGCCTCAGGGAGAACTCCAATGGCGTCTGTGTCAGCATGCCCACACCAGGCCACAACAATGGCTGCTGCCGATGTCCCAGTCCCTGGAGAGGTCTCACCTCTCACCCAGATGCGCTCAGGGCCTATTAGGTGAGTCTCTTTTCACCAAAGCACTGTGCACCTTTCTTTCTGGTGATTTTAGGTTGCTTTCTGAAACGGGTGAGTTTGCACGTGGGCCCTGTAAGAGCCGGTTTTAATTTCTTTGTGAACCAGCTTTTCTGGGGGTACTCCCCAATATTTTAGTAGCAGGCAAAGTCAGATATTATGCCACTCGTCTCGATTGTGCTGGGTCCACAAAATGCCCCCAGCAGGGGCGCTCCCTAGCTCAGGGCCCCGCTCCTCCAGGGAGGGCTGCGTACCTTTGGGCTGCTCCTGGGCAGTGGTGAGGCGCTGTGGCTTGTGAAGGCGGCGTTTTTCCTCTCCAGAAGGGAGTTTCTGCCTCTTCTACCTCAGTTAGGATTGTCCTTTGTTGCAGGAGTTCCTCTTATCCAGTTTTCAGTTCTGTGTCAGGCATAATTTTTCCATGAGTAGTTGTAAATTGGCTGTGTCAGTAGAAGGAGGTGAGTTCAGAGTCTGCCTAAGCCGCCATCTTAACTTCCTCCTCATACAACATTCCTCAGCGTGGTTTTAATTTTCATGTATCTATTTATAGTGAGATTGAATATTTTTCATATGTTTAAAAGTTATTTGTATTTCTTTCATAAAATTAACTTCATTGAAATATTTAGTACAATGCAAGCATACATATTTTAGGAGTGGAGTTCAATGAGCTTTGACAAATCCATACATCTGTACAAGCACAATCACTGCAATCAAGAAAGAAAACATATTCGTTGGCCAGCACCATGGCTTAGCGGTTAAGTGCGCGCGCTCTACTGCTGGCGGCCCGGGTTCAGATCCTGGGCGCGCACCGACGCACCGCTTCTCCGGCCATGCTGAGGCCGCGTCCCACATACAGCGACTAGAAGGATGTGCAGCTATGACGTACAACTACCTACTGGGGCTTTCGGGGAAAAAATATATAAATAAATAAAATTATAAAAAAAAAAAAAAAGAGAACATATTCATTAGCCAGAAAGTTCCCTCCCTCTTTGCTATCAATTTCCCCTCCTCTACCACTTTCTATTACCATACCTTTTCTGGAATTTCAAATGAATAGAGTCATCTAGTATATACTCTTTTGTGTTTGGCTTTTTTCATTTAGAATAATTCTTTTGAGATTTATCCATGTTGTTGCCGGTATCAGTAGTTCATTTTTTATATTGCTGAGTCATATTTCTGTGTATGGCTATACCATAAATTGTTTATCCACCCACTGGTTGATAGACAATCAGGTTGTTTCCAGGTTTGGGCTGTTATGGATAAAGCTGTCACTAGTATTCACATACCAGTCTTCGTTTTTTTTTCCTCTTGGATAAATACCTAGCAATGGAATTACTGAATCATACAGTAAGTGTATGTTTCATTTTATAAGAAACTGCCAGACTGTTTTCCAAAGTAGTTGTACAATTTTACATTCCTACCAACAATGGAGTGGAAGTTTCAGTTGCTCCTTAACTTCACCAACATTGTTATTGTCAGTCTTTTTAATTCTAGCTATTCTAGTAGCCATGTAGTGGTATCTCATTGTAGTTTTAATTTGACTTTTGAGAGTGTTGAATGACAGTGAGTATGTTTTGATGTGCCCATTGGCAATTTGCATATGTTCTTTTGTAAAACATCTGTTCAAATATTTTGCTCATTTTTAATTGTTATATATATACTTTATATTGCATTGTAAGAATTCTTTATATATTTTAGATACCAGTCCTTCATTAGATATATGTATTTCAAATATTTTCTCTCAGTCTATGGCTTGTCTTTTCATTTTCTTAACAGTGTTTTTTGTAGAGTGGTTGTTTTTAAAATTTGATGGATCCTAATTCCTCAATGTTTTCTTTTATAATTTTATGATAGGACACAAAAAGAAATGTTTAGCTAATATCTAAGAAATCTTTGTCTACACCAAGGTCACAAAATATTTCTCCTGGGGGGCCGGCCCGGTGGCACAGGCGGTTAAGTGTGCGTGCTCCGCTGCGGCGGCCTGAAGTTCGCCGGTTCAGATCCCGGTGTGCACCGACCCACCGTTTGGCAAGCCATGCTGTGGCAGCGTCCCATATAAAGTGGAGGAAGATGGGCATGGATGTTAACACAGGGCCAGTCTTTCTCAGCAAAAAAAGAAGAGGATTGGCAGATGTTATCTCAGGGCTCATGTTCCTCATACACAAAAAAAATTTCTCCTATCTTGTCTTCTGAAGATTTTATGGTTTTAACTTCTACGTTTATGTTTATGATCTGTCAGAAATAATTTTTGTATATATATATGGTGTGAGGTGAGGGTTGAGTTTCATCTATCTCCAAATGAATATCCAGTTATTCTAGAACAATTTATTGAAAGTACAGTTATTTCCTTATTAAATTACTTTGACAACTTTATTAAAAATCAATTATACAGGATTATTTATGGACTCTATTCTGTTCCATTAATCTATGTGTTCTTAGGATAATACCATGCTGTCCTTTTATTGTAAGTCTTGAAATCAGAAAGAAAACATCTCCAATTTTGTTTTTCTTTTTCAAAGTTGTTTTGGCTATTCCAGGTCCTTTGCATTTCCGTGTACATTTTAGAATAGACTTCTCAATTTTGACAAAAATGCCTGCTAAGGTTTTGATTGGGATTGCATTGAATCTTCAGATCAATTTAGGGAGAATTTGTATTTTAGCAGTATTGAGTGCTCCAGTGTGTAAACGTGGTCTGTCTTTCCATTTATTTGGATCTTCTTTAATGTATCTCAGCAACATTTTGTAGTTTTCAGCACAGAGATTTTACACATATTTAATTAAATTTATTCTTTTTAAAAACTGAAATATAATTTATACGCCATAAAATTCACCCTTTTAAAGTCTACGATTCATTGGTTTTTAGTATATTTACCAAGTTGTGCAATTATCACCACTAATTCCAGAAGATTTTCATCACCCCAGAAAGAGGCCCAATACCCATTATTAGTCATTCGCCAATCCCCTAGCCTCCCAGCCCCTTGGCAACCACTAATCTACTTTTTATCTCTGTGAATTTGCCTCTCCTATCCATTTCATATAAATGGAATCATACAATAAATGGCCTTTTGCATCTGGCTTCTTTCACTTAGCATAGTGTTTTCAAGATTCAACCATATTGTAGCTTGAATCAGTACTCTGTCCCGTTCTATGGCAGAATAGTATTCCATTGTGTGGATATATACCACATTTTGGTTTTCCATTCATCAATTGATGGACATTTAGTAGTTTCCACTTTGTGGCTATTATCAATAATGCTGCTGTGAACATTCATGTGCAAATTTTTGTGTGGCCATGTTCTCATTTCTTTTGAGTATGTACCTGGGAGTGGAATAGCTGGATCATATCTTAACTCTATGTTTAACCTTTTGAAGAACTGCCAGACTATTTTCCAAAGCACCTGCACCATTTAACATTTTCATCAGCAGTGTATGAAAGTTCCCGTTGCTCCACATTTTTACCAACATTTCTTATATTCTGTCTTTTTTATTATAGCCATCCAAGTGAGTGTGAAGTAGTATCTCAATGTAGTTTTGATTTGCGTTTCCTGAATGACTAATGATATTGAGCATCTTTTCATGTGCTTATTGGCCATTTGTATATCTTCTTTGGAAAATGTCTATTCAAATCCTTTGCCAATTTTTAATGGAGTTATTTATCTTTTTGTTAAGTTGCAAGAGCTCTTTATATATTTTGTTTATTGTCTCTGTTATGGACTGAATTGTGCACCACCCAAAATATGTTAAAGTTGTAACCCCCAGTACCTGTGAATGTAATCTCATCTGGAAATAGGGTCTTTGTAAATGTAATTAAGTTAAGATGAGGTCATTAGGATAGGATATGCTCTAATCCAATGTGACTGGTGTACTTATAAGAGGCAAGGCCATGTGAAGACAGAGACACACAGGGAATGCCATGTGATGACAGAGGCAGAGATTGGAGTGATGTGGCTGAAAGCCAAGGAACACCAAGAATTTGTGGCTACCACTAGCAGCTAGGAAGAGACAAGGAAAGATTCTACCCAGAGTCTCAGAAGGAATATGGACCTCCTGACACCTTGATTTCAGAGTTTAGCCTCAAGAACTATGAGAGAATAAATTTCTGTTGTTTTAAGCCACCTAGTTTGTGGTACTTTGTTATCGCAGCCCTAGGAAACTCACAGATTTTGGCACCAGAAACTGAGATGCTTGGTACAAATACTAAAACTGTAGAGATGGCTTTGGAATTGTGTTATGTGTAGAGGCTGAAATAATTTTGAGTTGCTAGAGATAGAAAAAGCCTAAATTGCCTTGAAGAGACTCTTGGTGTAAATATGGACCTTAAAGGCGATTCTGTTGACAGTTCAGAAAGAAGTGAAAACTATAGGGAAAGCTTCTGTCATCTTAGGGAATTCATAGATTGCTGTGAACAGAATGTTTCTAGAAATATACACATTAAAGGTGCTTCTGGTGAGTCCTCAGACAGCAATAAGAAACATGTCATTGAACTCTGGAGAAAAGGTGATCCTTGTTACAAAGGAGCAGAGAGCTTGGTTGAATTATCTTCTACCTTTGGGTGGAGGGTAAGATCTGTAAGTGATAAACTTGGATATTTAGCTCAGGTGATTTCCAAACAAAACATGAAAGGTGTGGCCTCATTTTGCCTTGTTGCTTATGGTAAAATGTGAGAGGAAAGAGATAAATTGAGGAATGAACTGTTAATAAAAAAGAATGAACACTTGATGTTATAAGCCCCATAATACATTGTTATTATTTTTGCTTTAGTCTATTATCTTCTAAGGAGATTTTTTAATGCAAAAAAACCTTTCATATTTAACCACATATTAATCATTTCTAGAGCTCATCATTACTTTGTATGGATCCATGTTCCCTTCTGGTACTGTACTTCTTCAGAGTGAAGAACATTATTTAATATTTCTTTTAGTGCAGATCTACTAGTGGTAAACTCTCTGGTTTTGTTTATCTGCAAAGTCTTTCTTTTACTTTCTTCCTTTCTTCCTTTTTTTTAACTGTGGTAAAATACATGTAATAGAATATTTACCATGTTAACTATTTTTAAGTGTACAGTTCAGTGATATTAAGCACATTAATGTTGTTGTGTGACCATTAACAGCATCCACGTTCAGAACTCTCTTCACCTTGTAAAACTGAAACTCTATAGCCATTAAACAATAACTCCTCATTCTGCTTTTCTCCCCCATCCCCTGGCAACCCCCATTCTACTTTCTGTCTCTATGATTTTGATTACTCTAGGTACCTCATAGAAGTGGAATCATACACTATTTGTCCTTTTGTGATTTGCTTATTTCAATTAGCATAAAGTCTTCAAGTTTCATCCATGTTGCAGCATATGTGAGAATTTCCTTCCTTTTCAAGGCTGAATCTTATTCCATTGTATGTATATGCCACATTTTACTTATCTGTTCATCCATCAATGGACATTTGGGTTGCTTTCACATTTTGGCTACTGTGAATAATGCTTCTAGGAACACGAGTGTACAAATATCTGTTCAAGTTCCTGCTTTCATTTCTTTTGGGTATGTACCTAGATGTGGAATTGCTGGATCATATGGTAGTTCTCTGTTTAATTTTGTTGAGAAACCGCCATACTATTTTCCACAGTAAATACAACATTTTACATTCCCACCAACAGTGCACAAGTATTCCAGTTTCTCCACATCCTCACAACATTTGTTATTTTCTGTTTTTTAATGGTAGCTATGCTAATGAGTATGAGGTGGTATCTCTTTGTGCTCTTGATTTGCATTTCCTAATAATTAATGATGTTGAGCATCTTTTCGTATGCCTGTTGACCATTTAGATACCTTTGTTGGAGAAATATCTATTCACATCCTTTGGCCATTTTTTAATTAGGTCATTTGTTTTTGTGTTGTTGAGTGTTAGGAATTCTCTATATAGTCTGATTATAATAATCCCTTATCAGATATATAATTTTTTTTTAATAATTTTATTTATTTATTTTTCCTCCAAAGCCCCAGTAGGTAGTTGTATGTCATAGCTGCACATCCTTCTAGTTGCTGTATGTGGGATGCGGCATCAGCATGGCTGGAGAAGCGGTGCGTCGGTGCGTGCCCGGGATCCGAACCCAGGCCGCCAGCAGGAGAGCGCCTGCACTTAACCACTAAGCCACGGGGCCGGTCCCAGATACATAATTTACGAATATTTTTTCCCATTCCATAGGTTGCCTTTCACTCTGATGATAGTATTCTTTGATGCACAAAAAATTTTAATTTTCATGAAGTCCAGTTTGTCTAATTTTTCTTTTGTTGCCTGTGCCTTTGATGTCATATCCAAGAAATCATTGCCAAATCCAATGTCGTGAAGCTTTTCCCCTGTTTTCTTCTAGGAATTTCATGGTTTTAGATTTTACATTTAAGTCTTTGATACATTTTGAGTTAATTTTTATATGTGCTGTTAGGTAAGGGTCCAACTTCATTCTTTTGCCTGTGGATGTCCAGTTATCCCAGGGCCATTTTTTGAAAAGACTGTTGTTTTCCCGTTGAGTGGTCTTGACACACTTGTCAAAAGTCATTTGACCATATATGCAAAGATTTATTTCTGGGCTCTGTACTCTATTCCATTGGTCTATACATCTGTCTTTATGCCAGTACCACACTCTTTTGACTGCTGTAGCTTTCTTTGCAGTAAGTTTTAAAATCAGAAAGAGTCCTCCAGCTTTCTTCTTCTTTTTCAAGGTTTTGAAATTTGGCATTTGGTTTTGGATATTTGGCATCCCTTGAGGTTCCATATGAATTTTAGGATGAGTTTTTCTATTTCTGGAAAAAACATCATTGGGATTTTGATAGGGATTGCATTGAATGTGTAGATTGCTTTGGGTAGTATTGACATCCTAACAACATTATTTTAATTCATGAACACGGGATGTGTTTCCATTTATTTACATCGTCTTTAATTTCTTTCAGCAATGTTTTGTAGTTTTCCTTGAACAAGTCTTTCACCTCCTTGGTTAAGTTAATTCCTAAATATTTTGTTCTTTTTGATGCTACTGTAAATAGAACTGTTTTTATAATTTGCTTTTCAGATTGTTCTTTGTCAGTGTATTGAAGTGCAACTGATTTTTTTGTGTGTTTACTTTGTATCCTGCTACTTGGCTAAATTTATTTATTATTTCTAACAGTTTATGGAATCTTTTAGGTTTTCTACATATAAAATCATATCATCTACAAACAGAGATAGTTTTACTTCTTACTTTCCAACTTGGATGCCTTTTATTTATTTTCCCTTGCTTAATTGCTCTGGCTAGAACTTTTAGTACTATATAAAGTGGGCATCCTTGCCTTGTTCCTGTTCTTAGAAGAAAAGCTTTCAGTCTTTCATCATTGAGTATGAGGTTTGCTGTAGGTTTTTCATAAATCTTTTATTATGTTGAGGTAGTTTCCTTCTATTCTAATTGGCTGTCTCTTTAATCATGAGAGGGTGTTGAATTTTGTCAAATGCTTTTCCTGCATCAATTGAGATGATTGTGTGGCTTTTTCCTTTATTCTGTTAGTGTGGTGTATTACATTGATCAATTTTCTTATGTTGAACCATCCTTGCATGCCAGGAGTAAATCTCACTTGGTCATGGTGTATAATCCTAATATGGTGTTGAATTTCTTTTGCTGGTATTTTGTTGAGGATTTTTGCATTAGTGCTCATAAGGGATATTGTGTAGTTTTCTTATAGTATGTTTGTCTGGCTTTGGTGTCAAGGTACTGCTCGCTTCATAGGATGAGTTAGAATTATTTCTTCCCTTTCAAGTTTTGGGAAAAGTTTGAGAAGGATTGGTGTTAGTTATTCTTTAAATATTTGGTCCAGGACTTAAATATCAGGTCTAGGACTTTTCTTTGTACAGGAGATTTTTGATTACTGATTCAATATCTTTACTAGTTTATAGGTCTGTTCAAAACTTCTGTTTCTTTGTGATTCACTCTTTGTTGGTTTTCTGTTTCTAGGAATTTGTCCATTTCATGTAGGTTTTTTAGTTTTTTGGTGTAAAATTGTTCAGAGTACTCTCTTATAATATTTTTTATTTCTATAGAATCAGTGGTAATGTCCCCACTTTCAATTCTTATTTTAGTTATTTGAGTCTTCTCTCTTTTTTTCTTAGTCATTTTAGCTAAAAGTTTGTCAATTTTATTGGTCTTTTCAAAGAACCAACTTTTGGTTTCACTGATTTTCCGGTTTTCTATTCTCTATTTTGTTTATCTCTGCTCTAACCTTTATTATTTCTTTCTGTTACTTTTGAATTTAGTTTGTTGTTCCTTTTTTTTTTTTTTTTTTTTTTTTTTTGTGAGGCGATCAGCCCTGTGCTAACATCTGCCAATCTTCCTCTTTTTTTTTTTTTGGCCAAGGAAGACTAGCCAAGGGCTAACATCCGTGCCCATCTTCCTCCACTTTATGTGGGATGCCGCCACAGCATGGCTTGCCAAGCAGTGCGTCGATGTGTGCCCGGGATCTGAACCGGCGAACCCCGGGCCGGCCGCTGCAGCAGAGCCTGTGCACTTAACAGGCCACCGGGCCGGCCCCTGTTGTTCTTTTTATAGTTTCTTAAATTGTAAAGTTAGCCTGTTGATTTGAGATCTTTCTTGTTCTTTAATGTAAGCATTTCTAGCTATAAATTTTCTCCTTGGCACTGCTTTCATTGCATCCCATAAGTTTTGGTATGTTGTGCTTTCAATTTCATTCATCTCTAAGTATTTCCTAATTTCTCTTATGATTTCTACTTTGATCCATTGGTTGTTTAAGAGTGTGTTGTTTAAATTTCCACAAAATATGAATTTGTCAGTTTTCCTTATGTTATTAATTTCTAACTCCATCCCATTGTGGTTGGAGAAGATACTTTGTATGATATCTGACTTTTTAAATCTATTAAGACAGTTTGTGGCTTAAGATCTGGTCTATTCTAGAGAATGTCCTGTGTGCACTTGAGAAGAATGAGTATTCTGTTGTTGTTGAGTACAGTGTCCTATATATGTCTGTTAGAACTTACTGGTTTATTGTGGTGTTCAAGTCCTCTGTTTGCTTACTTATCTTATATCTGGTTGTTCTATCCATTATTGAGAGTAGCGTATTGAAGTCTTCAACTCTTACTGTAAAAATGTCTATTTCTTCTTTCAATTCTGCCAATTTTTGCCTTATATATTTTTATTGGTTATTAGGTACTTAAATATTTCTAATTATATCTTGTTGCTATATTGAACCATTTGTTAATATCTAATGTCCTTCTTTTTCTCCTGTAACCCTTTTTGATTTAAAATCTATTTCATCTGATATTAGTTTAGTCATCCGTGTTCTCTTTTAGTTACTATTTGCATGGAAAAAATTTTTTTATCTTTTCACTTTCAGTTCTTTGTGTCTTTGGATCTAAAGTGAATCTCTTGTAGCCAGTATATAGTTGGAGCCTGTTTTGTTTTTATCCATTCTGCCAGTCTTTGTCTTTTGATTGGAGAGATTAATCCCTTTACATTTAAAGTAATTATTAAAGTAGGGCTTACTTCTGTCATTTTGCCATGTGTTTCTATGTACCTTATAGTTTTTTGACCATCATTTTCTGCATTACTGTTTTTCTTGTATGTATTTGACTTTGTAATGAAACATTTTAATTCCCTTTTCATTTCCTTTTGAGTACACTTTATAACTTTTCTTTGTGGTTACCATAGGGATTACATTTAACATGCTAAAGTTATAACACTCTCATTTGAATTTATGCCAACTTAACTTCAATAACATGCAAAGAATCTGCTCATTTACAGCTCTATCCCCATCCCTTTCAGTTATTGATGTCAGAAAATTACATCTTTGTATATTGTGTGTTGAAAAACATGAATTAATAATTGCTTTTTAAAATGTATTAGTCTCTTAAATTATGTGGAAACCAAAATTAGAATTAGAATTAGAAACCAAAGTTACAATAATAGTAGCTTTTAGACTAATAATAATTTTTTAAAACATATTAGTTTCTTAAATCATGTAGAAAATAAAGAGTTTCAAACCATTGTTACAATAATACTGGCTTCTATAGTTGCCCATGTATTTACCTTTACAAGATCTTTATCTCTTCATATGGCTTTGAGTTACTTTCTAGTATCCTTTCATTTCACCCTGCAGGACTCCCTTTAGGATTTCTCACAGGGCAGTTCAAGTGGTAACAAACTCCCTCGGCTTCTGTTTATCTGTGAATGTCTTAATTTCTTCCTCTCTCTCTCTTTTTTTTTTTTTGGTGAGAAAGATTGGCCCTGAGTTAACATCTGTTGCCAATCTTCCTCTTTTTTATGTGTGGGATGCCACCATAGCATGGCTTGGTGAGCAGTGTCTAGGTCCACGCCCGGGATCCGAACCTGCAAACCCCAGGCCGCCGAAGCGGAACATGCAAACTCAACCACTATGCCACTGCACCAGCCCCCTCTTCCTCTCTCTTGAAAGGACAGTTTTGCCAGATACAGGATTCTTGGTTGACAATTTTTTGTCTTTTAGCATTTTGAATATATTAGCCTTTTAGCCTTCTAGCCTCCAAAGTTGCTGATGAGAAATCTTCCGATAATCTTATTGAGGATCCCCTGTATATGATGAGTCACTTCTCTCTTGCTGCATTCAAGATGATCTCTTTGCCTTTGGTTTTCAATGGTTTGATTACAATGTGTCTCAGGTGGGTCTCTTTGAATTCATCCTTCTTGCAGTTCACTGAGCTTCTTGGATGTTTATACTCATGTCTTTAATCAAATAGTCATTTTCTTTTGTTTTTGACAGTGACTATGATTGTGTACCATTCCTTGTTCTGTCATCCATATATCCACCTGAAGGAGCCTGCTCTGGGAAGCAGGCACCAAGACGAACTTAGAATTGCAAGAGAGTTATTGAGGGTGATACCTGAGAAGGATAAAAGGAAGGAGCAGACATTGGCAGGCAGAGCCTTCAGATTGTGATGCAGGTCTGACATCTGTTAAAGGAGAGAGGGGAGGAAGGAAGATTGGTTAGGAAGAGCCTCGGACTGTAGTGCGGCTCTGAGAAGTCTCGCCCAACCCAGCAGGGGGCTTGGGCACAATGATAACCTGTACAGGAATTCCATGTTAACCAGAAATGGCCAGGCCTTGATCCCCACCATACTCAGTCGTTCACTGGAGGCTGCCTGGGGAGAGTGTGGCAAGTTCTTTCTTGAAGGGAGACATGACACCTCGTTGCCCTTTGTATCACAGAATTCTTGACAATAGAGAAGATCTTGGAGAATAACTGGTTAATCTACCTCCCTCTTTGATAGATATTATCTATGACATTCCAGATAAATAAACATCTTATTTTAAAAGGTGTTCAGAAAAGATCATACAGTTCCCTAATGTTTAATATTAAGTATCAGAAATTTTTTCTGTGTCTAATCTCAATCCTCTAGGCTGTGGTATAAACCAGTTTTCTTTTCCTTGTCATCAAGACTTGAAATATGTGTGGATTTCTGAAATAATAAAGCTTTATACTGACTCTCAATGATCCTTTCACTTCATCCCACATAGAGCCAGCAGGAATGGACTGATGAGGAACGTTGTAAGTAAATGTTTCTTCTCTTTAAAGCTGTTTACAAGTAGCAATCTTTAAAACTAGAAAAGGTACTCAGTGAATAAGTAATCAGTTATAGTTAAATGACCTTTTAAAGTTATTTCCTGAGGAAAGAGGAGAAAACTAAATAGATTTTTGCCTTCAAAGTTCTCTCTTGATCTTTCACGCAGAAAAAACCTCAAGTTTCCTTGATTGTATTTAGCAGCTGGGCGATGGTGATATCACTAAATTAGGTATTAATTAAGTATTCACTAAAGGATGATTCTCAGCAGAGGAGTTAAGTGAACTGATTGGTGTAATCAGTAGGTAAGGAGTACAGCCCTTTCCCATGAGCTTGTTTCCAGATCTTGACCTAGTGCCATTCTTTCCTTGGCATGGATCTTCAGCTTTTAGAAGGGAACTCGAGTGCCTAATGCAGTCATTCCTGATCTCTGACTACTTTATCTTCTGTTTCCTATGAAAACGAAGTAAAAGGATGGAAACTAAGATTTCAGTGCCCATAATGTTGTACTGACTGTGCTAGGTGTTTAAGTAACTCATTTAATGTTAACAGAAGGTAGAGGAGGTAGGTATTGTTCACTGTGATTTACAGATGAGGAAACCAAGGTCACAAATTCGTAAATGTGGAAGTGAAGATTTCAAATTTCAACTGACTACAAAACCCATGTTCTTGCTACTGTGATTTTCAGACCGTGTTTCATGGATCCTGCTGTTCCACAGATGCAAATCTCTAGATCTTCTACCTCCACGTAAATCGGAGAAGCCTCCATTTCTGGGCACTCTGTAGACAGTTTCCTCATAAGAATTCTTTTGAAAATAAAAAGGAGAGGAGAGTCCTGTGCCTTGAATAGGACAAATAATTTAGAAAACCACTCCCTTAAATCAAGCAGGCTCCTCAAGATATGACTGTATTCCTTACCCATTTCTATGTGCAGACAGATTTACCACTAGACAGACCATCTTAGTGCTGCTAGTCTGCACGTTCTCAGAGAAAATGCTTAAAATAGAAGAAGTGTTAGGTATCTGGCAGGAATAATAATAGCCATGATATAGTGAGCGTCCATCGCGTGCCGTGATTTGTTCTAGTGTTTTACAAACATAATCGTGTGTGATCCCTAGTACAGCCTCCCCAAGGTAAGTAGGACTATTCCCATTTCCTATTTGCAAGAACTTAAAGGAATTTGACCAAAGTAAGAGGCAGAGCCAGGAGTTGATCCAGGTTTGTCTGCCCTAGAGCTCATTTTCTACATAACACCAACTCTTGTGAGGATTATAAGGATTTATATAGGGGATTTATTATAACTCATGGAGGTTACATCATGCCCAGCTCTGAACACATGAACTGTTTCTACCTGGAGGTGATGACTAGGCAGTGTTTTATTCTCTACTATGCCTGCATTCGCCATCTCATTCGACTATACCTGTGAGAGGGCACTGTGCAATGCAAGACATAGAGGGGATAGCAGTAAAACTTTTCATTCTGTGGCTGGGAGGTACAGTTTGGTTCAGAGTGTTAGGTGATCCCCACTTTTCAGATAGTAGAACGTTGAAAGTGGAAAATTCTGAGCTGTTACACCGTTCTCCAGAGTTGTTGGTGGCTCCCTGGTGCCCGTGAGGCATTTCCCTAGCAGGTCCGTTAGTCCTCTCTGTTTACTGCTGGCTGACGCATGAGGTAGGCTCCCTTCAGCTGCCCAGAGGTCTCCATATCCCATTGCTCATTTCTCTCATTATTTTCTGCCCCTTTCCTGTCTTTTTCTGCTTTAAACTTTGGTCGCCAGTCTCATAAAGTACATAAATTGCCAAAATGCATAACTATATTTGGTATGCCACAAATTATGGTAAATTTCAAATATATATTCTTCTGAAAAGCTATCTTTTAAAAGTTATAGCATTAAAATACATGACATTCTTCTACTAAGGAGACACGAAGGAGGTGAGGGGAGTTTCAATTTCAAGAGTTGAAATGTTTCCTGCACTTTGTACTGAGGCATTTCATGTGGTGTAAGGGTGGGGCTAAGGTGACTCTTGCCTTGAGTGCTGAATGCGTCAGCATGTCATGTGTGGATGTGCGAGAATGATTGCCAGTGTAGATGGTGGCTGATGAAAAGAGAGAAGCTGCTCTGGAGAAAAAATATATCCTTCTCTGTATCCTCGTACATGACTGCTAAGAAGGCAACGTGATTCTTAACTTGGTCTTTTGTCCGTACCACTGCCCAGGAGGATTTGTAAAAGTTACACTTGGGTTTTAGCATCCATTTTTCCAGTAGCGTTCCCCATTCTTTCCAACTCATCAGTTTGGGATTGCTATTCCTGTTTTGTTAATATTAAACATGAGAAAGGTAAATTACTGATAATCAACTTTACTAAACAAATGAATGAATTTTTTAAAAAATCTGTATGTTAAATTAATACACATCTGGCAGTAAGTTATAAATCTAGAAATACAAGCAAAGCTCCAGAATACTTTCCCCAAGATTCAATTAGACAAAACTGTTTGATGAATCAACCCTTTCCTTTCTTTAGCCTAAGTAAATGAGCATTTTTTTCTCTGAATTAAACTAAAAACTTAATTGAAGTTTCTGTTGAAACCTAATTCTTAACAAAAGTAATATTAATGTTGCTGTCTTCTGTTTCCAAATTACATCTCAATACTCATAAACTTCCTTTATATATAATTTTGTTATTGGGCCAATCAACAATAAAAAGATACGTTTGAAAAGTTTTTAAAAAAAGGTAAATTAGGGGCCGGCCCGGTGGCGCAAGTGGTTAAGTGCGCGCGCTCCGCTGCGGCGGCCCGGGGTTCGCTGGTTCGGATCCCGGGCGCGCACCGACGCACCGCTTGGTAAGCCATGCTGTGGCGGCGTCCCATATAAAGTGGAGGAAGATAGGCACAGATGTTAGCCCAGGGCCGTCTTCCTCAGCAAAAAAAAAAAAAAAAAAGAGGAGGATTGGCGGATGTTAGCTCAGGGCTGATCTCCTCACAAAAAAAAAAAAAAGAAAAAAAGGTAAATTATCAGCTTGATTAATTCAGAACAATCAGGATTCTCTAGTGTGTTTTTCTAATACTTGTTCCCTTTGGTCAGGATTCTCTAGTGTGTTTTTCTAATACTTGTTCCCTTTGGTTCACCTGCCAAACTGCAGCAAGGGCTCAAATGCATAAGAAAGCAGCTCTCCAAAGGATCGAAGAACAGATAAGAGGGGAAATTTGTTGGTAGGGGGAGATTTCTGTTGTGGAGCCTCTGGGAAAGACACTTAAGAAATGTAGCTTGTCTTTTCAGTATTTTTTAAAAATAACCACATGTATATATTTTAACTGGTGATTTATTTGGATTAAGATTTCCATTTTAGAGTCTGAATTATCAGTAATATAGGAAGACAGAAGAGAAACCAGTATGAAAGGTCAAGAGACAGTGAAAGTACAAGATCTGAATGAGGTAAGAAATAAAAAGATATTCTCAGGGGCCGGCCCAGTGGCGTAGCAGTTAAGTTCGCACACTCTGCTTCAGCGGCCCAGGGTTTGCAGGTTCGGATCCTGGGCGCGCACTGACGTACCGCTCGTCAGGCCGTGCTGTGGTGGCATCCCATATCAAGTAGAGGAAGATGGGCACGGATGTTAGCCCAGGGCCAATCTTCCTCAGCAAAAAGAAGAGGATTGGCAATGGATGTTATCTTAGGGCTAATCTTCCTCACACACAAACAAAAAAAGATATTTTCAGTTACATTTTCTAATACAGGTGAGGCAAACTCCATAAGGATGTTTAAGAATTACTGGAAATAGGCAAAAGGAGAAAATACACTCCCAGGAAGCTTAAATCTACATCCTATGATTGTGATCGGTGGTTACAGAAAGCCTTCCAGGAGTAGTCAGTCAGGAAGGAGCCCACTAAAAATGTCTTTAGGATAAACTAGTGTGTTGAAATTGTAAGGATGATTTAAAGGTATTGTCTGGCTAAAGAATAAATGTGAAAATTCAGAACAATCCAATAATATAAACAACCATTTAGAGATACTTTCTATACTCAAGGTGCCCATATATGCCTAGGCATCATTATCCCTATTTTTCAGATAAGGAAATTGAGGCTAATAAAAGTTACATAACTGGCTCAGAGTCCCACTGTTGGTAAATAGTAGAACAGGACTGGTAGGACTCTTTTCCGACGCATCATTCTGTGGTTCCCAGGTTAGAGAATATAGACGTATCAATTTCCTGCTGTTCCCTGAATGGCCGATCCAAATATGCAGTTAGTTCACTTGACAGGTTAGCTCTGCCAATGGAGAAGGGTCTGCAGCTTGATGGCAGTATTAAGGAGATTGACTCGCTTCTCACTCTGTATTGACTAAGCTGCATTTTGACCTCAATTTAATTTCCTAATAGGTTTTTGTACACAAGACCAAATACCCTTTGGCAAGTCTGAATAGAGTAGATATTAAAATAAGGCCTAGATGACTCCTCTGGTGAATTTATTAAAATAAGGGCTAGATGGCTTTGCTGGTGAATTCTACCAAACATTCGAAGAAGAATTGATACCAATCCTTCTGAAAGTCTTCCAAAAAATAGAAGAAGGAACACTTCCAAACTCATTTTATGAGGCCAGCATTACCCTGTTACCAAAACCAGACAAGACACCAGAAGAAAATTACAGACCAATATCCCTAATAAACATAGATGCAAAAATCCTCAACAAAAAATATTAGCAAACCTAATTCAACAATACATTAAAAAGGATCATACACCATAATCAAGTGAATTTATTCAGAGATGCAAGAATGCTTCACCATCCTCTAATCGATCAATGTGATACACTACATTAGTCAAATGAAGGACAAAAATCGTGTGATCATCTCAATAGATGCAGAAAAAGCATTTGACAAAATTTAACATCTATTTATCCATTAAAAACTCGCAACAATAGGGGCCGGCCCAGTGGTGCAAGCGGTTAAGTCTGCACACTCCGCTGTGGTGGCCCGGGGTTCGCCGATTCGGATCCTGGGCGCGCACCGATGCACCACTTGTCAGGCCATGCTGTGGCAGCGTCTCATATAAAGTGAAGGAAGATGGGCATGGATGTTAGTCCAGGGCCAGTCTTCCTCAGCAAAAAGAGAAAGATTGGCAGATGTTAGCTCAGGGCTGATCTTCCTCAAAAAAAAAAAACAAAACTCTCAACAATAAAGGCCATGTATACAAGCCCACAACTAACATCATACTCAATGGTGAAAAGCTGAAAGCTTTTCCTCTAAGATCAGGAACAAGACAAGGATGCCCCCTTGCCACTTTTATTCAACATAATATTGGAAGTCCTAGATGAGCAATTAGGCAAGAAAAAGAAATAAAAGACATCCAAGTTGGAAAGGAAGAAGTAAAACTGTCACTATTTGCAGATAACACAATATTTTACATAGAAAACCCTAAAGACTCCACCAAAAAACTGTTAGAACTAATAAATTCAGTAAAGTTGCAGGAAACAAAATCAATATACAAAAACCTATTGCATTTCTATACACTAATAACCAACTATCAGAAAGAGAAATTAAGAAAGCAATCCCATTTACAATTGAATCAAAAAGAATAAAATCCTAGGAATAAATTTAACCAAGGAAGTGAAAGAGCTGTACACTGAAAACTATGAGATTAATGAAAGAAATTGAAGAAGCCACAAATAAATGGAAAGATATTCCGTGCTCATGGATTGGAAGAATTAATACTGCTAAAATGTCCACACTACCCAAAGCAATCTACAGATTCAACACAGTCCCTATCAAAATTCCAATGGCACTTTTCACAGAAATAGAGCAAACCATCCTAAAATTTGTATGGAACTACAAAAGACCTGAATAGCCAAAGCAATCTTGAGAAAGAAGAAAGCTGGAGGCATCATACTTCCTGATTTCAAACTATATTACAAAGCTATAGTAATCAAAACAGTATGGTATTGGCATAAAACAGACACAGAACAATGGAACAGAATAGAGAGCCCAGAAATAAACCCACACATATATGGTCAATTAATTTATGACAAATGAACCAAAAATATACAAGAGGGAAAGGACAGTCTCTTCAGTAAATGGTGTTGGGAAAACTAGACAGCCACATGCAAAAGAATAAAACTCAACCACTATCTTATAAGATACAAAAAAATCAACTGAAAATGGGTTAAAGACTTGAATGTAAGACCTGAAATCATAAAACCCCTAGAAGAAAACATAGGCAGTAAGCTCCTTGATGTCTATCTTGTTGATGATATTTTTGGATCTGACATCAAGAGTAAACTAGTGAGACTACATCAAACCAAAAAGCTGCTGCACAACAATGGAAGCCATCACTAAAATGAAAAGGCAACCTAATGAATGTAAGACAATATTTGCAAACCATATATCTGATAAGGGGTTAATGTCCAAAATATGTAAAGAATTCATACAACTCAATAGCAAAAAAATAAACAATCTGATTAAAAAATGGGCAGAGAGGGGCTGCCCCAGTGGCGTACTGGTTAACTTTGCACGCTCTGCTTTGGCGGCTCGGGGTTCACAAGTTTGGATCCTGGGTGTGGACCTGTGCACCACTTATCAGGCCATGCTGTGGCGGGCATCCCACATACAAAACAGAGGAAGATGGGCACAGATGTTAGCCCAGGGCCAATCTTCCTCAGCAAAAAGAGGAGGATAGGCAATGGACGTTAGCTCAGGGCTAATCTTCCTCACAGACAGAAAAAAAAATGGGCAGAGGATCTAAATAGACGTTTTTCCAAAGAAGACACACAGATGGCCAACAGGTACATGAAAAGGTGCTCAACATCACTAATCATCAGGGAAATGCAAACATAAACCACAATGAGGTATCGCTTCACACCTGTTAGAATGGCTGTTATTGAAAAGACGAGATAACAAATGTTGGCAAGGATGTGGAGAAAAGGGAACCCTTAGGAACTGTTGGTGAGAATGTAATTGGCGCAGCCACTATGGAAAACAGTGTAGAGGTTCCTCAAAAAATTAAAAATAGAACTACCAGCAATTCCACTGCTGGGTATTTATCCAAAGAAAATGAAAACACTAATTCTAAAAGATATATACACCCCTATGTTCGTGGCAGCATTATTTACAATAACCAAGACATGGAAACAACCTAAATGTCCATCGATGGATGAATGGATAAAGAAAATGTGGTATACGTGCACAATAGAATATTACACAGCTATAAAAAAAAGAATGAAACCTTGCCATTTGTGACAACATGGATGGACCCTGAGGGCATTATGCTAAGTGAAATAAGTGAGATAGAAAAAGATAAATACCATATGATCTCACTTACATGTGGAATCTATTAAAAAAATAACAGCAACAGCAAAGCAAGCTTATGGATATAGAGAACGGATTGGTGGTTGCCTGAGGCGAGGAGTGGCGGATGGGCAAAACGGGTGAAGGGGGGGTCAAAAGGTACAAATTTCCAGTTATAAAATGAATAACTCATGGGGATGTAATGTACAGCATGGTGACTATAGTTAATAATACTATACTCTATGTTGGAAAGTAGCTAGGAGAGTGGATCTTGAAAGTTCTCACCACAAAGAAAAAAATGTAACTATGTATAGTGACAGATGTTAACTGTACTATTGTGATCATTTTGTGAAATATACAAATATCGAATCATTATGTTGTATACCTGAAAATAATATAATGTTATATGTCAATTATACCTCAATAAAAAAAATAAAATGTAAAAGTAAGGGCTTATAAGATAGAGCTGGTTTGAATCCCAGTGCTGACTGTGTGCCCTTAGGCAAATTACCTAATATATCTGAGCCTCACCCGGGTTCTCTGTAAAAAGAATATAATAATAGTTCCAATCTCACAGGGGTCCTGGGAAAACAAGATGAGATAATGCATGTAAAGCATTTACCATACTGTCTAACACGTGGTAAGCACTAAATAAATAGTAGCTGCTATCATTATTTTTGCAATTATTATTATTATTAATTAATTTGGTAAGATTTCAGCAATACCTTATATTTGGTAGGTGCTTAAAATTTAAAACAAAATACTTTCAAAATCACATTTTACTCCTACTCTGATGGCTATACTGTATGTAGGACAAGTATTAGCTCCATTTTACAGTTGAGAAAACAGGCTTAGAGAGAAAAAATGTATCTTATGAGCTATGGTACTGTAAACTAGTTTTCCCAGGTTCATATCTCCCCTAGATGACTTTATAACTGTTAGGCAGAAAATTATTATTATCAGAATTTATAGGAAACATTATTGTACATAGAATTAATTGTGTAACATACTTTTTGCAGATATTGAAAATGAGCCAAGAAAAAATTGAAATATTTGAAAGTGAGTTGTCAGAAGAGGGAGAAAGGAGAAAGCAATTGACATCTGATTTTAATACTGTACACAAGGCTTTGAAAGTTGACAGTGAGGTATTTTGCCATTTAGGATGTTGTTTTCCTCTTTTTGCATTCCCAATTTAGGGATTTCATGTTATCATTTATTTTTATTTTAACATAAATTGTAGCTATAGAATATGTGTTTCCGTTAGTAGTAATGGGGTGACTGTTGTTTCCCTGGGCTGAGCTCCAGCACTAGCCAAAAAGAGTCCTTTAAGTAGCAGGTGTTTGATTGTTCTGGTGGTCGTGGAGTCATACACTTGTCTCTGCTTTTAACTGCTTGTCCTACCATCTTGGAAAGGTCTATCAGGGGACATAACCAGCCTATATTTGGAAGGGAGACCTGGAAGTGAGTTCATGGAAGTCTAGATCCACCAGTTTAGAGGACTTAGTCAGTTTGCAGGATAGGTGAAAGCCAGTGCAATGCCCCAAATCCCATCCTGGTGCCCTACAGGAATTTTCCATGAAATGAGATAGGAAATTGATACCACCTGCCCTCTTGCTGTGGTTCTGGGTGGCCATTCCCTACCTTCTCTCCTTTTTTGCCCAATGCCTTCCTCATCAACATTCTCCTCCCTCTCTGATCTCAAGGCTTTGGGAATACACCAAGTAGCTCCTCTCCTAATGTAAATTTTATATCAGCGGTTCCCTTCATAGGGCACCACAGATTGACCCTCAAGCCCCAGTGATCCACCAGTCAGACACTGCGTATTCCATGTCAGCAATGTAGAAATTTGATAAAAATCTATGTCTAACTAAATTGTTTTCTCCCATGGATATGAAAAAAACATCAGGATTAGGGGAAACCCTAGTTGACGAAGTCACTGAATATACATTGTCAGGCAGTATAATATGTGATTAAGAACACAAAGTCTGAAGTCAGATGGTTGAATCCCAGCTTCACTTCCTGGCTGTGTGAATGTAGGCAGATCACTTAAGTTCTCTGAACCTCAGTTTCCATAAATTTACCTCATGAAGTTGTCACAAGATTAAAGGTAAACCATGTAACATTATTCTATAAAGTGTAACTTTTAAAAAAGATACCTTTTAAAACAGGTAATATAACTAATGCAGGAGTTACTGAAGAATTGACCTCTATACAAGCCTTGTGTAAAGTAGGAATGACTCTAGAAACCCCGTCTTTCAAGCTGTAAATGATAGAAACTAAGAATGCTCAGTTTAATTAATTGATTTAAGTAACCTTTGTTTTAACTACAAAGAAAAGAGTCTGTCAGCCAGAAGAATAGGTTGAAATATTTCAAACAAAAAAATTGTCAGAATCATTTCAAAGATTCCTTTTTAGAAATATTATACCTTCTATGGGGAAAGTCTTAATTTATTCTACTAAATATCTTCATTTCTTAATCAGGAATTGCAAAAATCAAAGTCAGAACTTACATGCCTGTATAATGAAATTCAAAGTCTTCCAGGGGCAGCAGAAGACAGAGACCGTTTTTTAATAGCATATGACCTGCTACAAAGAGAGAATTCTGAATTAAAAACAAAGGTGAGACTGAATTGTTAAGTATTTAAATGTTCAATGTATGGCATATCTTTTATGAAGATAAGATAAAAGGAAATTAATTATCAGCAAGAGATGACTTGGAAATTGAAGTTTCTTTTATTATTAGAGAATAGATTGCCATGTACTGTGGGTTATAAGTCAAGCTATATTTCAGGATAAATATTCAGACTTCAGCTAGTACTTCACTTTTAGGATTAATCTATGAATTTTTTGTTTTAAATCAACTTCCCAATGGCTTAGTTTTTGGAGCATATATTATAAAGTAAAAGGTTTACTTAAAATCACCATATGATCCACAATTCCACTTCTGGGTATATATCCAAAAGAATTGAAAGCAGGGTTTTGAAGAGGTATTTGTACTCCTGTGTTCATAGCAGCATTATTCACAATAGCTAAAATGTGGAAGCAACCCAAGTATCCATTGATGGATGAATGGATAAGCAAATCATGATATATACATACAATGGAATATTATTCAGCCTTAAAAAGGAAAGGAAATTCTGCAATATGCTACAACATGGATGAACCTTAAGGACATTATGCTAAATGAAATAAGGCAATCACAAAAAGACAAATACTGTATGATTCCACTTATTTGAGGTACTTAGAGTAGTCAAAATCATAAAGACAGAAAATATAGTGGTAGTTGTCCGGGAGAGGGAGAGGGAAGAATAGGGAGTGATTGTTTAGTAGGTATAGAGTTTGTTTACAAGATGAAAAGAGTTATGGGGATGGATGATGGTTGCACAACAATGTGAATATATTTAATACTACTGAACTGTGCACTTTATAATGGTTAAGATGGCAAATTTTATGTTATGTGTATTTTACCACAATAAAATGCAAAAACAAACCAAAAAGTTTACTTAAATGTTTTCAACTTTTAAACTTAGATTCAAAGCTTCTTTCTCAGTTATGCTGAAAATTAGGCTCATTCTTAGAATTAGGAAAATGTGTAAATGTCCTGACCCAATTGGTTCCCCAGGTATAAAAATGGCTGCCAGACCAGAGTTAATCCAACACTAGGTAGAGAGGTTGCGGATAGTGAAATTTCTAGAGTCCCACCTATTAGGTTATCACCAACTCCTAGCCAAAAATTCCCTTCCTCCGTCACTCTCTTGATCTTGATTAAAATGGTAGGAAAGAATGAAGACTTGAACACAGCAGTTAAAATATATTGGGTTATATTTTAACACCTCACGTTAAGTGCAGGACTAAATCAAGGCCTAATTTATCCTATATGAAGTTGTTCCCCTGAAAGCAGGGAGCAAGCTGCTGAGGGACTGAGACATAGATCAAATAGTTGTGCCCTAGGGAGGGAAAGGTCCAGGACACTGAGTTTGCTGCCCGGGAGGGTAGATATGTAGAGCACAGCCTACATCTAAGCTTTGTTTGTGGGACCTTGTCAGCAAGGTGAGTTATCATCACACTGTACAACTAAAGGATCTTGTCTTTTGAAATGTCATGGGAAAATTTAATACAGAGGATGAACTGAGGCAAGACGAATATATAAAAGCAAGAGATTCAGATCACTATCCTGGTAATCTGGCTTTCTCTCTCTCTCTTTTAAAAAACTTTTTATTTTGAAATAATTTCAAACTTAAAGAAAAGTTGCAAAAATAGTACCAAGAATTCCCATATGCCTTCACTCCTCCAAATGTTAACATAGTATCATGTTTGCTTTATTATTCTCTCTCTCTGCATGTGTGCGCACGCACACGCACACAGACACTTTCATTTCTGAACCCTTTGAGAGCAAGTTGGAGAGAGAATACTCTTTTACTACTAAATATTTCCATGTATGTTTGCTAAAATGATGTCTCTTTATCACAGTACGAGTCTCAAAATCAAGAAATTAACATTAATATACTACTATTATCTAATCTATAGCTCAAATTCAAGTTTCACCAATTGTTCCTCCCCATAGCAAAAGAAGAACAATTTTTTTCTAGTCCGGGATCCAATTCAGAATCATACATTGCATTTAATTGTCTCTGTGTAGCGCCTTTAATCTGCAGCAGTTCCTCAGTCTTTCTTTTGTTCATGGGTTTGATATTTTTGAAGAGTATAGATCATTTATTTTGAAGAATGCCCCTCAATTTGGATTTGTCTGATGTTTCCTCACGATATAATTCAGTTACATGTTTTTGGCAGGAATACTACAGAAGTAATGTTGTATCCTTCTCAGTGCATTATATCAGGAGACACGTGGTATCTTTTTGTTCTATTACTAGTGATGTTAACTGATCATTTGGTTAAGGTACTATCTGCCAGATTTCTCCACTGTAAAGTTATTATTGTTCCCTTTGCAATTGATAAATATCTTGTGGGGAGATACTTTGAAACTATATGTATTCTGTTTCCTATCAAACTTTTACTGATTAATAAGTTTCTGTTTTGAATCTTTGATTCTTCAATTATATTCCAGTTTCTCTTCAGAACATAGAGTGCTTTAGACTTAAACGTAGTCTTGCTAAGAGTGGCTAAAAAATTGAATCTTATGTATTTACTAAAGCCCCTGTTTTTTAGGCTGTCGTTTTGTCTGGGTCACAATACCTAGATGCATAGTAATGGAATTTTAGAGCTGGAAGGGGTATGATCACGTAGGCCAGCTTCCTCAATTTACAGATAAGAACACCAGGCTCAGGGATATTAAAGAACTGCCAAGTTGCCTGGTGATTCTCACTTAGACTCTGTCCTCCTACCCTAGGGCCTCAAGTGGAAAGTGAAACAATCAGTTTAGTACTTGATGGCACTTAAGCATGGCTGATTATCAGCTTGAGCTGTGTCCCTAAGATAAAATTTTTGTAGGGAAGAGTCTGTGGAACAGAGTTGGTCCTGTTCCACAGCATCTGTGTCATAAAGGCCCTGTGGATTTAACTTTCTTCGTGATGAAGAGCAAAGCTGCCTGCTTAAGATGTATACCAACTTTGTCATGTGAGAAGCCAGAATACCTAGAAAACACTCGGTATTAACATCACCATCCTCTTCAGAAACCCTCAGCAGTTCTCCATTTGCTGTAACATCAAGTCTAAGCTCTGTTTGGCTTTCTTCCTTTTTTTTTTTTTTTTGAGGAAGATCAGCCCTGAGCTAACATCTGCCAATCCTCCTGTTTTTTTTTTTGCTGAGGAAGACTGGCCCTGGGCTAACATCCATGCCCATCTTCCTCCACTTTATATGGGACGCCGCCACAGCATGGCTTGCCAAGCGGTGTGTTGGTGTGCACCCGGGATCCGAACCGGTGAACCCCAAGCCGCTGCAGCGGAGCACACGCACTTAACCACTTGCGCCACCGGGCCAGCCCCTCTTTACTTCTTAAGAAACTAACATTTATTATCTGTAACGTTTAAATTTTTACAGTGACCATAAAAATCAGCAATTAAGTAGCATTTTGAAATCTGTTTTCCTGCTTCCACAAGTAATGCAAGCTCATTAAGAAAATTCTTGTCTTTCAAGTCCCTTCATAATCTGATCCCTCCCCTCAATCTTGCCTTATTTCCTCAGCTCCTCATCTTGTAGCCTCTACTCCAGAAAGACCATCCTCCTCACTTCTGCTCAAATACCCTGTACTCAGGTCCATATTTGTGCCTTTGACAGTATTGCTCGTGCTTAAAATGTGCTATATAATCTCTTCTTCACCTGTCCATATCTTCTCATTCCCTAAGGCCCTTCTCATTCCCTAATTCCCCAAGACTAACCTCCTCTGGAGAGGTTATAGTGTGTAAAAGATTAAATGGATTTATGAGATTATAATCCATATCACATACGGTAGTTTCTCTTCAGAGCATTGAAAAGGCCTAGGAAACCAAAGGGATCTCTTGAAGTTGGTCTCTTAAATTGTTAATTTAAAGAGATCTTAAATCTCTTAAATTGATCTTTAGAATTAAAGCCATTGTGTTCTTAGAATCAAACATAGTAAGTAAAGAAACTTTGCATTTTTAGGCAAGCTCAGAAGGGGAGTCAGACAGGTTGTTGTCTATCTTAGTGCAATACTTTGATGGATATCCATCTTCCATTCTTAGAAGTATCCCCCACCCACCCTTTATTCTGCCTTCTGGAGGTGTTTTTTCATTTTATGTGAAGATATAAAGAGCAACCTTTGAGGAAAGGAATCTATTTGTCAAAAAAAAAAACCCGAAACAGGGCCGGCCCCGTGGCTTAGCGGTTAAGTGCGCGCGCTCTGCTGCTGGCGGCCTGGGTTCGGATCCCGGGCGCGCACCGACGCACCACTTCTCCGGCCATGCTGAGGCCGCGTCCCACATACAGCAACTAGAAGGATATGCAGCTATGACGTACAACTATCTACTGGGGCTTTGGGGGAAAAATAAATAAATAAATAAACCCTAAACAAATGTTTTACGAAGTCACACAACAGAGCAGTGACTCTCAAAACGTCTTCTTGCATCAGAATGACCTGGGAGACTTACTTAAAGTGAAAATCCCCAGCCCCAGCCCGGACCACTGATTCTGAACCTCAGGGGTGAGGTGGTGATGTGAGACTGCATTTTTAAACTCCTCCGTTGATGCTCTCACACGCTAAAGTTTGAGAATCACTGTGATAGTCTGGGAGCCTTTACATGTGCCAGAGTCTCCAAACAAATAGAATCAGACTGGAAGAAATTTGTCCTCTGTAATGTATATCTATTATTCTGTCTAGTGCTTTCCTGCAGCAATATGTTGCTTTTATGAATCAATGAAGTACACTCAAAACTTGAAAACAAAAATGTGTGATAATAGTGTGAAACTCTATAGATCTCATCTTTTGCTTGTTAAAGGTAGAACAAAACTCTGAACAGCACTTTTAGAAGACAACCCCAGGGGCCAGCCCCGTGGCTTAGCGGTTAAGTGTGCGCACTCCGCTGCTGGAGGCCTGGGTTCAGATCCCGGGCACGCACCATTGCACCGCTTCTCCGGCCATGCTGAGGCCGCGTCCCACATACAGCAACTAGCGGGATGTGCAACTATGACATACAACTATCTACTGGGGCTTTGGGGGGAAAAAAGGAGGAGGATTGGCAATAGATGTTAGCTCAGAGCCAGTCTTCCTCAGCAAAAAGAGGAGGATTAGCATGGCTGTTAGCTCAGGGCTGATCTTCCTGACAAAAAAAAAAAAAAAAAAGACAACCCCAGAGACCAAAAATACTTTTTTTTTTTTAAACCAGGAACTTACACACCCTTATGCCTATGGTAAAAATGGATTAAATTAGGTAATAACTGCAAAGTATTAAATTAAATTGGAAACAGACTTTAATTTGATGTCAGTTTATATTATTTAAGCATTTAATAGAATCAATGCACTTTCTTCATAGTCATACATAAGAGTACACAAAATGGAACATTTGTCTTTTCACTTAACTTTACAGGTCTTGAAGCTGTCACAAGAGTTCGAACAATTAAATCATTTTACTGTAGGGAGAAGGACTACAGTTGATAGTTTAATTACAAGTGAAAATATCTGTAAAGATCTGGTGTCTAAAGTACCAATTTTGGAAGTAGAGATTCAAAGCCCAAAGGAAGAGAGAGTGGAACTCTGGTAAATTGAGAAAATCCGTATCACATTAATTATTTGGGGGGTACATTTTATTTGGCTTGATCATTACAAGTATTTGACATTCAGTTCCAAATGATGTGCATGGAAAAATTAGTTATAAGCATTCACCAAAGAGTTTGTTTTTTATATGTTATTACATTTTTAAACTTTTTCTCCTGCTTTTAAAGATAAATATATGCTTTTTATAGATAATTTGGAAAGCAGGGAAAAGTATAAGGAGATTATAATAACTCATAATTCCCACCAGGAAGAGATATTAACGTCCTAATTTTTCTTGTCTTTTGTCTGTACACATACATATATATGTATTTTTTTACGTAATTAAGCCTATACTCTGCAGAGAGTTTTATTTTTTGCTCTTTTTATTTAACATTGTATCTTGTAATTGTTTTTCTTTTTCTTTCTTTCTCTCTTTCCCTCCCTCCCTCCCTTTCTCCCTCTCTCTCTCCCTCCTCCCCCTCTTTCTTTTTCTCTCTCTTTCTTTCATCTTGCCCTCTAACTCTTGTATTTCTACTTTTTCACCAAAAATATCCTTCACAGAAACTTTTGAGGCTTGGGCAAATGTATGACTCTGTTTTGGCATAAAACCGAACAAATGCAATCAAATTTTGTCTGGGCAAAAGCCTAGAACTAGATCATTAAAAGGAAACAATAGATGTCAGTTTTGACTTATCTACCATACTAAAGGATACATCATCAATAAACTGGGAAAATACGGTCTGGGTGGAGCCACATTTATATCTTTGCAGATGTTCTAAGATAGAAGGATATTGTTTTGCCAGTTTGAGGCCCCTGAATTTTATGTCCACTTAAAAGTTGCTTTTAACTTTAGAGTGAGCTCTGAGTCCAAGATTCACAATCATGAAACCTAGTTGCAGAAGTGGAAAGAGCATATTGGAGAGATGGCGGGGAACAGGTGTGATAGTGGTCAGAAGACCAAAGAGCCAAGAAGCTAGGTCACAGCATCTAGGTTTGCTGGGAAAAAAGGAAGTCTAGTTCTTGGGCAGTGGAACAGTGTATTACAGGATTTTTGAGGGAGATTGTTCTAGTATCTCTATATTAAATGAATCGGAGAGGAAAGACAGACCAATTAATCCAGATATGAGCCACAGATGAAGAGACAGGGGCCTAGATTGACTAAATAGCAATGGAAATGAAATGGCCAATTTGAACGCTTTTCAGAGAAGGAGTTGACATTAATGATCAAAGCTGACAAAAATCTATCCAGCTGATTTGGGATTACTGGCAGGAATACTTGCCACAGGAAGCAAGGCTGTGGCCTTAATTCGTTTGGAGATGGGGAACCTTGCCCTGAAAAAGATACTGGGCTTCTCTATAAAGAGCTTCTTACTGTCACCTGATTCTATGACTTGGTTCAAACTGCTTACCATTGCTGGGGCTGTGAGAGTCCACATGTCTACCTTATACTTCCCTTTCTTCTCTTCTCATAATGTTTCCCTGCTTGCTTCTCTCCTGTGCCCCACTTCACAGCCTCCACTTATCTCAGATCCATCACACAATCACATCCAACAATAATTTGCTTATCTACCATATGCCAGGTACTATAGGCAGATACTGAGAATACAAAATAAGTCACAGTTCCTACCCTTATGGTCCATAAAGCCTAATGGGGGGAGATAGGCAGTTAAATGAGGGAATACTGGATACGCTAGGAGCACTAAGGAGGGGCCCTGGCCCAGGCTAATAAACCAGAAAATATTCTTAAAGGAAGTAACAAATTTAGCCCTGAAGTGTGAGTAATCAGGGGCCAAGAAAAAGATGGGAGAGTAATTTTTGGGAGGGATATGACATGTGCAAGAGAAAGCATGATTTGTTTGAGGAACTAAAAGTGACCTCAAGCCTGCTATATAGCACAGAAAGTGAAGAGAGGAAATGAGAAAGGAGATGATGAGAATGAAGAGGTAGTCAGGGACTCCATCATGAAGGAACATGCATGTCTGCATTAGGGAGTTTGGACAATAGGAAACTACTGCAGGGTGTAGCAACACAGAAGAGACAAAAACAGATTTGTGCTTTAGAAAAATCACTCTGGCTGCTGCATGGGAAATTGATTGTTGGTACAAGAACGAGGATAGCAAGATCAGTTAAGAGGCTGTTATTGTAATCTAGGTGAAAGATGATGGTGTTTGTGGGGATGCAGAAAAGTGGAATTGAGAGGAGATAGAATCCACGGGACTTAGGGATTAATGAGTATAGGAAGCGAGGGAGAAGGTCTGGTAGCAGGGGCTTGCGTATAGGAACAGGTTAAGGAAGACTTGTAAGTTTCTGATTTGATGGTATCATTTGCTGAGTTAGGGAACATAGTTTTGAGGGAGGAGGGAATGGAGTTCAGCTTTTTACACATTGACTTATGTCTTTGGAACAGCCATGTGGTGATGTTCAATAAACAGGTGGATTTATGGGTTTGGAGCTCAGGAAAGAAACCTGGGCTGGAGATAAATTTGAGAATTATCAATAAGTAGATGGTAGCAAAAGTCATGTGATGGATGAGATGGTCCTGTATGTTGCTTAATAAAAGCACCTGAAGGCAGAAACCTAAGGAAAACCTCTGTATAAGAGACAAAAAGAGTACTCCCAAAGGTAGCTGAGACAAAACAGCCAGAGAAGTAGAGGAAATGTCAGGAAAGTATGTATCACAGAAGCCAGATTAGAGAGTATTTCAGGAAGAAAGGAGTAGTCAATAGTGTCATATACTATCAAGAAGTCAAATAAAATAAGGGAGAAAAAGTGACTACTGAATTTAGCAATAAGAAGGAGAGTAGTGCCAATGAAGGGCAGAAAACAGATTGCTTCCTAGATCCCATCCCATGGGATGGTGAATGGCAGTGAACTGAGGAAGGCATGGGGGATGAGGAAGGGAAAATGCTGAGTGTAGATAATGCTTACCCAAAATTTTGGTTATGAAGAGGAGAAGAGAATATGGAGCTGAGGTAAGAGGAAATTTGTTTACTGGTGGGAAAGAGTCCCAAAATGGACGGTTTAGGATTCAGAACACCAGAGGAGAGACTAGCCTTAGGAGGTAGGCTGCCTTGTCCATTGCAACAGGAGGAAGAAAGAGAAGATGGACAGAGGTCCAAGTGAGTTTTTAACTTGAGAGGAAATCAGACGACTTGTTCAATGATTTCTGTGTCCTCTGTGAAGTAGGAAACAAAGTCATCTGCTGAAAGTGAGGGAGGAATAGAACTATCAGAGTTTATCAGAGAGTGAAAAAGTTTGAAATAATCACTGTGGAGAATGGGAAAGAAAGCTGACTGGGGAGGGCAGGTATTGTTGAGGCCCAGTTAAGACCAGAAACCCTGAATTTTTGTGGCCTTTATCTTTGGGAACATGTGATATTCTTTAGCAACGTTTAGTATAGACGTGAGAAGACAGTTGGATTTATCCAGAGTTGAGGTTTTGCCACATGAGTGCAATGGAAGGACAATGGGGCAAGAGAGTGGAAGATTTTATTTAGACAGTGATTGAAATAATGAACTCTAGACTGTACGTTGGATAAAGGAGCAAGTAAAGGGAGCTGATAGAAAAAGAGACAAGAAATTGAAGGTACTTATGATTGCACTGAGACCAAATTACATAAAAAGAAAAAGCTGGAATCCAGATATCTAATTTTAGTGTTTCAGAAGTGAATCAGTTACTGATGATACAACCCATAGTGATGTTATGCAAGTAGTTGGCAAAGTGGGAGAAATGAGAAGGTAGTTGGAGATCAGGAGACTGAGGAAGTGAGATGCCAAGTTGGTGGGTGATCTCTATGGACCTTGGATTCTTCCAGGATGATGGCAGGACTTGGGATGAAGAAGACATCGGAGAGCCATGAGCCAAAAATCTTCAATTGAAGAGAAGTAGACAGTGTTACAGCACACCTAACGTGGTCCTGTGCACATAGAAGCCGCTCACTAAGCCAAATTGATTGATTCTTGTAGTACATGTCTTCTACTAGATTTTAAGCTACTTTAAGATAATGGACTGTGTCTTGATTTTCTGTTGTTTATACTGTTTTTGTTATAGAGTAATGGAATCTTAGAATAGGAGGGACCTGCAGGAGATCTTCTAACCTAGTGGTTTTCAAACTTTACCTTCCAAAACCTTCGGAGCTCTACAGAGGGAGCTCAGAAACTACCTTGGGAGATGAAGAGAGACTAATGAGTGAGACTGTGAGCTCCCGTTTCAGCCAGAGAAGATCCACTTTATCTGTTTCATATGTGGAGTTCTATATAAGATTTTACATCAAGAAAGGGTCCACAGCTGAAATAAGTTTGAAAACCACTGATATTTAGCTAAGTCTCCTCTTTTCACAGAAGATGTCTCTGAGACCAAGAGAACTGAGATGGCTATTTCAGTCACAATCACATACTTAGCAAGTTATTAGCAGGACTGGGGGAGGTCCCAAGTCTAACTCTGAGTCAGAAGTTACCACTTTATCTGCCTTGGAGAGAACATAGTCACAATTATCCCAAGGCCAAGAAGGTGCTGGGACACTTGTGTTCTAGGTCAGTTGCTATGAAAATGAGCTTTATGGTGTTAAAAAATTTCTCAGGACTGGCTTAGTCTCTGTATATGCACAACATGGGGGTGGGATGGGAGGAAGAATGAAGTCCAGTCTGTATTGTTCTGGGCTATCTCCAGTGTCTAGAACAATGCCTGACACATAGTAGGTACTCAAAAAATATTTGAATGAATGGAATTTTTGCCCTACTCCCACTATGTACTTGCAGCTGAACTCAAAGTTGAACTTCCAATAGCAGCCCCAAGCTTACAGAGCCCAGCTGATCTCAGCCTGGATTTGCTTTATTAGGAAGCTTGAGCCAAAACAGCTGGTAGCTTACCTTGACCTTAACGCCTAATGAGCTTTATTTTTTCTCACACGCTCTCATTCACCATCCCATTGCATCCTTACTACCTTTATCAAGAATTGTTTGATAAATGTTCAAGTGGACTTTCATTTTCAGTTCAACTTGACAGTGAATTTGTATCCATTTCACAGACTGATGTATTTTTCCTCTTCCTCCAAATTATTCCTCCTTCGGTTCAATCCATTCAGTGAATAGTCCCTCCATTTACATAGTTGATCAAGCCAAAACTAGGAGTCACCATTGGTTCCTCCCCATCTCTAACCCATCAACAAATCCTGTCAGGTGTACCAGGAAAATATAAAACATTTAATCTGTCTATTTGTATCTATATCTTTACTGCTACTACCTTACTCCGTGACACTGGTATCACTCACTGGGACTCACAATATCTTCCTAACTGGCTTCTCTGCTTCCATGCCTCTTTCCCGATCCATTCTCCATGGAGCAACCAAAATGGTCTTTTAAGAATGCAAATTGAGGGCCGGCCCCGTGGCTTAGCGGTTAAGTGGTTAAGTGCGCGCCCTCCGCTACTGGCGGCCCGGGTTTGGATCCCAGGCGCGCACCGACGCACCGCTTCTCCGGCCATGCTGAGGCCGCGTCCCACATACAGCAACTAGAGGGATGTGCAACTATGACATACAACTGTCTACCCGGGCTTTGGGGGAAAAATAAATAAATAAAATTTAAAAAAACTGCAAATTGAATAACAACACTCACTCTCTTAAAAATCTCTCACTGGCTTGCCGTTGCACTTAAAATCTGAACCCTGACCATGACCAATAAGGCCCTCTGTGACTTGGCCTCTGCTTACCTCTCCAATTCTGTCATTGTACCATTCTCCACTTTGTTCATCATGCAGCCTTTCAGATCCTCTAACCCTTAAAGCACTTTCCCGCTTCAGGAACTTTGCATTGAAAAGCTCCCCCTGCGCGGAATGCTCCTCCCACAGCTTTTCATGTGGCTAACTCCTTCACACCTTCTCAGGGAGGTAATCAGTAACAACCATGGTAGGGGGAATCCTACCTCCTGCTCTACCATGTCGCTTTGTTTGTGACTTACCATAATCTGTAATTATTTTGTTTACTTGTGTATTGTTTGTCCTCATATTCCTCCTCCAGATGTGTGCTCTATGAGAGCATGGACTTGGCTGTTTTGATCACGACTGAGTCTTTAGCATGTAGAACAGTGCTTGGTATATAATTGATATTCAATAAATATTTAATAAATGAATGAATTAATCTTTTCCTCCCTCTCTGAAAACATTTCTATCTCTAGCCACCTCTGTTCTGTTCTACTAGGCTTTAGTTCATTTTAATTATACCTCGTACTTGTAGGTTTCCAAAGTGCTTTCACATTTTGCTTCATAAGATCCCAACAATCTTATGAGTATGGCAAGGCCACTTTACAAATGAAGAGACTGCGACTCGGAGAGATTGTGCGTTGCCAAAGGTGACATAAATAGTAGGTGGAAGATCTGGGATTAGAACCCATGGCTTCTACTGCTACAGTCTCTTTCTTGAATCTCTGCGTGTTCAAGACTGCTGTGTGTGTAGGCTACTAGAAAAGGAACAGGATGGGGATGCTGCCTAGGTACCTCCTACCAGCTGAAGACTAGTGACAATTGCAAAATTATAGAATTATATAAAAATAACAGAAGGGGTGAGTTTCAGTCAGAACTAGGTAATGAATCCTTTCAAATAAAGATTAAGAACTGCTTTAGAGGAGAGGAGAAATTTGAGCGTCGTGGAGGGTTTTCCAATCCCTAAGGTGCGGGTGTGCTGACTGCAGAACATGTTCTCAGCTCCATGTCATTTTTGGCTGGTAGTCTTCTTTTGCCCACACAACTTTTACATAATACTTATGATTATTATTATATAAAAGTAATAATAAAGTAATACATAGTAGTATGTATTTATTTTTAAAATCTGTTCCGTTTGCCTTTGGTTTCTAAGTTTCGCATTTTCTCTTGTGCCTTTTTTTTTTTTTTCGGTGAGGAAGATTAGCCCTGAGCTAACGTCTATTGCCAATCTTCCTCTTTTTGCTGAGGAAGATTAGCCCTGAGCTAACACCTGTTCCCATCTTCCTCTATCTTTGTATATGGGATGCCACCATAGCATGGCTTGATGAGCAGTGTTTAGGGCTGTGCCCGGGATTTGAACCTGTGAACCCCGGACTGCTGAGGCGGAGTGTGTGAACTTAACCACTGTGCCACTAGGCCGGCCCCTTCTCTTATGCCTTTTTTTTTTTTTTTGTGAGGAAGATCAGCTAACATCCGATGCCAATCTTCCTCTTTTTTTCGCTGAGGAAGATTGGCCCTGAGCTAACATCTGTGCCCATCTTCCTCTACTTTATATGGGACACTGCCACAGCATGGCTTGACAAGCGGTGCGTCAGTGCATACTCAGGACCGAACCCACAAACGCCGGGCCTCCGAAGCGGAGCGTGGGCACCCAACTGCTTGCGCCACCGGGCTGGCCCCTCTTACGCCTTTTGAAAGGATAAAGCCTATTCTTTTTGGAGGGCATTTATTTTGATGAATCCTTGTCCTAATATTTCAAGATCACTTTAAATTAAATTCCCATATTCAAAGATATTTGTAATTCTTCTTAATTAACTAATTCATGTGAATGCTGTTCATGTATCCAGACCGTTAATGAAGATATAAAATGGTGTTAGCCCAGGATTGTACCCTGGAGAGCAGCGCTCATCATTCCCTCCAAGTCAGAGAAGAATCATTGACTGTCCTGCTCTGAATATGGCTTTACAGGCACGCTGCATGGACCCACCTAGGAGGAGGACCATTTAAACTTCATTTTTAAACAATGGAAACGTAACGAAGGCTACTTCTCTTCTTCCATGTTTACGTGGCCACTATGCAGTTATAGAAGGAATTTGTATTGTCTGTCTAAGTTTATCTTTATAAAGTCATGCACCCTTCTAAATGACAAATCAAGCACCTTCATAGATATTAAAATTAAATGACAAATTCATAGATTTTCCATTTTTTAAAGTAAAATTTTATTTTGAGATAATTGTAGATTCATATGCAATTGTAAGAAATAATGGAGAGATCTCATTGTATCCTTTACTAGTTTCCCCTAATGGTAACATCTTGTAAAACTAGTACAGTTTTGTAACCTGGATATTGACAATGATACAGTCAAGACAGAGAACATTTCCATCACTGCAAGGACCCCTCTTGTTGTCCTTTTATAGCCACTCCACTTCCCTCCCACTTCATCTCCTTCTTAATCCCTGGCCCTATTTCTGTTCTAATTCTAACTAGGTCTCTTCTCCATTTCTATAAGCTTTTCATTTCAAGAATGTTATATAAATGTAACCACACAGTATGTAATCTTTTGGGGTTGGCTTTTTTCGCTCAACCTAATTCTTTAGAGATTCATCTAGGTTATTGTGTGTATCAATAGTTGGATCCTTTTGATTGCTGAGTAGTAGTCCATGGTGTAGGTGTACCACAGTTTGTTTAATCATTCATCCGTTGAGGGACATCTGGATTATTTCCAGTTTGCTATTATGAATAAAGCTGTTATAAATATTCAAGTTTTTATGTGAACATAATTGTTCATTTCTCTGGGATAAATCCCCAGGGGTGCAATTTCTGGGTCACAGGGTAGTTGCATGTTTAGTTTTTGGGTTTTTTTTAAAGAGACATTGCCAGACTGTTCCAGAGTGGCTGTATCATTTTACATTCCCACTCACAATGTGTGAGTGATTCAGTTTCTCTGTATCCTCACTAGCATTTGGTGTTTGGTGTTGTCACTTTTATTTATTTTTTTTAATAATTTTATTTATTTATTTTTTCCCCCAAAGCCCCAGTAGACAGTTGCATATCACAGCTGCACATCCTTCTAGTTGCTGTATGTGGGATGCGGCCTCAGCATGGCCGGAGAAGCGGTGCGTCGGTGGGTCCCCAGGATCCAACTCTGGCTGCCAGCAGCGGAGCACGTGCACTCAACCGCTAAGCCACGGGGCCGGCCCTGGTGTGGTTACTTTTAAATTTTAGCCATTCTAATAGGTGTATAGTGATATCCCATTGTAGTTTTTTTTTTTTTTTGTGAGGAAGATCAGCCCTGAGCTAACATCTGCCAATCCTCCTCTTTTTTTGATGAGGAAGACTGGCCCTGGGCTAACGTCCATGCCCATCTTCCTCCACTTTATATGGGATGCCGCCACAGCATGGCTTGCCAAGTGGTACGTCGGTGCGCGCCCAGGATCTGAACCGGAGAACCCCGGGCCACCGCAGTGGAGCACACGCACTTAACCCCTCCCATTGTAGTTTTAATTTGCATTTGCTAATGGCTAATGATGTTGAACATCTTTTCACGTGCTTTTTTGCATCTGAATATCCTCTTTAGCGAAATCTCCTTTCATATCTTTGCCTTTTTTCTAACTAGATTTGTTTTTTTAATGTTAAGTTTTGAGAGTTCTTTATAAATTCTAGATACTAGTCCTTTGTCGGATATGTGACTTGCAAATATCTTTCCCAGTCTGTAGCTTGTCTTTTTATCCTCTTAACAAGATTTTCTCAGAGCCAAAGTTGTTAATTTTGATGAAGTATCAATTTTTCCTTTTTATAGATCATACTTTTTGGTGTTAAGTCTAAGAATTCTTTCCTTAACTTTAAATATTGGATATTTTTTCCTAAGTTTCATAGTTTTACATTTAAGTCCATGATCTATTTTAAGTTAATTTTTGTATAGATGTGAGACTTAGATTGAGATTCTTTTTTTTGTTTCCCTATAGATATTCAATTCCTTTAGCACCATTTTTTGAAAAGGCTATCTTTCTTCCATTGAATTGCTTTTTCATCTTTGACAAAAATGAGTTGGACATATTTGTGAGGTTCTATTTCTGGGTTCTCTATTCTATTCAATTGACCTATGTGTCTATCCCTCCACTAGTACCACTCAATCTTGATTACTATAGCTGTATAATAAGTTTTGAAATTGGATAGACTGATTCTACTTTATTCTTCTTCAAAATTGTTTATTCTAGTTCCTTTGCTTTTTCATATAAATGTTAGAATAATCTTGTCTGTAGCTGCAAAAAATCTTGCTGGAATTTTACTAGGAATTGTTTTAAACCTGTATATCAATTTAGGGAGAATTGACATCTTTATTATGTAGAATCTTCCAATCCGTGAACACAGTATATCATCCATTTATTTAGATCTTCTTCGCTTTCTTTCATCAGCATATTATAGTTTTTAGCAAATAAGTCCTATACATATTTTATTGATATACACTTTAAGTATTTCATTGTTCTGAGCAATTGTAAATGCTATTATATTTTTAATTTCAGTGTCCATGTGTTCATTGCTAGTATACAGAAGTATAATTGATTTGTATATGTTTATCTTATATCCTATGACCTTGCTGAACTTGCTTATTAGTTCTAGGCTTTTCTTTTTTTTAAGATTCTTTGAGATTTTCTACATAGACAATCATGTCATCTGAAAATAATGACAATTTAATTTTATCTTTTCCAATATGTATGTTTTTTATTTCCTTTTCTTGCCTAATTGCACTAGCTAGAACTTCCAGCAATATGTTGAATAAAAGTAGTGAATGTGAACATCTATGTCTTGTTCCCAATCTTAGCAGGAAAGCATTGAGTCTTCACCATTAGTATAATGTTAGCTATCGAGTCTTTGTCAAATTGAAGACGTTTCTCTTTTTTCCTGTTTTTCTGAGGTTTTATCATAAATGAGTGTTGCATTTTATCAAATGCTTTTTCTGAATCAATTGATTTAGCTGATTTTCTGTCTAGTTGTTCTATCAATTTTTGAGAGAGAGTTGTTGAAGTCTTTAACTATAATTGTGGATTTGTCTATTTTTCCTTTCAGTTATATCAGTATTTCACATATTTTTGCAACTCTGTTGTGTGGTGCATACACATTTAGGATTGCTATGTCTTCTTGGTGGATTGACCCTTTTATCCTTATGTAATGTCCCTCTCTTTTTTTCTTTTAGTTTTCTTATATCTGACGTCTACTTTATTTGATATTAATATAGATTCTCCTGATTTCTTTTTATTAATATTTGCAGGATATATCTTTTTCCTATCCTTTTACCTTCAAACTGCTTATATCATTATATTTGAAGTGAGTTTTTATAGACAGCATATAGTTAGGTCTTATTTTTTAATCCACTTTGCCAGTATCTGTCTTTTAATTCGTGTATTTAGACCTTTTACATGTAATGTAATTATTGATATGTTAGGGCTTAAGTCTACCATTTTTTCCTTTTTGGTTTTCTATTTGTTCTCTCTGTTGTTTGTATCTGTTTTCTATTTTGTGGCTTCCTGTGGGTTACTGGAACATTTTTTAGCATTCCGTTTGGATTTATCTATAGTGTTTTTGAGTGTACCTCTGTGTATAGCTTTATAGGTTGATCTAGGTATTACATTTTACACACATGCACAAAACATCATTTTACCAGTTTGAGTGAAATGTAGAAACCTTACCTCCCTTTCTGTCCCTTTACCCTCTCCCATTTATAATATAATTGTCTTAAAATTTTTCTCTGCATACAGTTAGAACTACATCAGACAGCTTCAATCATTATACAGAATTTAGGAAATTCAAAAGGAGAAGGAAAATGTATTTATCCATATTTTTACTCTTTCTGTACTTTCTTTCCTCCTGATGTTCCAAGATTCCTTCTTTTATCATTTCCTTTGTGTATGGAGAATTTCCTTTAGCCATTCTTTTAGAGTAAGTCCCAGGTGCCAAAGTCTCTTTCCCTTCATCCGAGAATGTCTTGATTTCCTCTTCTTTCCTGATGGATGTTTTCAGTGTGTATAAGATCCGGGGTGGACAGTTCTTTTTCTTTAGCACTTGAGAAATGTTATGCCACTTCCTGCTGGTCTCTGTAGTTTCTGATGAGAAGTCTGCTGTCTTATGAATTGTTTTTCCCTATGGATAAGGTAGTGTATCTCTCTTGCTGCTTTCAAGATTTTTTTTTCCTTTGTCTTTAGTTTTGAAAAATTTGACTGTGATGTGTTTTGGTATGGATTTCTGTAGGTTTATCCTGTTGAGCTTCTTGAATCTGTATGTTTATGTCTTTTGGAAAGTTTGTAGCCATTATTTCTTCAAGTATTTTTTCAGCCCTGCCTTATTCTCCTCTCCTTCCAGGATCCAATGACACAAGTATTAGATCTTTTGTTATAGCCCCACAGTTCCCAGAGGCACTGTTTTTTTTCAGTCCATTTCCTCTCTGTTGTTCAGATTGGGTAGTTTCTATTGTTCTGGCTTCAAGTTCACTGATTCTTTTCTCTTTCTCCTCCATTTTGCTGTTGATTCCATCCATTGAGTTTTTAAATTTTGGTTATTGAATTTCTCACTTCAAAAATTTCCATTTGGTTCTTCCTTTTTTTTTTTAATTTTTTTTTACTTTATTTATTTCCCCCAAAGCCCCAGTAGATAGTTGTATGTCACAGCTGCACATCCTTCCAGTTGCTGCATGTGGGACGTGGCCTCAGCATGGCCGGAGCAGCGGGGCATCGGTGCACGCCCGGGATCCAAACCTGGGCCACCAGCAGCGGAGCGCTTGCACTTAACCGCTAAGCCACAGAGCCAGCCCTGGTTCTTCCTTATATCTTCTATTTGTTTGCTGAGACTTTCTAGTTCTTTTCTGAGACTGTTCTTTCATTTGTTTCAAGTGTGTTCATAATTGCTCCTTGAAGCATTTTTATGATGGCTGATTTAAAATATTTGTCAGATAATTCTGACATCTTGGTTTTGTCATCAGTTGTTGCCGTTTATCATTCAAGTTGAGATTTTCCTGGTTCTTGGTATGATGAGTAATTTTAGATTGAAATATGAATATTTGGGTATTATCTTAGGAGGCTGTAGATCTTATTTAAACCTACTGTTTATCTGGCTTCTTCTGATACCACTCTAGTAGAGGGAGGAGGGTGGTCTCTCATTGCTACCCCAGGTAGGGCAGAAGTCCAGGTTCCCACTCAGTCTCCATGGACAACCAAGGAAAGAGGGGCTCCTCATTACTGCTGAAGAGGGTGGGAGTTCCTGTTCCCCACTAGGCCTCTGCTTATACTACTCAGACTGTGAGGGGGAGGAATGCCTTGTTACTGCTCTCTACTTGGACTCCGTGATATCATGACTAGGGTCAGTAGAGGTGGTCTTGTTATGCTGGGTGGTAGTGAAAGTCCTGACTCTCCAATAGGCCTCCTCTGACACCACCTCAGTGGAAAGGGAGAAGGGTGCCTCCTTCCTGCCAGGTAGGGGTGAAAGTCCAGACTCCCCCTGTCTGTTACTACCTGGCAGGAGTGAAAGTCCCTGCTCCTTATTGGCCTCTGACACTACCCTAGTGGGGGAGTTGGGGGTGCCTCATTATAGCCTGGCGAAGGTGGAAGTATAGGTTCCCAACTTGACCTTTACTGACATAGGTGGGAGTGGGGACCACAATTTTTTCTGTGGTGTTTGGCTGGAGTAAAGTGGGTATTGTCCAAAAGGTTTTTTTCTTGCTTGGCTGTCCTTTTCATGGTCTTCTATCTAGAGAGAATAGGCTTTTGTCTATGCTTGTTGGTGTTTTCTTGCCAGCTTTTTCAGCTCCAAGTCCAGGACATATGAGGCAAAAAGAAAACCCAGGAAACTCACAGCCATGTCATTCCTCAGGCCCCGAGTTCCCTAGCTGGTCTAACTTCTTTCCACCTTTTGGAGTCTTCTTATGTTTGTTTTATATATATTGTCCAGAGTTTTTAGTTGCACTTGGTGGGAGAAATAGAGAAAATATGTCTACTCCATCTTCCTGGAAGCAGAAGTCAGTTTTTCCATTTTAAAAAATATGAGATATTTGTTTGCATTTTCCCGATCTTCAAGTATATCTAGCTAACATTGGATTAAGAAAAGCAAAAGGGTTTATGGAGGGTGGGAAAAATCAGTCATTTTATCAAAAATTTATTTTTAAAATATTTCACTCTTTATCTCCTATTGTTTTGAATCATTTGACTATATTATCTTTAAAAAACTGCTGAGTTCAAAATAAGATATTTAATTCTTTTTTTATACGGTGTTAAAGGAATTTTAAAAGAAAAAAAACTCCCTAGACACATTTTTTCCCCTGTTCCTTTCCGGTTTTTATATATATACGTTTCCCATAGTATGTATTATGTTTATACACATATACATACATATATATATTGTTTATTATTCTACCATTTTACTTTAATAGGTATTTTTCATGTTGAATAGACTCTATACCACTTTCAAGTTGATTTAACTTTAATTCTCTTAGCCATTTCCATGTCTCCCTTTAATCACTATTTTAAATAGCATGGCTATGAGCATTATTATACATTCAGCTTTTTTCTTCTTATGAGTTATTTTATTGCAATAAGTTCATTGGTATGCAATTATTCAGTCAAAGGATCTGAACATTTTTATGGCTCTTGATCTGCATTGCCAAATTACTTTCTTGAAGAATTTGAGCACCAACTATAATTTGTGAAGCATGTTGTACTAGGTTCTGAGGTACCTAAAACAAACTTAAGATTAAGGGAGTAAAAATAAAATTCCGTTTCACTCTGCTTTTCATCCACTCTCTCCAATGTACCATCGAAGGTACATTCCTCCTTTTGGTGTACGTGGCTCACAATCTCTTAGTTTTCCTCCTCCCTCGCTGGCTTCTCAGCCTCCTCTTCAGGCTCCCATTCCTCTGCTTGTTTTCCTTACAAGGCTTTAGGCTTCTGTCTAGAATGATGCTCCTCCTCTCACTTTCTCCCTTCTCGCTGGCTCATCTTATCCAATCCTAAGGTTTCTGTTGACGTTCTTCCGTACCTGTGACTTCACCACAGGCATCTCACCAGTCTGCATCCACTCCCCCTTCTTGGTCTACTATCCACTTGCCCGTTTGCCCCAGTCAGAAATCCAGGTGTCGGGCCGGCCCCGTGGCTTAGTGGTTAAGTGCGTGCGCTCAGCTACTGGCGGCCCAGGTTCCGATCCTGGGCGTGCACTGACGCACTGCTTCTCTGGCCATGCTGAGGCTGCGTCCCACATACAGCAACTAGAAGGATGTGCAACTATGACATACAACTATCTACTGGGGCTATGGGGGACAAAAAGGAGGAGGATTGGCAATAGATGTTAGCTCAGAGCCGGTCTTCCTCAGCAAAAAGAGGAGGATTAGCACGGATGTTAGCTCAGGGCTGATCTTCCTCACCAAAAAAAAAAAGAAATCCAGGTGTCATCCATTATTCCTTTTTCTCCCTTATCTGCCACATCTAATAAATGACAAATCTTATCAATATTGTCTTTTAAATATCTCTAGAATCCATTGCTTCTTTCCATCTCCACCATCGTATTCTGTCACTGTTGTTTATTTCATGGATCACTACAGGAGTCTCTCAACTGGATTCCCTGCCACATGGCATCCAAATGATCTTTCTAATGCACATTCTCTCTTTGGCCTCTGGGCTTCTACCTATCTTGTTTATTAAGTCATCCTGGAGTGCCTTTATTTTTCCCTGTTCTCATCTATATCAACACCCCCCACCAACATACATATACGCATGCAAGTGTACACATACCTCCACCTTTACGTTTGCCCAGCTTGTGCCTACTCATCCATCAGACCTCAGATTACTCACTACTAGTTTAATCTAATCACTTGTTTACTTATCCTTATTTCTCATTAAATTGTAAGCTCCTTGGGGCAGGAGTTATGTCCTATTGTAGCCCTAGTACCTGCCGAAGTGCCTGGTGCTTATTGAGTGATTTTTTTCTTAATCTTTATAAGCTGTGTCTGCCCAATGCTATACTAAAAGTTGAAAAACTCACTTAAACTGGTGGTTCAGGTGTAGACAAAAATCTATGATGGGTCATATTCCTGAATGTGAATAAAAAAATATGACTCGTTTGTTTTAAAAGTTTGTTTATAAGAGTAAGATAACTGCTCTGCTATAGAGTTCAAGTTGAAAATCTTGCAGTACTTGACTGGTAGATTTTTTTCTCCATATTCTGCTACTATAGTGAGCATTTTGATAGTTTTTTATTATTATATTTGCATCAAGTCCTGAACTAGGAGAAAGCAAGCAGAAGGAAATACCAGAGGAGTCAGTAAAGGAGGACAATTTTCCAAGAGAGGGGCAGAAGGAGGCGAACTCACAACAGAACCGAGATATGAAAGGTGAAGAACAGCAGTTGACCCTGAAGCCTGAGGAAGTTGTGAGGCTTAGAGAAGAGCTGAGCCGTATAAATCAGAGCCTCCTTCAGTCTCAGAGCTCTGGGGATAGTTCAGATGACACTAGCGCTCAGGTAGGTGCTATAAACTCATGCTCTGACTGGGTCCATTTCCATAGATCAGCTGTGGACATAAGCATAATTTTTATATCATCCATTAATGTTTATTTATTGAGCAATATCATACCCACGGTCTGAATGGTAATAAAATAGCAACCAAAATCTGAACTAAGCCCATCAGTTGATGCACTTTATTATACAAGGTTCTTAGGCTCCATCTAGCTCAGCAGGAAAAACTGCTGATTGATTGTCAGTGTCTGCCCTGGGCAGGTGGGATGGAGAATGGCAGGATTTGTGCCACATTTTCTGTTCCTGATACCTAGCTTCAATGTACAAAATACCTTGTTTGGGTGGGGAAAAGACCACAGACTTGGAATTGTTTTAAATATGGCTTTTGCTATTTACTAGAGGTCTGCCTGCAGGAGAAATAAAGGGAGTGACTACCAGCCATACCTCAGTCTCATACCTCAATCTTACAGGGTCCCTCTTGTACAGATTAAGATTTCCCTGCACACAGCTTTCTAGGAATTCTTCCGAGATCCACAGAGGGAAGCCTTTGTACTCATAAGTAAACCAACTTCAAAAGACTGATATATTTGAAAAGTGATTCCAGTATACATTTAGGAAAAAAAGGAAGAATAACAGTAAAGGATGTCAGATATAAATTTGAAGGTGCAGATATAGCGTTTGAAAACTAGGCAAGTCACAGTGAACAAGGAAACTACATACCTGAAAGGAAATTCAGATACATTTGAAAGAAAAGGGAGTCAGTCACTGGATTTGTTCAGAACACCAAAAGGAAGTATGACATCAGATATTCAAAATGAGGTTAATTTTCCATGTCCCAGACAGGCCCTTTATTGGGCAGTGGGCCAGAGTAGGAGGTTTGGCCAGAGGCTGAACACTGAGGTCACAAGGATTGTAAAATCTTTGCTTATGAGCTTAAAATGATCCGTGTACTTTTAGAATAATGAAATTTAGAGTATGAGAAGTAACACTCTGATTAATTTATTAATTTTCTTTACCCTTTCCCATTATTTGAAGAATGATTTCTCAATACCTAGGAAGGAGGTGAAAACTATTCTATGGGAACCTGGGAGAACAGCCACTTTGTGCAAGGACAAATAGTCCTATATACCACGTAGCCTCTTAGGGTTTCACTGAATTCTTGCATAGTTCAGTAATTTTTTTCATAATAATGACTTTGAATTATTGAAAGAAGTGTAAGTGCTCTTATTCACTTATTCAACCAATATTAATTGCATATCTATGATGTGCCAGGCCCTGTGTTAAGGCACGTACAGCAGTAAACAGATATGGGCCTAAGGGGAAAAAATAACATACTTGTATTTTGAATTTTATATTTCCCAAGGCACCGTCACACACACTGTTTCATTTCCTTCTTTAAGCAGGCCAGGAAGAAAATACATTGTGGACAGATTTTCTTTTTTCTGTAGTGTGTTGTGCAGTGATAATTTCAGAACCTCTTTCTGTATATAGGGTTCTTTGACCTACTGATGGCTATAGATTGTTCTACTCTTTATTTCTTGTGTGTGTGCAGTTTTTTGGTCTTCACCCCTGTGGTCAGATTAGTATCTAGTACCTAGCTGCTATCCATGTGTGCTGTGTCTTCCTCATCTCATAATGTGCAAATCAGCAACTATAGGCTGAGACCAGATATCAAACTTGAAAGAATGCTTATAAGTGGTAAATACATAGAGAAAAAAACTGTGAGAGCCTCTTTTATGAGTGAGAGTTCTATTGTTTATATGTATTTGTGACATCATTTGGGCTACTGATGGGCTTTGGGGGCTTAATTTCTGTATTCCAGATGAGGTTGTGATAGGTGATTTCGAGGTATTACTTTCCCACTATTCTTGAAACAAGCTGGAACGACCATTAATTATTTCAACTTGATACGTTTAAAACCTGGCTTCATGTTTTTCCATAACATTATTGAATATTTACTTTGCTCTAGGCACTATACTAAATACCCTGTGTATATTAAGCAATACACAGAGGCAGGAATATTATTGTTGCCGATTTATAGATGAGGAAACTGAGGCTTTAGAGAGGTTAAATAATTTGCCCAGAGTGACACATTGTGGTGGAACCTGGGTCTGTCTGCTTTAGAGCTTGACTTTTTAACTGGTATGTCATTTGCTTCCAATTGCTGAAAAATTCAAAAAAAGCATACAGTTCTCATGTCAGGCTAATTTCCTAAGGAAGGCTGGCAAGCTAGCTCCTGGAAGCTCTCCCAGGTTGTCTGTCATAGATTATGTTGGTGAATTTATCCGGAGTTGGGTCTTGAGGCTTGCAGGCTCCAAAACTTGATGTATCAGCCCCCCTAGAACATATCTGTGTCTTGTGGGTAAACTCACATTAAACCAAACTTTCAAGGCTACTGGGTAAAATCAGAATGTCCATTAGTTATTATTCTGTAATAATTAATTATAAATATCACTTGAACATGTTTAAATGAACAGTTGCATTTACCTGTAGAGAGCTAAGAAAGACAAATCAAAATCTGAAGGATGTTTGATGAATAGGGAGTCAGAACAAGTGGACTTAGTTCGATGATTGACATATTCACAGATTTTGATAGCCTGTTCCATCTACATTCACCAGATGAGACTATTTAAAGCCAGCAGTCTTTTTTTTTTTTTAATTTTTTTGTGTGTATGTGAGGAAGATTAGCCCTGAGCTAACATCTGTTGCCAATCTTCCTTTTTGCTGAGGAAGACTGGCCCTGAGCTAACATCCGTGCCCATCTTCCTCTACTTTATATGGGACGCCACCACAGCATGCCTTGACAAGCGGCATCGGTGCATGCCCTGGATCCAAACCTGCAAACCCCGGGCCGCCATAGCGGAGTGTGCGCACTTAACCGCTACCGGCCGTCCCCTAAAGCCAGTAGTCTTTACCTCTGTTTCCACAATAGGAATGATCTTGTCTTTGGGACCAGCATATGAACTTGGTTCGTATTGAATTTTTATTTTATTAAGATAATATTTTGAAATATTAAAAGCTGGATGTTAAGCCTATAAAATTAAGATAATTAATGCTGGTTTCAACTTTAATTCTTAAGGAATTATAAATTCCTTAGGATGGAAGAGACGTTAGGCATTATCTGGTCTTATGCCTTTAATTTGCAGATGAGTAAACTGAGACTCAGAGAGGATAACTGGCTTAACAAATCTGTTGACTGACAAGAAAGGACCCCTGTGTACTTCACTTTGCACTCTTAGTAGCCTGAATGGGCCCTTATGCCTCTGCAGTCACTTTCTACCAGGAGGTAGTTTACGTGTTGGGTGCCTGACTAGCTTCTTTAATAGTTGCCTTCCTTGAAAATAATTTGCATTTCTACTCTGGCAAAGTGACTTGACCAGAAATGTGGGCAGGAGGAACTACTGTTCTGGCTTTTCTTTTCTTCAAAACAGGCTGAAAACTTCTGTACCTTTGTCCCATTGGTATAAATGGGGTGCTTCTTTCGTGTATCTGTGTTTTGGTATGGTAAGTGGCTATATAGGCTGATGATTACTAACTAATTGTTAAAAGCTTCTGTATAATGGTTGAATAAGAAGATAGAGTGGTGATCAAGGCTCTCCAGGCTTAAGGAGAACTCTTGTTTTCAGATGGAAGAAGAAGGCAGTTGAAGTAAAGTTAGGCAGCATCAACAGTAATGGGTAATGTTATTGAGTGCTGGCTATGTGCTAGGCATCGTGCTGACTGCTTGTGTGCATTATCTCACTTAGCCTTTACTCCGTCTAGCATTTATCATTATTATCCCCATTTTAAGATGAGGAAAATGAAATGTAGAAAGACTAAGTAACTTTTCCCATATCGCCCAGTTAGTTAACTGGTAGTGTCAGGATTGAAACCCAGATGTATCTAATTCCAAAGTTAGGATTCTTAATAATTACATTATAATTCCATTAAAGAATTTTCTGTAGGGAGGCTGGCCCAGTGGTGTAGTGGTTAGGTTTGGCACATTCCACTTCGGAAGCCTGAGTTTGTGGGTTCAGATCCCAGACGTGGTCCTACACCACTTGTCAGCCATGCTGTGGCGGTGACCCACATATACAGTAAAGTAAGATTGGCACAGATGTTAGCTCAGGGCTAATCTTCCTCAGCAAAAAAAAAAAAAAAATTTAAATGAAAAATAAAAGAATTTTCTCTAGGGATCTTAGACACTTGCAGCTCCAAAACAAGCAAATTGGATTTAGATTGCCTTTCTGACTAAACCAAGATAGGAATTGAAGGGCTAACAGGACTTGGGGAATTCTGTGTTGCAATTCTGTTGTAAGCAAGATAGAACTAGAATAATGACCTGGGCTTTTCAGAAAGTCGTGGACAGGAAGCATAGTGGACCAGGACTCAGGGAACTCTAAGTATATCTTATCTGTTAAATTGGATAAGGTTGCATGCGTCATCTGTTCAGCACACCTGTGTGTGCCCACCTTTTAGAAAACCCAAATGACTACTCCTTTGCTTAAGGTAGTTTTCTTGCACTGGAGAGACCTGACAGCAGAGAGTGCTGTTGTTAAGTAGTGACTGAAGAATCATCAGGTGGTAAAAAGGAAGTCATGAGAAAGGCTAGGAATTTAATTGCTAAATATGCTCTCTCCTTTTGCCAACAGACACGACACACATGCCACACATGCCACACACACAGAGTCACTCTGCCTCCTCACATATTGGCTCTCTGAACTCCTCATTTAAAGCGTGTCCCCAGTTGTCCATGCTTCTTTTCCCCTTCATTGATGTGCAAAATAAGAAAGTTGATTGTCTATGCTTAACTGCTTTTGTTCACATAATTTCTTTGATGTTTTCACCCTAATATAGCAGTAGTTAAATTATATGAACATGTACCAACTAGCCATAAATGTACAAGAGTAATTTGCTGTAGGTAAGCAAACTCCAAAAACATTTACATGTGAATAATCACATTCTGACAATTCTGGTTCTGGAAGGTGGAACCCATGTTTTACCAATATTCTTTCAAATTGGCCATGTTTCTCTTTTAAAATGTTTGCTTTAGCATCCATCACCTGGAGAAAAACTGAAACACCAGCAGCAAGAGGAACTACAACAACTTCGCCAGAATTTGCACCGGCTCCAGATTCTATGCAACTCAGCTGAAAAAGAGCTTCGATATGAGCGAGGAAAGAACTTGGACTTAAAGCAACATAACAGCTTACTTCAGGAAGAAAGCATTAAGGTAACTCTAGTGGGCGCATCCTTTATTGAAGGGTCTGAATTGCTCAACTGGCCCTGGGAATGAACAAATCAAAATTCCTCAACTTTATAACGCATGATAGGGTCCACAGGTGGGGGACAATGTGAGCTATCTGGTAATTCACTCATTTAACTTTTCCCTACCAAGCAGGCACACAGCTCAGTTGTTTCTCTGCTGCTGAAGACGTATGTATGCTGTCAACCTGTAAATATAAAAAAGTTTTAAGTTACACAATCTTTTGAAATTATTACCTAAAACTTCTAGTTTTACTAAATTTCAGTGACTTAGTCCAAACCCTGGTTGTCCTGCCCTAGTTCTATCTCTAGACTTATTTATCCCTAATAGATGTATCCATTATTATTGGTTGAATCAAATATCAACTGAACCAAGGCACAATTCATGGGAGGGCAAAGTTGTTCTTCCTAACAGAGTGTCTCAAAGAGTTCTGGGGACATCCCCCAGACGTGCTTGTTTTAAAATAATCTATGTAGAGCTGCCATCCACAGATTCATCTAAATTTTATGAACCACATAAATGTTCAAACTGAACCACCAAGTAAAATAGTACTTCCTTTTAATTGTGGTTCAATTGTGTAAATATATGTTAGGGACCTAGCTTCTGTAAGCCCCTGTCTAAGGTTCTGGAATTCAACATCCAACAAGTGTTTATTGAGCATCAGTCATCGCTGGGTAGGCAACCTTGTCGCTACCAAGGGTTTAATGGTAGGCAAAACAGACATAATCCTTATCCCCTGGTGCAGGGGTCAGCAAACTTTGGCCCATGGATCACATCCTGCCTGCCTTCTGTTTTTGTAAATAAAGTTTTATTGGCACACAGCCATACCTGTTTTTTTCATGTATTATTGATGGCTGCTTTTGCACTATAACAGCACATTTAAATAGTTCTAACAAAGACCATATGGCCCACAAAGGCTAAAATATTTACTATCTGGCCCTTTATAGGAAAAGTTTGCCCACCCCTAGTGTAGCGCGATCAATGGACTTTATTTGAAAAGTGACATAAAAATGGATTAAGAAAGGTCCCTACTTTTCAGGAGCTCACAGTCTAATAGGAGAGAGATAGGAAAAAACAATAGTCATTTCTCTCAAACTTCAATGGAAGCCTTTTTAGGAGTTCTAGTATTCCCTGATTATTTCAATAAACCTCTTCCCTATCCTCACCCCTGATTTTTTTTGAATATTGATCATATTCCCTCAAGCCTTTGTAGTTTTAAATTAAATTCCAAATCTTTATCACATTTCTTTGTAAGACAGCCTTTTACCTTTTCCTTCAAACATATTTCTTAGATCATTTTAACTGTCCAACTCTGAACATAGTCAGGCAATACTACATCTTTCTGAAGATGCGATGACCAGAACAACATGGATCATGATGTCTTATATGTGATTGGCACCCTGTAATATTTATTGAATTGATGAACGAGTGCTTCAGAGATGGGTAAATGATAACTTGGTAAAAAGAAAAGATATTTTTTGTTCTGTTTTAAATCTCCTTCGTGGTAGGGTAAAATATTGGCCATTTTAGTAATGAGATATCAGTCTTTTGGCTGGTCCCCTAGGCCAGGCACCTAAGCAGAGTCATATACAATAACCAACTACCTTTTATTGGCAGTTTGTCCACTTTATCTCTTATAAACCTCCCCACAACCCTGAAGGGTCAGCATTTTATAGATGAGAAAACTGAAAGGCTGCAAAGCTAACAAAGTAGAGTCAGAACTTAAACCCAGTCCTGTTTCTCTCTTTTCTGTGTACAGCTGTCTTTCCATATTATACCTCTCCTCAACTTGGGGTCATTTTGGGACTTCAGCTTTGCAAACTCAGAGCTCACTTTTTAAAATCCACTCAGAGGTGATCAAACCTCTGATCTCTGGCTACCATTAGACATACTCATAAGACTAAGAAACCAGAATATTAATTTATTGCTTTTAAACCATTTTATGTGATGGGGCTTTGGGGGAAAAAATAAATAAATAAAAATTATTAAAAAAAAGGGCCGGCCCCGTGGCTTGGTGGTTGAGTGCGCGTGCTCCGCTGCTGGCGGCCTGGGTTCGATCCCAGGCGCGCACCGACGCACCGCTTCTCCGGCCATGCTGAGGCCGCGTCCCACATACAGCAACTAGAAGGATGTGCAACTATGACATACAGCTGTCTACTGGGGCTTTGGGGGAAAAAATAAATAAATAAAAATTATTAAACCATTTTATGTGAAATATAACACTGAGAAGGTACATAAAACATAAATATATAGTTTAACAAATTGTTGTAAAGTGATCACTTATGTAGCCACCACCCAGGACAAGAAATAGCACATTGGCTGTATACCAGTGTCCCCTGAGAGCCTCTTTCCCATCGTAGTCTCATCACCTTCTCACTTGAGCAGTGACCACTAATTTTGGTAATTACTCTCTTGCTTTACTTTATGGTTTTACCACTTACATATGAATCCCACACAATATAGTTCAGTTTTGCCTATTTTGAATATTTTACAAACATAGTCAATCATTATATGCACCTTATGTCTGTCTTCTTATGATCTACTTTGTTTGGAAGATTCATCGATGTTGTGTATAGCCGTTGTTCATTTATTTTCTTTGCAGTATAGTATTCTACCATAAGAAAATGCCATAATTTATTTATTGTTTCTATGGTTTATGGGCATCTTGCATGTTTTCAGCTTTTGGCTATTAAGAAGAATGCTATGGGCTTACAAAGCTTCAAGCAGAGAGCTGTTCTGCTACCACCAACATTGAGACACTTTGCTGGATCCTCTTCCTGACACTTGAATGTCCCAACCTAAAGCTGAAGAAGCCGCCCTAGATGCACGTATCATTGGCCATAACAGCGTTTTCTCCAGTGTTGTTGTCTCATTTCATCATCACCAACATTACCGCAATGCTGAGTGTTGGCTCTATGACTAATGAACACAGGTCCCAGAGGTCTTTAGCTTTCTTGGCCTATGGAGTAAGTGAACAATATATTATGAAAGAACTTGTACCCTTTCTATTTACAATAAAAGGTTTAGGTTTCATAATCTTGAATGAATCCAATGCACTAAATAGTCCAACACTCGATTTCTTCTTTTCTTTGATGTCTCTGTTTCTTCTTCTGTTCATTGGATCTGGATCTTACTGAGTTTTTCGTGGTTACATTGTTCTTGAAAAATGAAACTTCCAGGCTATCTAATAGGTTAGAGTACCTTGTGAGAAGAAATCAACAGTTAATAGATTTGTTCCTGTTAATGGAGTTTCAAAAGCTGTACCAATCCTCAAAAATAAAATGAGAAAATGAAAAAAAAAAATGAGAGAGAAGTTGAACTGGTTTAGAATGGCAGAGGGAATAAAGGGGATTTTCGCTGGAAAAATAGGAAGCTTGTTAAAGTTTAACCTAGATTTCTCTGGGGGAATACTAAAGAGACAAGGTTATTACAGTATTTTTTCCTGTTGACCTACATTGACCCACCAATGATATCAAGGCATTTTATTCTAAGGGTTTAATTTCTTCATTTCTACATGCATTCATTTCTATTCTGTTTAATAAACTATTTTGATGATTTTTACATGTCTGTAAACATTTTTGGAGACAGCATTTCTGGTTTTCATAAGTTAATGCAAAAGGAGGTATCATAAACTCAGCACTCTGGGCACTTGAACAGCTTTTCCCTAAGGAGCTTTACCTTTAAATAGAGAGCATAAGAGAACATTGTTCAGATACACTCATTTAATGAATGTAAGACTCTTTTCTGAATAGTGAGATGTGTGAAAGGATCTGAGTCATGCCTCTACTTTTTAACAACTGCTGCTATGAATATTCATGTACATGTGTCCTGATGTTCATAAGTGTGTATTTCTCTAGGAAGAGAGAGTGGAATTATTGCATCATAGGGTTTATGTGACTTCAACCCTTTTCTAAAGTTTTATACTCCCACCAGCCGGGTATGAAGGTTCTCGTGGCTCTGCATCCTCACCAACTCTGGATACTGTCAGACTTTAAAATTTTTGCTAATCTATTATAAGGGTTTACTGGTAGCTCCTTGCAGTTTTAATATGTATTTCCGTTTATAAATGAGGTTGAGCAGCTTCGTATATGTTTATTTGGCATTTGAGTTCCTATTTTGTGAAATGCCTGTTCAAGATTTTGTTCAGTTTTCTTTTGGCCTTCTGTCTTTTTAATTTTTCTCTAAATTTATAGGGGTTCTTTATAGATGAACCCTTGATCAAGTATGTGTTACAAATATCTTCTACTCTGGCTTGTATTTTTACTCTCTAAATATGATATCTTTTGATGAATCAAAGTTTGTAAGTTTAATCTAATCAGTGTTTACCTTTATAATTGGTGATTTGGGGATCTGATTTAAGAAATCTTTGTCTACCTCAAAGTCATGAAGATATTCTCCTACATTACTCTATTGTCACTTGAGTCAAAAAATATTGGTATATGTGTGTTATGTTTCTGAGCTCTCTATTCTATTCCATTATTCTATTTGTCTATTCTTGTGCCAATAACATGCTATCTTAATTACTTTAGCTTTATATAAATCTTAATATTTGACAGAGAAAATCCTTCACCTTATTCTTCTTGATCTAGGATGTCTTAACTATTCTTGGCCATTTGAAGTTCTATATAAATTTTATCATCACTTGTCAAGTAACACGCACATACCTACATACACTCACACACAACACACATACACTCACAACATTTTGAGATTTTAGTTGGAATTACACTGAATCTATGGATAAATTTGGGCAGAATTTAGATCTTTACAATATTGATTTCTCTAATTTATGAAATATGTGTGTGTAGTACATTTAGGTCTTCTTTAATTTCTCTCAATATCATAATTTTCTTTGTGGAGGTCTTACATATCTTTTGTTAGACTTATTCCTAGGGGCTGATATTTTCCATACTATTATAAATGGTAACTTGTAAAATTTTTCATTTTCTAACTATTGCTAATATATAAAAATGCAATTAATATTTTCTAATAAAAAGGGTTTAATTAATAAAAGGTTTTATTAATAATTTCTAATTTATTTTTTAATTTATTCATTTATTATCTAATTTATTGATAATTTCTAATAATTTTCTAGTAAAAGGGTTTAATTAATAAAGGTTTAATTAATAAAAACCTTGCTGTACTTTTAAATTAATTCTTATAATTTATGTTTATATTATTTTGGATTTTCTATGCAAGAAATCATATCTGAGCATGATTTCACTCATACGTGGACGATAAAGTAACACACAGAACAGTTTGGTGGTTACCAGGGGGAAGGGGGTTGGGCGGTGGGCACAAGGGGTGAAGGGACACATTTATATGGTGACTGACAAACAATAATGTACAACTAAAACTTCACAATGTTATAAACTATTATGACATCAATAAACAATAGAAATCATATCTGAGAATAAATATAATTTTCTTTCTTCACTTCTAAATGTTAGACCTTTCGGAGTCAATTGTATGGTGATAGATGGAAACTAGGTTTTTGTAGTGAGCACACCGTAGTATATAGAGAAGTCGAATTATAATGTTGTACACCTGAAACTTAATGTTATAAACCAGTGTTACCTTGATTGAAAGAAAGATGCATTCAGCACAGTGTTATTTCAGTGAATGGAAGTGATACCTATTCTGTAATGCATGTAGTGAAGTGTTTAAGAATACATTTACTAATAATTTTTTTAACAAACTAAAAAAAATAACAAATGTTACAACTTTCATTCTTTTTTTCTTGTTCTATGCAGTGGCTAGTACAATGCTGGATAGAACTGGTGATAGTGGGTGTCCTTTTCTCATTCCCAATCTCAAAGGAAAAACTCTCAAATTTCACCATTTAGTATGTTTTTGTAGAGGTTTTAAATATACATTCTTGATCACATTAAGGAAATTCTTTTATAGTGTTAGTTTAGTTTGTTCAATGTTTTATGATAAGTACATGTTGAATTTCATCAAATTCTTTTTCTGCATATTTTGAAAAGATAAAATTTTTAAAGCTTAAATCTCTTAATATGGTAAATTGCATTGGCTGCTCTTCTAATGTTAATCCAACTTTGCATTCCTGGGATAAACGCAATGTCATCATAAATTATGATCCCTTTTCTACGTTGCTGATTTTGGCTTGCTTATATTTCTTTGGAATTTTTGCATCTGAGTTCATGAGTGAGACTGGCCTGTCATTTTCTTTCTCCCAATTTCCAGGTCAGATTTTGGTATCACGGTTATCCCAGCCTCTTAACATAAGATGGGTAATTTACTCCCTTTTTCTGTTCTCTGGGAAAGTTTGTGTAAAATTACAATTATTTCTTAAATACTTATAAGAACTCTGAATTCTTCTGATTCTAGAGTTTTCTTTTGGGAAGATTTCCAATTACTGATTCAGTTTCTTAATAGTTATGAGAAGTCACATTTTTTATTTCTTCTTTTATCAACTTTGGTATATTTTATTTTTTCTAGAAATTTTTCCTTTGCATTTAAATTTTTAAAATTTTTACATAAACTTATCAATTTTTTTGTATAACGATGTTCCTTTTTATTTTCATGATAACTAGTTACTTATGCTTTGTTGCTTTTCTCTTGTTCAGTCTCATAGAAGTTTACCCATTTTATTAGCCTTTTTAAAGAACCAACTTTTAGCCTTGTTGATCCACTCTACTGTATTCTTTTTAGATAAATAACAAATGCAGGTATTTCATAATTTAGAGACAGTATAGTGTAGAGTACTGGATTAGAATCAGAAAATCTGTATTCAGACCTTGGCTCTATCATTTGCCAACTATATTTGAGGCTCAACTTTTTCATTTCTAAAATGGAATAAAATACCAGTCGCAGCTACTTCATAGATATGAAAACCTAACCAATGTAAAATAGTTATATTAGCATCTGCCTCGGTTCTATCCTTCAAATACAATAGATTTTCTATAAGTGGTTCTTGAAGAACAACAGTTAACCTGTATTAGGTGGTACCTATGTGTCTGGCTCTATTCTTTTTTTGTGTTTGTAAGGAAGATCAGCCCTGAGCTAGCATCCAATGCTAATCCTCCTCTTTTTGCTGAGGAAGATTGGCCCTGGGCTAACATTAGTGCCCATCTTCCTCTACTTTATATGTTGGACGCCTGCCACAGCATGGCTTGACAAGCGGTGTGTCAGTGTGCGCCCGGCATCCAAACCTGCGAACCCTCGGGCCACTGAAGCGGAGCACGTGCACTTAACTGCTACACCACCTGGCCAGCCCCAAGTCTGGATCTATTCTTGATGCTTTCATTGCCTTTTTTTTTTTTTTTGTGAGGAAGATCAGCCCTGAGCCAACATCCGTGCCAATCCTCCTCTTTTTGCTGAGGAAGACCGGCTCTGAGCTAACATCTATTGCCAGTCCTCCTCCTTTTTTTTTTTTGCCCTGAAGCCCCAGTAGATAGTTGTATGTCACAGCTGCACATCCTTCTAGTTGCTGTATGTGGGACGCGGCCTCAGCATGGCCGGAGAAGCGGTGCGTCGGTGCACGCCCGGGATCTGAACCCGGGCCGCCAGCAGCAGAGCGCGTGCACTTAACCGCTAAGCCACGGGGCCAGCCCTTCATTGCTTTGTTTTATTTAATGTAGCCTCGGAACTGTCCTATGAGGTACGTAGTTATTATGCCCGTATTACAGATGAAGAAACTGATGCTCAGAGAGGTTGAATGTTATTAACTTTTAGGTTCACTTCATAAATCTGATTGGTTAATACACAGAAGTCACAAGTGGAAGAAATTATAGTTATAATCTCTATTAATTCAATTAAAAAGCTTTGAGTCCAGGAAATCGTTTTATAGGAGGAAAAATAAATTCTCTTTCAGCATTTTTGTCTGTGAGCCCTGCCTAGTATATATATTCACCAGGTTCTAATATTCCTTAGACTATCATTCATTTATTTGTTCTGTAAATACTGATTAATCATCTACTCTTAGGCACTTTGGTGGGCCTTGGATACCAAGAAGTGAAGAGAACACATGGTCCCTGGTCTCTTGGAATTTACAGTAGGAAAAAAGGATGATAAACAAGTAGATAAATACATGTTTAATTATAAATCGTGATAAGTTCCATGAAGGAAATAAATGTGGCACAGTAAGTAATCCTGTTTGGATTAAATGATCATGAAAGTTTTCTCCTACAAAGTTACGTTTAAGCTAAGACCTGAAGAAGTGTCAGGACCAGTGTTGAGGCTATTGCTACGTCCCAGGCTAGAGATGATGATGATCTAGACTAGGGTGGTGACACAAACAACACAAATGGATTGATGCAAGATATGCTGTGGAGGCAGAGTGACAGCATATGCTGAATTGGCTCATGATGGAAAAGGAAGACTCAAGGATGACTCTCAGGTTATTAGCCTGGTGGCATCATTTACTGAAATCAGAAAGACTGAGAGAAAAATGATTTTGGAGATATGGGAAGAATCAAGGAGTTTCATTTTGGCAGTTATTGGCTTAACGGTGGTATTTTAAGTCATGAGAATGAACCTAGAAAATGATCCACTCTCAAGGCCTACGGTAGTCCAGTAATATTTAGAAGTTGGGTAGCATTAGAACAGTCTACAAAAGAGACCAAGAAGGAACAGCAGAGAAGTAAGTGAAAACCAGGAGAGTTTGGTATCACAGACTCCAAGAGAGGAGAACTTTCTGAGATAGAGGGAGGGAACATTACTGAGAGGTAATTGTCCACTGGATTTATTTTGGCAATGGGGAGGTCAGTAGTGCCCTCGGCAACAACGGTTTCATGGAGTAGTGGGAATGAAAGCCAGCTTGGAGTAGATGGAAAAATGGATGGAAAATGTTTAGACCATGCATATATAGACACTCTTAAGAAAATTCCTTTGTCCAGCTGCCATCTGGTTGGATAGACTTTGGCAAACCTTACTAACACATGGCAACTCCAGAGAGGTAACCAAGCATGTGCCGTTGGTGTGTGTCAGCTCTTGGGGGACTGCACTCCTCTGAAAGCTGCTTCTTCTGCCTCACATTCACATTCATTCCATGCTGATTTTCATCACTCTTATTTATTCCCCACCTCTAGATCAAAATTGAACTAAAGCAGGCCCAGCAGAAGTTATTAGACAGTGCAAAGATGTGCTCATCACTCACAGCAGAGTGGAAGCACTGTCAGCAGAAAATCAGAGAACTGGAGCTGGAAGTACTTAACCAGGCTCAGTGCATTAAATCACAGAACAGCCTACAGGAAAAGCTGGCTCAGGAGAAATCTAAAGTTGCTGATGCAGAGGAAAAGGTAATTATCCTCACGCTTAATAAATAGCATGCAGTGGATACCGCTACTGAAATCCTGTTTCTCCAAGGATTTTAAGAAGTAGATGTGGTGCAAACTTGATAGAATTCTAGGATTTTTCTTTACTCTCCCATGCTTTCCTCTCTTTTGACTTCACTTGCTCCTATAGTTCCAGTAAATCTTGTATGTTTATTTAAACTGTGTGAACTTAGAAAGGTAAGTTTCATTAAAGCTATAACATGAGCTTAAAGAACTGACTGAGACCATATGACTGTTGTTCTATACTTTCATATTTTAAGAGACTTATTCTCTTATTTGGATTGGCTATTTATATGATTTTTATTTTATAATTTTTGGAGGGATTTGTGTAGTGAAATGGATCATTTTGAAATATTGCCCCTGCATTTTAGATTCCGTGGCACTAGGTGGCAGTAGTATGTAACAGCTGCACATTTTGATCTGTGGGTTTGTCTGAGAGTCAGATCTTACATAAAAAATGTCATTTCATCAAACCATATAAATATAAAACAGACATCAAAAAGTTGATGACAGCAATCTGAATTAAACTCAAAAGCTAATGTTGAATTACAGAAGCCAGCACAAAAGAGTTCTTAGTGTAATTTCATGGATATGAGGTTCAAGAACAGACAAAACTACGCCATGGTGACAGGACAGTGGTTGTCTGCACGAGGGGCATTAACTGACCTCTCAGTTAATGAGAGGGACGTGAGGGAATCTTCTGTGGTCCTGGAAGGATTCTGTATCTTCGTCTGGGAGATAGTTATATAAGTAAAACTTCACTGAGTATGAGTGAGATGTGTCCACTTTACCATATGTATGTTATTATTCCATTAAAAAAGGAATTGGTAAAATTGATAAAGATTGGTAAAATTTTTAAATTTAGACAATACTAAATATTAGTACTGGATTTTGTGCAACAGGAACTCTTATATTCTGATTGCAGTTGGAAGAGTAAATTAGCATAAACGCTTTGGAAAGCAATTTGGCATTAGTATCTAGTTAAGTTACAGATATATATACCATACAACCCAACACTTCTACTACTAAGCGTAAACACTAGAGAAACTATTATACTGCACATATGTATCAGGAGACAGGAATACAATCATTTTCATAGTAACATTGTTCCAAATAGCAGAAAATTGGAAACCCAAATATCCACTGACATGAGATCAAATAAATTGTATATTTACACAGTAGCATACAACAGTGAAAATGAACGACCTGCAGGTACCTGCTGTAGTTCGATACAATATTGAATAAAAATCAAGTCACCAAAACCACAGTGTGATTCCATTGCTATAACGGTCAAAATAGTACAAAATAAAAACTATGTCATATAGAGATATATATTATTAAAAGAAAAAGCAAGAAAGTGATTAACACAAAATTCAAGATATTGGTTTTCTGAGCTGAGGAGAGAAGGATAATCAAAAAGGGTCGTAGAGTGGACTTCAAAAGTATTGGAAATGTTCTCTGTCTTAAATTGGGTGGTAGGTTCAAAAGTTTGGCATATGTCCTCGACAGAGAAGCCAACGGCATGAGACTTTCATCTGTGGAATTAAGACTGAATATCTTGGGCTGGCCCCATGGCTTAGTGGTTAAGTGCGTGTACTCTGTGGCCCGGGTTCGGATCCCGGGCGTGCACCAACACACCACTTGTCCAGCCATACTGAGGCGGCGTCCCACATACAGCAGCTAGAAGGATGTGCAACTATGACATACAACTATCTACTGGGGCTTTGGGGAGAAAAAGGGGGAAAAAAAAAGACAATATCTTTATTTTTTTTATTTTTTATTTTTTTTGTGAGGAGATCAGCCCTGTGCTAGCATCTGCCATTCCTCCTCTTTTTTTTGCTGAGGAAGACTTGCCCCAGGCTAACATCTGTGCCCCTCTTCCTCCACTTTATATGGGACGCCGCCACAGCATGGCTTGCCAAGCAGTGCGTCAGTATGCGCCCAGGATCCGAACTGGCGAACCCCGGGCCACCGCAGTGGAGCGCACACACACAACCACTTGCGCCACCGGGCTGGCCCCTGAATATTTTTATGCAAAGCATTTTCCCTAGGCAGAACTGAATGGGGCAGCTCAAAGGAACTTGACCTGGCCTCAGATGACCTGGCTGCCCACTGCCATTGCCCTTGAATCATTCTGCATCTCCACCACCCCTATGATGTGGGCTTTGCAGGGACCTAGGGCTGATGCAGAAAGCCTTCTCTTAGAAAAGGACTGCCATCCACTGGCATTCACTGAATGTTTTTGGAGAATGTGGTGCCAAACCATTGTAAAGGATTCATTGTTGCAACAGGAGTACAATAGAGGGAGAACAGCTGTTCTGCTGAAAACTATTCATTCAGCAAATATTTACTGAGCACCTACTATATACCAGTCACAATTTTGGGTGAAAATTTTTAATGACACTTTTTTTTTTTTTTTTTGGTGAGGAAGATTAGCCCTGAACTAACATCTGTTGCCAATCCTCCTCTTTTTTTTGCTGAGGAAGACTGGCCCTGGGCTAACATCCGTGCCCATCTTCCTCTACTTTGTATGTGGGACACCTGGCACAGCATGGCTTGATAAGTGGTACATAGGTCCGCGCCCAAGATCTGAACCTGCGAACCCTGGGCCGCCAAAGTGGGGTGCGTGAACTTAACCACTACACCATCAGGCTTGCCCCTTAATGACACTTTTAATCTAACATAAATTCTAAAATAAAATTATATATCTCTTTTCCAATTCATAAATCCTATTTTTAGTTCTGTGAGGGCATTAAAGAATATATGACTGGTGCTAGGCAATATGCTAATAGTCCTTGATTTATAAGAGGCTTCTACTTTGCTTTGAGATACTATTCATGAATCTAGCCACACTGGAGAAACTAGACACTCGCACACATTGCTGTTGGAAGTGTGAATTGGTCTAATACCTATGGAGACAGTTTGACATTATCTGCTAAACAAACAAATAATAATAACCTTTGCCCTAGCAAATCCACATCTCATAAGTTTTTCTAGAGACATTGTTTGTAAGTGTATTGTTTGTTATAGCAAAAGATTGGAATCAACCTAAATGTCCATCAGTAGGGGGCTAGTTAAGTTGTGGTATATCCTTACAGTGGAATGGTATGCAGCTGTAAAAGAGAAGACAATGCTATATATATGTATATGAAAAAATCACAGAGTGTATTGTTATAAAAGAAAGCAAGGTGCATAGGTCTATATAATGTGTCATTATTTGAGTAAAAAAATGTGTGTATGGGGGAAAACTATACAATATTTGTTTATATGCATAAATAAATTTCTGGAAGGCTACACAAGACACTAACACCAGTGATTACCTATTTGGTGGTGGACAGGGATGGGAAGGAGACTTTTCACTATGTAGCTTAGTTTACACACACACACACACATACACACACACACACTACACTATGCAAATGTATTACATGTGGCAAAACTTAAGTAATTTATTTTAAAATAAGGGGTACATATGTAGGTGACAGATGGAAACTAGACTTTTGGTGGCAAACAGAAGCCAAAATATAATGATGTACACCTGAAATTTACATAATGCTATAAGCCAATGTGATGTCAATGAAATTAAAAAAAAGAGCGAGGAAAAAATAAAAATAAATCTAGCCACACTCTCTACTTTCGATGAGATTTGTGTGTTAGCACTACTGTTTGCTATGTGTACTGTATTTCCCTAATTGGAAAATAGGTCACACGCTTCTTAAAGTTTTATTTGTAAACTTTTTTCATTCAAGATCTTGGATCTGCAGCAGAAATTAAAACATGCTCATAAAGTCTGTCTCACAGACACTTGTATTCTGGGGAAGAAGCAACTAGAGGAAAGGATAAAAGAAGCCATAGAAAATGAAGCTAAAATAAAGCACCAGTATCAGGAGGAACAGCAGAAGAGGTAAGAGGAGCAAAAATGTCAGTCCCCGTGACCGAGTTTAGCAGTGTGTCCCTGTGCCCCCACTGAAGTAAACGCAGTCACACAACCGCTTATGTACAGCACTTATCACGCTGTATGCTAATGGTTTATTTTCTTATTTGCTTTCCACACTAGAGTGTGGGGTCCTTAAGGAAAGGAATTATTTCTTGTTGTCCTTAAACACACTGGACGCACCAGTAAATTGTGTTGAATGACTGGATTGCCTATGGAATACGATGCTCTGGGATTTGCTTTTCCAGCTCTAACATGATTGGCACAAAATGCAGACTAGAACGAAGTTGGTGTTTTGTATTTATCAGCTGATTTTCTTCAAAGAAGTTTCAAGTACTTTATGCCATCTTAATCATCAACAAGCTGCTACCAGATAGGAGCTGTCATGTTTTTTTCCTAAAATTACGATTAGGGCCCAGCCTGGTGGCATAGCAGTTAAGTTCGCGTGCTCTGCTGTGGCACCCAGGGTTTGCTGGTTTGGATACTGGGTACAGACCTATGCACTGCTCATCAAGCCATGCTGTGGCAGCATCCCACATACAAAATAGAGGAAGATGGGCACAGCTGTTAGCTCAGGTACAATTTTCCTCAAACAAAAAGAGGAAGATTGGCAACAGATGTTAGCTCAGAGCCAATCTTCCTCACCAAAGAAAAAAAAATATTATGATATTGTTAGGATTCTTACTTAAATGATCTTCTTGGATGCCCTAAACGTCAATAACTGATGCTTCTTATTCTGTGACACTCAGAGTGATTCACATCTATTTTAAGAAAAATATGATTTTAGCTACTAAAAATATATTCAGACAATTCACATATCCTATGAAGCTCAGAACCTCTCTTTCAGCTCTAGTGAAAAGCTCTAGCATAGCACTGGCACTCAGTAAATATTTAGTGAATGAATGAATGTGTGAATGAATGATGAAGTCACCCAGTGAAGTACAGTAGAAAAACACTTGTCTCCCTGCCACTTCTAGCAGGATGGCAGACTATCCTCCTCTTATAATACAACTAGACTCTGAATAAACTACAATAAGCATACGTTTTAAAGCATTGTTCACAAAGCAAGAGAAAGCCCTAAAGGCAAACATACAATGAGATAAAACAAAAACAATGAATGGTAAAGAAACTTCTAAATCAAGGGGAAATAACAGTCTCAGCCCCAAGTTCAGGAGAAGCAGCTGGGAACATTTGCCACAGGCTAGGGGAGCTGAACTGGAAGCTCCGGTGTGAAGCTGGGGACCCTGAGGGGCTAAGGTGTTCCTCAACAGGCAGCCCCTGGCTTCCTAACTAAGAAAATCCAAATGATCTCTGGAGGAAAGCAACCCCAATTTAGATGTTAAGGATTCCTGTACATTAAGTTTAGTCAAATATAAGCTTAGAATCATAAATAACACTAGGAAACTGGCTACCATGAATGAAAGTCAGCAGAAACAACAAACAATGGATTTATAACCCCCAAGAACCTCAGCAATTGGAATTACGAAGAACAGATTGTAAAACAACTGTATGAAGTTTTTAAAGAAACAAAAGATATAATCAAAGAATTGAACAAGGAAAAAGGCTATTTAACTTTCCTGAAACTTGATTTCTTATCACTAAAGTGGCAATAGTAATGCCAGTTCTATACATCTTTTGTGAAAATTGACTGAGGAAAATATGTGGAAGTAATATTTAAACTAAGTATGGGAAAATGAAATATGTAGGGAAATTCTTTTCCACAAAAAGGGGACTATTGAGTATGTATTGTTTTGTAACCAGAGGAAAGCAACCCCAATTTAGATATGTGTAGGTTGTAACCTATATTTTTCACTTAAAATTTATGAACTGTGTACCTGCCATTAAATTTTCTTCTAGAAGGTTATTTTAATAATATACCATAATTTATTTAATCAATCCTTTATTGTTGGACATTTACATTTTTCCCAGTTTCTTGCTATAGCAAACAATGACATAATATATATCCTTGCACCCAAGTTTTTATGCATATCCTTTATTATTTCCTTGAGATAAATTCTGGCAAGTACAATTGTAATTATAACTGCTCATTATAAAATTTCAAATACTAAAGAGCTATCTAAAATAAAAACCATAAGTTCTTCAGAATTCCATCCTTTAGCCACAGCCACTTTAAGTATTTGCTACGTATTTCTCAGATTTTTTTTCTGTGCAAACACATATATTTTTTATTATTCTTGTTTTGTTAACAAAAGTTGAATCATTTTAAGTATACTGCTTTGGGATTTGCATTTAACTTGGACGTCTTCTTAGCCATTTAGTAGCTGCATCATCTTGGGCGAGTTTCTTATCCTCTCAGCACCTACCTCATGGGATCATTGTGTGGACTGAATGAGTTACTAGCAATTGGCTTGTATCAGTGTCTGGCACATAGTAAGTACTTGTATCAGTCAGGGTTCAGTCAGAGAAGCAGAACCAGTAGGAGGAATATATATTTATTAATAAGAGATTTGTTACAGGGGTTTGGTTTTATGCAGTTGTGGGAGCAGGTAACACAGTCTGCAAGGCTGTGGTCTTTGCATCTTATGCTGGAGCTTGAAGTCTGCAGGGCAAACAGTTCAGAAAGTGTAGATGGATATAAAGTGAGGGAGAGCAATGACAAGCAGGAACCCATGAGCACAAGCTGAACCCACAAGGATGGACTGGAACCTGTGTCAGTTCTCACTGCCTCCAGCCTTGATAAAGTAGGTGTCCTGCAGGAGAAGCTGGTCCCCCCTCATCGAGGAGCTAAACAGACACCTGGCCCAGGAGATGCAGAAGGTGAAAGAGGATCTGAAGGAAGGTGGAACAATTGCAGGCCTGCCTGTTTCCTCACGCCAAGGTGAGCAACAGATAAGCAGCAACAGGTATGAGCTACAAAAGTGCCTGCTCTGACTTTCCAAGTGTAAAAAACAAAATGCTTCACTTCCACCCTCCAAATCTTGCACAGATATATCTCTTGTAGACCACTCTAACCAGAACACATGTGGAAGGAATTCCTAGCCAAATTGACACATTTTATAAAGCCAACTACTAAAAAGGTGTTATTGTTGCAATATTTGATGTTATTGTTACTGTTGTCATAATCATCATCATCTTCTTCAGTGAAGTGAAAAATGTTCATTTTTATTAGAACAAAATATTTGGGGATAAGGGAAGTGGCAAAAAAAATGAGGCTAGAAAGGTAAGCTAGGCCTGGTCATCCTGAGCCTGACCAGCCACATGAAGGAGTTTGGACATGGTCATGGGAGATATTGGTCTACAGTTTTCCTTTCTTGTAATATCTTTATCTGGTTTTGGTATTAGGGTAATGCTGGCCTCATAGAATTAGTTAGGAAGTGTCCCCTCTTCTTCAAGTTTTCTGGAAGAGATTGTAGAGAATTGGTATTGTTTCTTCCTTAAATGTTTGGTAGAATTTATCACTGAAACCCTCTGGGCCTGGGGCTTTATTTGGAAGGTTATTAAATATTGATTCAATTTCTTTAATTAGATATAGGCCTATTCAGATTGTCTGTTTCACAATAGGCCTATTCAGATTGTCTGTTTCTCCTTGTGTAAGTTTTAGTAGATTGTGTCTTTTGAGGAATTAGTCCATTTCATCTAAGTTATCAAATTTGTGGGCATAGAGTTGTTTATAATATTTTTTATTGTCCTTTTAATGGCCATGGGGTCTGTAGTGATGATCCCTCTTTCATTTCAGATGTTAGTAATTTGTGTCTTCTCTGTTTCTTGGTTAGTCTGGGTAGAGGTTTATCAATTTTATTGATCTTTTCAAAGAACCAGCTTTGGTTTCATTGTTTTTCTCTATTGTTTTCCTATTTTCATTGATTTCTGCTCTAATTTTTATTGTTTCTTCTTTTGTGCTTTATTTAGGCTTATATTGGTCTTCTTTTTCTAGTTTCCTAAGGTGGATGCTTAGGCTTTTGATGTTATTGGTTTTTGATCTTTCTTCATTTGTAATATTTGCATTTAATGCTATAAGTTTCTCTCTAAGCACTGCTTTTGCTGTATTTTCATTTTCATGTAAAATCATGTAATTCAAAATATTTTTAAAATTTCTCTTGAGACTTCTTCGATCCATGTGTTATTTAGAAGTGTGTTTGTTTAGTCTCCAAATATTTGGCAATTTTCCATCTATCTTTCTGTTATTAATTTATAGTTTCTTAATATTATTATTAGCATGGACCCACCCAGATACCCGGAGATGTCTATGGTAATGGCCTGTTCTAGAGGCTGGCCTCCCATCCCAAATTCCTTTGCTTAGTTAGTTGGGGTGGGGAAAAGTGTCTTTCAGGCAGAGACGTATTTTGAGGTGGACAATTCCAATCCCCCATAGTTGCTAGGTGCTTAACCATCAATGGCTATGACTGTTCGCTGGTTTCAGTAATAACAGGGAATTGCTCAGGTATATATTGAATTAGGTTATATATATATTGAAATAGAGCTGAAAGGGAGGATGTTGGTGCAGGGGTGCATGCTGTTGCTGCAAAATAACCAATAACCATTCTATAGATAAGAGAGATAAGGTGAGTTTTACTTGAGCCAGGGTGAGGACTATAATTTGGGAGGCAGTTTCTACAAAGGAAGAAAGTGTTCTGGAGAAGTCTGGTTTTCAGTAGTTTTACACCTTTTTAGAACAAAGAACATGCATTAAACACACCCAGGATACGTATTCATCAAAGTTTCAAAGAGGTGTTCAGTTGCAAATTAGCAGGGCAACATGACCCTGGTGTCAGGAAAGGAACTTCTCTTCAGGAGGACTAATAATGGGCATTACCAATAGGGCGTTACTGAGAACTGGCATCATAGGAGGGGAAAAATGCATTATCTTAAGAGAGTGTGTTCTTTTACTTTGAGTTAATGTTTGATGCACTCTTTTTATGGTTAAAGCAGATCTACAATGTATCTTTTTTTTTTTAATTTAATTTATTTATTTTTTTCCCCCAAAGCCCCAGTAGATAGTTGTTTATGTCATAGCTGCACATCCTTCTAGTTGCTGTATGTGGGTCGCGGCCCCAGCATGGTGGGAGAAGCAGTGCATCGGTGCGCGCCCGGGATCCGAGCCTGGGCCACCAGCAGCGGAGCGCGCGCACTTAACCGCTAAGCCACGGGGCCGGACCTACAATGTATCTTTGATAGGCCGTAAATCAGGCTTCTTTAGTTCAAGCCGAATCAGTTTTGAACCAGAAAGCTACCCTATATTCCTCAATATGTGAACATATCTTGTCAATGTGAATGGTCGAAGGTAAGCTATGACTATCCTTGAAGAGCCTACACTTACATCCAGAAACATGAGAAGAAATAGCCCCATGTCTCAAATATAAATCTTTCCCAATAATCCATTGATTTCCGAGAAAACCGAAGTTAGAGAAAGCAAATTTATTTGTCCAATACAGTATTTTTTCTTTCTTTTTTGGTGAGGAAGATTGGCCCTGAGCTCACATCCGTGCCAGTCCTCCTCTACTTTGTATGTGGGACGCTGCCATAGTGTGGCTTAACGAGTGGTGTGTAGGTCTGTACCTGGGATCTGAACCTGTGAACCCCGGGCTGCCAAAGCAAAGCATGTGAACTTAACCACTATGCCACCAGGCCAGCCCCATCCAATACAGTATTTTAGTGACCTCGCACATAGGTGAGAATTTTGCCCACCAGTGCCATTTCATCATCATCCTCATCATATTCTTGTACATGAATCTCCTAAGTCCGAAGAACCTTGTCTGAAATCCTCAGAAACTCTTTCCACAAACTATAGTCTGATGAGACTCCCTTGGAAAGAGTTAAGTACTTATGGCCCTTTTGGAAAAGGGTGAATTTCCTCATCAAACACAGGCTTGTTCACGATTCAGCTGCAGTACTGTTAACATGTGTGCATTAATATCAGTAGTGGTTGTAACTAACAACACTATACTGAGCAAAGAGGATGAAGGGACTACACTTGTAAAGCAGAAGAGTGGAAAGAATATGGGATCCCGGATTAGAGCCCTACCTCCATCTTGTCCTAGCTGTGTGACATTAAGCAAGTTAATTAAACCTCTCTGTGCTACAGCTTCCTCTCTGAAATAAGGGAAGTTATTTCTTCTTCTTTGTAGGGTTGTTTTGAGGAGTGAGAGAGAGAAGAAGAGCTTCTGTCGTAAAGGAGGCTCCTTGTGTTGGTACCTTTATCTTATGGACACATACCTTCTCATTGAACCAAAAAAATCCCCTGTGATGGTATAACAATTTTAGGTCAAACAGTTTCATTTGCAAAGCTTTGCAATTCACAGTGTGATTTAATGTACATTGATTGCCTTCAGGAAACTCCTAGATCAGATTATAAGTGAGCTACAAAAGCAAGTGAAAATCTTACAGGACAAAGAGAATCAACTGGAAATGACCAGTTCTCAGCAACAAAACAGAATTCAGCAACAAGAGGCCCAACTTAAACAACTGGAAAATGAAAACAGAAAATCTGATGAGGTAAGAAAGTAAATGGATATGCCTCTCAGTTTTGCTGTTCCCATAGGCCTGAGTAATAGCTAATAATAGCTAATAATTATTGAGTGCCTAGCATTTTACCCATTAGGTTTGGTCAGGGTTCAATCAGGAAAGCAGAATCTACTCTAGGTATTTCAGGCAAGAGGAGATTTAACACAGGGAATAACGTGCTTACAAAACTGTTGGAAGGGAGAGGTGAGGGTGAGTCGAAGGTCAGGAAGAACTGGAGCTGCTTTCAGTGTCCAGAAGTTCAGAAACCACAGGGCAGCCAACTCCTAGAGCTCTTAAGTAGGGGATTTGCAGAAACTCTCCCTGAAGGCCCTACAAACATCTCATCTGTGTCTGCTCATTCATCTGCCTGCTGGTGTTAGAGAAGAACAATGGCTCCTCCTCCCACCAGTGCTTTCCAAACCGTGTGCAAGTGCCTCTCATTTGCAGAAACTAAACTGGAACTCTACTGTCAAGGGAGTCTGAGAAATGTAGCTTCCAAACTTCCAACCTTGCAGCACAGGGGAGAGCTTAGAAAAGTGAGGATCCTGTTGAGCAACAGCGCAGTCCACTCTGGCTAGTCAGCGTCCATACAAACCCTTCTACCCATATTTAACCTAATAAACAAGAAGAATATTATGCTTCTACCTGTATGATGCACTGTCACTCATATAAATGAAGACACACTTAACTTCTCAAAAGTCCCATCAGTATCTGTGATCATTTTTGGTTAATGTTAATTTCTACTTCTTCAGTCTCAATCCACATGGATATACTGTAACTTTAAAACTTAATTATAAAGTTAACTGCCAATGCTACAGTAACACACATTTTGCCAGTGGGGTGTTGGTGTGGAGAAGCCATTTCCATCTTTTGGTCCCTTTCCACGTGTTCTGGCTGTGAGAGAAACGGCATCATATATTAATCATTGGTTAAAAGTTTATACATCATCTTACAGGACATCACCTAACCCCAAAGATGTTGTCACCTAGCCAGCATCATAACTACATCTTCCATAGGTCTTTCCACTGTTTTGTCAGGTTGTTTTTTTCTGGATGATGGGATTTATGGTGAGACCAATGACTCATATTTATGAACCTTTGTTTCACTTCTGTTACTGTAAAATGCTTTTCTTGGTCAGAAGCAATGTTGAGTAATATATCATGACAAGAAATAAGGAATTTGTAAGTTCACAGATGGTGGTCCTGGCAAAAGCATTATGTACGGAGAAAGCAAATCTGTATCTAAAATGAGTATCTATTCCACTAAGGACAAATTGCGGTTCTCTCCATGGTGGAAGGGGTCCAGTGTAATAAACCTGCCTATAATAAAGCCCCGGTGGACGGTGTCATAACAGTTGCTCAGCACTGATCTTCGCTTTTGGCAAGTTGAATGGATTAGCCTTGGTGACCCCTTGTAAAACATATTCCTGCCACCATGAACTTTGTACATGAGCCCATTGGGCAAGCAAATAGGTGCTGGAAAAAGAGGCTAAGTGACATCTGCAGAATGTACTCTTTTTTCCACCTTATTATTGAGAGCCACTTCTCCTGTGGATGCCCTTTGGTGAGCAAAAACACATGAAAGGCATATGTTTTCACACTCGGGCCTGTGCTGTCCGATATTGTGTCAACTAGCCACACGTGGCTATATAAATTTAAATTAATTAAAATTAAATAAAATTTAAAATCCAGTTCCTCAGACACACTAGCCACATTTCAGGTGCTCAGTTGCCACTTGTGGCTAGTGACTACCATATTGGAGAGTGCAGATATAGACTATCTCCATCATTGCAGAAAATCCTATTGGACAGCATTTCTAGCCTTAGGCCCCTTTCCCAGAACTCTTTTTCACCAGTCCTCCAATATTATTCTTTGCAAATTCCTGATCATCTGGCCAAACTATTAGAAACTTTCTATGAATTAGTAAAGGTCCATGCCTCTGGCCGTCTCTCTTTCCAGGCAAAGTGAACACAAGCTTTGCCCACTGAGATTTCCCTTCCCGCTGTTCTTGAGGCCCCCCTCAGTAGGGCTGTACTGCTGCAGCAGCCCTGTTTCAAGTGGTTGCAGCATATTGTACAGGACCGTATGTAAATTAGGCCTAAATATATTCTGTCTGAGTTCACTGGTCATAGGGGACTCCCCACGAGGCCATAGGTCTGGGTTGAAAGAGATAGTAATACAGTAGAAGTAAGTACCACTTGCTCATGCAACTTTGTACCTTTAGGACCTGCTCAGGCTCAGTAACTATCACAGTGCTTCCACTTGAGGGTGGAGTACCACTGCACGTGCCCAACTTAATGGCTTGGTGAATCATGTAATACCTAGTTTTAGGAAAAGCAGCTCAGGTTACTCGATCACTTGATTTCTCATGGCCAAGTATTCAGTCTCCACCAGAGCCCAGTCATAAGCAAGGACCTTCCCCAAAAGGTGAATAGTTATTATGGGAGGAGGGATGGCTTCGCTCACAAATCCTAAGGTTAAACTGTCTTACTAAAGCTTACCAGAGGTCCCACATAGCGTCCTCATCTACCACCAAAACGTGGAGCATCTTTGGATCTGCTAGGTCACAAAGCCCAAGCAGCAAAGCAGTTTGTACTGCAGCCTGACACAGCTGCAGATCTTTGTCTTGCTTGGGCCCCACTAAAAACTTACAGCCTTGAAGGTTACTTGATACATAGGTTGAAGGAGTAAATGTGGTATAATTCTAGAATCTGAAGAGGCAGTCCAAGAACTTGGCCTTTTCTACCATCAATAGCCCTCACTCCTTGGGTCAGAAAGCCAACATGGAAAATCTGCTATTCAGATGGTCTCTTCTGACAATGCATTCAAGAATTGGGAAAATAATCACTGGGGTGATTCACAACCCTCCTAGGCCCACTGTGAAACATGTACTGAGCCAATGAATCACTGCAGTCATACTCTAAGATACACTCTGAGTTTAAACTCCATTTTTCACCTTACTTCTTTAAGCCCCCACTCTGAATTGTGAACCTCAGTGGCATTTTGAGTTCCAAAGTATTAGTATTGACTCAGAACCACTGTACTATAATTCCCCCAAAAGTCTATATAATTCCCTTTTTCCAGTGCCCAGTCACCTTGATAAAAGGGCATAGGTCTCTGTGAGGAAGACTTGGGAGAAGATCACATACTTAGGACAGTGTCACAGGGTTTTTCCTGAAGACAACCTGGCATTCCCATCATTCAAAGGACTCTGGGTCTCTGAACTGGCTCAGGTCTGGGGATTGAGTAAAAGCCCGTTATTCTCCATTGTTATCATTCAGATTGGGCCTCTGTTCACCACACCCAGGAGGTTTTATTTATTTACTTATATATTTTTAAAAATGCAACTCAAGGGGCTGGCCCAGTGGCGCAAGCGGTTAAGTGCGCGCACTCCACTGCGGTGGCCCGGGGTTTGCCGGTTCAGATCCTGGGCGCACACCGACGCACTGCCTGTCAAGCCATGCTGTGGTAGTGTCCCGTATAGAGTAGAGGAAGATGGGCATGGATGTTACCCAGGGCCAGTCTTCCTCAGCAAAAAGAAAAAAAAAAGGAGGAGGATTGGCAGATGTTAGCTCAGGGCCGATCTTCCTCACAAAATAAATAAATAAATAAAAAAGAAAAAAAATGCAACTCAAGTAAGACTTGAATAGGTTGCTCATCTGTTTTAGTCCTACAATCACTGTGATCAATTACCACAACCAAAGATTTCTACAAGTCAAACCATTTGGTTATATCTCTGGCCCTATTGTCTAATAAAAGTAATAATGCCTACCTTGTATCTGGGGGTTAAATATTGCCACTTGACCTCCGACACTGTAGTACTATCATCCCCAATAAAATCAGGGATCCATTTTAATGTTGGCACCTCCCACGATCATCCTCAATTGGATAGCATTGTAGAGCATTTCAGGAAATCTGGTGCTCCCCTCACCTATGTATTTGGCAAAGCTTTGGTGAAGAGAGTGTCTTGTGAGTGATGTATGAGTCATGGTGATGAGGTGGGTGAGCAGGTCACCCATAATAAATCTACTCCAAATTTCCTTTCCTAAGCCTTTGGATTTCTTCCTTTCTATGTCAAGGAAGTATGGCATCTTAATGTCATTTAATATAGGCCATTGTTGAGTCCAAATTTCAGTCAACCAACCAAGCAAACTGTTGAAGTCACTTTAGATGTTCCAAAAACACATTAAATCCTGAATCTCTAGTCAGGGCATCCCTATCAATAAATTTGTCCTATTCACCATTATATTCATTTCTTCCTAGTATAACACATTATGAATACATTCTTACATATATTTCTCAGGCTTCCGCCAATTTAAGTTGGCAAAATTTTTTCATTCTTTCAATATAGCAGTCCTCCCAGGTCAATCCCTGTACTCAATCCCCACTCCCCAGTATGTGCTTGGATCTGACTCTAGTTATAGGATTGGTGGCAATGAGAAGTAGTGGTGTAGAGGTCGGTCTTGAGAACAACAGGTATCCTCTTACAGAATAACTGCCTCAAGTGAAGTCAATACAGAGTCTTCAAGACAAGAGTGGTTAATCTCCTGAGACAGCAGAGGAGGGACTGCTTATGCCGAAAGAGAAGCTCACTAGAATTTGGAGGTCCAGCGTGCTCACCACAGTCTTTGGAATCCTGTCAGATGTACTCATTCCCAATTCTCAGATTTCCATACATTCCCAAACAAAGCATTATTTTTCACATAAGAGGCCTGGCAAGGTTATGAAATCAACTCGTGGAATTTTGGATTTGATTTCTGTATACATTGACCTGTTGCTTATAAGAGCGAAGAGTTTCTTTCAGGGCACTCATAGAAACTCTCTGGGTCTCTGACTGTGTCTTCTTCCAATAATGAAATCCCCAAGTTGAACATATTCTCCTTGTAAGCTCATTAACACGGTCAGATGTGGCTAGCCCACCCCACAGTCCTTGCACTTCTCAATTCTGCTGTTACATTCTTTGTAGCAGTCATGTCATCTCCCAAAGCACTTCATCACAGGCAACTATAAGTTATAATTTAATCAACTCTTAATGCCACGGATTACTAGTACTAGTGACAAGATCATACTGCCTTTAACTCTAACCAGGTCATATAACCAATCCCAGGTTCCCATCTTTGAGGATCTGTTCACTGGATCCACTTCTAGAACCAAATACTTTATTAGTCAGGGTTAGGTCAGGAAAACAGCTTTCACTTTATGTACTTCAAGCTGGAAGCCTTTTCTGTGTAGGAAATTAGATGCTTGCAAAACTATTAGAAAGGATGGGGGAGCAAAAGTCAAGGAGAAGAGTTGCTGGCTTTCAGGAGATCTGGAAGTGGGGAAATCACAGGGAGCGACTGTGGTCCAGAAGCTGGAGTCACTATAAGCCTTTTTCAGAAGAAAGGCTTTGCCAGTTTGCATTCCCTCAATATCATACCTTTAACCAGCACAGAGTGTTCTCATTTTTTTAAAAAAATGTTTTTCAGCATCTCAAGAGAAACCGGGAATTGTCAGAGAAGCTGTCTGGGTTGCAGCAGGAGAAGGAAGCTCTGTGTGAAGAATATGGGCAATTTTTGAAGCAGCTTGATGTCCATGTGAGGTAAACAAAATCAGCTTCCTTTGGAAGAACGCTGTGTAGAGCAGCTGCTTCTTGCTGAGCCAGCTCCAGGGTAAGCAGGGATGCGCACTGAAGTGAGCTTGCCAGAGGGCCAGCACAGCTCTCCTTGGTTCCTGGAACTTCTAGCCCCATAGCTTTTCCTCAAGAGATATGGGGCCCAGTTTCTTCCCAAGAGAGGGAGGGAGAAGGAAATTACTATTTATTGAGCTCTGATGGTATCTAACTTGCTTTTCTCCAGATGCACCTTCTCACTTGCTTTTAGGTTTTTTCTCCCCTCACATACTTTCCTCAGCCTGGACACCCTCTCCCTATTTCAACTCTTCATTTCAACTCATAATTCTTAGACTCAAAAGTCACCTTCTCTAAGAAGCCTTTCTTGACCCCCTAGCCTAAGTTGGGTAAGGTACTCATTCTTTGTGCCCCTATAGCCCTTTGTATGTGCCTCTCTGGACTATTTCAGAACTTGCCACGTTGTTTTGAATAAGGTGATTCACTACCTATCTTCCTCACCAGAATGTAGGCTTTTTTTTTTTTTTTCCAGTGACTACTACTTTTTTTCCAGATTAAAAATTTTTTTTTTTGCTTGACGAAGATTAGCCTTGAGCTAACATCTGTGCCAGTCTTCCTCTACTTTACATGTGGGATGCCACCACAGCACGGCTGATGAGTGGTGTAGGTCCATGCCTGGGATCCAAACCGGCGAACTTGGGCTGCTGAAGTGGAGCATGCTCACTTAACCACTATGCCACGGGGCTGGCCCCACAACTGTAGGCTTTTCAAGGGCATGGGCCACAGTCTTACTCATCTTTATATCCATAGTCCCTGGTATATAGTAGGGACTGTATATCTAAATAGTAGGGACTAAATTTGTGTTCCTGAACTCCCTTCTCTTTTTTCCACTCCCTGCTCATTCCACCTGATTCCTCCTGCTCTCCTCTTCTCTGCATAGTATTTCAGAGTATGGACTCTGCAGCCATACTGCCTGGGTACCCATAATGGCTGGGGTGTGGGGGGGTGTGTGGGTGTGTGTGGGTGTGTGTGTGTGTGTGGGTGTGTGTGTGTATCCGCACACCAGGTAAATATCAGTTTCCAGAGGTAAAATGACATTTGGTCTTTAGGCAGCTAAATTTTTTTTTCATTTCACAGATAATGAAACAACAATGCAGATTTTTGAATGAAAGAAAACTTACCCAGAATCCCTCCCATGTTCACTCCTAGTCTCTATCAACATAGTTTTATGATTTTACTATCAAAGCTTAGATAAAGTTTTATATTCTCTTTCTCTTAATATCATCTCATAAGCATTGTGCTTTGTTGCTACAGTCTTTGAATTTGCTTATTTTGATAAAACATAATATTTCATACAGTTGGTATGCCCTTGTACTAACAGAGTTCAGTTGCTAAAGAAGACTAACGGAACTCCAGTGACAATGCTTACAGATGTACAGCTCATTGCAGGAGAAGGATACAATATCGTAACAGAATTAGGATCAGGACATGCTTGGCAGCCCATGGCTGTCTCACAGCAGGCAGTCCAGAGGGGTCAGGCAGGGGACCTAGAGGGTCCTCCCTATGTAAGGGCTGTGCCTGGGTGCACCTTCTCTCTCGGGTCAGGAACCACCCACATGTGCACTGAACACCTCACAACCAGGGATCCCAAAATGGAGTCTCGGCAGAGATTTTTTTATATTCTTCTGGCCATGGAAGCATATTTCTGCTATGAATGACCAGCCTCATGAGCAGAGCCTGCTTGGGGGTCTCACTGAGACCAGGTGCAAAGCGTCAATCTTACTGTTATCAATAAATGATGCTGACAAGCTGGTGCAAACCCACCGTGAAACTCCTCAGACCTGTGGTTACAAAGCAACACTATTTTAATCAGTATATTTCATTCCTTGACCAGTGGTTAGTGCCAAGCAAGAAATTTAGGAAAACAGCTCAGGTCAATTCTAGGCCTGCTGGAACAACACAGACCTAATTTAGTTAAGAATTACTCACTGGTCCTATGATTGATATTTTTATTCAAAATAACACTGGAAAAAAAAGTTTTGATATATATTTTTTCATTTTAAAAATTATTTTTATAGACTGTGGAATTACTGGTCAAAAAGCTGGAACTCTGGGTCTTAAAATGTATTGACAAACATTCAGAAGCATCCTACCAAAAATTTCTGGCATCATTATATAAAAGTGGCAATTTCACCCTATCCTCATTAGCGTTGGGTGATCCTATGGCAGGGAGGGCTGTGATGAAATTTTCCCCAATATTCTTTGTTTTGATTGAAGTATGATTTACATATAATATATGCACAGATTTTAAATGTACAATTTGATGAGTTTTCACAAATGTTTATGCCCACATAACCACTATCCTAATCAAGATACAGAACATTTCTATTATCACTTAAAGTTCTCTCCTACCTTTCTGCAGTCAGTCTGTACCCCTGCTTCCCTTACCTCCTCTCAGGCATCTGCTCTTCTGATCTCTGTACTTCCTAGAATTTCATCTACATGGAATCATACTGCATGTAAGTCAGACAGACTTTTGTGTCTGACTTCTTTTGCTCAACATATTCTACAATTTTTAATGCTCGTTTATAGTCATAAATTACGTAATTGTCATTTTATTTTTAATTTCTTTGGTGGCTAGTGAGGCTGAAATTTTTTCCATGTTATTTGTCCATAGCCCTTACGACGGTCAATCCTAACCCTTGCTGCACATGCCTGGGCCCCAACATGGATTAATAAGTCAGAATCTGTGGGGCTAGGGCTTGGGGATCAGTGGTTTTCTAAAAGCTTCCCCGGGCCAGCCTGGTGGTGTAGTGGTCAAGTTCCCGTGCTCCACTTCGGTGGCCTGGGGTTCTCGGGTTTGAATCCAGGGTGCGGACCAACACACCACTCATCAAGCCATGCTGTGGCAGCATCCCACATACAAAATGATACAAAATGGAGGAAGATGGGCACGGATGTTAGCTCAGAGCCAATGGGCACGGATGTTAGCTCAGAGCCAATCTTCCTCAGGAAAAAAAAAAGCTTCTCCATGTGATTCTGATGTGCATTCAGGGTTGAAAACTGCAACTTTAGGAAAGAAAATGGAAGTAAGTGTCAACACTCTACGTTCATTTTTGTTTTCATTCCCCTGATTCCAGGCCTGACCTTTCAGACAATGCGTATTTTTTCCATGTTTTCCCAACCACTCTTCCAGACAAACAAATTCCTTGCCTTTTTGAAATAAAAATAATAGAAAGACCATCTGGTTTTACTTAAACCTAAGCAAAAAGTTGTCCCTAAATTTTAGAACATGAGTATTGTGCTGCCTCATAGTGCTAGTAGCTAACAAAGTCAAAAATAAACTTAGAAAATCTGCATGTTCTTTGGGCAAGTTGGCCAACAGAACTTTTGACCAAACTGATAAGTGTGCCAAATAACCAGCCAGCGATGGCAAGGGAGGGCTCTAAGATCTCACCAGCTGTGCTGCATCATCGTACTCTTCAAACCATGCATAATACAACAGGAAGAAGCCTGCATATCAAACAGCAGGAGCTAGTGAGGTCAAGTACAACACATTCACTTGACAGAACATGATACAACTGTGAAAGATGGTGGCTATGAAGACTAGATAATAGCAGGGGAAAAGGCGTATGATATAATAAATGAAAAGAACATAGGATAAAAATTTTAATGTAGACAATGTTTAAACAAAAGATGCTTATAAAGGATAGGAAGGAAGTATAACCTAATAATATTGGGAGTTGGATTCCCCCCCCAAATTTTCTGTAATTTATCATCTTACTTTAAAAAACAAATTTATTTATTTATTTTTATTTTTTGTGAGGAAGATTGGCCATCAGCTAACATCCGTTGCCAATCTTCCTCTCTCTCTCTCTTTTTTTTTTTGCTGAGGAAGATTGGTTCTGAGCTAACATCTGTGCCCATCTTCCTCTATTTTGTATGTGGGATGCCGAGTGGTGTGTAGGTCCACGCTCAGGATCCGAACCTGCGAACCCTGGGTCACCAAAGCAGAGCGTGCTAACTTAACCACTATGCCACTGGGCAAGCCCCAACAAATTTATTTATTTTTTTATTTTTTTGTGTGTAAGGAAGATAAGCCCTGAGCTAACATCCGTACCCATATTCCTCTACTTTCTATGGGACATGGCCACAGCACGGCTTGACAAGTGATGTGTAGGTCCGTGCCCGGGATCCGAACTGGTGAAACCTGGGCCACTAAAGTGGAGAGTGTGCACTTAACCGCCACGCCACCAGGCTGGCCCTCAACAAATTTATTTTTTAATAGTCCAAATGGCAGAATAAGAGAGACAGCAGCTGTCTGGCATGGGAAGCTTAGAGACTTGGGTTTTAATATCCCAGGGCAGAGTGGGTAGGAGAAATTCCAGAAATAACATGTCTTTCAAATGATGTCAAAATGTCAGAGTAACTGAATAGCTGGGCAACCCAGAGGACACCTGGACAACCCAGGTATGTTGTGTGTACGCCGCTGGATGTTACGCGGCCGAAGCTGTGGGCCAGAGGACGCTGAAGCCCAGTGATGTCTTTTACCGAGCTATTCCTAGTAAAAGGAAAATGAGAACATTTATGAGATGGAAATGTCTCCCTGTAAAGAATCTAAGTCACAGCAGTGGTAATTGTGAACACAGTCTGCAAAAATGTGTACCTCATATTATGTAATGGGTCCTGCAAGGGCCACGGAACTGACCGTGCTTGAGGCAGTTTTATGAACCCAGGTATCTAGACCAACTCTATTAATGAGGATGTAGGTTGAGTTGCTGTAGCAGAGACCCTGAATAAAAGTGGCTTAAAAAGGGGAGAGGTTTCTCTCTTACCTAACTGTGCAGACATAAGCAGTCCAGGATGGGTATGGTGGCTCAATGTGTCAGAAGCCTAGACGCCTCCTATCTTCTTGCTCCAGCATCTTGAACATGTTGCCCTGATCCATAGTTCAAGATGGTTCACTACCATATCCACATTCTAGCCAACAAGAAGGAAGAAAGAGGGGAAGGCAAGGGTATTCCATTTTCCCTTAAGGCACACTACTTCCACTCACTTTTCTATTGGCCAGAACTTACTCACATGGCCTCATCTAGCTACAAGGAAATCCAGAAAATGTAGTTTATATATTGAGCAACCAAGTGGCCCGCTAAAAATCAGGGGGTCTACAATGACAGAAGAAGGAGAAAATGGACTGGGGACAACCTCAGCAATCCGTCACTGCAACATACACTGACAAGCTGTATCTAGCCTGGTATGCATGTCTCTAGCCTATAGCCTGGTATCTGGCTAACAGATAAATTAATGTTCTAAAGGAAAAACATGCAAAATGATTCTTTTATGTATAATCAGCAAGTAGGAGAGAGAGGGGCACTATTTTGGAAAATGGAAGAGTCTTACAAAAACACATTTAGGGTTAAGATAACTTACAAGAACGTAAGAGTCTCTTGGAATAGTTCTTCCATAACAGTTTGACTAGAATTAGCATCTAGATAAGTCTGCTTTGCTTTTCCCCTCCCATCTGGTTCCTAATTCTCGTATAAAACAAAATATCTTGTTGGGAGAAATCAGCAATATCTGGTTTGCCTGGATTTGCTGTATTATAGCATTGGGGTATAGTGGGAGATCACAGGCTCTGGGGTCAGATTCTTCTCTATAAAAGTAACTTTCCTCTGTGGCAGGAGTCCCCCAGACCACCCTCAGGTTTGGTGATTCATTTGAAGGACTCACAGAACTCAGAAAAGCTGTTATACTCCTAGTTATGGTTTATTACAGTGAAAGGATACAGATTAAAATCAGCAAAGGAAAAAGGCACATAGGGCAGAGTCCAGGAGAGACAAGATACAAGCAAGCTTCCCGTTGTCCTCTCCCAGTGGAGTAGTACAGATAATACTTAATTCCCTCAGGAACAATGTGGGACAACACGTATGGAGTATTCCCAACCAGGGAAATGCACCTGAGCCTTGACATCCAGTGATTTTATCGGAGGTCAGTCACAGACATGGAGTGCCCCAGTGATAGACCCATTAACTACTCAGTCTGTAGTCCCCCAGCTCCCCAAATGTCAAACGGATACAGCATGGCCCAGGGTTCTAGCTGAACAAAACTGCATTCACCGTAAATCATATTGTTAGCATGAACTCTCTGGTGAGGCCAAGGCCACAGATGTACAAAGGCATTATTATCGGGCAGGATATTCCAACGGCTTCGAGGTTGTCTCCCAGGAGCCAGTCAAGGAACCTGAAGGGTCTGCATACCCCAGTCCTGCTGAGTTAACTCTACCACACAGCCTCCATCTCCTGATTCCTAGAGTGAGGAGATAGTGTTCACAAGTTTGCTTTCAAGTCAAATGAGGTGCCTCGTGAAAAGCCTGGAGCACATGTCAGTCCCCCTCACTTAGTTGGGCTTCCTCCAGTCTGAGTGTCAGAGCCCCATTTGAGAGCAGATGGGTGACACAGGCAAACTGCCCAGCAGCATGGGTCTGAAAGACTGTGCCCTCAAGTGCCTACAGTCACAAAGAGCAGATTCCTCCTTAAACATTTTTTGTTTCAGTTAAAAAGGCATTAATCCATATTTCTAGGCATTCAGGGAAGTCAGGGGCTACAAAGACCATTAGAATAGTCTTTTGTTTTAGAGTAGTTTTTGTTTTTAAGGTATCAGGATGGAATTGACCACAAATAACAAAAAACCTAATACATTTAGAAAAAAAAATTTGTTCTTATGTAACAAGAAATCTAGAGGAAAGTGACTGTGGAGGTTGATTCAGCTGCTCAGTAGTGTCATTAAGGACCAGGCTCTTTCCTTCTACTGTGCCGTGCCTGGTGGGTGGCGTTCTTGTCTTTAGGCTTGTCACCTCGTGGTTACAAGGCAGTGGCTGCAGCTGCAGGTAGCACAACCTCAGCAGGAGGGCAGCCAGGGCAGAGAGAGATGGTTTCTCAAGTTCTCACCTTTTCTAGAAGTGTCCAGCAGGACTTACCTGTTTGACATGCCCATCCCTCCGCCCCACACACACACACCTGGGGCCCACTCACCTTCCTTGAGATCAAGGGGTCTCTGTGGACACCTAAATGAAATCTGGGTTCTGTTAGCAGGAAAGAAGAAAAGCCATACCTGCACCTTATAGCCTGCCACAAGTAGTCTGTTTATAATGCAGAAGTGGTGAGGGGGTCCCTCCCAAATATGCCTGGGGCTTTCTCTCAAACTCTAGCCTGCATCAGAACCTCTTGGAGGACTTGATAAAACAGAGGTCCACCCCTAGATTTTTTTTTTTTATAATTTTTATTTATTTATTTTTCCCCCCAAAGCCCCAGTAGATAGTTGTATGTCATAGTTGCACATCCTTTTCTAGTTGCTGTATGTGGGATGTGGCCTCAGCATGGCTGGAGAAGCGGTGTGTCGGTGCGCGCCTGGGATCCGAACCTGGGCCGCCAGCATTGGAGTGCGAGCACTTAACCACTAAGCCACGGGGCCGGCCCTCCCCCTAGATTTTCTGATTCTGTAGTTCTGGGGTGGAGCCTGAGACTTTGCATTTCTAACAAGTTCCCAGGTGATGCTGCTGTTGCTCATCAGAACACAGTTTGGGAACCACTGCTGTTGGCTTAGAGAAAACCTAGTTTAGGAAGTTAGCTAGAGCAATGGTTCTCAGCAGGGGGTAGTTTGCCTCACAGGACGAGGGGACATTTGGCCATGTCTGGAGACATTTTGGATTGTCACACTGTAGAAGGTGCTACTGGTATCTAATGTAGAGGCCAAGGATGCTGCTAAGCATTCTATAAAGCATAGTACAGCCTTCTACAACAAAAAATTATCTGGCCCAAAATGTCAATAGTGCAGAGGTTGAGAAATCCTAGTTTAGAGTGATTTTGTGTTATCAGACCTAATAGGTTCAAAGTGAAAACTTCTTAATTTTTAATTTGAAGAAGCACTTTCTGAATAACAATATTCTTATTTGGACAGCACAGTCACCTTCACCTTCATACATCACCTAGTGATGGTGTGGAGGCTTTAATTTATTTTCTTCTTTATTCAAATTAGCTGTTATAGAAGCTTGAAATGGTAACTAGATATTTGTTTATTCTGTTTTCTTAATACAGATTCCCAGGCTTCTGATTCCTTGCTCTGCATTTTTTTTTTTTTTTTGCTGAGAAATTCGCTCTGCGCTAACATCTGTTGCCAATCTTCCTCTTTTGTTTTTCTTTTTCTCCGCAAAGCCCCAGTACATAGTTGTATATTCTAGTTGTATGTTCTTCTGATTCTTCTTTGTGAGCCACCACCACAGCATGGCTACTGACAGATGATTGGTGTGGTCCTGCACCCTGGAACCGAACCTGGGACGCCAAAGTGGAGCGCACTGAATTTTAACCACTAGGCCATCAGGGCTGGCTCTTATTCTGTTTTTTAAACATGTTTATTGGGATATAATTCACATACCATACAATTCACTCATTGAAAGGGTACAATTCAATGGCTTTTAGCTATATACCCATCACCACAATCAATTTTAGAACATTCCATTACTCCAAAAAGAAACCCTTTAGCTATCACTCCTCTGTCCCCAATTTCTCTCCCCACCCCCACCCCTAGGCAACCACTAATCTACTTTCTTTCTCTCTATATTTGCATATTTTGGACATTTCATATAAATGGAATCATATAATGTGTGGTCCTTTGTGACTGGCTTCTTTCACGGAGCATAATGCTCTCAAGGTTCATTCCTGTTGTAGCATGGATCATTCATTCCTTTTTATGGCTGAATAATGTTCCATTGTACAGATATTCCATATTTTCCATCTATTATATTCCATCTATATTCCATCTTATATTCCATCTGTTCACCAGTTGATGGAAATTTGGGTTGTTTCCACCTTTCGGCTATTGTGAATAGTGCTACTATGAACATTCGTGTACAAGTTTTTGTGTAGACATATGTTTCATTTCTCTTGAGTATATATCTAGGAGTGGAGTTGCTGGTCATATGCTTTATATTTAACCATCTGAGGAACTGCCAGGCTTTTTCCAATGAGGTGGCACCATTTGACATTCCTACATTGTATGAGAGTTCCAATTTCTCTACATCCTAGCCAGTACTTATTATCTTTCTTTTTGATTTTAGTCATCCTATGGGTGCAAAGTGGTATCTCATTGGTATCTCCTAGTTTTGATTTGCACTTCTAATGATGTTGAACATCTTTTCATGTCCTTTTTGGAGGTAAGTCAGATTTATGTCAGAATCGGAGTAAGAGTCTTAAGCAGACCCCTGTATAGAACTGGCATTTAGAAGTCCAGACGCAAGGCAAGGACTGAGAGCAGACCCAGTTATCTGGAAAACAGACAAGACTAAAGTGGGTTATATCACTGTCCAAAGGTATAGCCAAGAACTAGAAAATTTTAAATTAATGACTGAATCAGTGGAGCCAGATTCAGAAGTTAGATGTTGGAGATCAGAAGTCAAGGAATTTCTTGAGTTGGGGATGACTAAAGCTGGCGTTATTTAGGAGGTTGTCTTTGGTCCATTCCCCAACTTGGGGGCAAGAAGTCCTACAGATGTGAGGCAGGACAAGTGTCCACATCTGGTGCCAGGCCCAAAGCAAGAAGAAGAAACCCACGAAAGGTAATATTGAGGAGGCGAAATAAATTTTCACTGTATTCAGGTGTGCCCATATTTAAATTTACTTTCATAGAAACTATAATGAGAAACATCACCACTACAGGACCAAGCTTCGCAGAGTCAAGGATCGCTTAGTTCATGAAGTAGAACTACGAGATGAGAGAATCAAAGGACTTGAAAATGAAATTGGAAAACTGCAGCAGCAAGTGGAAACGGTGAGAAAAAAAGGCAAAGAGCTCACTGATTATGCTGGTGGTTGATTGTTTAGAGAAAGCCCACTCATTTTTTAATTTATCTATGGCCTCTTCATAGCCCATGTTTCCATTTCTTTGCACATTCCTTCACTGTGAGTAATTGTTTAAGCCCTGCCAAAAAGTACATAAGACTCATAGTGTTGCTAAACCAAATTGGACACTGAAAATATTCTGCACTTCCAGCTTATGATTAGTGTCTTTCCTTCAAATGAAAATATCTTTTCTTAAATACCCTTCAGCAGAGACTTCCAAACCACCATCAGTAATTCTTTCCTACTTTATGTAGCCTCAAACTTCTGTCAGTTTTAAATGGCAGTGAAAATAGGTGATCCCTGTTCCTCTATCAATCATTGATGAGTCCTTCAAGCTTTTTTCTAAATATCCATAGTTGCTTTATGTTTGTCTTATTGCCCTTATGACTTATGGGTGTGTGGGTAAGAAGAAAATGGGACAGATGAATGGAATCCAACGCAGAATGGGTCTTGAGATCCTTAAACTACATAAATTCAAAATGGAGAGCAACTGACTTGGCCAGTAGTGTTTTCACTTCTTGAGATCCCTAACCCATTTCAGAATTTTGAAAACTCTGTCCTCGCTCCTAAAATACTCATTTCTGCACCCGACAAATTTTTATTGTACCACCACTGGGTGCCAAGGATACCAAAACAATTCGTGTAATTTCAGTTATCCCATGGGCTATTATGGGACTCCAGGTTAAGAATCTCTAGACTACACACAATAAAACATTTGAAGATTATTACAGATGGGTCACCAGTGTTGTATTCCTAGTTAAAAGAAGTCCTCTTGATACTCTAAACTGTAGTGAGAGAGGAAAATAAGTTAGATTTTGCAGTATCCTTCTATTTTATCACTAATTGGTTAAACTTTGAAAGAATCACATCCAAGTTAGACTCACAACTGGGAAAACAATGTGGAAAGTATACAGAAGAAAGTAGCAACCCTGGTTTATGGATCCACCAGAAATATCATCAGCCTACTTCTGCATCACCAATTCTTTCTTGTAGTGCCTGCCTTCCACTTCTAGGCTTACATGGCAAAAACAGCTTCCTCCTGGGGCTGGTCTGGTGGTGCAGTGGTTAAGTGCGTGCGCTCTGCTTTGGCGGCCCCGGGGTTTGCAGGTTCGCATCCCGGGCACGCACCGACACACCGCTTGTCAGGCCATGCAGTGGCAGCGTCTCATATAAAGTGGAGGAAGATGGGCACAGTTGTTAGCCCAGGGCCAGTCTTCCTCAGCAATAAGAAGATTGGCATCAGATGTTAGCTCAGGGTTGATCTGCCTCACAAAAAATAAATACATAAAAACAGCCTCCTCCTTTCAGCAGGTGTGTTTTCTTTCTTTCTGACTGTACTGTGTTGAATAGTGTCCCCCCGCAAAATTCATGTCTACCTGGAACCTCAGAATGTGACCTAATTTGGAAATAAGGTCTCTACAGGTATAATTAGTTAAAAGGAGGTCATATTGGGCTAGAGTGAACCCTAAATCCAATATGACTAGTGCCCTTGTAGGAAGGCAGAAAACACCTACACAAACATACACAGGGGAAGAAGTCCATGTGATGCTGGAGGCAGAGATTGGAGTGATGAAGCTGCAAGCCAAGGAGCACCAAGGATTGCTGGCCACCACCAGCTAGGAGAGAAGCATGGAACAGATCTTCCCTCAGAGCTCCCAGAAGGAACTAACCCTGCCAACACCTTCATTTTAGACTTCTAGCCTCCAGAACTGTGAGAAAATAAATTCCTGTTGTTTTACGCCACCCGGTTTGTGGTAATTTGTTATGGCAGTCCTAGGAAACTAATACATCTACGCAAAGAACCACAGGTCCCATGAAATATCCTGGAGGTGGCACAGAAGCAGAGGCTGAGAAAGAGTCGTTGCACCTTTGCTCACCGCCCGTGAAGGGTGCTGTGGGCTGTGGCCTTAGACAGACTTAGATGCGAGTCTAGCCCTGCCACTTACTAGTTCTGTGACCTTGCACAAGGCCCTGTCTGTCATTTTCCTCATCTGTAAAATGAGAGAAATAATCCCTACTTTACAAGGCTTTTGTGAGGATTAAAATATGAAATGCCTAAAGTGGTACCTGGCACATATAAATTTTCATAGATGTTATTTTCTTCTTTTTAGTGTAAAATCTCTTAGAAATATGTTAATCGGTGGATGCATAATTCACAAGAGAAATTGTTAACAGAATTGGAAATACTTAGCCTGGAGAAAACTGACGTGAGGTCTTTCATGTACAGTGGTACAAACCTGGAGGTCCTGATTTTACTATTTTAGGGCCCATGAACAAAGCCTTAGCATAAAAAGTCTGGTCTTTCTAAGCACTAAGTTGCCAGAAAATAATGCTGCTTTTTTGGGTTTCATTCCTTCAGCCTTCTCTTTATACAGTGAGCCAGCTGAGTCCTCTGACTGTTGTGACCATTCAAACTAGATTTCCCCAAATATTTTATCCTATTATTAGGGCTGGTCTCCTGATATTTTGGTTCAGAAAAATACAGTATTTCCAAAGGACAGGGTGTCAGTAGCCTGCCCCATTCAGTTTCTTTCTAATCCAGTTATAACTGCATAGAGCACTGTTTGTGGGACGGCTGCCTCTACTTTCAATCCTTACCATAAATATATTCAAATTATAGCAGGGGAGACTATTGTTAGACATTGAAGGGTCCTGGATGAAGAACTTTAAAATCTGGAATGGTTTGTTTCAGAACGTAATGTAATCTCCTTCCTTATAATTCTTTAATAATAGATGGACAGTCGTTTCTTTTTTTTGATATAATTGACATATAATGTTATATTAGTTTCAGATATACAACATGATGATTTGATATTTGTATATATTGTGAAATGATCACCATAATAAGTCTAGTTAATATCCGTTACCGTACATAGTTACAAATTTTTTTCTTGTGATGAGAACTTTTAAGATCTACTCTCTTAGCAACTTTCAAATATGCAGTACACTATTATTAACTATAGTCATGATGCTGGTACATTATATCCCCATGACTTATTTGTTTTATAACTGAAAGTTTCTACCTTTTGACCCACTTCACTTATTTTGCCCACCGTACCACCCCCTGCCTCCGGCAACCACCAATCTATTCTCTGTCTTTTTTTTTTTTAGATTACATATATATAGACAGTCTTTTCTGAATGATCTATATTAGTACCTTATTTAAAAGAAAGCAAGTTGCCCCTCTTAACCCTGTAATCTACCTATCTGCCAGAGGGTGAATCGTTCTTCTCCCACCCCCACTGATTCCCACCATTGGCAGGTGACGAAAAAACACAAATAGGTGAAGGCACATGCCTGTTGCCATTGGCAGGTCATTGGTGAAGTGAGAAGGGCAATTCTACACTTTTGAGATTCTAAACTCCTCACCAACAGTGAGATTTACTAATATCTACTGACTCAATGTAAGAATTAGTGTTTTTTCACAAGATACACTCCTTTATCATTTTAGCTCTAACTTCACTAACTGTTGCTTTTGAAACATGGTGTCAACCTCGAAATCACTTCGGCGTCGTCACTGCAGGGAGATTCTCAGTGCCTGGCTTACACGCTTGACTTGCCAACTGAGATGCTGGCAGTGGTTGCCAAGTGAGCTGGCTAAATACCCATCTTCCTCCCTTTGCCTTAAAAAGACTCTAAGTCCAAAGCAGATGGAAATGTATTATATGGAAAAATTTTTTCAATCTGGAGAATTCAGTTGTATTTGTTAGTGATTTGATACTTATGGAATTAGAATACAGATGAGAGCATTGGGACCTTATTGGAAGTTGAGTGCTCAGATATTTTTAAATGTTACCCCAAAAGAATGAGTAAATATCCAAACAAATTACATGACATAAAATAACCAAAATAAATAGAAGAACAACCTAGCGGACAATGTCAGCAAACAGCTGAAAACAGACCAGAGGAGGGGAGAGAAAAAATGAACAAGGGAAATTTGCTGTCAGAGTTTAGAAACAGGCTGATGCTCTTACATTTATAATGCTTTCTCCTACTGTGGTAATTAGGGGGCTTTTATCCCTAGGAGAAGGCATTCCAGGACCAGATCACTGCCCAAAATAATATCCTGCTCCTAGAAAATAGGAAGCTTCTGGAGGAACTCACAGAGCAAGAAGAATTGATCCACAGCAACAAATGGATAATATCTTCAGTCCAGAGCAGGTGGGTGCTGTCGGGCCCGAGTTGCCAGTGAACCCCACAAAGAGGATGCGTCTCCCTTAACAAAGCAATCGTTCCGGAGACTGTCCTTTGAGCTTGTGGCCTGTCATAGCTGTTACTGTGCCATCTGCTGTTTTCAGCAGGTCATACAAGTGGCAGAAGTTGTGAAATTAAAGAGAGAAATATCATGGCTGACCATTCAGATAGGCTCTTTCACGGTGGCATTGCCTCCCTGAGGACCCGGCTGTGCTCATTCTGGCCTGTCACTTTGTGTGTGTTGACACTCATCTTTATCATTTGATACCTATGGAATCAAGGTAGACCAAGAGAGAGCCAGGCTCATACGAGTGACTTCAATTCATGAAACCCACAAGATATCAATATATTAATTTCTAATGAGAAATATGCCCAAAAGATGAAAATTCATATATCAGCCAGCCCAAGCATTCTCTTCTCTATAAGAAAATTTAATTACAATCCAAGGTTTCTTGGAGTGTAGAATTAGAGCAAAGAGAGTGGGTTGATCTTAACAGATAGTGTCACCAATCATAACTATAGTGATTAACATTTTTTTGAGCACTTACTCCATGCTAGTCACTGTTCTAAGCTCGCTCTATTCATTCAATCCTCACGCCAATCCCAGAAGGGAGGCGCTATTATAGCCATACTTTATGGATGAGAAGCTAAGGTCAGCGAGTTTAGGGAACTCACCCAGCCTGGTCCGTGGTAGGGCAGCGTGTGAGCGTCAGCAGCCTGGCCTGAGACCCCACAGCACCGCAGTCTGGGGAGGGATCTGCCAAGCAGACAGGAACTCTCCTTTCTGCCACTGTGGGAGAGTCTCTGATTATCTTTTACTGTCTGTGTCTCCCTTTTGTATACTCTGTATAATCCATTGACCTTCTCAAATGATGTCATTGCTTCTGACATCCCAACACAATTGACTCGTTACCCTTGCCTTAACATTAATAATTTCCCCTCCTGCCCTCCTGAAGACCCACTCTGATGACCCGGAGTGGACGTGGATGTTTTCCTTACAGTAAGTTTCTTCTGCAGGATGTTTACTCCTTTTACAGATGAGGTAACTGAGGCTCAGATTTAGTAATTTACCAGGGGTCACACAGCTAGTAAGTGGCAGAATCAGAACGCAAACACAAATCTCTGATCAAAACCATGGTACTGTCATGTGTCCTAGATAAACTGTGGCCCTGGAGAGTGAGCCTGGTGTAGTGGTTAAGAGCCAGGCTGAGAAGTCGGAAAGATCTGCATTGGCATCCCAGCTCTACAATGTCCTGGTTTTACCTTCTTCAACAAGTTACTCTCCCCTCTCTGAGCCTCAGTTTCCTCATCTGTAAAATAGGCTTCATAACACTATCTATTTCATGGGTTGTTGTGAGGGTTAAATGAGCTAATACATGAAAAGTTTTAAGTGCTTACTGTGTGGATAGGTCAGTGCTGAAGTCCATGGTAGTACTTGGTAAATGGATGCAGCTGCTACTATTACTAGTACTACTAGTACTACTGCCAAAGTACAGGATGACTGAGATCAGAACCAGATGCAGGCTGTGTAGCTACAATGTCTGAAGGGATGCAGTCTCTTGTTTCAGCCCCACTCCTAAATGGGCTCATTTCCTTCCTGAAGTTTCTCAAGGGCTGGAAGTGTGCCTTTCATATTCTTGCATATAGTATGTCTCTGTTCTCAGTATGTATTTAATGACTATGTACAGGCCAGAAGCTAATTAATTTTTACTTGATCGTGGAATATGATGGGAATTAGTCTGCCAAAGTTGGTTCTAAAATCTAGGCTAAGACCCAGAACTAGTGGGAAGTGGGACATAGTTTTGTGTTTTTAGTAATGACACAGAAATTGTTAGTGATGCCTCTGATTTATCCCATTTTTAGAGTACTTGTCCTGGATAAAGAAAATAAACAATTACAGGAAAACAGTCTCCGGCTCACACAGCAGGTTGGCCTCTTAGAGCGCATTATAAGGAGCATCCAGATTCGCAGAGGAGAGGTAACACGTGTGCTTCCTGTCAGGTCCTTAGTGTGAAGTTTGGGTTGCCAAGGACGCTGCACCCTCTCTTCCCTTCTCTTCTTCGTACTGTAGTCTGCACGTGGCTCATGCTGGGCTGTGGCAAACAGGCTCAATGGCTGCACCCCAGGCCAGCAGACCCTGAGACTGCTCTTGGCCAGCATTGCTCTTCATTGGGTCAGCTTTTATTGAACTCTCTCCTCCCATGTGATCCCAAAGCAATTTGTGCATGCCTCATAGCTTCTTCCTTAATACACTACATTGTCATTGCCTTTTTACTTCTGTCTGTCATCGACTCAGCAGCAATCCTGCGGGGCAAGGGTTGTGTCTCATATGTCATTGTATCTATGGACAGGTGCTCCATAAATATTTGAGAATGAATGAATGTTAAATGTTTTCACATGTATGCCTCATTCTCAACAACCCTGTTTGCCATGTATTAGACTCCTCTGAGAGATGAGCACATCTAAGGCTCAGAGAGGTAAAGTGAAGCTAGTCCAGTCTGGCAAGGAGTCAAGCCTAAGGAGAACATCTGAGTCAGAGAACAGCAATTATGCTACAAAAATCCAAGCAGACAAGTAGCCAAGTCCAGAGAGATGCGGCAAACAGTGTAGGTTCAGACAAGGTCCAGAGTCTGGCTGGTGAGCAAGTCAGAAGAGGGACTTCAGTGAGCAGAGTTGCATTCTGAATCCAGGATAGAGGCTGCTTGCTTTCTTCCCTGGCTTGTATCACCTGCTAGACATTTCTTCCCAGGATGCTTCACAGTAGATCCTGTTTGTCGGGTACCATTGCTATGAGCCTAAGACCTGCATCTTGTTTGCTCTCAGAAAGGTGATTATTTCCAAGCCATATGAGTTGTTTTGCAACTTTTGTCAAAAGTAGAACCGCTAGATTATATGGCCTAATTTCCAATAATTTACGTCTTTGCTTGAGCTACAACTGTTCTCAATTGTCTAGTTGTTTACTGTTTTACTTTAATCATTCATTAAACAAACATTCATCAATTCCAGGAGCTATGCTAGGTCCTAGGAATATGAAGATAGACCCTGTTTTCAGAGGCTTTCAGTCTAGTAGAGAAGGACAGACATACATGAATAAGTACTATAGAAGCCTTAATGGAGTATACACTAGGACCAATGGCTTTGAGATCTATAATATTATCCTCAAATCAAGATAAGAAATGTCACACGGGTCAGGACTGTAGTACCTCAAGTTCAATGTTCCATGTGTGACAAAGGTACCAACTTGTAACATCTTGATACCTATTGGAAACAACTCCAAAATTTTTTTTAAACTTAGAATCTTAAGGATCCTTCACTTCAATCCTCTCATTTTATACAGGAGGGAGATAAAACCCAGGGGGGTTAAATGATAAGTCTGAGGTCACACAGCTACTGCTTACCCTGCCCAGATCTCCCGGTTCTCAGTAGTTGAGTATCACATACTGTCAAAAGATCAGTATATAGATCCTCGAGATCAGACACATCCTAGATCTCTTCCTTCCTTGTAACAACTCAGGGGCTAAAATGGTGACAGCTTGACATTTGTTGAGTGCACACTATGTGCCTGGTACAGTGCTAAGCATTTTATGTGTATTATCTCATTTAATCCATCAAATAATCTTACCTGATGTCTGTCATTCCATTTTCACAGCTGAAGAAACTAAGATCTAGAGAGGTGACATGACATCATTGCCCAAGGCACATAACTAATAAGTAGAAGAGCAAGGACTGAAGCCAACTCTCTCTAGTCCCCTGTTCTTAGCCACTATGTCATAATACCCTAAGTTGGCTGTTTCCCTTTCAGGGGCATTGGAGTAACCAGGGACATGGCCTTGTAATAGGCATATTGCTTCCTGTAATATGCTTCCTGTAATTCCATCTTTCTTCCCTATTGGATTATGAACTCCATGAGAGCAGGAACAATGTCCATCTTGTTACCCACTGTGTCCCAAGCACTTAGCACCTGGGTTACTGCAACAAGTTCTTAACTCATCTCCTCTCAGTCTTGCCTCCTCTTCTAATCTGTCCTGCCCATGCATCTAGACTGATCTTCATGAAGCACTGCTTGATTTCAAAGTGCTTCATCTCGAAGAGCTTCAGAGAATTCCTTTTCTATAAGATCAAGTTCATTCATTCAACAAATGTTTATTGAGCACATACAGTGTGCCAGGCCTCATACTGTTCCCTCTATGGTTTGTATATGATGATGAACAAGATACAGTGTCTGCCCTCACAGAACTCGGGCCTAGTGTGAATGACAGTCATATGACTGGCCACTACCATACATTGTGATAAGTTCTACAATAGCAGTAGGCCCAGAATGCTGTGGAAGCAAAAGGAGTGATATCTAGACCTGTCTGGGGGTTGTTAAGGAAGGCTTCGGGAGTTGTTGATATCTAAGCCAGAAGAACTGAAGCCACATAGGAACTTTCCATATTCCAAATACCTTTCTGACATCAAACAAGCCTGATCAAATGGGACTAATCTATTCACTGTTTCCCCAAAAGCTCTGACCTTTCCTCTCTCTGCATTGTGTATTTCCTTTACTTGGAAAGACACATCCCATCTCCTCTCCTCCATCTTCCCAGCTTTTGTCTTTTGAAGTGCTATTGTTCTTACAGCCTGTAGCCAGAGAAGTCTTTAGAAAGTACAATCTGAGCATATGATGCAAAACCATGCAATGACTTACCACAGTCTAAAGGATAAAACCCAAATTTTCCAACATGGTCTTCATATTCTCCATGACCTGGCCTCTGTCAATCATACCCATCTCATCTCTCGTTGGTTCCCCTCTCCACTCTGCTGCACACTGTCCAGGTCCCTGAATCCTACACGCATCAGCTCCCTCCATTGCCTTCTCCCATGACTTCCCTCCCCCAGATTTTCTCTTGGCTGGTTCCTACTGTCCCTTAGAATTCAACCTAAATACCTTCTCTTTCATAAAGCTTTTTCTGAATCCTCCCCTCTCAAAATCTTGCTTTGTGTCCTTGATAGTTTTTCTCATTTCACCTTATATGTCAAATCCCAGCTCAGCATTTTACTAGTTATGTGAAGAAGGGAGACCTTATTTACCTTCCAGTTCCCTCATTTGGGAAAATGAAGTAATAACACTCAAAGGTGGCTGTTCCCCACAAAAGTCTGTACACGAATGTTCATAGCAGCATTATTTATAATAGCCAAGAGGTATAAACAACCCAAATGTCTATCAACTGATGAATCGATAAATAAAATGTGGTATATTCATACAATGGAATATTATTTAGCCATAAAAAGGAATGAAGTATTGATCCATTCTATAACATAGATGAACTTTAAAAATATTATGTGAAGTAAAAAAGAAGCCAGTCACAAAAGACCACAAATTGTATCATTCCATTTATATTAAATGTCCAGAATAGGCAAATCTATAGACATAGAAAGTAGATTAGTAGTTGCCTAGGGCTGACGGCTTGAGGGATAGTGGGTTGTAGTTAAAAGGTATTGAGTTTATATTGAGGGTGATGAAAATGGTCTAAAATTGATCATTGTAATGATTGTTCAACTCTGTGAATATACTAAAAACCATTGAATTATGCACTTTAAATGAGTAAACTGTGTGGTATGTGCATTATATCCCATAAAGCTATTACAAGAATAAATAAATGTACATGTATATGTGTGTGTGTGTATATATATATACATATGTGTATATTTGTTTTTACAAAGATGGTCATTGGGGATAAAGTAGAATACTGCACATAAATTACCTAGTATATTGCTTGGCAAGTAGTTGGCATTCAATAAATGATGGCTCCTTTCTCTCAGTGCATATGCATCACTTGTTCTTATATTGAACATTTATTGAGTTCCTCCTATAGGTTAGGAATGCTTATATTACTTAATTTTCACAACAACCCTGAAAGATTAGGCATTAATTGTTATCTTACATTTTAGATGTAGGGAACAAAACTCAGAGTGGTGAAGGAGTTGCCAGAGTCTAACTGGTAGAGCCAAGATTCAAGCCTTGGTCTCCTAACTCCCAGTCCAGGAAAATTTCCAATACATTATAGCTTTCTCTCCTCCTTATATAAGCTTCTCATTTCTTTCAGGATAACTAAGAATTTCTCACAGAAACTGGTTGGTTTATATCAAAGGTTAAACTGAGGTCCAAGTTCAGGGGAATCAGTAAACCCCTGTAATTGTATGTAAAATTTGGTCTATGTTGATCTGTTTTTCTGAGGAAGTGTATTTGGTTTTTAAAGTCAAACATATCCTTTCCCCCCCCCATGATTTAAAGGGACAGAAAATGTTTACCATAGTATTAAGTAAAAACCTACCTAAGTAAATAAAATAGAATGATTATATCAACTAATACAAGGTAATTCATGTAGGAAAGTAGATATAAAAAGCAAGGTAGTAGTGAAAGTACTAATATAAAAAGTATGACATTTATAATTACCAAATATTCTGTAGGTATTAGGGATTAAATTTTTTCCAGTTTTATTGAGATATAATTGACATATAATACTGTATAAGTTTAAGGTGTACAATATAATGATTTTTTTTGTGTGAGGAAGATTTGCCCTGAGCTAACATCTGTCACCAATCCTCTTCTTTTTGCTGAGGAAGACTGGCCCTGGGCTAATATCCATGCCCATCTTCCTCCACTTTATATGGGATGCTGCCACAGCACGGCTTGACAAGCCGTGGGTCGGTGTGCACCCAGGATCCGAACCCCGGGCCGCCGCAGCGGAGCATGTGCACTTAACTGCTATGCCACCGGCCCCCATGATTTGATATATGTATATATTGCAAAATGGTTACCCCATAAGATTAGTTAACATCAATCACGTCATGTAGTTACAATTTTTTCCCTTGTGATGAGAACTTTTAAGATCTACTCTCTTAGCAACTTTGAAATACACAATACAGTATTGTTAACTATAGTCATCACATCATAGATTACATCCCCAGAACTTATTTATCGCATAACTGGAAGTTTGCACCTTTTGATCACCTTCACCTAATTCCCCCACCCCCCTCCTCACCCCCACCTCTGGCAACCACAAGTCTGATCTCTGGTTCTATGAGTTTGGTTTTCTTTTTAGATTCCATACATAAGTGAGATCATACACTATTTGTCGTTTTCTGTCTGACTTACTTCACTTAGCATGTGCCCTCAAGGTCCATCCATGTTGTCACAAATGGCAGGATTTCATTCTCTTTTTTTATGGCAGAATAATATTCCACTGTGTATATACACCACAATTTCTTTATCCATTCATCTGTCGATGGACACTTGGGTTGCTTCCATGTCTCGGCTGTTGTAAATAATGCTGCAGTGAACATGAGGTACAGATATCTTCAGGGCAGTGATTTCATTTTCTTTGGATATATATCCAGAAGTGGAAATGCTGGATCATATGGTATTTCTATTTTTAACTCTTTGAGGAACCTCTGTACTGTTTTCCATAGTGGCTGCACCAGTTTCCATTCCCACCAACAGTGCACAAGGGTCCCCTTTTCTCCACATCCTCTCCAGCATTTATCTCTTGTCTTTTTGACGATAGCCATTCTAAGAGGTGTGAGGTGAGGGGATTACATTTTTAACCAAAAATATATATAAAGCATAAGTTCTAGGATCATATTGCCAATGGTTTATCATTATAATTTTTAATATTCATCTTTTCTTTCCCTTTAGGAAACAACAATTAGTGACATCCCTGAATTTGAAGCATTGAATAAAATCTTGCCGTTACCAAACTCCAGGTTAGTAAAGTCAAGACAATCATCTGCATGCCTGAGTCATGGCTGCCTAACTAGTCCTGAGTTGCTGGCTTGAGACAGCATAGCATGGGATAGTTTTCTCTATATTTAGTACTTAAATCTTCTTCTAATGCCTTCTTCCCTCACCACTGCTTCACCCCTACACCTGACAGAATCCCGACTTAAGGTAGAAAATAACCCATAAACATAAGTTTAAAGTAAATTTTATTTGGTTTTCTTGTGTTTGACTGTTGTAAAAAACTGAAATCCTATTGATGCCTTATCCCCGTGACTGCAGAGTGCTACCACGAGATCCTATCTGCATGAAGTCCTCATATGTGGCCTTTTTTAGTTTATCAGAAACAGGTTTGGTAGAGTCAGTTGGAAGTCTTCAAGAGACTGAAGAACATAAGACAGAAGAAGCCATGGCAAACCCCAACTCCCTCGAGTCTTTTTCGTGTTCACAGAATTCCAAAGCTGGATACGTAAATGTGGCTTCTTTGAAAGAGACACATTGCATCCAAGAACAAGACCAAAAGTCAGAACTATAAAATCACTGATGTCTAAAACTAGACCGATCAAAACTGCTAACTTAAAGCTTGAGCGTGAAGGTGGAACATGACACGGAGAAGGGTTACCACAGATCCCCATTGGACATCAACTAGGAGTCTTCAAAATTGCTGATAAATTCATTAAACCAGTTCTAAAAATGGATTTCTCAAGTTTGTTTGATATCTTCAAATGCCTTGTATTGATCAATGTCATGACTTAAGTTCAAGTTCAATGGCTTAATTAGGTTCCTATTTAGCAGAGCACATATATGGCTAATTCAGCATCCTTTACTATTATCATGAGTATTTTCTTATTTATTTTTTAAAAGTAAAATAAAGCAAACACTTTAAAAAGAAAAAAAAACCCTCCTATAATCCCACATTCTTTTTTTTTTTTTAAAGATTTTATTTATTTATTTTTCCCCCCAAAGCCCCAGTAGATAGCTATATGTCATAGCTGCACATCCTTCTAGTTGCTGTATGTGGGACGCGGCCTCAGCATGGCCAGAGAAGCGGTGCGTCGGTGCGCGCCCGGGATCCGAACCTGGGCCGCCAGTAGCGGAGCGCGCACACTTAACCACTAAGCCATGGGGCCGGCCCTAATCCCACATTCTTAACACAACTATTTTCATTTTGGAGTTATTCCCTTCTGGTTCTTATTCAAATGCATATATTTTAAATGGTCATCATATTGTATATTCATTTTCATAGTCTGATTTTTGATTTAATATATCATAAAACATTTTCTTACATTTCAACAGTCTTCATAACTATTCTTTCATAGCCACGTGGTATTCTATCTATCACGTTGACATTGTATAAATTCTCTTGTTGTGTGACATTTAAGTTGTTTCTACTTTTTAAGTATTTAAGATTATGCTGTGGTGAAAGTCTTGGTGAATGTAGCTCTTTTCTTCTCTTGAATTATTCCAGAAAACAAATTCACAAGATTGGCATAATTGGGTCAGAGGATATAAATGTTCTATAGTTTTGGTACATCACTTGTTGAATTGCTTTAAAAAAAGGTTGTGCATACTGTTTCCATTGTCAAGTTAGTCAACCTGTTTAGGCCTCACTTTCTTGATCCCCAAAATGGGAACAATAATAGTTCCTATCCCTTGGGGTTGTGAGGACTAAATGAAATGAAGCGTGTATTTAGCACTTAGTAACTGCTTAATAAATGCTAAATATCATTTATTTTCACTAGCAGTTTATGAGTATACTAGTTTTTCCACAACCTCATCAACATTGGATATTATCAATTTTAAAAATTTATTCTAAAATAGTTGGTACAAAATTAAACTGAAAGGTGATTCCTGCTGCTACTTCTTTCCCTTCCTCCCCTTTCCCTCCGTTTTTTTTTTTATAATTTATTTTCTCCCCCAAAACCCCAGTAGATAGTTGTATGTCATAGCTGCACATCTAGCTAGAACTTCTAGTTGCTGTATGTGGGACGCGGCCTCAGCGTGGCCGGAGAAGCGGTGCGTCGGTGCGCACCCGGGATCCGAACCCGGGCCGCCAGCAGCAGAGTGCGCACACTTAACCGCTAAGCCACGGGGCCAGCCCCTTCCTTTCCCTCTTTATTCTCTTCCTCTTCAGTTGGAGATAGGGAGGGAGACCAAGGGGAGAGGGAAAGTAACCAGAAATAAAAAGGACCCCTTGAATTGAGATACACTGAATTTTATGTGTAACTCTTCCTTCCACAGACCACTGAATTAGATGATCAAAGGATATAGGAAATAATAGCTGTGATATGGAATACATGCTCTGACTCCAAGCCTTGTCCAAGGTCACCTTCTTTCACTCAATTCTTGAATCTGCTGAATCTCTGCTATGTGCTATTCAATAGTAGGCACTGTAGCTACACTTGTGAAGCAGACAAGGAGAGTCTCTGCTTTCGCGGAGTTCTGCTGTTATTTTGGAAGGTATATGCGTGTGCAGCAGGGGGTGAGGTGGGGAGACCAATGATATAATTTTGGATGCTGAGTGGCAGGAAGAAAATAAACCAGTGATGTATCTGAAAGAGGGGTGGAGGGCTGTCTTAGATTGGGTGCAATGTTCCCATCTGAGTGGCATCTGAGCTGAGACCTGAACTATAAGGAGCATTCTCCACTCCCATTAAGATCTAGAAGAGTATTAAAGACAATTAACAGCTAGTACCAAGGCCCTAGAAAGAGTATCGATCTCCGTAGCCTCGAGGAAGAGAGAGGCCAGAGCAGAGTAACAGAGGGCAAGTGATACAAAATGAGGCCAGGTAGGTGGTTGCCGATAATGAAACGTAATGTAAGCTTTCGTATGTAAGGAATTGGATTTTACTCTAAATAGGGGAAGCCAGGAGTGACTTATAAGCAAATTCATTTTAAAGCTCTAGCTGCTCTGCAGAAAATCAATCGGAGGTGACAAAAGTGGAAGCTTCTGGCAGAACCAGAACTAAAATTCTAGTGTCCTGACTTCAAGGCAGGGCTACGAATTTACTGAGCAAGCCTAACATGCCCGGCTGTAAGCGCTGAGGATGAGCAGAGCTCCTGCCTTCGTGGGGCTCACAGACTGGCGGGCAGGGGTAAGAAACAGCATGTGTGGCGGCGCAAGGGCTGACCAGGGCCCTGGAGACTGCCGAGCCCGGAGCCCCTAGCCTGAGCACGAATAATTTGTACCGCACTCGGTGTAGGCATTGAGTGGGATGCCTGCTTACCTTGAGCAAAGAAGTGCCCACGCTTTTCTCTACCCTCCCTGTTCCACCTACCTCTCCCCCACCACATGCGGGATAGACGCCAAGGAGCTACAGCTTGCTGACCCCTTCACGGTCAGCACTGAAAGAACGGCCCGCCACGCGCACACCGCCCACTTCCGGCGAGGGAGGCAGAGCGCGCTGCGCGGGGGGCAGGGCTTCCGGGGGCGGGGCCGCGGGCGGCTCTACCCGCGCCTGCGTCGGAGAACACACCCGCCGAGCGGGCCTGACGTTCGCCGGAACCGCGCCCTCTCGTCTTCTGCTTCCGGGTCGGAGCCATGGCGGTGGCAAATTCAAGCCCTGTCAATCCCGTGGTGTTCTTTGATGTCAGCATTGGCGGCCAGGTGAGGCCTGGGCGGCCAGCCAGCCCTGCGCCGAAGGGAGGCTGCAGGGGGTCGGGCAGGCAGATCTCACCCACCCAGGGCTGCGGACTCGGGGAGCCAGAAAGTGAAATGGGACCAGAAGCCGTCGACCTGCGGGGCGGCAGGAGGGGAGGAGGACTCTTGGCGGTCCCGGCGCTCAGCTGGTGGAGCAGCTGCGCGGAGCCGAGCGGAGGCTGTGGAGGCGGGCGTGGGAGGCCGAGCGGCGCGGGCAGAGACCCCGGGCTCGCACTGGGCCTTCTGACCGTCTCCCCGGTTGCAGGAAGTGGGCCGCATGAAGATCGAGCTCTTTGCAGACGTTGTGCCTAAGACGGCCGAGAATTTTAGGTAAGGAGATGCTGCGGCTCTGCCGGGTTAACCGAGCCAGAAGCTGGGCCCCGGTCTGCGGGATGGTCCGCCTGCCTCTCTCCGTCCACTCCCTGCCCTTGAGGTCTGATTCCTCTGGGTATCGCTCTGGCTGTATAGTCACCGTTTTCACTGTTCCCCTGTCAATTTATGTTGCTAATATGTATGCTTGGGTGTCTGGACGCTGGGTGGCGGCTTGGTGGGCTTGCTGGCGCCAATGTCTGTGCCCTGCCCTCTGGAGATTAGGGGTGCTTGGAACTGTGATGTCATGGTGACCGAATCGTTCACTCTTCCCTTTCAGGCAGTTCTGCACTGGAGAATTCAGGTCAGTCTCTGACGTGGTTGGCTTCTCTGCTCCTGAGGGTTGTCTTGAGGCCTCAGCGAGGGTATTGGGGAACCACTGTCAGGCCTTGAATGATTGCTGGTGACAGTGATAGAAGGCGATACCCCAAGGGTACATCCTCAGTTCATTTGCCTTCGTTATCTCTCTTCTCCCCACCATCTTTAGGAGAGTCCCTTTGGCTCCAGTGTGTGGTAGACTGGAAAGGCCTATGATTACCTGTCATCATTCCAAGTTTCTTTTTTTTTTTGGTTATAGAAAAGATGGGGTTCCGATAGGATACAAAGGGAGCACTTTCCACAGGTAAGGCCTTTGGAGAGCCATCCTGGGGGCTTTTAGAATGACTTCCTTGGGGGATTAGACTTTTTAGAGGAAGATAGAACTGTCCGGTACTGATTTGAAGATTTGTTAAAAGCCAAAGTGATAAACATTGTGTTTTGAAGTCAATATTAATGTAAACTGCAATGACTAAGGGAATATTTTTCTAAAACACAGAGTCTTCTTTCAAGATCCTCTGTTTTCTGTTTCAGGGTCATAAAGGATTTCATGATTCAGGGTGGGGATTTTGTTAACGTAAGTACTGTTCCTTTCCTGTCAAAGACCTATGAGTTTGTTTGTTGTTGTTATTGCTGCTGCTACTGTTTTTACTACAGGGACCCAGTCTTAAGGCTTGAGAACAATAGCCAAGGTAGATGAGGCGAGGGGCCAGGGAGGGACTGTCCTTTAGTACTCACTGTACCACTAAATGACAGGCATCAGCACTTTGAATGAATCACTAACTTCCAAATCTCAGCCTTTCACAGCCAGAAACTGAACTTTCCCAGCATACCTATAGAGGATCCATGACAGACTCAAATTACTCACATGAAACTTAGCTAGAAATCAGATGCAATTTGTTTCTCCTAAATGGTGGTAAGTTCCTTTCCATTGAGCTAAATGCTTATGCCCCATTTTCCCTTCCACTTCTGGTATCACAGTGCCTGGAAAGCTGAGTTTTTAATCAGAAGTTGATTGGTGGACAAGGAGTCAGAGCAAGAGAGGCAGATAGTTGGGGGGGGGGGGGATTCCTCTGTTCTCTGGGGAAGCCCAGTGGAATAGTCCTTCTCTACTAAGCATAGCTTTCTTGTGACTGGACTGTATGTGTCCCCAATATCAAGCCTCCTCTCCCCCGATCTTGGAGAGTGCCATATAAACCACATTTTGTTCTTAAATCTTTTGTCTTTACCCACCCACGTCTGTGCATGGTCTTTGTTATTATCATTTGGTTAGTCATAGTGCTATTTTCTTGGATCTGGGAGACATTCTTTCTCCTTCATATGTATGTTTATTTAGTTTGACTCTTATGAGGTTTTTTTTTTTCTTTGCTGAGGAAGATTTGCCCTGAACTAACATCTGTTACCAATCTTCCTCTATTTTCTATGTGGGTCACCACCACAACACGGCCACCAAGGAGTGGTGTAGGTCCATGCCTGGGAACTGAACCCAGGCAGCAAAGCAGAGCACGCCAAACTTAACCACTAGGCCACAGGGCTGGCCCCTTATGAGTTTTTTAGACCTCGCTCTTTCCTATGTAAGTAAGGTTACAAAGTGGCAGATTCTAGGCCAAATCAGGCTTTCAGGTGTTTTGTTTCACCTGTATGATATTGTAAAACTGAGAAATTTCACCTAAAAATTCCGGAGTTTTGTTTTCTCTCTAAAAAATGGAAAATAGGAGTGCACTAGGCCTGTGTTTCTCATGCAGAGACAATTGGTTGGAATCAAGTAACTGCTCCCTTTAGACAGTGTGTCGTTGCCGTTTCACCACAGTCCCCACCACCTGCTTCCCTTATTTATGTCATCTGCCCTGTAGGCATTTAAGTTTGCACACAGTTGATGGTAGTAGGGCTTGGGGTGACCATATACTTTTTTGTTAGCTGGTAAGGAGGGCTGAGAAGCTTTCTCTGCCCTCTTTCCTTTCTTCCCATAGACTCCTGTATTGCCATGTTGTCTTAGCAGGGACAGGACCAGCTTCTTGCTGGTCATTGCCAGGCACATCCAATCACTTGCTCATAGCCCCAGTGTTAGGCAATAGTGATCAGCCAGAAGGCTGAGTGCCAGAGAGAAGCAACTGCTCAGAGCTACCCTTAGGGAAGAAAAAATAGAATGAGCAAGAGGCAGAAAAAGCAGAATTTGAGCCCTTCTATAAGTTGGATGAAGAATATTTGTTTGGATATTTGTTTTTTGTTTTCTTCTGGTTGCAAAAGAAAAGTGCAAAAAAGAAAATGAATCACCTCTCAAGGAATCTTGCCTCTCAAGGAATATACTCTTGGCATTTTAGTTTACAGCTGCCGTTCTTCTCGTTGCATATGTGTGTATGTCAAATATAATTTTTAACAGACTTAAGATCATACGTATGTTTTATTTTTTTGTACTTAATGGTTGTCTACATTTCTTGTCATTAAGTCTTCATCCAAAACATTCTTTCTAATAGTACCTAATATTCCATTATGAATAGACAATGAATTTATGTGATCAATCCACTATTGTTGAAGATTTAAGTTGCTTTCTATTATTTGCTTTGAACATTAGTTTTGTCCTCTTCTTTGCTCTGGCTTCTGGAGAGCAATAGATACTGTGACTATAGAGAATGATGTAGTAACTGATTTGTCTCCTAGGTTTATTGGGAAATTGGAAATGACCTTTTTTTTTTTTTTTTAATTTATTTTTTTTCCCCCAAAGCCCCAGTAGATAGTTGTATGTCATAGTTGCACCTCCTTCTAGTTGCTGTATGTGGGATGCCGCCTCAGCGTGGCCGGAGAAGTGGCGTATCAGTGCGCGCCCGGGATCGAACCCGGGCCGCCAGCAGCGGAGCGCGCACACTTAACCGCTAAGCCACGGGGCCGGCCCTGGAAATGACCTTCTTATCTCTTCCTTCTGTCTATATGTATTCACGTGGAGTTAAAGCTATGATAGCTCACATTTATACAGTGCCATATCTATTGCAAAGTGCCTTCCTCAGACACTATCTAATTGGATCTTCATGGCAATGCTGGAAAGAGTAGGTGATTTCATCCTCACTTGATGAGGAAACTGAGGCTCAGAGATAGGAAGTGGCGTCCCCAGCTCATAATGATAGATCTGGAACTCGAATCCAGGTCTTTCCACTATACAGAGTTTGGTTTTATTGATAATTTTTAGTTAAGTACAGGTTTGAATTTGATAGTTTTCCTTTCTTCCCTGGCTTATGTTAATCCCTTGGTGGTAGCCTTTGCCCCAAAAAGGGACCTTTGATTCCGCACTAGGTCACTGTTTTCCCTTTCTGCTATGCACCCTGTATTATTTTCCTTTACTGACTGGCTGGCAGAGGTTGGTCTTTGGCACCCTCTCAACATTACCTTTAAATCTCAGGGATTCTGTTTCAGCTTCTGCAGATAATGGCCTTTGTCAAGTTGCTTTATTACCCTGACTTAAGTTTGCTTACCTGAAAAATGGAGAAGATGATAATGCTTATTCCACAGGGTTGTTGGAAGAGCAAAGAGATAATGCAAATAAAGCTTGATTTAAGGAGAAATTGAGGGTTTATGATCAGGTGTTTCATGGAACTCAAAGTATGAAATAGAACTATGAACTGGAAAGCCACATAGAACCAAAGTAGTCCTTTCTCTCTATTTCACTAGTGGTCTCTACACACATGTGTTGCATTTTCTTTCTGTTCTCCAATCCACTTTGCTGAAGATAGTCACATCCAACCTTCAGGTTTACATGACACAAGCTCACCCTCAAAGAGAACATCTGTCCTGCTTCGTGATCCTCAGAGAGTGAACTCTAGTTGGCCCTGTGTGAGTTAGGCGTTCTCCCCTGAACCAATCAACTTTGGCCAGGAGGGTGGCATCATGTTATACACACTAGACTTCCAAGAGCCCACCCACCCGCATAGTTTTGGGGAGTGGGGCAGTAGTCAGTAAGTGGGTACTTTTCTAGGACTGCAGGCCTGAGAGTGTTTGGGAATGGGAAGGATTATGTATATGATCACTGTACTGTTGTTCCCTACTTTGTGTCTTTTTTTTTTTTTTTAAATATAATTTTATTTATTTATTTATTTTTCCCCCAAAGCCCCAGTAGATAGTTGTATGTCATAGTTGCACATTCTTCTAGTTGCTGTATGTGGGACGCGGCCTCAGCATGGCCGGAGAAGCAGTGCGTCGGTGCACACCCGGGATCAGAACCCGGGCCGCCAGCATCGGAGCGCACGCACTTAACCGCTAAGCCACGGGGCCGGCCCTACTTTTTGTCTTAACCTGTTTTTCTAGAGGCCCAGCTGTGACCTGTTTTACCTAATCTGTGAGATACCCTGGCCAGTTTGTGGGCTGCAGGTGCCTTGCTTGGGGCTTGCTTTGATTGCAGGGTAGGATCAAAGAGACGTGGATGCCTACATGACCTGCAAGAGTAAGAGTGGACTTGAACGAAGCCAGGCTTTAGGTGCAGCAGTGTTCCTCCAGGCTCCAGCGGGCCCAGCACTCACAAATTACTAACACTTCCCTTCTTTCTGTTCAGGGTGATGGTACTGGAGTCGCCAGTATTTACCGGGGGCCATTTGCAGATGAAAATTTTAAACTTAGACACTCAGCTCCAGGCCTACTTTCCATGGTAAGTGAGGTCCAATCAAGGTTTTGGGTTAGATTTAAAGCCAGCTGGTTTCTGGGCCCCTCTTGAGGCCCAGTGCTGTTTCTTGGGATGGAAGCAAATGCTTTCCTTCTCTTGCTTGGCCCAGGACTCACCTCGGTCACGCCCACCTCCTCCCTCAGTCTGGTTTGATTTTGTTGGGCTGGCCCCACCAGCAGGCTGCAGAACCAGAATTGGACTCTGATGTCTGTTTTCTTACCTTTGTTTGAGCCAGGATCTGTGGCTGGGCATTTAGCCTTGCTGCTCAGAATGTAGCTGGTTGTGCTTTCAAGACCCAGTGTTCACTTGCTCATTGCTCGACTCACCAGGACTCACACAGCGCCCATTCACTCACTCTGCCTCCTGGCTGCTCACCCGCTTTTGCTCCTCACCATTCCTTGCCCCTGCCTGTTTATAACCTCTACTCACACATCTCCCTTTCGTGGTCCCCCTGCCTGCCTCATTTAAACCCCCTCATCTACCCACCCCTGCTCATTCACCTCTGTGCTCCCTCCCCCTTCACTTCTCTTTATTCTCCCCTCACTCCTCATTTTCCGTTACCGTCCCCACTTGCCTCCCTGTCACTCTTCAACCTGCCCTCCCTCCCCCTGGTTACCCATTTCCCTCTGTCAGTGCTCCAACTCTCACTCTCCCAGATCCAGTATTAACAGGCACGTTGTCTGTCCTGCTCGGCCACTCTTGCAGTCATCTATTCAGGCATTCATCCAGGAAAGATTTGTTGACACCCACTCTGTTTCAGGCCTCATGATAAGGCATAAGGATACAGACCTGATCCCTGTCCTCATCACACTTAACATCTAATGGGGTCATCACACATGCACAATGACAAGTCCCGGATTCCATCAGTGCGTGAAGTGTATGTAAAAGTATTGTGAGGGGCCCAAGGAGTGAGGATAATGGCTGTCAGGGGCCAGGCAAGGCTTCACAGAGGAGAGGATATGTGAGTTCTTGAAGGAATTCTATACCAAATGACATTTCAAGTCAAGTAAACAGCCTTTGCAAAAATATGTGACCATGAAATAGCAGGGTGGCATAGAAGGAACAGAAAGTGATGAAGGTGATGAAAACATAGGATGTGAGTGCGGGAGGGAATGGCCAGTAGAGACAACTAGAGAGGCAGTGGGTCTAGCTCCTGAAGGGCTTTAAATGCCAAAATAAGGATGAGGTGTGTGGACATTGTTTCATAGGTTATGGAGAGCCATACACTTTTTTGAGCAGGGTTGATCAACTTTGTGTTTTTGGACAAAGACCCTGGCTGCAGTGTGAGTGGCAGATGGGAATGGAGTGGCTGGGGCAGAGGGGCCAGCTAGGAAGCTGCCATAATAATTGGGCAAGACTAGCACAACAAACAGTGTGCAAGCCCCCTTGTAGGAAAGCCAGCCTGGGCAAGTGCAGGTAAAGAGTGCAGAAGCGGCTTAGGTGAGCTCGGATCTTCACCACGAGGATTGGAACCCCTCTAGGTATATGGCCCTGTGTTAGCATCTGTGGAGGAGTCAGTGAAATCGAAGGAAGCCTTGGCTCTGCTTGCTTCAGGCCGACGCTGGTTGAGTTGCAGTGTCACATATCTTGTGGCATAATTGTTTTTGCTTCTGTCCTCCACTAAATCATGAGTTCTTCAAGGGCAGGGACTGGGTCTCATTGATCTCCAGGCCTTACTACCGGACACAGTAAGAAGCTGAGCAGATGCTGATGAGTGACTGAAAGATAATCAGAACCATGGCTAACATTTATTGAGCACTTACTCAGCAAGTGCCTTATCTGCATTAATTCATTTTATGAATGAATTCATGTTAATTCTCTCAACATCCTTTGGGATACGTACAAATGAGGAAAGTGAGGCACAGAGAGGTTATGTGACTAAACTAAAGTCACACAGTGAGTTTGTGGAGCTAGGATTCAAGCTAGGTCATCTGGCTCCAGAGCTTATTCTCTAAACCAGTAAGCTCTACTGCCTGGAAGGATGAATAAATGAGTGCCTGAGGACAGGGAGTGTTCCCTGAACTATAAAAACATGTTGTCTGACTGTTTTCGTACCTGCTTGCTAATAGATGTTTATACATTGAGCAGTAAGATAGGAAGGAGGGAGGGAGGGAGAGAGGAAGAAAAGAATTAGGACCCTTGGGAAGTCCATCCCTGGTCCCAGCCTTCTCTGACATGTGGAATATTCCAGAGTCAGTGAAATCTCTCCCTCGTTCCAAAGCGTAGGTCTACTTTGACTGGCTTGGGCAGTCCCTTACTCTCATATCTGAAATGTTGCTGAATAAATGTACAAAAAACAAAAATAGCCTCATCTTACATAGGGAATTTCTAAAGTATAATATAAAATCCCTAATTAGAGCTTGATCCTGGACAATATCTTTAATGTATTTCATGCACATTTTTATTCCTTCACAGTTGAACACAGAATCAATCAATTTAAATCCATTAAGCATCCCATTAAGACTAGGGACCTATCTAATAATTTCCAGTTTTGCCTCAGTGGTATTAATTTTATGAGACCTGTCGTTTTAATAGTACTAGTCCTTTTAGTTTTCCATTTTCTACCCATTTTTCCCCAAAATAAGGGAAGTATACAAGAAAACATTCACATAGTTACACAGACACCGTTTTAAGGCAGTGCTGCTGAAACTTAACGTGGGTTTGCTGATAACCAAAAGTCTGATTTTAGCATTTTAAAGGTCGTTTAGGAATATCAGTTGTATAATGTAGAAAAGTACAATTTCTATGAAAGTCAGATGTCTCTTTACAAAGTATATTACTGCATTGTAATTATAGCCTGTTTTTTTATAATGCATTATCAAATTTAATGATGTGAAAACAATTTCAAGGGAGGAAAAGAGAAAGGATATGACTAGAGAGTTTCAGGTTTTCAATTTAAAAAAATACTTTTTTCCTGTAAAATTTGATAATAAAGCATTTTGGGTGTAGCTGTAAAAAGCAAATATTGATTAAATTAGTCTTTTTTCCTAGCATAGCAACTTCTTTTACCTTCTTAAATTTTTTTTTAATGCCGTTGTTATGATATAGTACAAAGCCATTCAGACAAAACAGCTTATGGCGTAGGTAGCAGTCCTTTGCTCAGCTGGTAGATAATTTGTAGCTATAATCCAGTTATAAACAGTATTGGGCTAATAAATGCAGTTCCCATCAACAATTGTTCTCATTATAAAAATTCACACTATAAGAGAGATGTATATTTATTCAAGAATAGCTCCTTGAGGGCAAAGATTGCATGTCCTGTTCATCTCTGTATCCTTGGCTTGTAGCTTGGGCCCTGGCTCATAATAGATGCTCAGTAAGGTTTCCTGAAAGAAAGCATGGAGGAATCTTTTGGGAATCTTGCCCTCCAGCTAGCATGGCCAGGAAAACTCACTGCATGTATATTTGGTTTCCGTCAGGCCAACAGTGGTCCCAGCACAAATGGCTGCCAGTTCTTCATCACCTGCTCTAAGTGTGATTGGCTGGATGGGAAGCATGTAGTGTTTGGTGAGTCCTGCTCCTGTCCCATAGTCCAGGCCCCCTTCGCCTGGAGTGGGACTTCCAGAGGAGCCAGCCCCCGAATTCTCATGCCAAGAGTGCATAACTGCTTTGGGTAATAGTAGGGAAGGTGAAAGTGGTGGGAAGTGGGGAGCATGTGTGGTTAGAGAACTGGAGGAAAGGATGAAGGGCCCATGTGATATAGTGTCACCACTTGGGTAATAAGTATGTCTGGGGGGAAACCTGGATGGTAGCACTGAAGAAATTCCACACAGAGGCAGGTGGTACAGTGGAGCTTTGAGATCTCTCAGACCTGGGTTTGAGCCCTGACTCTGCTACTTACTACCTGTGACCTTGGGCAAGCCATTTCACTTAGACTCAATCTGAATTTCCTGACATTAGTGCAAGGATCAAATGGGATAATGGCTAAGAATGGGCATTGGAAGTTAGAAAATGCTCTGCACATGAGAATAGTAAAGTCTAGCTCATATTCTTCCTACAGGGAAAATCATTGATGGACTTCTAGTGATGAGAAAAATTGAGGTGAGTCCTATTTTGATTGTCTCTTTCTCAGCCATCTGGTCTCGTATTACCTGGCTAGTGTCCAGGAGCTGGAGAACCATGAGTGGGCTCCAGTTTGTTAGGCCCAGTCTTCACTGCCTCCAGTGACATGGCCTCCCTCAGGAAAAGGGAGGGGAGACCACATGCCTCCCACGTTTTCTTTGCCTGTAAGTTAGCCTCTCTAGCACACACTGAGGTGTGGCCTCTGGTGGCCCCTTTACCTGCATGGTCAAATCCCACTCAGCATTGCAGTCAGGGTCCTTCATGGCCCAGTCCACTGTCTCCTCCATGTTCCAGTTGCAATGGGCTGCTACCTCTTTTCTAAATATGCCATACATGTCCCCACCTCTTGCTCCTTCAGCCCCTGAGCCTTTGCTCATGCTCTTTCCTCTCCCTGGCATGCTCTTCTCCTTTCTTTTCCTCTTGATGGGATCCCATTCATCCTTCTAGGCCTAGCTCAAATAATCCCCTGTTCTGTAAATCCTTCCCTGACCTCTTTGAGCAGCAGGTTAAATGCTTCTTCTGCCCTATGTACACTCTTTCTTATAACTTATTACATTGTTACATTTCACAGGTTTGATATTTTTTAAGTGTTGTATATCTTCTCTTTGATCTGTATTATGTGTTTTACCTGTCTGCTAGGACATGGACTGTTGTCACATCGGTCTCTGTGTCCTCAGTCCTTACACGGAGGCTGGCAGGCATCAGTAAATATTTGGTGAGTGTGTGTCTCAGTGGGTGAATCTCCACGGTGCTTTCTCTCCTAGAATGTTCCCACAGGCCCCAACAATAAGCCCAAGCTGCCAGTGGTGATCTCACAGTGTGGGGAGATGTAGTCCAGAGCAAGACTGAATCAGGTAAGTGTCTTCCTCTCCTGGTTAGGAGTCAGACCCCAGAGAAGGCAGCATGGTCTCGTGGAAAGAACTTGAGACTTGAAGTCATGGGATTGAGTTCATCTACTCTCTGTGTGACTTTGGAGAAGTCACTTCCCTTCTGAGCCTGTTTCCTCATTTGTCAAACGGAGATAATACTTTTATCTCCTAGGGTCATCATAAGGATCAAAAGGAAAGGGGTTATTAGGGCCTTTTACTTTCTACGACTTGGTAGTTTACACAGTATCAACCTGAAAACCATTAGGCATTTTCTGACAGCACTCTCAGACTATAATTCCATTCAGCAGTGCCACTAGAAAGACCTGGCTGCAGCCCTGGGTGACTTCCTGCTGGGACCAGCCTGAGCAGCCAGGAGACACACCTGTCATACTTCTCATCAGAACGGGTGCTGCAGTTCCAGGCCCTGGCTTTGTATCTGCCAGCCTTGTAAGCGAATGTGACACACTTCTCAGCCTACGTGGACTCACTTCCTGCCAATACTTGCCACTGCCTGCTCTGTGCTGGGCATCATGTGAGGCATGGAGACGGGGGCAAAGAATTGACAGATGCCTCTACCTTTCAGGAGCTTATGGGGAATATGTCACTTTCTCAGAGGTGATCGCTAGTACTATGAGTGCCATTGTTAACTATTGTAAGAGTTCAAGGGAGAAACTGATCCCTTCCAGCTAAGGTGGGGGGGAGGCGTGTTTTGCCCACCTTTCTTTCTTTCCCTTCTTTTTTTTTTTTTTTTTAACCTGCATAAAAATTGGAAGAATAGTACATTGATCACCCATATACCTTTCACCTAGATTCACCAGTGATTAACATTCTTGTTTTATCATTTTACTTTAACATGTTTTTTTCTTTGCCTTCTTCCCTCTCCTCCCATTCCCATCCCCTTTCCTCTTCTCTCCTGCTCTCCTTCCTCCCTTCCTTCCTTCTTTCCTCTCTTCCTTCCTTCCTTCCTCCCTTCCTTCCTTTCATCCTTTCCCATTTGAAAGTTGAAGACTTCTTGACACTTTACCCCTAAATACTTCAGCAAGCAACTCCTAAAAATAAAAATATCCTATATAACCACAATGATATTATCTAACATACACGTTCAGATTTCCCCAGTTGTCCACAAAGTAACCATTACAGCTCTTAAAATGATCTAATCAAGGTCTGCACATTTCATTTTGTTGTTTATTTTTAATTATAAAAGTAACATAATGTAATCTGGTGACAATTTTCACCCAAAACAGTTAAAGTCTCCCCACTTTGACATTCGCCCCCAATCCCACACCTCTCCCCAGAGGTAACTTCTTTATCAGTTTGGTGTACGTCCATCAGGGCTTCTCATTTGGGGACGTTTTGTTTTTCCTAAATGGCATCATACTATATTATTCATCATTTTTTTTCCACGTGGCATTATGTTGAAGACTTTTCCCCCTCTATCCATGTAAAACTACCTCATATTAAAAAAAACCTGATACATGCAATAAGATGTTTGTAGCATGTAATTTATTTTACCTTTCTCTTAATGATTTGAATAGTTATACATTGAGTCTTAGTTCTTTCTTTTACATGTTGTGACTATATTCTCCAGAATATATATTTTTTTTAAAAATTGGCAGTGTGTTGCTTATCTTAACTTTCGTGATATCCTTTGTTGAACAGCAGTTCTAAATTTTGATGAGGTCATAATTATCAGTCTTTTTTCCCTTAATGGCTTTTGTGTTTTGTCTTGTTAAACAAAGTCCTTACTACCTCAGATCATAATGTCTTCTGTATTTTTTCTAATATTTCTATAGTTTTGTTTGTGTACTTACAAAATTATCTAGAATTTGTTTTTCTGTACTCTGCCTTTTTTTCCAAGTAGAGATCTAGTCAAATACCAGACCATTTTAATGATTATACATACCTCTATCTGTGACTGACTTTGTGTTCACAGCATCTGGCACTTATAGGCCTTCAGTATAAATTTATTACAAGAGTTAATAGAGAGAATGTCAGGCATTTTAGGCAGAGAACTGGTGTGAGCACATGCTAAGGCAGGAATGCACAAGTGTGTGCTGGAAGCTACACGTGACCCTCTCTCTTGTCCAGCCAGATGGTCCCATCTCAGGCCCAGTTGACACCCTGAGCTTTCCTTTCTGCCAGTATTGGGGGACCCGATGGCTCAACCTGCTCTCCTCCCTCTCCCACTCATTTCTTTGCTGTAACTAAAGTTGAGCTCATAGGTCCTTTTCCTTCTAAAGATTGAACACTGATCGCTACTGGAGGACAGAAGATAATAAAAAGAATAAAGTTTAGAAATTCTTTGGGGCCTCTTTTCTGTATTTTTCTAAGTCCCTTACAGAAGGTTACTGGAAATCCTTGTTGGGGGTTTGATTTGTGAGGGTGGCGATCGTCAGCCTTCCTCGCCTCACCCACCAGCAAAGGTCATGTAAACCTTTGCCCCCAGGAAAGCCCCTCTTCTCAGCCTGCAACTCAAGCAGGACAGATTCCACAGGGGCCATTTGACATTGCAGAGGCCCTCTAGACCAGAACTGTCCAGTAGTCGGTCCTTTCTGTGATGGTGGGAATGTTCTATATCTGTGCTGTCCAATATGGTAGCTTCCACCCATGTGTGACAATTGAGTACTTGAAATGCAGCTGGTGTGACTAAAGGACTGAATTTTTATTTTATTTTATTATTTTATTTTATTTTAATTAAATTTAAAGAGCCACATGTAGTTGCTCCAATTAGTCTCCTAACCCTGACTTGCTCAGAACTGAATCTCTCATAGCTAATACATAGGGACAATATAATAAAAGCAGTTATGTATTGAATACTTCTGGTGCTCAAATATTGAGCTAAGAATTTTACTTGAATTATCTCATTTAACTCTACCAAAAATTTCTATCATAGGTTTTAAGGTGTTAGGGAATCTAGGTGGCAGTCTGACATCAAGGGGTTCCACAGATAGGTGCCCTACTTTGGGTTTCTGAGTACTGGGACTGGGGAGAAAGTAAGACAAAGAGTAGATTCAGTCCTCTGGGGAGCAGGAGAATTTATCCCATCATTTTTCTTCCCACCTATAAAGTTACAAGTATCTCTAATTCTTACAAGAACACTTCGGATCCCTCAGGTTGTTTGGGGCAGAATAATGGTTGACGTCCTCTACAGATGATGTTTTCAAGCCCTATTGGGCAGTAGTTCTCAAACTTGAATGTGCATATGCATCATCAAGAGATCTTGTTAAAATGCTGGTTCTGATTCAGTGGGTCTGGATATGGAACCTGAGATTTTGCATTTCTAACCAGCTCTCAGGTGATGCTGATGCTGACTTTGAGTGGCAAGGCTACAGGGGAATACCACAATCTTTTAATTGAGAACCTGCTATATTCCAATCAGAAAAGACCCAGGAGGAGATAATCTCTTGGTGGCACTGGTCCAGCAGGAATCTACTGCATTCAAATAAAGAAATCACCTGCTCATGCATCTGAGGCCTCAGTCCGAGGCACTGGAAACAGAAGAAGACAGGAAGGAAATAGAAGACCGGTGGGGTCACTTGGTCAACTGTACCTTCCTGGGAAGCACTTTCTTCCAGAACTCTTTTATGTTTTGCCTCAGGTCCTGACTGGTTTGAGTGAAGACAAAGTTATCTGTACAGCTCTAGATGTAGAAACCTTGGTTTATCTCAGTGGACCCTGTGAAAGTTTTTTATGATGAATTTGGTTAGGTATAGGTAAACAAGCCTTGGCCCTCAGGATTCTGCTGTAGTCTAAACTGGGTTCTTTGCTGCTTACAACCACAGGGGTCTGGTGGAACCTCTGTTTTGAAAGTCTGAGAGTCTCATTGAACAGGGAGTGGCTGTGAGCTCTGGCAGCCCCACTAGTCTGAATTGCTGCTCCTCTCTGTGATCCCCAAACCTGGTGCTTGTCTCAAACAGTAGGAAGCTTTCTTTCGTTCATTGTTTCCCAAATTTCCCTAAAGATAAGAATCATTTGGGGCATTTGTTAAACCTACTAATTCCCAGATCCCTCCCCTGGAGAGTTTGATTGAGTTTGAGGTAGGACCCAGGATGCTCTGTTTGCAAGAAGCATCTCTGATGCTGCTTATTAGAGAAATGTGGGTAGCACTGCCTCCGGGGGGGGGGTGGTGCTAGGATGAATATCTTTTAACATTTGCATCTTAGGAACAAATAAATAATTAACGCAACACATAATTTTACAGTTGTTATAGCTTACAGTGAGGCATTATTGAAGTACGAATAGTGATTAGGTTAAAAATTGTGCCTGTGGATGGTGGCTACAGTAACAGTTAGGAAACACTGTCCCGCATTCTGGGATTACCTGTAGATGTGGTACATTCCTGTAGAGGAAGATTATGAAAGATATGTTGGTGGCATGTGGGCTGGTCCTTCATTCATTCTACAACTAAGCACTAGTTAAGATAGGTCCCGTGCTGCATATGAGGCTACAGATTGGAAAAACCCAGTTCCTGCCTTCAAAGAACTCACAGTCTTTTGGGGAAACTGACAGTTACAGTACAATAAAGCACTGGACTGCAGGGTTTTAGACCACATAAGGAAAGAGTGAATGCCTGTGTCTGCCTGGAGTGGTTTGGGAAGACTGCAGGATAGAGGATGCTTCAGCTGAGTACATGAAAGGATAGAACTTACTAGGTGGCTAAAAGTGGGGAGGACATTCCAGGCAGAGGGAGCAGCATGAACAAAGGCACAAAAGGAAGAAACAGCAGGAAGTATAAGGGAGACTGCAAATAATCCCATATGGCCAAAGCAGGAAGGTATGAAAGGCAAATGGTAAGAGGCAAGGCTGGAGGAGGCCAGGGCCAGGGGTGAGAACCAGTGCACGCTGAGGTTCGGATGTTATCTTGACGGTGGGGATGGGCTTCAGGCAGTATGTACATTTTTCCCCCTGGGGCGAGAGTCCACTGTTCTCCTGGGATTCTCAAAAGGGGACCTGACCCACCAAAAAGAACCAGGCCAGTAGGAGCCACTGAAGAGTTTTGAGCAGGAGAATATTGTGATTGAATTTTTTTGTTCAGAAGCTGATTGTGGCAGCAGTGTGGAGGAGGGGCTGGAGGCCGGTGAGGTATCCATGCAGAGTCCAGGCGAGAGAAAAGAGGTTCCCGTGAAATATGGGTCTAGGGAGCACCAGAGGTTTGGCAGCAAAAATCTCCATGCCTGCTGGGTGTGTGACACTGTTTGTCCCCTGCCCTCAGAGTCACAGGCCCTGCCAGCTGAAAAGGGAGGGGGCAGGGGAGAATATCTGGCTTCATTCCAGTACGGTCCAGTGCAAAGGCACAGCTCCCAGTGTTGTAACCAGGTCTTACACGTCGAGGTACATCGTGTCAATGGAATACTATATTGCCTTAGAAAGAACAAAGTAGATCTGTATGTGCTGGCAGGATCTCTAAGGTAAATCAGGTGACCAAGTCAAGATGTAGTACATCGTGTAAGCATGATGCTATTTATTTTGAATAACTATTTCAGAAATTACGGTGGTGATCTATAGCCGACTGTTAATAATGGTTACCTCTGTGGAGTAGAGATTGCAAAGAGACTCTTTCCAGTTTATATTGCCCTGTATATGCTTAATTTTCTACATTGAGCATGTATCTTATAACAGAAATACATACTGTATATATATAGTTTTAATTTTTTTTTTAATTTTTTTCCCCCAAAGCCCCAGTAGATAGTTGTATGTCATAGCTGCACATTCTTCTAGTTGCTGTATGTGGGACGCGGCCTCAGCATGGCCGGAGAAGCGGTGCGTCGGTGCGCGCCCAGGATCCGAACCCGGGCCGCCAGTAGCGGAGCGCGTGCACTTAACCGCTAAGCCACGGGGCCGGCCCTATATAGTTTTAATTAATCCTACTTCCCTCCCAGCCCCTCCGAGGAGCATGTGGTTAACATCAGTTTGTGAATCATTCCCTGGTCCCTCTATCTTCTCCTCCCAGGTGTAGGCACACTCAGTGGTCCCCTCCTGGGTGCTCCCACAGTACTTGGTTCATCTCTCTATTAGAGCATTTAACACAGTGTATCACAAATGTGTTGGTCTGGTTTTCTCTAGACTGAGAACGCTTTGAGGCAGGGACCATGCTGACTATCACAGTGCCTGGTCTATGACAGAGCTTATGGAGCACCGTGCAACTTATAAAGGGCATTTATACATTTTTATACATTCTGCTCGAGGCCCAGGGCTAAACTTCTGTCTGAGCCTGCAGTGCAACACCAGGACTCACTGTCCTCTGGAGGAAGGGTGTGGCCACATTTGGGGGGAGGGGACAGTAGTATCTGAGTGTGCGCACCCTGTTCTTTTAGTACAGCTAACTCCAAGGCCATAACAGAGGGTGTGGCCTTTCCCTTCTCTGTAACCCTGGAACCAAAACCTGCAAGGAAGAAGGATTGCTCTTTATTCTAGAGTGCCACAGAGAGCCATCTTAAGGTCTGGCAAAAAGCACACATACTTTGGAACCAAATAGCCCAGAAAGTCCCAACACTGTCAAGCCTTTAAATCCCTTGGGTCCCTAGTTTTCTCCTTTGCATAATTACAGATAATATATAGTACACAGAATTGTGAAGGGTAAATAATAAATGAGATAATAGGCTTAGCCATAAATGTTAGTTTCTTTCTTAGTTCTTGTGTTATATGCCTGTCACCTTTGCTCTGGGGAACCAAAAGTCTGGCCTATGGCAAGAAACAGACTGGTTCTGCTCTTTTGGGAAAAGAAGATCAGGAGGGTAGAAAATAGCGGGAGTATTGTCTCTCGGGAAATGTCCCTTTCCAGTTCCTCAGAGCTGATTCTCTCTGCCATCCCTCACTGACTTCCCCGTCTCTGCCATTGTAGGCTTTCCCTTCTCTGGGTGATGCTCTTGAGTATGATAATCTGGACTGGCCTGGCCCCTGTGTTTGCTTCCCTGCCTGCTGCTGCCCTATTTGATCAAGAGACTCTCGAAGTGTCACAGATCCAGAACCCAAGATTTTCTAAGTTTTCAACTGTAAATAAAGTTTGTTTTTTGGTTTGGTATGTGTGTTGTTTGTAAATGGTTGTAACGCTAGCCCCGCCTCCTCACGCCTTAGCTTCGGCCAGGAGGACTGGCTCTCCCCAGAGGCCAGCATGGACCAGAGCCAGGCCCTGCTGTGTATCTGTGATGCTTCAGATGTACAAGCAGCTGTAGCAGTCCCCTCTCAGGTTCAGCTGATTGGGTAAGAAGTGGAAGCCCCAGGGTCTTAGAGCACTATTTATTCCAAGGATGTTGCTATTGGGTTCAGTTTGGTTGGTTCTGGAGGCTGGGGGAAAAGGGTCACTAACTTGGGATATTTTTAAGACCATTTGGTAGAATGTATCTTGATCATGATGAAGTGGGAATAATTTAGTCAAAAGTCTTGGTTTGAATCTGGGGTCATTTTTTAAACTAAACAGCTGAGGTCTTGAGAAGTTCACTTCCCCTTTCAAAGCCCCAGTTTCCTCATCTATAAAATGGCGATAATCATACCTGTCTACTTCATAGCATTGTTGAAAGAGTCAAATAAAAGAATGCAAATGAAGGTAACTTGTAAACAGTAACATGCCTTGGAAAATGCTTGTTTTGAAAGGAAATAACCCAACATGAAAAGATCCCACTGAGTATACTGTTTAAGAGTTACGTAAAGAGAGTTCTCTGGTATTTTTTTCATGAAGCAGTTTCTGTGTTATCCCATTTCTACTTTCTTTCTCCTGACTCATGGACGACAGGGATGACTCCTAACTACTGGCTGCAGGCAACTGCAGCGGCAGAGGTAGCAGAGAGCTAAATCCTATGACAGAATGGAACCTGGTTAAAGGTGCCATTTCAGTGTATTGGGGGACAAGGGAGATGGCAAGACATACAAGGGCCCTACAGTATAGATAATTGCAACTCTGTAGCTAAGTAAACTGGGTTCAGGGGACACAGTGAAGAAAGGACTGTGATCTAGTGGAGTGGAGATCTTCAGGTGACTAGACAGGGTGGAATTATAAAGAGAGAGGAAGGAGGATGAGCAGCTAGGATCCTGAGCTGACATTCTTGTGATGGGCCATTTTAATTGAATTCAGTTACACTTGGCATCTGCATTCTATGCCAGTCTCTATCCCTGGGTACTGGAACTGCAAAGATGGGTAAGATGTGGCCCATGCTTGTAACAGGAGATAGGCACAGTTTCAATTCAATGTGGTGAGTAATAGAATGGGAGCCCTTGTGAGGGCAGGAAATTTTTTTGTTGTTGTTTTTCTGCTGTGTCCCCAGCACCTGGAAGAGGTAAGTATCCAGTCCCTAGTAAGTGCTCAATAAATATTTGTTGCATGGTATGTGCAAGATGCTATAGGAGCGGAGTGGAGAGACTGGGAGTGAGAGGAAGAGGTAACATTACAGGTAAGTATTGACAGATCGGTTGGAATTAGCCAGGAGATAAGGGTGGGGAGGGCTTTCCAGGAAGAGGGAACTATGTTCTTGGGCCAGAGTCTATTAGAGATGGGGGACGAGGTGAAAGTTATTTTGCAAAGGAGATATGGGAATGAACCTCCTTGCCTTTCACATCACTTAAAGGCAGGCACTGGAGTTGTCTTATTATTCTGGGCAATGTGAGCTCTCAGGGTGGCAGGGGGACTAGCAGAACTACGGAGTGGAGAGCTCCCATCTTGGAACAGGAGATGAATTTTGACATGAACTGTTTCTCCTCTAGTGCTTCAGTGCCGTCACTGCAGTGGTACAGATGTGGTTACAAGGAAACTCTACATTCCGCCCCCCCCTTTTTTTGTGTGAGGAAGATCAGCCCTGAGCTAACATCCGTGCTAATCCTCCTCTTTTTGCTGGGGAAGACCGGCTCTGAGCTAACATCTATTGCCAATCCTCCTCCTTTTTTTTCCCCAAAGCCCCAGTAGATAGTTGTATGTCATGGTTGCACATCCTTCTAGTTGCTGTATGTGGGACGAGGCTTCAGCATGGCCGGAGAAGCGGTGCGTCGCTGCGCGCCCGGGATCCAAACCTGGGCCGCCAGTAGCGGAGCGTGTACACTTAACCGCTAAGCCACAGGGCCGGCCCTGGAAACTAGTTTCTTAAATGGCTCATCTTCACGCTCACTGAGCATGGAGAGGTTAGTGAAGTAATTGGATGAGTAGACAATGATACTTTTAAGTAACATTTTAAAAACAAATGTTACAGAATTTATATTTCTGCTTGAGAAGCCATCCCTTCAAAGCAGTTCCTTAGGGAAGGTTGCTCACTTATTCTCAGAGGTGCTGCTGCTATTGTTCTCTGTCTTTGTGACTCCACTTTGGGAAAAAGCTCTCAAGCCTATAGGGCACGTGTTTAAATGTCCTCAGTGTTAGCAGAACTGCCTTTTTTTTTTTGTGAGGAAGATCAGCCCTGAGCTAACATCCGTGCCAATCCTCCTCTTTTTGCTGAGGAAGACCGGCCCTGAGCTAACATCTATTGCCAGTCCTCCTCCTTTTTTTCCCCTTTTTCTCCCCAAAGCCCCAGGAGATAGATGTATGTCATTGTTGCACATTCTTCTAGTTGCTGTATGTGGGACGCTGCCCCCGCATGGCCGGACAAGCGGTGCATCGGTGTGCGCCCGGGATCGGAAGCCGGGCTGCCAGCAGCGGAGTGTGCGCACCCAACCGCTAAGCCACGGGGCTGGCCCAGAAGTGCCTTTTGGGGAAACTTTTTTTTTTTTTTAAAGATTTTATTTATTTATTTATTTTTCCCCCCAAAGCCCCAGTAGATAGTTGTGTCATAGCTGCACATCCTTGTAGTTGCTGTATGTGGGACGCGGCCTCAGCATGGCCAGAGAAGTGGTGCATCGGTGCGCGCCTGGGATCCGAACCCGGGTCGCCAGCAGTGGAGCGCGCTCACTTAACCGCTAAGCCACGGGGCTGGCCCTGAGGAAACATTTTCTTCACAGTCAAAAGTCATTTGGAGCTGGAGCAGATGAATAGCAGCTCTAGAATCTACCTATTTCTCTCCATACACACTGTTGCTGCAAGCATTTTTCACCTGAATTACTGGTGCAGCTGCCCAGATGACCTCTCTGCTGCCAGTACTTTCTTCTCCAATCCATTTTCTACACCGTCATTCATTTAATAAATGTTATTAAGATATTGTGTGTCAGATACTATGCTAGATGCTGCAGGAACTCACAGCCCGGCAGGGAAGATTTAATTAGTGCAATACAGTGTGTTAGGATAGGAGGGTCTCCTGGCCTAGTAACATCTGAGGCCGGACCGAAAGGATGAAGAGTCAAGCAGGAGAAGAAGGGAGGAAGGAGAGTGTTCTAAGTAGAGGGAGTACGAGGTGACACCCAAAGGAAGCAATGGCTAAAAGATCACCTGGAAGGTTGGACAAGGAATGGGAAAGAAGAATGGGAGGTAAGCATAGAGAAGTCACATAGTCCTATAAAGCACGTTAAAGAATTTGGACAATCCTAAGGGTAGTGGTAGTCACTGAAAGATTTTTAACAAAGACAGTGTCATGATCAGATTTTTTCAAAGGAACACTCTGGGTGTTATGGGGGGGAATATTAGAGTAAGAGGTAGAGAGACTGGCTAGGTGGCCACAGCAAACTACATTTGGCAGGCCAGATCTCACTCCCAGTTTTTCAATGGCTCAAGAACTAAGAATAAGAATGGTTTCTAAATGTTTATAGTTGAGAAAAATCTAAAGAAGAGTATTTTGTGACATGTAAAAATTATATGAAATTCAAATTTCAGTGTCCATAAATAAAAATTTTTGGAACACAGGTGCACTTGTTTACTGACTGTGTGTGGCTGCTTTCAGGCTCTAAAGTTGAGTGGTTGAGACAGAATCATCTGGCCTGCAAAGCTTAAAATGTTTACTCTGTAGCCAGTACAGAGGTGTGCTCTAAGCCATAGCTGATGATAGCCTACACTAGAGTAGTGGCAGTGGGAATGGAGAGGCTCTGGATTGGCAGTTAGAGATTTTTAGGACTGATTCAGAGGGACTTTAGGAGGTGGAATTGACAGACCTAGATGATACTGATAGGGTAAGGACTACTGCACTCGCCTCCGTTTTTCCCTACTTCTGTTTTTGCTCCTCTACAACCCATTCACCACTCTGTAGCCATTAAAAAAAAAAAAATGCCACTCCCTACTTACAACTCTACCCTTCTCACTATTGCCCTTAGGATAAGGGCATATTTCAAATAAAATGTTCCTAATCGGACCCTGCCTACCTCTATAATCCAGTGTCTTCATTCTCGTTTTATTGGATTACGTTGCCTGCATTGCCCACCTCTTGCTTCTAGCCTTTGCATAAACCCGCAAGTGCCTGGAGTCAGCACTCCACCTTCCACCCACCTCCACTCCCAAAATACTTGGTGCTTTTGCAGCGCTGGAGTGTTTAGAGTGTTTGGTTTTTAAATTTCGGCCTTCATCTCTAGACTGAATTTAAGAAGGCAGAAACTACTGGCGAACTAGTCCATTCCCAGCAGATAGTAGAGCTTAGTAAAGACGAATGAAGGTGGAGGACTTGAGCTACATCAGGTGGCAGCCTCAATTATAAATCGTTTGTGAGACGTGGACAGTAATCCCTATTTCACAGGGTTGTTGTAAGGATAAAATGCAAGAAAAATGCCTCAATTGCTCAGTAAATGTGAGCTGAAATTAAATCTGATTTGTGGGCAATACAAAAGGAGATGAATACTTAGCTAGAAGTCCTTATATGCCTGGTAAGATGGATCCGAAGGCAGGCCCCCATGGAGTACACCCCAGCCCTCCACCCTAAATACGCTGAGCAGCGGCGGCCTGAGAGCCTGCGTAGTCCCTCCGTGGTGACTGCTCCGCCGAAAACGGACGCTCTTTGAATGCATACGGTTAAGTCTGTTCCAGAAACCCTCGGCTGTGCCGCGAGTACACGGCCATTGTAGAAAAGGCGGCTCTATCCGCGGTAATGGTCTGAGGTCACAAGGACCATATTTGGAGCAGGGAGGGAGGCCTTCTCTCCACATGGGCCTGAGGGGTAGTCGGGCCCCCTTCCAAGCGCCCGGGTCAGGCCGGGTAGTCGCGGCTCAAGCGTCTCGCCGTGCCTTTCTTTCGGCTAGGGCACAACCCTGGACGGGGGGACCCTCCCTCCCAGGCTGCAGCCTCGTGAAAGTCACGTTCTCTCTACCCGTCCTCTCGGGCACTCTATGGTTCTCGTGGTGACTCTACTCTAATTCTAGTTCCGGTCTCTATGGCGGCGGCGGAGGCAGGAACGGTTGTAGGTCGGCCGAATTAGCCGCCTAAGGGCCAATGAGAGTGGAGGAGTGATAAAGTATCAGCCAGTAGGAGTCAGGAATTGGGGTCAGGTGGTGAGATTGACAGTACTGTTGGCCAGTGAACGATGATTAGGGCGGGTCGATCGCAGGGCTTATCCCGCCCGTCCCGCCATTCTCGCTAGTTCGATCGGTAGCGGGAGCGGAGAGCGGACCCCAGAGAGCCCTGAGCAGCCCCACCGCCGCCGCCGGCCTAGTTACCATCACACCCCGGGAGGAGCCGCAGCTGCCGCAGCCGGCCCCAGTCACCATCACCGCAACCATGAGCAGCGAGGCCGAGACCCAGCAGCCGCCTACCGCCCCCCCCGCCGCCCCCGCCCTCAGCGCTGCCGACACCAAGCCCGGCACCACGGGCAGCGGCGCAGGGAGCGGTGGCCCGGGCGGCCTCACATCGGCGGCGCCTGCCGGCGGGGACAAGAAGGTCATCGGTGAGGGCCGCGCGGGGACGGGGGTGGGGCCGGAGGGCCGCCTGGCGGCGGAACCGTTACCCGAGCGGGGCGAGCCGGCGCGCGGCCGGGGACCGAGTCGGCGGCGCGCGGCCGCCCCTCCCCCAGCCCCCCGCGCCCTCGCGGACGCCGGCCCTCCCGCCCGGTCCGCGTGCCCGGCGGCCGCGCGCCGCCCCCGCGCCCCCGCCCCTCCCCCGGGCGGCCGCGCGCCCGGCCGCGTGTGCGGCGGGGTCCTCCGCTGGGCGCCCGCCGGCCGCGTGCGCTCGGCCCGCTCGCCGTTGTTCGTCCCCACCCGCTGCTTCCGCGTGCGCCCGGAGGGCGCGGCGCCGCCTACGCAGGCCGGGTGGGCCGGGCCGCTTCCCCTTCCTCACTTGCCCGGCGTCGGCCCCGGGCTGCCGGCCGCGCGGCCTCGGCTCACCCACGTGCGCGGGGCCGGCGCGCCCCGAGCGGAGCAGGCTGTCGGGCGGCGGGGAGCGCGGGAGGGACCGGATGCCGAAGCGTGGCGGTTCAAAAAAAGGCTGCCTGGTAATCGTCGGGTTTTTTCTTTCCCCCCTCTCTCCAGCAACGAAGGTTTTGGGAACAGTAAAATGGTTCAATGTAAGGAACGGATATGGTTTCATCAACAGGTGAGCTGACGGCCGCTGAAGCCTCGGTCCTCCATCTGCATGCTGTGCCCCGTCTGGAGGCTTTGCGGGCTGGGGATGGTGAGCAGGCGTGAGGTTGCCACTTCTGGTGTAGTTAGTGTGATTTTTGTTTCCTTTGATGACTGAAGGGATTAGTGATCTGGAGATTGTCTTTGTTTTGCAGCTAAGTGCTCATCTGTAGCTTAAAAGGCTTCTTATGGTACAAAGCAATTTAAAAGGCGAGTGGAGTGAGTGAGCCTTCTAACAGGGCAAACGGAGGAAACGAAGATTTAATATAGTTCTGTTAGGCCTGGGCCCACCCCGTTTTTATCTTCGTCATCGTTTTATGCGTTATTAAAATTGGTGTTAGAAAATGTGACTCACTAATTAGTATATAGGTTGATTATAGCCTGTTCCCCTTTGGAGGTAACGTGATTTGACGGTACAAGTATGTGGAATCTCGTCACCGTGACCATCAAGTTACACTGCCTTTGTTTTAACGTTTGTGTATATGCTGTCTTGAATGCCTCAGATAAATTTCATGTTAGGACTACTTTGACAACAGAGTTGTTTTTATTTCCTCGTAGAGTATTACATCTGGAAGAAAATGGCCTTTTCTTCTCTCAATTTTTATTTTTTCTAATTCTTGTTTTAAAGTCCTGTTATGTGAATTTTAAAGCTTTGGCTGTAGATTATTAGAGTGGCCTTCCTCCGTGATAACGTCGTTCTTCCTATATGAATGCGAAGCTACAGCTACGTGTGTGGGATTAATCCTTAGAACTGGTTGTAGCAGTGATGGCGATGCGCAGCAGACTCCCAGTACTCCTCGGTGTCTCCCTTGTGAGCCGGGCACCGTTTTCAAGATGGCTGCCAGGGCTGGTAGCAGTTACACGGTGCAGAGCACCGTGTGTGCTGGTAGTAACACTGTGGGCCCTACAGGTGTGATACCGCCGTGTCAGCGTTTTCCTTCTTCTGTCCTTACTTTAGAAGGCATTAAACAACTAGATGTTTGAAAGAACAAGGCTAAGTAGTAATACCAAATGTTTGTGAAATGCATAACTGCTGCAGGAAACCAAATGGGCAAGATCAAGCTTAAAGACAGGCATAATTGGCTGATGAAAACTGTTCGTTATTCAACCATGAAGTATTAAAGGAAAAGCAATTGTAAGCATTTGATGGCCTGTTTTCTGCGTTTGCAGTTATGGGGAAACATTTTGTTTCTTCCAGAATCTTTAGGAATTTTCCATCTGTTCTTACAGTGTCTACTTTTGTGACAAGCCCAAAGCTACGTTTTTCATGATTTTTGATAATGAGTTGTTAGTTGGGAACAAAAGGAACACTTTGGTGCTTATATTTGGCCACTTTTTAGTTGATTGATGGTTAGTGTCAGTTAGTATTACCATCTTACTCTGATTCTCCTTCCTGGCCTAACCCTTAAACCAGTGGTTTTCAAATTTAAGTGTGCTTACCTCAAAAAGATGTTAAAAGTGCAAATTCCTGAATTCTGCCTTCCTAGCTTGGATTCACTGGGTTTGGGGTACATTTTTAACAAGAATTCCAGGTGATTATGACTTGTGAACCATACTTTGAAAACCATTGCATTTAATCCTTGACCCAATATGATAGGATGTTGCTGGTGTGCACGTTGGAAGGGTCTGTAACTTGCAGCTTTTTCAGTGGTTAGATTGTAGTTTATTTATGATTTAAAAAGTGTAGTATGTGCCTTCTGTTTTGCTGCATTTAGTTAAATGGACATAGGTTATAATATTTTTGAAGCGAATAGTTGATGATATTCCTGATAAGAATAGTTCCTTACGTATTCCGTTTTTATTCTGTGAGGTACCATTCCTTGAATATCTTTGTTCTGGCTTGCAATCAACTCAGTTGGTCATCTTCCAGGGCAAGTTAAACTTAAATTTAAATTGGCTTTTGATGATCCTTTGTTCGGACTGTCCTAACCTCAACTGGTCTGTCACGTTTACTTGTTCAGATGTGCTTTATATTTCTAAACTGGTCGTTTCCGTAATCTTGAGAGTTTTTGAATTAAGATACAGTAAAATCTGATGGCAATTAAGTCCAGGAGAAGTTTGCCTTGATTAAGGGAAAATGTATTGATTCCCTTGATTAAGGGAAAAGAACTACAGTTCTGGAAGCTAGCAGTTGGTTCAGTATGGAGACAGGGCTGGAGGCACCAAGCTCTCCTGAAAGGGGGGTGGCTGGGAAGGGGGGTGGGTATGTCTCTTATAAAGGAGAAGATGCAATGTTTGGGATGATTACTGTGACACTAATTTTAAGGTTGTGATTCTATGAGTTATATATTCTAGGTTTTTAAGAGTTTTTTAATTAAAGTAGATTTTTTAATGTAAATTTCTTGCCTTCACAGAAATGTATTTTCATTGTAAACATTTATTTCAGTCTAAATTATTACCTGTAATAATTGTTACAGCCCTGGTAGAATTGTTTTTTAAAGAATTTTCTTTTGGTAGTTTTATTGTGCAAAAGGTGCTAAATAAGAGCATAGGGCTTTTTAACACAGCGAAAATTTTGGCTTTATTTTCTTAGGCTATGTAATCTAGGAATTTTAAGAAATTCATTGTCATTCCTTTGTGTCCTGCGTCTGCAAAAGGTAATTGGATTATGTGACTAGAGGGGGTTTATTAGCGCCCCCCCCCCCCCAAATTACTATTGAATATGTCCCTGGAAGGATGCCACAGGGGTTAGTGGTTTGGGGGTTTGATTCTCTGCTTTTTAAACCTGGAAACCGGATTTTGTCTTTTGCTTCCAGCTGTTGAGGATTAATCCATGCTCACCAGATTCATGAAAGGTTGGCATGAATCAGTAACAACTTCACATTTCAATGGGGCATGTATCTTTTATAGTGACCAGAAGAGGAGTACTTTTCTGTTCTCCAGAGTACTTAAAATGCTAAATTAATCATTCTGAGGTTTTGGGGGGGGCAAGGAATTTGGAGCAAAGAGACTCAAATAGAGCAGAGATCACAAACTGGTGGCCTACTAGTTAAATCTACCCCCAGGTGTTTTGTTTGGACAATACAATGTCTTAAAAAGAATAGGAATTGGTCACTAACGTTTAAAATTCAGGAGATAACACCAAAAATATCCAGATTATCTTTTTTTTTTTTAAGGTCTGACATTTAGCTTTGGGGCCTGTAGTCCCATCTAAATAAACATCAGCTGGCCATGAGTATTATTACCACTTCTAAATGGGCCACACATTCTCTTTTTTACCACAGTTTGTCAGGCTTAGTGTTCTCCTGTTGTTGACTTCTCTTCCTGCTTGACCTCTGTATATGCATTTGAGTTTATTACCCATGGTTTAGGAAGATGTGTAATAAGCCAAGCCAGGGAAAGGCTTAGCTATCCCTCGTTACAAAAATACTTAGTCATGGCTGTCAAGTTCAGTCTCCCTTTCGGGGGAGGCCGCCCTTTTGGGGATTCCATGTGTATATAACTGATAAAGGTGATTTCCTTTCACACATGGTGGTAAAAGTAGCTAATGTTAATCAAGTACGTGTGCCAGGCATTGTTGTAAATGCTCTAAGTGAACGAATTCACGTAATCCTCAAGACCTTATGTGTGGGTGCTGGTCTGAGGCACCGAGAGGTTGGGTAAGCTTGCCCCAGGAAGCGTAGTGAGTGCCTTGCGGAGGTAAGGTTTGAACTCAGTTTTCTGACTCTGGAGTTTGTGTTCACTACCTAATATTATACTGTCTCTGAAAGTAGACCCTGGTCATCTTCAAATTGATTGTTGTCCACATTGTTACGGATAATTTCTTAGGGTGGATAGTCTTAGCTGTTGAAAGATTTCCAGCATGTCACTGAAGCTCTTATGTGCTGACTGCTAGTTCCCCAGATTTGAAAAGCTTTCTACTTCTCACTGCCTATTTCACGTAGTTAGGGGTTGCTCTGATAGTTCCAGTTCATCGTCTAGAGTGGCTTTACTAATTAAAGGACTTGCTTAATAGCTAATATTGGGAGGCAATTAAAGAATTAAAGGAGGAGGGAACCTTAGACCTATATCTCACTTCTGAATCTTTTTACTTCTGTTTTTATGTGGCTTGCGATTTGAGAATGGGTTTTGCCTTTTTAAAGGGTTGTTAAAAAAAAGAATATGCAAAGCCTAAAATACTATCTGGTTCTTTAAAGTTTGTAGACCTGTGGAAAGATGATCGCCGAGTCTCTTGGGCTGTTAAAGTCAGACTGATCTAAGTCATAGATGTCATGGGTCATCTACAACGTAATTGACTAAATGCTGTCACACTGGGGAAGGCTTAAAGACTCGGTGGTGTAGTACTAAGGAAGGAATGGGGGAGGAAGGAGGCATAAAAAGGTACTTTAGTAGTCCCCAAGTCATGATGTGTCACTGGCAGTCTTAAAAAAGCACTATGTATTGGTTGGCTTTTTCAGAACTGGGTCCAAGTCTTAAGACAATGACTTGGGCACTTTAGGATTGAATTTATATGCTGGTTATGTTAGCCACTGATCGTAAGTTGGCTGGAAGTCATCTATGTTCACCAAATCACTGATATGTAAAATCTTTTCATCTTAAAATCTCCTAGAATAGAGAACTAGTGTGTTCACCTTCTGTTTCCCTAGTACTGGGTCAGTGGTTGCTGAGTTTCCTATGCTCCAGTCTTGGCCTTTGGAACCGTCTACAGTCTAGTTCACCTAAGATAGAATGGTAGGAAAGAGTGTAAGAAATGAGAGTATGTCTGGTGGGTGTGAGGAGTGTTCAATAGAGGAAAAAAGGTAAGCGGAGTTTGTGATCTTAGAGCCGTCTTCCGGACTTGGTGTATGGATGCCTTGGGTTCTGGAGCCTATAGATAGTAAATCCTGGAATTTGTGTTTATAATTATAGGATCATACGTTTATGCAGTTGGGCAAGGTAGGCTGTTAGAATGGCTTGGTGTGGCAGTCTGCAACAAGGTAATAGCGTAAGAGCACTCAGTTGTGGATGGATGAGCCTACGTGTGGTAGGTCTCGCTTGAGGCAATGCTGTGGATTGGCTAAGAACTTATCCTAAAATTTAAGGATATCTTTTTAGTCTGGATATATTTAGTAATAGAGGAGGTTAGTGCTGGCTACATGTTTTTACCTTCTTTGTACTAGATTAGGAACTCTTGAAGAGATGTCCATTTTCTTTAAATCCCAGCAGGGTTTCTTCCTCTTTCTTTAACAGTATCCCCTTTTTTCTTCAGCCCCTTGCTATGTGACTCCTTTTTCCTTGAAGTCAGAACTGTGTCCTCATTGGGTGAATAAGAACAATGCCATATTTCTAGGTAGGTGAGAAAACCTGCCAAGTGTGGTTTTTTTTTTGAGGAAGATCAGCCCTGAGCTAACATCCGTGCAATCCTCCTCTTTGCCGAGGAAGACGGGCCCTGAGCTAACATCTGTTGCCAGTCCTCCTCCTTTTTTTCCCCAAAGCCCCAGTAGATAGTTGTATGTCATAGTTGCACATCCTTCTAGTTGCTGCATGTGGGACGCCACCTCAGCATGGCCAGACAAGCGGTGTGTCAGTGCGCGCCCAGGATCTGAACCTGGGCCGCCAGTAGTGAAGCGAGCACACTTAACTGCTAAGCCACGGGGCTGGCCCCCCCAAGTGTGTTTTTCCTTAAAAAATTGACAGTAGTATAATGTCCTTATTAACAAGAGGTAGAGTAGAGTACAGCAGGAAGAGTACACTTGGCTGCAGGAGACTGGGAGTACTGGTGTGTGATACATGGAATGACACGGGATATTGTAGACCCATGCTGTCCAACATAGTAGCCATCAGACACATGTCTGAGCACTTGAAATTTGGCCAGTGCACCTGAAAAACTGAATTTTTAATTCTAATTAGTATCTTAAAACTGATAATTTAGTGTTTGTTTTGAACCACTTTTTGAACAGCTTGAGTATGTGAATCTAATTTTCAGAAATGTAAAATACTTCAGTTTTAATATTATAGATGTTGAAATAATTTTACCTGTTTTTACTTATTATGGCTACTAGAAAATGAGCTTAGATATTTGGCTTGTATTTTATTTCTATTGGACAGCTGTTCTGGACATCACACTGCAAGTAAAATAACTGTTTGAAGTGGCAGCAGTATGGATAGGCTTACATTGGATTATAGTGTGGCCTTCACTGGGTTTAAAAAAAATAATTAGTGAACATTTAATAGGTAAGTGCTGTTAGCCCCACTTAACAAGTAAGGCAACTTGCCTAAGATCATGTAAGTACTAATGGGATAGCGAGGATTCCAATTCTGGCTCCAGTGGTTGTAGTAAGAAGTGCTAAACCACTGCTTTATATACCACCTGCCCCCCCCCTCTGATTAGTATGGCTTAACATAATATGATATGCAGAAAACCATATTTGGTAATTCAGCTGCTGCACTGGGTTGAATGGTGGTGGCCTTCTAGATTGAAATCCTTGGGGATAGGTCATGTCTTATTTTTATTTCTGGTGCTTAGCATAGTGGCTAGCTAGCTAGCACAAGTAAATAACAGTGATATGTCGCTTAAGACAGGGATACGTTCTGAGAAATGCATCATTAAGGTGATTTCGTCGTTGTGTGAACATAGAGTGTACTTACACAAACCTAGGTGGTATTGCCTACTACACGCCTAGGCTGTATGGTCCTAATCTTATGGGACCACTGTCGTATATGTGGTTGTGTATGCAGTCCATCTTTGACTGAAATGTTGTTATGCCACACATGACTGTATTCAGCTTTATTAAAGGAATGAATGAGGTCTTTGGATGTGTCATCCTTTCATTATAGGCCCAGCGGCTTGTGGCAGATTTTGGAAGAACTCATAAGATGGAATAATATGAAAGAATAGATTTTAGGAAAGTAAGAAGTGACCATTTTAATTTGAAAAGCTGGCCTAGTAGTAAGTGAATAGTAGGCACTCAGTAAATATTTTAAAAATTTAATTGATGGGCCGGCCCTGTGGCTTAGCCCTTAAGTGCGCACGCTCCGCTACTGGCGGCCCGGGTTCGGATCCCAGGTGCGCACCGACACACTGCTTCTCCGGCCGTGCTGAGGTGGCGTCCCACGTACAGCAACCAGAAGGATGTGCAACTATGACATACAACTATCTACTGGGGCTTTGGGGGAAAAAGAAAGAGGAGGAGGATTGGCAATAGATGTTAGCTCAGGGCTGATCTTCCTCTCTCACACACACACACACACACACACACACACACAAAATAATAAAAATTTAATTGAGCACCCACCATGTTCCTACAAAATGCTGGGTGCTAGATGAAAGAGTGACAGTTGTCTGTCCTTGATGACTTGCTTGCGTCCAGTGGGAAGGTGCTCATAAACTAGTCTGCCCTGTCTGTAACCTTCTACCCTCAGTAGAGTATGGTGGAGGCAGAATTGTGCCTCTTGGTTCTCAGGATGTACCACAGAAGGTGAGGTGCAGTGCTAGGACTGCCTCTATTCCCTCCCATTGCATTCATAGTAGCTAAAGGTTCCAACTTGCTGCTTTGTGTGTGTGTGTGTGTGTGTGTGTGTGTGTGTGTGTGTGTGTGTGTGTGAGAGAGAGAGAGAGAGAGAGAGAGAGCGGAAGATTAGCCCTGAGCTAACATCTGACGCCAATCCTCCCCTTTTTGCTGAGGAAGACTGGCTCTGGGCTAACATCCGTGCTCACCTTCCTCTGCTTTATATGGGACGCCGCCACAGCATGGCGTGGCAAGCAGTGCGTCAGTGCGTGCCCGGGGTCCGAACCTGCAAACCCCCCGGCCGCCGAAGCGGAGTGCGCGCGCTTAACCGCTACACCACTGGGCCGGCCCCACAACTTGCTTCTTGATGAACTGTTTTGGTCAGCCTATTTTAATTGCTACTTTTCCCTGTTTGGTAAGATCTCTAGTGACCATGGCGTGCATTGTTTCCAGTATTAACTATAGATCAGGGGTCAACAAACTACCGCTCACGGCTGGTTTTGTATGGCTTGTGAGCTGAGAATGGTTTTTACATTTTTAAAGGGTTGTGTGGAGGGATATGTAGCAGAGCCCTGTGGTCTGATTATGGAATAACTGTGTGTACTGCAGGCAAGGATAGGGATGCTTGTTCTTTGTGGTTGTCTTCACATATTGGAGAGACCATATGCTGTGATCTACCTCTAAAGCTAAAATGTAAAGATTTCCAAACTGGTCCCTTTTTGAGCCTGTAGAGTCAAACTCTAACACTGTGAGCAAATGACCACACACTTCATTTTCCTAGTTTGTAGAATGGGGGCTTAATAATAACACCTGCCTCAGGATTGTGAGGATTGAGTGATATAGATAAAGCCCCCAGCACAGTAGCTGGGACTTAAACCCTCAATAACATAAGCGGCTGTGTTTAGTTTTTCCCATTTTGCAGATGAAGAAAAAGATTCAGTGAGGAGGAGGCAGCTTCTCAGGGTTACACAGCTGTTAGCAGTAGAATGAGGACTAAAAATTGGGTTTTATGTTAGCAGTGCCTTGAGTTTCTGGGTAGTCATTTAATAAGTTGCAACTAGATCAGTGTAATGCATCCAAAGCATAGTATTTTATCTTGGCTAACACTGCATTTTTTGAGTTGTCAAATTTCTTCCTAAAATTGATTTACATTTTGGCTGTGATATTCCCTAGTAGGCTGGTTTAGTGTTAACAGAATAAATGAGTACTGTGTTGTCTGGTGTGACGTCATTAGTGAGCTGTGTTGGTTTCCACGTGTCTGTGTCCTACAAAACATCTCCCTAAGCTGTTTTCCAGGGGGTGGCATTATCTTGTGTATTGCCTACTTTGTACTATTTTTAAGATTGTCCTGACTAGATAAGTAGTTTGGTACATTTTCTAATATTCCTTTTATAACCCTGAAGTACAATGCTTGCCACATGAATGATGTGGGTATTGGTGGTGTCCGTGTTTGTACTTCATTATGGTCTTTTCTTTCTTTCTTTTTATAAATTAGTACTTTATTTTTAAGAGCAGTTTTAGGTTCATGGCAAAATTGAGCAGAAGATAAGAGTTCCCATATACCACATGCCCCCACCCACATGGTGTCCCCTATGATCCTACACCAAAGTGATGGGTTTGTTGCAATCTAAATTGACATGTCATTATCACCCAAAGTCTGTAGTTTACATTAGGGCTCACTCCTGGTGTTGTACATTCTATAGGGTTTTTTAGTGGTCACTTTTATGATCTCATGAAGAGTTGGGAATTGAAAATGGTGGTGAGGAAATGCTTGAGGATGAAATGAAGAAGGAAGCTAGTAATTAATGGAGGAAATAAAAAGATAAGGAGTGACAAAATAATATGTTGCTAGTCGCTTTTACCCTCCTGATGGCTGTTAGGTCACACTTTTGCTATCTTAGACTTTTTTTTATCCTTCTATAGGTAGTAAGGTTACAACTGTTGACAACAGCTTAGTCTTTAAAGCAGAAATCCTGATGGCTTACTAGTTTTGTTTTTGTTGTTCTGTTTAATTTTGTGATTTCCTAAATCCTGGTTGGCAGCCAGAAAGTCTGTATAACAGTAGGAAAAATAGGGGGGAAATGCACAAAGGACCAAGTGTATTCTTAATCTTTGGCAGCATGAAATATATTCCATTTTCTAACTTGTTCAACTTGGTTCTGTCTTGCAGGAATGACACCAAGGAAGATGTATTTGTACACCAGGTGAGTGTTTGTGTGGATGTTTACACTTCTGGCTCAAGGCTTGTGAGAAGAAAAGGGTGGTTGTGTTCTCAACTATTATTCCTGGCAGAAATGTTTTTAAGTCCACCTCCCAAGCAGTTTATTTAGTTCCTACAGAAAGAGTGGTAGCATGCTTAAATGTATACATTGAAACATTGTATTGGCAGTTTACTTAATTAAAATAGGTGTTTCAAATTGGTATTTTATTAATAGTTTTAGCTTTTTAAAATGTTGAATCTGCTTAACTCATTGGACTAAATTTTCAAACCTAATTTCAGATGAACAGAAAACTTCCATTAACCTAAACTTGAACTATTGCTATAAATACACAGAAACTTTGACAAGATGTTTTCAAATGCTGTTAGGTTTACCTCTATAGTAAGGACAAATCACAGTAACCGTGGAGGAAATAGGACAAAGCCACAAAACATCAATATGAAATGAATGCTAGAAAACCAGCAAAGTAGCATAGGTTCTTCTCTTTATTTTAAAGCACTTTTTTTTTGTAAGGAAGATCAGCCCTGAGCTAACATCCGTGCTAATCCTCCTCTTTTTTTGCTGGAAGACCGGCTCTGAGCCAACATCTATTGCCAATCCTCCTTTTTTTTCCCCCCAAAGCCCCAGTAGATAGTTGTATGTCATAGATGCACATCCTTCTAGTTGCTGTATGTGAGACACGGCCTCAGCATGGCCAGAGAAGCGGTGCATCAGTGCACGCCCGAGATCCGAACCCGGGCTGCCAGTAGCAGAGCGCGCGCACTTAACTGCTAAGCCACGGGGCCAGCCCTCTAAAGCACTTTGAATGGGTAAGATGTTTTTACCTTTGGAGAATTTCGGCTGGCTTGGAAAATTAGAAATCCTCGCCAGTATATGGTTAAGTGAAAAGGCAGTGTATCAAAGTTGGCAGTTACTCCTTAAATAATTTTTAGATTGGCTTTAGTGTTTTGAGAGGAAGAAACTAACATAGGATAGTTACTACTTGCTGAACTTTCTCCTCAAGTACCATTTAAGGAAAATATTTTGAAAAATGCTTGAGTGTTAAGGAATTTATTGTTAAAGTAAGCCATTGCCAAATGAACGCTAATATCTCAAACTTATTATCTTAGGCCCCATTGGACTTAATTACCTTCACAGATATGCAGTGGGTAGGAAAAACACGTCTGTATGTGTGTACTTCTGCTCTGCGGTTTTTTTAATAAGACTGTTGAAATATTGTCAACTTGTAGGGAAAATTACAACTTTTTGACCACTTTTTTAATACTGTAATCCAGACATCAGAAGACATAAAGGCAATGTCCACACTGTGCCTTTATTCAGGCAGGTGTGAGCTTGGATGGCAGCATACTTCTTAGGAAGGGCTGTCTTGGGTTGGTGCTTTGCAGCTCTCTCAAGTGTCCTATACAGTGCTCAGTGGCAGTCGAGGGGGAAGCCAGGTCAATTTCTAGTATATCCAAAACCCTAGCAGATAACCACAGGGACAGATATAAGTATGGGAACATTTAAATCCTAAACATAATTATAGGGCTGCTCAGACAAGGTTATTTTAAGACAAATGTTTGTTTTATAAAATTGAATACCAGTTTTTGCCTGTTCCTTACTTCCCTTCTGATTTTCAAAGGTATATGCAGACTTAGGAACAAGAGACAGCAAGGCTTGTCAGTCTTGCTGCCTGTCAGCAACACTAAAGGATTTGGGGGGTTTGGGGGAGGGCATTGAAGATGCTGACTGAAATAAGAGTTTGGGGATTTTGATTATCCATCCTTCTGCTATCCCCTATGACTGCAGGTAATTGAGAGTTGGCCGTATATGAAAGGTATGAAAACTTTGTGACGGTTTAGATGACAGATGAGATCAATTATTTGGCTAAACGCATGTCACACACTTGTACTGACCCACAAGGTGTCACCAATATGCTTTCCTCTTTATTTTGGGAGTGGTTTCAACATATAGTTGTTTCTTGGGACTTTGGATGCTCAGGTCTTAGTGGTGTAACAAGGAGACTGGAGTTCTGGGCAACTTAGCTTAATTGGCTTCAGATTTGTTGGTTGTCCTGCCCCCTCTGGAATGGAAATGCATGAGTGATCCTGTAATGAATACTGCTGAGATGTAGTAGAATGAACATGGGATTTGAAGTCCCAAGACCTGGATTTAGAAAAGTCCATACTCGGCCGCTTACTAGCTGTGTGACCTTGGGCAAGTCACCTAACTTTTAAAAGCCTGTTTTATTATCAGTAAAAAAGGAGTAATAATACCTCACATCATCTGTCATAATGAGATGGAATAGTAATGTATGGAAGAACTTAGCAGAAGTATTACACACAGATGTGAGGTGTTATTCTTCCGCTTTTACTCTGTTGTAGCAGTCTAGAGAACAAGTAACAATGAGATTTATTGTATTTTGGGGAGGTAATAAGCAGCCGCCCTGTGCAGTCAGAAAATATAAAACGTGACATAGTTAATACATGTGAATTGCACTTCCATTGAAGTATTATCACAGACAGGTTGGAAGGGATTTTGGTTGACATTTGTAATTGAGTTTGATATGGTACCACAGGGACAAAGTTGGTTTGGTCAGCTTTGAAGCATGCAAACCTAAACTCGCCTGTCATCTAAACTGGCCCTGTGTGGGGCTAGCTTCTACTATTAAGTGCAGTCTTTGGGGGATAAATGGATATCCTCGTTTTGTTCAAAGCTACACATAATGCTTTTGCAAAAAGCAGTTTTTAAAAATATATATTGTTGTGTCTGTGTTGAGCATTAAATTACTTGTTTTAGTTTGGAAAATAGTGGTAAAATGCTGGGGCCTTGTAAGATTGGAGTATTTTGGTTGAGGTTGGGGGTAGCATTGGTCCCTGTTTTCCTAAATTTATTGACAATTTGGTCTTATTTAAAGCTAATTTTAAGTGTATATCCAAGCTAAAATAATATTGACTCTGGTACATTTTAAATGAAAAAGCACATTATTCTCCCCTGTTAATCTATTTTTGGAATGTGATATTACTAGACTGCCATAAAGAAGAATAACCCCAGGAAGTACCTTCGCAGTGTAGGAGATGGAGAGACTGTGGAGTTTGATGTTGTTGAAGGAGAAAAGGTGAGGATGCTTTTTGTGTAAAGGTTTGACTTCAGTATGGAAATATTGTGGAGATCTCATCCATGAGGATGGTGGCTCTAATGTGGATGGATGGGTCAGGTGACTACATGAATACAGGTGCATCAAACCTAATGCGCAGGCTGCAGTTAGAGGGCGATCTCTTCAGAACAGTGAGGAACTGATAGTTAATCATTTCTATGCACCCCTGGCCACATAGACTCTTTGATTTGTGTAAATTTTAAGTGTACTTAATTCGCTTGTCACTGGCAGTATGTGATGGCTTTTGTAGGGTGCGGAGGCAGCAAATGTTACAGGCCCTGGTGGAGTTCCAGTGCAAGGCAGTAAATATGCAGCAGACCGTAACCATTATAGACGCTATCCACGTCGCAGGGGTCCTCCACGCAATTACCAGCAGAATTACCAGAACAGTGAGAGTGGGGAAAAGAATGAGGGATCAGAGAGTGCTCCCGAAGGCCAGGCCCAACAGCGCCGGCCCTACCGCAGGCGACGGTTCCCACCTTACTACATGCGGAGACCCTACGGGCGTCGACCACAGTATTCCAACCCTCCTGTGCAAGGAGAAGTGATGGAGGTAAGTTTCACCAAAAAGTATAAGGATCAACAACAGCATGTGATAACTTTTGATAGGACTGCATTTTTAAACATTTTCTAGGTATCTTCCTCTGTGTGGAGCTATTAATCATAACTAGAAGCACTTTTTGGTTTTTAATAAAACCCAGAAAATTAATAATTTATAGTATAATCACAGTTATTAGATGGATCTGTTTATTTACTTTTAACTCCTGTATTTTGACTTTGGATTTGTCTGGTTGGGTTTTTACTCTAATGTTCTGATCCAGTTGGCTGGATGTCCATTGTCTTTTCAGGGTGCTGACAACCAGGGTGCAGGAGAACAAGGTAGACCAGTGAGGCAGAATATGTATCGAGGTTATAGACCACGATTCCGCAGGTATGGTTTTTATTAAAAGATTTCTCAAGCATATGTTAGGACTCAGCAGCATCACGCTTCTCCTGCAGTCTTTTTGAGTCATTTATCTGTTAACACACATTTTCTTTAGTCAGGTGCCTAAGGTGAACCTGAAGTCAGTTATCTTTTAGACTTTGTTCTTTGCAACATCTTTGCAACATCTTTGCTGGCACTGGTTAAAAACAGCTTGTGTAGATGAGGTCTACTTTATACAGTTGTTTTTTTTTTCCCTCTCCCCTCCCTCTGATGAGGGTATGGAATTTCAAATTTTCTGTCCTTGAAACAGGTAAGAGAATTGGTTAAACCGTATTATATTTAAGACCTGCTTCATTGCGAGGGGAAAGATAAAAGTAATCTTTTAAGCATTAGGAGTATCTGAACTGCACTATATCATAAATGAAGAATCAACGTTTTTATCTCTGAGATGGCATAATTTTTCGTTAAACATTTCTCAATGTAAGTATGTCCTTTTTCTTTGACACCCTAAAGTTGCTTAATGAAATCACTCGGTTAGGAATTTACATTTTGGAAAAAAGAAACTCAGTTCCAGACTAGCCTTAAACAACCAGCCTACGTGCTTGAGTATTAGAGAATCCTTTTTAACAGAAGGTGTTTAATTTAAAATTAGAGTATAGAGTAGTTGGGGAAGAGCTCCATGAGGCAGACATGTTTAGTACATAAATGTAGTACACCTTGAGGCAGTGTTCCCAGTCCCACACTGATAGGATAGAATAGTGTGACAATTACTTCCTTTAAGGGTCTTATATCAGAGCATTGAGGCTCCAGGTGTGATCCCTAACATTAACAGGTAGTATATTCAGGAATCCATTACAGGAATAACTCTTCTTAGCTGATAATCGCTTACATAGCAGCCTTCACTGTAGATACCCAAATAAGGTTTAAGAAACGAGTTCCTTACTATAAAAGTAACTCAAATACAACACAGAAGTCTTCAAAATTCATTGATGAAGAGAGGAGGTTTCTAACTACAAGTGCTGTATACTTTACCAAAAATGAGCACTCACTGAAGCTTTAGGAATTAGGGAACCCAATCGAGATTATATTACTTACATCAGTATATGTGTGTGGAGTTTTGCAGTAGCTGGTGTCTAGAATGTATTTTTTCTTATTTTCGTTGATGTGTACGTTCTGTCTTAAGTTTTTAATTCATGAAAAGGAGCTGGAGTCCTAGCTGGTGTTCAGTAAAATTGGAGCCTTCTAATTCTCATGCCACCAGGAGATTGTGTTAGCTGTTTGCTGGATGTTGAGATAGATGCAGTCTTCGCTGTTCAGTAAGGAAGATTATTTTTGATGCTGACAGATTGTTGGGCTTTGTTGATCTTGAGCTGAACTGTGGTTCAAACTGTTTTAAACATAGACATAGATACCTTGTTGAAGTATTGCAAACAATACCATTTTTTAAACAGTGCCAAATGTTTTTAAAGTTTAGCTTTCATGGCAGTTTATCCATTACATCCATGGATGCCAACAGCAGAATCCTTAGTTTACCTTTTTGTTACACTGTAGAGCTGCTTAAATTTTCTGCCTAGTAGTTTCCTTGGTGTTCTTAAAAATAGCACATGAGTTTTTGTTGTTGAGTGTTTCAGGTTTACTGTTTGCCTTTTGGTTTAAGTTAGACTTAATAGTTTTCATTTGAATGGATAGAATTGACAGTGCCAGGTAATTCCTACGGTGACATATAATTGCCTTAAAATTTACAATGATTCTATCAATGAATGCAGGGGTTTCCAAACTTTAGCCAGGAATTTTTTTGTTCAGATGAGTAGTAGATGACACATACTGCCTCTGATGTGTGGGGTGAAATCCTGATTGGTATAGGTCCAAGAGCAAATTGAGAGATCTGAGACAGGCAGAGCAGGAGTTTTGCTGAAAAGGAGACGAATGAGATGCCATAACGGAAAAGTGGCGTCAAGAAAGGGTTCTTGTTTATGGGAAATGAGGGTATATTTGTAGGCTGAAAAATGCAGTATAAGAGGACGGTTGGCAGGAAAGTGACTGCTGGAACTGTCTTCAGTTGGGGTGGGGTTCTGTCCACAAGTAGGGGTTGGCCTTTTGCTAGGAACCATGGGCATTTCATATGTAAGAAGCCAGAGTGTATGTGCCACTGGTGTGTTAGTGCAGTCAAAAGGAGAGGTAAGAGAGGGAGTTTGGGACAAAGACATGAAATTATTTCTGGAAGAAAGATAGGGAAAATCAAATAATAGAGTAGTAATCACAAATTTAAAGTGCGTCCACTCAGCATGGTTGTGTTTTTCCAGCCATTTTGAGTAGCAGGCTCCGACTGGGGAGAGAGTTGGATTTGACCAGCAGTTGTTGGTCCAGATGAAGATACCAGGTTTGGGGTTGGTTATAATGATTAAAGGCGGACTTTATACTTGGGTAAGGAGTGGAGGAAAGGGTTAAGGAAGAATGAGGGACCAGCTAGGTGATAGGATCGCTGGATTATAGGTCCTAGTGGAAATAAAGAAAAATAGGAAGGGCCGAGTGGAGAGTGGAATGCTTGAAATTGAGAAAACTCAGGTAGGAAACAAGAACTGGATGGGAGGTCAAGAATCTAAAAGCCCAGGTTATTTGGGGCTGTCACGATAACTACAACAGGGCAAGGATGGTGAACGGAACATAGCCTCACGTGAGATTTGCAAGCTTGGGGTTTACAAAGAAATGAGGAGAATTGACTAAGAAGCCACAGTGATGGGGATGGGGCAGCTACCACTTGAAGTCTGCAGGAGAAAGCCAGAGCAATTTTGCCAAAGCTTGGCTGTGAGTTCCCAAAAATGTGGGGAAGGGATTTCAGGAGGAGGGGAGGGGTTGAGATGAGTAGTTGGATTGGAAAATTTGAAGGTGAAAAATAGGATGTACAGATCTAAATGGGAGTTAGAGCCTGTGATGACTGGTAGGTATAAAAGGCATGATATTAATCTTGGTGTTCCTGGGGCTTTCCGGGGTGTTGTGATTATGTATAGAGGATGTTTTCTGACATAATCACCAGAAAAAGAAATCCTAGTGTCTTTTTCTTGGTGGTTAAAAGTCATGATACTTTCTTTGGTCCTGATATCTTTAATTTCAGGCCATTGAAGATAATATATTGCTGGAATGTAACGCTTAAACTTTTTTAAGTGTGCTACTCAGTGGTTTTTAGTATATTCACAAAGTTATGCAACCATTACCACTAATTCTAGACATTTTCCTCACCCCCCCCAACCCCTTATCCATTAGCAGTCACTTTCTGTTCCACTCTACCCCAGCCCCGTGCTTACACTAATCTACTTTCTGTCTCTGGATGTGCCGTTTTTGGACATACCATATAAATGGAATCATAAAATACGCAGCTTCTTTATGTGTCTGGCTTCTTTCACTTAGCCTATTTTTAAGGTTCATCCATGTTGTAGCATATATTGGTACTTGATTTCTTATTATGGCCAAATCATGTTCTGTTGTATGATTATCACATTTTGTTCATTTATCAGTTGATGGACATTTGGATTGTTTCCACTTTCTTTTGTGAAGAAGATCAGCCCTGAGCTAACATCCATGCGAATCCTCCTCCTTTTTTTCCCCATTTTCTCCCCAAAGCCCCAGTAGATAGTTGTATGTCATAGTTGCACATCCTTCTAGTTGCTGTATGTGGGACACCACCTCAGCATGGCCGGACAAGTGGTGCGTCGGTGCGTGCCTGGGATCTGAACCTGGGCCGCCAGTAGCAGAGCGTGCACACTTAACCGCTAAGCCATGGGGCCGGCCCCGTCCACTTTTTTGTTGTTATAAATATTATAGTGATTCACAAAACAGATATTCTCTTGGGTGTAGATCTAGGAGTGGAATTGCTGGGTTACAGAGTAACTCTAACGTTTTGAGGAGTTGCCAAACTGTTTTCCAAAGCTGCTCTGCCATTCTATATTCCTGCAAGCAATGTATGAGGAATTCCAGTTTCGCCACATCCTCGCCAACACTGGTTATTTCCCAGCCTTTTGGTTATGGCCATCCTAGTAGATAATGAAGTTATATCTGATGGTTTTTGATGTGCATTTCCCTAATGACTTAATGGTTGCCCTGTACTTCCATTCATATGAAGAGGGCATCTTTTCTTTGGTTTTGATTTTCTGCCTTTTTAGCAAGTGTTCCTCTGTAAAGGTTAGCACTTGTTCCCAAGTGTGGTTACCATAAAGCCCATTTTAAAATGTTTAAACATGACATCAAAGTGTTGATGGCTTTTATAGTCATTTCATGATTAGCTTCATAATAGATTATACTATGAGTAAAAGTTTGCTAGTTCATTAAAACCAGTTTTGTTTTGTTTTTTTTTAAATTTTGTTTATTTATCTTTTCCCCCCCAAAGCCCCAGTAGATAGTTGTATGTCATAGCTGCACATCCTAGTTGATGTATGGGATGCGGCATCAGCATGGCCGGAGAGGCGGTACGTCGGTGCGCGCCCAGGATCCAAACCCGGGCCACCAGCAGCGGAGCGCGCGCACTTAACCGCTGAGCCACGGGGCCGGCCCTAAAACCAGTTTTAAATGCTCATCTTCCAGTTCACACTTCCAAATCCTTGTACAAAATCACAGTTTGTGAAATATGAACCAAGCCTCATCTGTCATTTCTGCTAATTTGCTTGCTGACCACTTGATTAAAACGAAAGGTCAGATATGGTGTTTACTTAAGTAAACCAAGTGTGAACACTGGTGGGTGGGTTAAAGAAAGAAGATTTTATCGTTGCAAGTTTGCGCAATGTTCATTCCAGGGGCCCTCCTCGCCAAAGACAGCCTAGAGAGGATGGCAATGAAGAAGATAAGGAAAATCAAGGAGATGAGACCCAAGGTCAGCAGCCCCCTCAACGTCGGTACCGCCGCAACTTCAACTACCGACGCAGACGCCCGGAAAACCCTAAACCACAAGATGGCAAAGAGACTAAAGCAGCCGATCCACCAGCTGAGAATTCGTCCGCTCCCGAGGCTGAGCAGGGCGGGGCTGAGTAAATGCCGGCTTACCATCTCTACCATCATCCGGGTAAGTAAACCTAGGTGGCCTTCAGGCCTCTGGGCGGTTATGAGAGGTATCCATTAATGCGAGAGAAAAAGGCCAGTTCATCAGGTAAGGTAAGCCATTTTTACTTTCAGTGACTGCCACCCAAATTAATTTTACAATCGTCTAAATATTACATCTTGGTAATGGCAAGTATCAGAGCCGTGCTTTGCCTCTCAGTCACCTCAATTCTGACACCTGGAGGCCTAGCTTCACATCATATCTTGAGTGTTAGAGCCTTTTGTCAACTTTTCTGAATGAATTTTGTGATTTCACCAGTAAGCTGAGGAAAGGCTTGGTAACCTTACCCTAATATGTATGTTAATTACATTTTGTTATTCTTCATTTTCAAAGAGAAGTAGGGTAGCTACTAGAATTAATAACCTGGATTGATGATGACCCACATAGTCTCTTTGGGGAAAGTGGCAGCTTTGACATCCATATCATCAGTTCCAAAATTAAGGGATTCCTTTGCTGTCAGCCTTTTACTTGATACTGAGAGACATGTAATTGTCTCTTAGGCTCTTGAATTATCATTTTCAGCCAGTAATACTTTAAGTTTTTTCCCTCTAGTATTTTGTGGGTGGCAGAAGGTCATCCAGAACGTACAAGTAAACCATGCTTGTTACATAGCAGTGTCCACTCATTTTGTAAATCACTGTCAGGATAAACCAGTGTGAGATTCGTTAGTGCCTGCCCTACTTAGCTAATGTGATTTGGAGCAATTTAGTATACTAAAAGAACATTGCAGTGAGTTATGCAAGATAATCTTTATTTTTTCTTTACAGTTTAGTCATCCAACAAGAAGAAATGAATATGAAATTCCAGCAATAAGAAATGAACAAAAGATTGGAGCTGAAGACCTTAAGTGCTTGCTTTTTGCCTGTTGACCAGATAACTAGAACTATCTGCATTATCTATGCAGCATGGGGTTTTTATTATTTTTACCTAAAGATGTCTCTTTTTGGTAATGACAAACGTGTTTTTTAAAAAAAAAAGCCTGGTTTTTCTCAATACACCTGTAAAGGTTTTTAAATTGTTTCATATCTGGTCAAGTTGAGATTTTTAAGAACCTCATTTTTAATTTGTAATAAAAGTTTACAACTTGATTTTTTCAAAAAAGTCAACAAACTGCAAGCACCTGTTAATAAAGGTCTTAAATAATTGTCTTTGTGTATATTTTTGTCTTCAGTTTGTAAGTCCTTAGCTGGTGATAGGACCCTTAGCTTAAACCTATCTGTAAATAGATGGAACTCACTGGTAATGACTCAGAGAAGTTTTCTTAAAATGTGTAATTCTTGACTGAGTCACATAACTGGGCTCGTGCTAAAAATTAATAAATATTGGGGCCAGCCTGATGGCATAGTGGTTAAGTTTGCGCACTATGCTTCAGGGGCCCGGGGTTTGCAGGTGCAGACCTACACACCACTTATCAAGTCATGCAGTGGCAGGCATCCCATATATAAAGTAGAGGAAGATGGACACAAATGTTAGCTCAGGGCCAATCTTCCTCATCAAAAAAAAAAAAAAAGCAAATATTTACTGTGATAATCTAACCATTTTCCTTTCTGTACATTCCTTTTTGGTGGGAGGCAGTGGTAAAGGGCAGAGGACATGCTCCAGGCAGAGACCAACTGGATTCTAATCCCTGGAAGCCACTTATTTTCTGTCCCTGTGGGAGAGTTATTTCAGCCTGCCAAAAGAAGGTACCCACTTCAGAGTTATCAGATGCCTGCCACAGAGCCTGGTGTCATGGTCAGTAGAAAACAACAAGCAATGTGACGCCTGTGGAAAGGCTGCTGAGATCATGGAGATTGGTGAGATTAGTTTTGTGGTCTCAACTCCCTTCTAACCTAAGCCTGTTTTGGCTATTCTTTTAAAATGTCTTATTAGATGCTCTTTGATTTCTTTATGGAATAATCTGGCTGTTGTCCAGAGACTTAGTCTGGATCATTTTGGCCAGCTTTCGTGGCCCAGGGGAAAAGACGGTAGAGTATGCTACAGTTGCACATCCAGGATTCCTGCAGTGCTGTGTAAGTCCAGATGGTGCCGCTTTCCAGAATGTGCTCAGAATTCACAGAACCAAGATTGCATTGCACTGGTAATTTCAATTCTAGGGGACTGGTGAATAAAGTGGGAAAAAATACACAAGTAGGCTAATATCAGTCAACAGTCTTTGCAACTACTCTTCCTAATTTGGGACCAACTCTCTGCCTTTCATGAAAACACTCAACATTGATAAGAGTACAATGGAGCAGGCACTTGCACACTGCTGGTGGTGTGTAAAATGTAGTGATTTTGATAATTACATACATTAGGGTATATATCATGGAAATGACAATGCCAACAATATTGGTTAAATATCCAGTAGTGTTAAGATGTGATTTTGAAAACCATGGCAAGGAGGAAAGGTTTTGTTACACAGTCTTGCTAATGTTGCATACAAAACTACTTATGCATTTTTTCGTATGTATTTGTGCTCTGTTGCTCAGCACTTTATGAATTCCTTCACCATGTGTAAGGATTAGATAGCCTACAATCTTTGTAAGACAATCCAGAGAATGCATTCTTTCTTGCAGCCAGGTTGCAGGTTGAGAACCTGGTCGGCCAGTCAGATGCATCAGCATGCAACTATGGGGAAGTCAACACTTTGCTAGAGGGGAGGATGGAAGCAGTGCTTTCTAGCCACAACGGCTATGGGCTATGGGCTATGGTTTCCTCATCAGGCAACTCTGCCTCTCAGTTTGACACTTAGCCTTGACCCTGGTTTTCCAGCCTTAACAATTACGAATACCTAATATTCTTTTAGAAGAAGACCTATGTGGCTGGAGCAGAGAGCATGGGAGAGTGGGAAGGAATTAGGTGCCATGTCGCATCAGGCATGTGTATCCTCTGTTCCCTTTAAAATGAGGAACAAGGTCAGGATGCTTGCTGTCATGTTTTCTGTTGAACACTGCAAGAGAGCCTAGGCCATGTGGTGAGGTGGGAGTAAGGATTGGAAAGGAAACAAAACGTCATCCATAGGTGATGCTGGTAACAGAAAACCCAAGAGCTTGCAGTTAATGGATAATTTATTGGTAAATGGCTAAAACTTCTGTATAATAGTAGCTGGTAAAACGTCTACTTTATGGTAGTATTAAGGAAATGTATTTAGGACTAACCTTTTCAAAACCTTTATGGGAGGAAGCAAAACTATTGAAAGACGTTAAAGAAAAATGGAGGTTTTCGTGTTCATGGATATTGAGGTTCAATGATGTCAATTTGTCTATTGATTCAAATTAAGTTCAGTAAACAAATCAAAAGGACTTTTTTTGGGTGGATCTTAGAAAAAGGAGAAGAGATGTTGGAGGTCTGAAGAGAGGAAAAGATAAAATAGTTGTCTTGGAGAATGGGAAAATAAATACACTCGGGAAGTAGAATTGCCAGCAGGAGGGCTGGGCTTCACCGGGGCTTTGCCAGCTGAATTCAGCAAAGGAAGAAAAGAGCAAAGCTGGTGAAAGTGAATGCATGCCAGGTTATAGTTGACAGTAATGTTCCCAGCACCCACAGCCCTGGATGCAAGCATGGAACCTGATGAGGCAAAACCAGTAGCTGAGCGTTCTCTGGTGACTGGGATCGATCCATGAGTTGGCAAGTATTCCAAATTGACTCAATGGAGTGGGAGTACTAATTGAAGGGAGCTGGAAGAATATGGGTTGGTGGTCCCAGACTGGCATGCTTAACCTTGAGATGTGGTGCAGTTATTGGTAATGACCGAGTTTAGGGTATGGTCATGTGAGTGGAAGGTAGGAGGAGGAAGAGACGTTACTGGATCAAAGAGGTGAAAAATAGACCATAGTGTTCAAAGGATCGCTGTGGGTCTTGTAATTACCACAAGTGATGGTAGAAGTAGTGGGTGTGGAGAAAGCAATGATGGTGACCCTGGAATTAACATCTTAAAGGAATGCTGCTGGATAATTGAGTCTGAAGGCATGGGCTTAAAGGAAGTTGGGGTTTTTGAGGGCTTACAAGGGAGAAAAAATGGTTTAGAAGTGGCGATGGTGTAACAGGAGACCTAGCCCACCACCAGGCACCATGGTACTTGGGACTTAGGAGAAGAAAAGAAGCTATCACTGAAAGGGCTCCAAGGGAAGTAGTGTCCTGGGGGCGAGTCAGGTTAGAGGTGGAGTGAGAAACTTCAGAGAAGAGGCTGGTGACAATTCCGGAGGGCACAGGGGAAGATTTGGGAAGGGAGCAATATTGGGTTATAGAGCTAAAGGGAATTGAGGTTGTGACAGCTGACGGAGAGGCTTGAACATCTGGTAGAGATTGAGGTGAACAGAAGTATAGCACATGACAGGCTTAGTCCTGAGGTTCTCATGGAAGGATTAGTCTGCCGCTTGATAGTGGTGAGGCTGGTTTGTGGCTGGGGAAAGCAGTTCTATTAGGAACTTGGCCCTCCCTGCTTTGAGTGGTGCCCCAGGTAGAGGAGAGGCTGCTTACGTCCCTTCAATCTGGCTGCCTGTTTATAAAGGCTGTAAACGATTCAGGAGAAGGGGTAGACTGTTAACTTGCACCATATTTATATATCCAAGTGATGTTTTAGCTCTTAAGCTTAGGCAGCTAGTTGTACAGCCCTCTTGCACTTGAATTCTGTCTGGGCTGAGGAGCTAGTGGTAGGGAAATCTGGATTATTTTAAATAGAATGATTTTCATTTTAGATTACTGTGGGGCAAAAGAAAAAGCTTTGATCAGAAAAGAAGTGACCAATTTGGACATTCTTGCAGAAGTCCGGATAAATGTTGAGACCTGGACCATAGATAAGGCAGTAGGACAGAGGGGGTCATATTTGAGATGTTTTCAGAAATGGGGTTGACGGGTCTAGGTGATTAGCTGAATGTAGGGAAGAGGAAGAGGGAGGAATACAGCATGACTGCAGGATGTTGACACAGATAGTGCCATTTGCTGGAATAGAGAGTGCACAGAGGGGAGGGGTCTGCTCAGTTTTGGATACATGAAGTATGAGAAGCCTGTGGGGCATCCGTGGGGAGTATGCAGGAAGCAGATTTGAAGTTGAAGGAGTAAGGTATAGGCTGAAGCTGAGTTTTTGACACTCGCCGTGTGGCTGTTAAAAGCTGTGGTCATAGATGAAATCACATCACTTGAGTATCTGTGGAGAGCAGAGGGTGAAGACTCAAACTTTTGGAAGAAGGACGAGAACATGAAAGTGATGGCCAGGAAAAGATCTGGAAAATCCAGGGGGGACATTACAGAATCCTAGAGAACAAAATAGGAGATGGTTCAGTCGGCATCGTAGTCAAGAGATCAGAGTCAATCCTGACTCTTCACTTTTTCTCACAGTCCACGTCTAATGAGTCTGCAAATCCTGTTGATTCTGCCTTTGAAACATCCAGAATCTGACCAGTTCTCACCGCTTCCAACCACCTGGGTCCATGCCTCCATCACCTCTCACCTGGGTTATTGTAGGAGCCTCCTAGGTGAGCTCCTTGCTACTTCCTTCCCACCCCCGATCCCTCTCCTGCACTCAGTTCTCAACATAGCAGCCAGGGTATGGTCTTAAAACTTTGTCCGACTTGAGGTCACTTCTCTGCTCAAAACCCTGCAGAGGCTTCCAGTCTCGCTTTTGAGCAGATGCCAGCGTCCTACAGGAGGCTTCACAATGTGCCCGCACCTATCGCACTCCCACTTTGTCCTGCTCTCCACCCCCCCGCCCGGTTTACTCCAACCTCACAGCCCTCCTTTTCCTCCAATGTGCCAGGCACACTCCCATCTCAAGGCCTTCAACTTGCTTTTCCCTCTTGACAGGAAGACAGTTTCCCCAGATAACTAAATGGCTTTCTTCTTAGTTCTTACAGGTCTTCGGCTAGGAAGTCAGAGACCTCCTTCCCCTACTACTCTTAATAGCAGCCCTCCTCATGCCCAGACCTCCCAACCTCCTTACCCTGCTTGATTTTTCTTCATGGTGCATATCATCATCTGTCAATCTCTATTTACTTATGTATTCTCTGTCTTGGCTAGAAGGTAGGCTCCAGAAGGTGGGGGGTTTTGTCTGTTTTGTTCGTGGCTGCTATATCCCAGCATCTACAACAGAGCAAAAGAGTCCAGAGTAACAACTCAGTAGAAATGATGAGGTGGGATGAAGGAAGCAAGGGTTGCCTCTGGAAGGGCAGATACATTTGTGTTACCATATAATTTGTGTGTTAGCCAAATACGATGCTCTTGAGAGAGAAAGGGAAGTGGTTGTCAATTACATGGGGTGAAAGGACGGCCCCGGGCAATGTGGGAGTTCTGGCCATTCTAGAGATAGGTCTGTTTGGGGGAAGGGTTTTTTAGGACGAGGAGACCTGTTTATAAGGAGGGGAAGAAGGAGCCAACCAAGAAGATAGCTTTATGACTGTGGTACAACCAAATGCCTCATTTTACCTGGTGCATAAAATCTAATTTTTGCAAATCATTTTGAGACACCAGGAGGGAAAGTAAAAGTCCTGCCAATGAAATTTCACCTTCTAGAGCCTCAGTATGGAGCTACCACATAAAAGTCAGTCAAGGTCTGTGGACTATCCACAAGAAAATCAAGATTCCTAGATCCCACCATCAAACTGCCTGATCCAAACGCAGGAGAGGAGCCTCAGAATGATCATTTTAAATAATCTTTGAAATAGAGATGCAGCTAGCACTGACTTCCTAAAGTTCTTGTGTGGGTTAAGTGAGAATAATACCTGATATTTTGTTAGTGCTCAATAAATGTTGGCTGTTATTATTACAGGAATGTTGTAAGGATCACCTGAGGTAACAGCTCTGAGAATTGTAAACTGACAGTGTGGTGGCCGTGAGAATGTGACTTGCACACCTTTAACTACAGGGCACATAATTCACAGATTCCTTGCTCTGAAATATACCTACATGTTTGCCCTGAGGCAGTGCTTCCAGAGTGCTGCCAAGCCAATGAGTGAGCTGGGCAGAGATTCTAAAGCAGTCAGTTCCTGGGAGACATGAGACTCCACTGACAGCTGACTTTGGCAAGGACTCCCCTGATGGCCTTGCCAAACTTTCCTTAGACTGCCTGGTAGTCTAGGATGCTTCCACTCAATATTCCTTCACTCGGGCACTGTCTGATGCTCTCACAGCTCCCTCCCTGTTTTCTCTCACAGGTGTTTCCCTAATAAAATCCTTGCACGTTTAATCCTATTTGGGGGTCGACTGGAGGACCAGACTAACAAGAAGCATTGTAAAAAAAGTAAGGAGGTGAGAAAGGATCCTGGGAAGATAGCTGAGTAGGAAGACCCAGGACTCTAGTCCCCCCTCAGATAACATGTACCCTGGTGGAATCGGCCTGATGTAACTGTTGGAACTCTGGAGTCTTGAAGGCTTGCGACATTCAGGGAAGGCTTATATGGTAAATTGAGGTTAATTTTGGGAATTTTGGCTCTTAGCTGAGCAGCAGCTACCCACCCCCTGGCCCAACCCCATGGCATGCAGTTGTGCACTGGTTCCTGGAGCAGCTTGCACAAAGCTTGCAGGATCCAGAATGGGCAAAAAGGACCCTGTCCTCTGAATATCAGGGACCTGCATTCTGATTGTTGATTGCTGCTTCTGATCAAGGAGGTGCAGACCCAGAGGCAGCAGCCATTGTTGTACCTCCCTCACATTGTTATAAGCCCCTCCCCTCCAGCTGAAGTGACTTCCAGGGTATATAAAGCACTGGTGCTTCCCCCACTCTCATTCATTTTAGTCTTTTTCCCCCTTTTGAGAGCCAGACATTAAAGACTAGGGGAAAATCAAAAGCAACTATATATATGAGGAAAATTAGAAAGTCACTGCACATGCCCAGAGGAAGACACAGGCTCAGAGAAGACCTGAAAAGACCTTAAATTTACACCTCAGGCTGATCCTTGGCATAGAGACAGCCTAGAGCAAGAAAAACAAAAAACAGCAATAACAAATACAACAAACTTTGGGGAAGAGAGAGAATCTGATTTCCAGAGTTACCACATTATTAGATCCAAATGTCCAGTCTTTAATAACAAGAAAAAAATCACAAGACATACAAAGAAAAAGGGAAATATGCCCCATTCAAAGGAAAGAAAATAAACCAACAGAACCTGTCCCTGAGAAAGACCTGATGGCTGATCTACTAGACAAAATAAAACAACTGTCTTAAAAATGCTCATGGGGGCTCACTCAGTGATGTAGTGGTTAAGTTCACACGCTCTGCTGCGGCAGCCTGGGATTTGCAGGTTCAACCCCGGGCGTGCATCGACGCACTGCTCATCAAGCCATGCTGTGGCGGCGTCCCATATAAAGTAGAGGAGGATTGGGGGTGGCCCCGTGGCTTAGCGGTTAAGTGCATGTGCTCCGCTACTGGCGGCCCGGGTTCAGATTCTGGGCACACACCCATGCACCGCTTCTGTGTCCATGCTGAGGCTGTGTCCCACATACAGCAACTAGAAGGATGTGCAACTATGATGGGGAAAAAAAGAGGAGGATTGGCAATAGATGTTAGCTCAGGGCCAGTCTTCCTCAGCAAAAAGAGGAGGATTGACATCGGATCTTAGCTCAGGGCTGATCTTCCTCACAAAAAAACAAACAAAAATACGCGTAGAACTAAAGGAAGATGTGGAGAAAGCCAAGAAAATGATCTGTGAACAAAATGGAAATATCAATAAAGAGAGAACCTAAAAAAAAATCAGAAGGAAATTCTACAACTGTAAAGTATAATAATTGAAATGTGAAATTAACTAGAAGGATTCAAAGGTAGATTTGAGCAGGCAGAAGAAAGAATCAGTGAACCTGAAGATAAGACCATTGATATTATTGAGTCTGAGGAACAGAAAGAAAAGAGATGGAAGAAAAGTGAACAGAGCCTAAAGGACCTGTGGGACACCATCAAGCAGACCAACACATGCATTGTGGGAGTCCCAGAAGGAGAAGAGAGAGAGAAAGAGGCAGAAAGGGGCATATTTCTATATGAAGAAATAATGTAATGGCTGAAAATGTCCCAAATTTGATGAAAAGACATGACTATAACCATACAAGACGCTCAACAAACTCCAAGTAGGATGAGCTAAAAAAAGACCCACACCAAGACACATTGTAATCAAACTGTCAAAAGCCAAAGACAGAGAATCTTGAAATCAGCAAGAAAGAAGCAATTCATCACTTACAAAATATCCTCAATAAGATTATCAGATTTGTCATCAGAAACTTTGGAAGCCAGAAGGCAATGGGCTGGTGTATTTAAAGTGCTAAAACAAAAAACTGTCAACCAAGAATCCTATATCTGAAAAATCACAAAAGATTAATTCTGTATGATTCCACTTATATGAGGTACTTAGATTAGTCGAAATCATAGAGATGGAAAAGAGAATGGTGGTAATGGGGAGTTAATCTTTAATGGATATAGAGTGTCAGTTTTGCAAGATGAAAGGAGTTTTGTAGATGGGTAATGGTGATGGTTGCACAGCAGTATGAATATACTTAATACCACTGAACAGTACACTTTAAAATAGTTAAGATGGTAAATGTTATGTGTATTTTGCTACAATAAAAAAGTTGAAAAGTGATGAGAAAGATGTTGAGGAAAGATGTAGGGAAGAGTAGACTGGAAACAGAAAACAGATTTTGGGGTCTTGCAGTGATTGTCAGATTTTGTAGAAAGAGAAGTTAAATGACCTAACCAAGGAAGAAAAACTTTAGTGGAAACAACGAATATTTAAAGATCATTTTATGAGGATTTGTTATTTGTATACTATCTTTCTTTCCCATTCTTGTAAAAATATCATAAGGCAAGATTTATGTGCTCATTCTATAATTTTTGGAATGCATATTTAAATTAAAACTTAAAATTTTAAAAAATGAAGTGATATAATTTTAAACCAACTCTGTGGTATTTTAATATCTAATAATTATTTTGTTAATTTAGATTGTCATGAACAATCACTTTCACAGAATAGGAAATAATAAACAGGGCCGGCCCCGTGGCTTAGCGGTTAAGTGCGCGCACTCTGCTGCTGGCGGCCCGGGTTCAGATCTCCGGCGCGCACCGACGCACCGCTTCTCCGACCATGCTGAGGTCGCGTCCCACATACAGCAACTAGAAGGATGTGCAGCTATGACATACAACTATCTACTGGGGCTTTGGGGGGAAAAATAAATAAATAAAATTATTTAAAAATAAATAAATAAATGTTCTACTTGAGTAATAATTTTAAAATGTATTCTAAAATTATATGATGGCATTTTGAAAAGATGACTCTTGACATCCACTTCTGATAATGTTGGACCAACTCTTTTTTTTTTTTAAAGATTTTATTTATTTATTTTTTCCCCCCAAAGCCCAGTAGATAGCTGTATGTCACAGTTGCACATCCATCTAGTTGCTGTATGTGGGACGTGGCCTCAGCGTGGCCGGAGAAGCAGTGTGTCCGTGCACGCCCGGGATGCGAACCCGGGCCGCCAGCAGCGGAGCGCATGCACCTAACCGCTAAGCCACGGGGCCGGCCCATGGACCAACTCTTCTGCTGAAGACAGTTAAGAACAGGGGCTGGCCCGGTGGCGCAAGTGGTTAAGCATGCGCACTCTGCTGCGGCGGCCCGGGGTTTGCCGGTTCAGATCCTGGGCGCGCACTGACGCACTGCTGGGCAAGCCATGCTGTGGCAGCGTGCCATATATTGTGGAGGAAGATGGGCACGGATGTTAGCCCAGGGCCAGTCTTCCTCAGCAAAAAATGAGGAGGATTGGCAGATGTTAGCACAGGGCTGATCCCCTCACCAAAAAAAAAAAAAAGACAGTTAAGAACATTAGACAAAATACTTTTAAAAATCTTTCTAAAATCAACAAAATACTGAGAGATTTTCATGCTAGGTCCAGGAGAGGATGGTAATGTGGAAAAGTGAATCTGATGCTCAGGGCTACTTTTTCCCTGGATATGTTTGCTGATCTGGAAGAGGCAGCCGAGAAGCTGAGTGCTGATCTGGAAGGGACAATTATACAGTGCTAGAGGGAAAAATTTAGAGTCCAAGCCCACCAAGTGTGGGCATCCTTGTAAACTACCCATGCTTTGAGTTGGGAACCTTGAATAGTTGTACCATAGTAGTAAATTAAATCAACCCTCACGTGGATTGCAACCTGATGTGGAGTCATATGGGGACCCAGAAATCTCAAGCCCTGAACTTGAATAAAGGTGATCCAAAATTGCTAGGGCCCCAAGCTACCAAGCTAAAGCAAATAAAATATTATCTGAGGAAAATAATATAACCCTAGGCTTTAAATTGTTTCTACAAATATCCTACAAATGCCAAATCAAGCACATGATAACTAGGTCTACAAGGAGACAAGCCACCATGAACAAGGACCAGCAGAAACAACAGACAATAGAAAAAGACCCCAGGAACCCCAGATAATAAAAATATCAGACACAGAATGTAAAGCAACTATGTTTACTATGTTCATGAAGATAAAGGGAGAAGCTTGAAAATTTTAGAAGGTGTTATGGGCTGAATTGTGTCCCTCTCCCACCCAAATTCATATACTGAAGTCCTAACTCCCAGTACCTCAGAGTGTGACTGTATTTGGACATAGAGTCTTTAAAGAGGTAAGTAAGGTTAAATGAGGTTGTTACCGTGGGCCTTAATCCAATATGATTGGTGTCTTATAAGAAGAGGAGATTAGGACGTGGATGCACACGTGAGGAAGGATCAAGTAAAAACACCAGAAGAAGACAACCTTCTACAATCTAAAGAGAGAGGCTTCAGAATGAAACCAACTCTGCTGACACCTAGATCTTGGACTTCTAGCCTCCAGGACTGTGAGGAAATAAATTTCTGTTGTTTAAGCCACCTGGTGTGTGATATTTTATTATGGCAGCCCCAGCAAACTAATGAAGAAGGGAACCAGAAACTGTTTAAATTGACACAGCAGATTTTTTAAAATCAACCAGGTAGAAATGTGAGAACAGACAAATACAATACCCTAAAGAAATCAATGGACAATTTTAGAAGCTGAGTAAATCTAGTTGAAGATAAAATTAGCTAGTTGAAAGAAAACCATTTGTAATGAAGTACAGAGAATAAAAAATTTGGAAAATAGAGAAGAAAAGCTAAGAGACAGAGAATATAGTAGGAAAATCAACCAGACTATAATTGGAACCAAGCATGAAAGGATAAATGAGAGAATTGAAGAGATAATGGCTGAGACATTCAAAAATGATTGAGGCGGGAACCCCAAAAGAAAGAGTCAAGAAGCCCAAAAAGAGTAAATAAAAAGAAATCAAGTCTAAACACATCAATAATGGTAGCACATTTTAAAAGAAGACAAGGGGCCGGCGTGGTAGCACAGCAGTTAAGTGCACGCACTCTGCTTCGGCAGCCCGGGGTTCACAGGTTCGGATCCCGGGCGCGGACCTGTGCACCGCTTGTCAAGCCATGCTGTGGTGGTCTCCCATATAAAGTAGAGCAAGCTGGGCACAGATGTTAGCCCAGGGCCAATCTTCCTCACAAAAAAAAAAAGAGAAGAAGACAAAAGAAGAACTATTACAAGGAGCCAGGGGGGAAAAAAAGATTACTTTCAAAGGAGTAATTGATTTCTACTATTTGATTTCTCAACAGAAACAATGGGTGCCAGAAAACAGTGGAATGCTGTCTTTAGTGATCTGTAGGAAAATAAATGCCAACGTAGAATTCTATGCAGAGTATGACATGGAGGTGAAAAAAGGCATTGTGAGACAAGAATGGAGAGCATTGACGAGTGGCAGACTTGCACTCACAAGCAGAGGGAAATGATCCCATTTGGAATATTAGGAGATATAAAAGGAATGAAAAGCAAAGAAAGAATTATGTCCCAAACAAAGGTTACCTCACTCTGAGATGGGGTGGAAGCAAAAGCTGACTGTCTTTAGGGAGAAGTAGGAAATCCACTCAGGACTAGGATCCTACACTGATACAAAGTCTGCTGCCTGGTGGGAGGGCAGGAAACTCACTCCCACCCGAGATCCCTACCATGACAACACAGAGTTCAGATGCTGTGGGGTGGGGAGAAGGCCCTACGCCTGAGGCTCAGGTGTGCAGGGCCTGTCTATGGCAAAGGCTGGAGCAGGGGAACTGAGAACCCACCCCTGCCACCAACATGAGCCTTGCATCTTAAAACAAATGGTGGCAAGCTGCTGCTGGGGAGGGATGAGAGCACAGAGAGAGAGTCCCTCTGGGGGCAGGCATGGGGGGTGTGGACTGCTGATGCTCGGGAGCACTAAGAAGACTCTGGACGCCAGGTCTCAAACTAAGCAGGAGGTAGCAGCAGCCCACGCTTATCAGCAGTGAGGAAGCGCTTAGGTGTGCTTCCCGAACGACGACACAGCAGAGCAGAGAGTTCATGAACTGGATGATAGGTCAGTAGAAATTATCCAAACTGAAACATGGAGGAAAATGTGGAAAAAATAAAACAATATTTAGGAGCTGTGACAAAGTATCAAGGATGTCATAGATGTAGCAGAAGAAGACAGGGAAAATGTGGCAGAAGAAATATTTGAAAAAATAATGGCTGAAAAATTTCCAAAATCAATGAAAGATAACAAACCACAGATCCAGGAAGCTCAGAAAACCCCAAGCAAAATGAGCACAAAGAAAACAATATACGCAGGCACTTCATAGTCAAATGTCTGAAAACCAAAGATGGAGAAAATCTGGAAAGCAGCCAGAAAGAAAAACAGAGGGACAAAAATAAGATTATAGCAGACTTTTCCTTTAAAAACTATGTAAGCTAGAAGACACTAGGATGACCTCTATAAAGTACTGAAAGGAGTGGGAAGTCAACCCAGAATTCTACACCCAGCAAAAACATCTTTCAAAAATGAAGGTGTGGGCCGGCCCGTGGCTTAGCGGTTAAGTGCGCGCGCTCGGCTACTGGTGGCCCGGGTTCAGATCCCGGGCGCGCACCGACGCACCGCTTCTCCGGCCATGCTGAGGCCACGTCCCACATGCAGCAACTAGACGGATGTGCAGCTATGACATACAACTATCTACTGGGGCTTTGGGGGGGGAAATAAATAACTAAATAAAATTTAAAAAAAATGAAGGTGAAATAAAGATTTTTTTATTTTCATCATAGGTGGGCCCAAAGCTTTCCTTTCCACCGCCATCTTGGGAGGCATCCACATTTGCTTGGATTTTCAAGTGCCCTCTGAGAAGAGCAGCTTCTCAGTATTCTAGCTTTCCCTTAGACCTTTCAATCTTGAAATAATTTCAAACTTTAGAGAAAAGTTGCAAGAATAGTTCAAAGAACTCCTGTATGCTTTTCCCTTAGATTGCCCAATTAATATTATGCTACAAATATTTGCCTCAGAGCCCTTTCTTCATGTGTATCTATGCGTATTGCTTTCTGATGTCTCATTATCCCTTTAGTACTTCAGTGTGTATTTCCTAAAATGCAAGGACACTGTCCTACAAAACCATAAAACCACTGTTGGAAACTATCAAGCTCAGGAAATTAACTTGGATATACTACTTCATCTAAACCACAGACACCATTCAAATTTCGCTAGTTGTCCCAAGAATGTCATCTATAGGACCAGAATACAATCCAGGATCAATCGTTGCATTTAGTTATAAGGTGTCTTCAATCTCCTCAATCTGGAACAGCTCCTCAGTCTTTCCTTGACTTCCATAACTTTGACAGTTTTGAAGAGTACAGGCAGTTATTTTGTAGAATAACCTCAATTTGGATTTTTCTGTCTTGTCATCAGTAATTCCATTTTTGCACCTTTAGCAAGACTATCATATAAATGATGCTGTGTTCTTCTCAGTGCATTATATCAAAGGGCACACAATTCTGACTTGTCCCATTACTGGTGGTGTTAACTCTTATCACTTGATTAAGATGTGTCTGCTATGTTTCACCACTGTAAAGTTAAGTATTTTGTACTTAGTAAATAAATTATTCATATTAGTTGGCATTTTACTGTAAAGTAAATTTTCTTCTTCCCCACTTATTTAATTATTCATATTGGTATGAACTAATGGATTCTTATTTTTATTCTCTGTGTTAAAATCCATTACTATAATTATTTATTTTGGTGCTCAAATTGTCCCAGATAAAGCCAGTAGGAACCGCTTTAATCTGGTTTCTGCATCCTTTAGACATGTCTCCATCATTCCTTGAGCACTTTGTTACTTTCTGGAACATGAAGGTGCTGCAAACTTATTTTGTACTTTCCTTATCCCAGCCCTCAAATCAGCCATTTCTCCACAGAGCTATGGTAACTTTTAGTGGAGAATGGTATTCAGAAATCAAGATATGAGCTTACTACTTGGGTGTCATTGCTTCTAGGCCTTTCTAGGGGATTGAGCTCATAGATATATGTATGTACATATATCACACACATGCGCACACACACGATGATATCTATTTCAATCTTTATCTACATATATTAAAAGCCATGTGTTCATCCAGATACCTCCAATTCCAGTCCAACACCACAGGATTTATTCTAGTCTTTCCCCTTTCCCTCTTTGTCAGTCTGTTCTCTGGCAGTGAGAAGCCTGACTCCCATTATCTTCAGTATATTCATTTATTTCTACAATCCCCTTCTATGGAACCGGCCTCCAATGCTGCCAGCCAAGTACTCTTCAGCTCCGTGGTGGCCTCGTGGCCACCATGTGGCCCAGAGGGAGAAGGCGTGCTTCTCAGGTTTGACTTGGTGATTCCATAGGACAGTGCCAGCCCTTTGATGCTTTGAAGAATGTTTTACACTTTCCCCAACATTTTTAGTTATTTTCCACAGAAATGTTGTCCAGAATAAAACGGCCGGCAGTATTCTCATAAATTGAACCAAGTATTATTTGGAGGTGCTCTCTGAGGAGAAAAGGTCAGGGAGCCCTGCTCTGGGTGTCGTCCTTCGTCTCCAGTTTCGCCTGGATCAGGTTTAGTTGTGACTCTCCATAATCTGGCCAACTCTAGATGGAATCACAAATCAACTCCCTTTCAATATACCTGATATTCAAATGATGGAGGAGAACAGGTAAGCTCAGTTGAAATTCTTCTCTAGAAAAGGAGGAGCACCACACAGCCTTCACTAGCCTAGATCAGCGTTTCTCAAACTTCAGTCTGCGTGTGACTCACCTGGACATCTCGGTAAAACGCCTCATCTGTTTCACTCGGTCTGGGGTGGGGCTTGAGATCCTATATTTCCTTTTTTGTTTTTGTTTTTGGGTGAGGGAGAGTGGCCCTGAGCTAATATCTGTGCCTATCTGCCTCTATTTTGTATGTGGGCCACCACCACAGCATGACTTGATAACTGTCGGTCCACGCCTGGGATCCGAACCTGCAAACCCAGAGTGCACGAGCTTAACCACTACACCACCGGGGCCAGCCCTGAGATTCTGTATTTCTAGCAAGTGTTCAGGTGAGGCAATGCTGCCGCAGGCGGTAGCAAGAGTTTGTGGAGTATTTATCACCCTCATTCCAGTGGTCAGTAGGGGTGTATTAAATGATACAACCAGCAAAGCTTAGAGGTATTTTTAACCTATTATTTTTTTTTCACTTGCAAACATACACACAAACAGAGTAGAGTGACCCCTAAGTACCACTGGCATCTACCAATCTCATAACTTCCTCTGCCCTGACCTTTGTGTTCCTAGAGTTGTTTTTTTTTGTGAGGAGGATCAGCCCTGAGCTAACATCCGTGCCAATCCTCCTCTTTTCTGCTGAGGAAGATTGGCCCTGGGCTAACATCCGTGCCCATCTTCCTTCACTTTATATGGGACGCTGCCACAGCATGGCCTGACAAGCGGTGCGTTGGTGCGCGCAGGGGATCCAAACCTGCGAACCCCAGGCCACCAGCAGCGGAGCACGCGCACTTAACCGCTACGCCACAGGGCCGGCCCCCAGACTTGTTTTAAAACAAATCCATCCATTATATCATTTCAGTGTGTAACAGATAAGGATTAAAAAAAACAGTGTCATTATCACACAAAATTAATGATGCATATAACACAAAATAAACAATAATTCCTTGACATCATCTAATACTCATCCATATCCCTATTCTCAGATGCATGGTGTTCGAGACTCTTCCCAGGCACAGGTGGTCCTGGTCAGCTACTCCAGGGCCCGGGGTCACTCCCCTTCGCTGAGCACCTTCTGTTGCCATGATAGTTGGGTCTGTGGCTTTCCTTAGGGGCTGAGCTGTCAGGTATAGGCCTCCTAAAACCGTGTTCCATGACCCACCAATCTCACTGTGGGGGAACTCTGCTAACATGGCAAAAGCTTTAGGATCATGCGCTTGGAGTCTGAGCCCCACCTTCCTGGGTCTCCGCCTAATCCTTTAGCCCTGGGCCTGGGACAGTAAACAGGAGCTCAGGCAGGAGGCCTGGAAAGTTGGCGCTGCCGCTGGCTGGCAGTCCAGGGGACCTTGATGTGGACATTTGAGAGAGGTTGCTTCCGGAGAGACCCAGGGGGATCAGGCTTCCCAAACTTCCAGCTTCCAACTCCTCTAACTTCTCCCAGGCATTGCCTTCCCATTGGCAGTCTCCCACTACGTCATTGACCAGTGTATGTAATTGGGTTGTATGTGGTTATCAGACTCCTCGCCTCTCCAACCCCCAGCTATTAGCAGAGAGGGCTTTCCTTCACAAGGATCACACTGAAGCTTGCTCCCACGCTGCTGTCAGGCCTGCCCACTGGCACGGAGCTTGCCTCTCTCACAGTCTGTCCCTGAAACCCACAAGAAACTGCCAGCACGTTCTATCCTGACATCTTCCTAGCAAGTCCCAAGCCTCTGGAGGACCCTGAACCTCAAGAGACGACACATGGTTTCCTGGCCGACTGCTTCATGACCAGAGAGAGAGTGTTGCCAAATCTGCAGCCCAGGAGCGGGAACTTAGCCCCTGGGCCCACACCCCACTCTGCTCAGCTGGCATACGCACCAGGAGCCCTCACCACCACACTCAGTTTCCAGGCTCCAAATTCAGTGTCAGTCATGGCTCTTTTGGCTCTGTGTGACAGAAATCAAACTCAAATTGTTTTGGCAACATGGAGTGTTTATTGGAAGGATGTGGGATCTCTCAGAACAGCCTGGTCTCAGGAAAGGCACAGGGAGACAGGCCTTTCCTCTCCTCGCCTCTTCTTGGAGGTGCCTTTCTCTCCCCGCCCCCAGACCCCTACAGCCCTGAGCTTTAGGCCTCACAGAGGTGCCCTCAGTGCTGACCAGGCCCTTGGGGAGCTGCCTGGACTCAGATGCCCAGGTCCACCGAGGCTAATTAAGCCAGGATGTCCAGGGGTGGAGCCTGGACTTCAGCTCTCCAGGTGACTTGACTGCACACCCAGGGCCGAGAACTGTGGCGTGACAGCTTCAGGCGCCCAGAGAGACTCTTTTGTAGTTCTCATTCATAATTACAGGGGCAGAACTCTGGTAAATCCATTTAGGGTCAGGTGCCCACCCCTCTGGCCAGAGGCTGGACGGGCTGCATGAAATGGCCGCTCCTGGGGCCCCCCCGTGGATGTGCTACAGCCGTCAGGCCCGGGTCATGGTGCAGATGGGCCCACCGCAGCTCCGCCGTTTGCATCGTTCCTCCCATCCCCACCCTCGGCTGGAGTGTGGCGACAGTCATGTCCGACTTCACCTCTCAGAGTCAAGCTCCAGGGAGAGGGCTGAGCCATGTCCTTGGGATTTGGTGACTTGGTGGGAGATGTGGTCACGAGACAGGTGGTGGAGGAAGCCAGAACAGATCTGGCTGAGGAGGCCATGCAGAAGTCAAGGGATGGTCATAAACAGCTCCTTCCAGACGGGAGAGAGGGAGGGCAGTGGCCAGAGACTCAGGGTCCAGGGAGGACAGTTGGGGTGGGAGAGGCCCGAGCACGAGGGCAGGGGCTGACCCAGTTAAATTCCCTACATTCCTCTGAGGGCGTCTCCCCCTTCAATACTAGGGGGTGGTATCTGTACTTCAGGACCAAAAGCCCTTCCAGCTCTGACCGCACCTCTGGGTGAGGACAGAGCTCAGGCCACAGTCTCAGGCAGCTTCAGGCCGCACCCTCCCACTCTGGACCCAGGGCAGTGATGCAGCGGGACCTCAGCAGACTGGTGAGGACAAATGAGCATGGGAGAAATGGGCAGCATTGGGGTGGGAGCAGAGCTGGGGGCATCTGACCTTGCTCAGGACAATCCTAAAGCCTGAAAGGCCCTAACGTCCTTCCCCTAGCCCTTCTCCACTTAGCGAGCTCCTACAGTGTCCCCTCACCCTGGATCTGATACCCAGCACCCAGCTGAAGGGCCTCCCTGGGACTACCCTGAACCCCAGCAGGGCTCCCAGGGGCAGGCAGAGTAACAGGGGAGGGGCTGTCTCTCTTCAGACCAGGGCCTCCCTGGCCCCGGGGCCAGATCCCGGCCCTGGGCCAGGCCTCAGGGTGGGGTCTTCCTTCAAGGGCTTCCTGGTGCCAAGCCCACGGCGGGACAGGGGCCCTGAGTTCTTTCCGGATCAACCTTGGATGTTCTGTGTCTCCCACCCTGGACCTCTGTCTCCCCACCTTTATGTCCAAGGACCCCAGGGATCAGCTCTGACCTCCCTGAGCCAGGCCTCACCCTAGCCATGCCGGGGACAGATCAAATGACACCACACTTGGGGCTGGATGTTCACTTCTCTTTCCAAAAAATACCAAACACAGTCTAGGTGTGGCAGGGGGACAGAGGCAGGCTGGGGACCTGGACATTTACACACCCAGGGGGCCCTTGACGGAGGCGGACAATTTAACACCTGGTCTGAAAGTCAAAAGAGAGAGAGCTGGTTAGTGGGGTGAGCAGCAGTGGGGGTGGGCAGGGGCTGTGGGGTTCAGGCCCAGACACAGGGAGTGGCCAGCACGGTCAGACCTGGGCCCTCACAGCAGCCCTGCCTGGGGCCCATTCCTGGGGACGGGGGTGATGTGGTCTGGCCCAGCCATCTGTGTGGGTGTTCACACAGCGCTGGGCATACTGCAAGAGCATGAGACTTGAACTCAGAGAGAGCAGGCCAAGCCTCTTGGTCTCTCTGAACCTGTTTCCTTTCTGTGACATGGGGACATTCGTCATCCTGGCGCTGCCTCCTTTATGGGGTTGCTGTGAGGAGCCCATGGGCCCGGGGTGGGGTGGGGGGTGAAGGGCTCTGGCCGCCCCAAGGCACAGGGCACCAAAGTCCATCTTTACTGCTGTGTCCCCAGGGCCCAGCACAGAGTGGACGCTCACATGGCCCTTCAGTGAGTGAGTAACGGCTGGGGAGTGGCTGGCACCGGGGCTGCTGTGCGGCCAGTCTGGGCCTGTACCTGACTGTCCTGCACCTGGGGGCGGGGCCTGCCTCCGGCCTCTCTCTGAGAGTCTGGGTCTGGATCTCCAAGTGCAGGGTGGGTGCCTATGTTGTGGACAAGCTGCTCAGAGCCCTAGACGGAGCTCGGGGACACCTGGTGCCCTGCTGGCCCTGCCAGGGTGCTGCAGGGGCCGGCGGAGTGCTGGGCGGGAGGCTGCTGGGCGCAAGCAGGGGCTCAGACGTACTCTCGGGCTGCAGTCGAGGGGCCGGGCCGGTAGGGCTGCGGGCTGTTGTTGGCTCTCTCAGGCTCCGGGCACGTGCAGCAGAGGAAGGAGCCCCCCAGCATGGCGAGGCCAGCAGAGGCCCAACCCACGAACAGGGCTGGGCCAAATTCGTACCTGCAAGGGGTCAGGAGGACACCATCAGGTGTTGGCTGGCACCCGGGCCCTGCCTCGGCCCTCCCCCAGCGGTTCCCCAGCCTCAGCTCTGGCAGAGGGCGGGCAGAGTATGGGGACCTGAGATGCGGGCCTCTCCAGCTTCTCCATCTCTCTGGATAAACTGGGGTGAATGCCCATGCTTCCTCCTGCCCCCACCCCAGTGTATCAACGCCACGCAGGGTGACCCAGGCCCAGGGTGGGCCTGCTCCAGGCAACCTCGGGCCCCTTTGCTCGTCTGGCCAGTGGAGGGAGTATCTGCCAGGTCCCGGCGAGGAGGAGCAGGGCAGTCCCGGCCGTCTCTTCCTCTCAGACACTGTCTGGCCCACAGAACTCCCAGCTGGGGCTCCCGCTGTCTCTCCGGGATCTCCACACCCAGGCCCTGCTGGCCAGCCCGGAGCCCTCTGCAGCGCCCTGGGTCTCCCCACCTCTGTGCCTTTGCACAAGGCATGCCCTCCTGGAAGTGCCCATTCCACACCTCCTGCACTCCACCGCCTTCAGGGCCCAGTTCAGAAAGCACCTCCCCGTGGGGGCTTTCCCTGACCCCTCTGTGCTCCGAGATGACTCTCACTGGGTGGCCGTTCAGTCCCTTGCTTGTCCTCCTCCCTGGAGAGCACCTTGAGGGCAGACAGCGCCGGACTCAACTATGTCCCCAGGGGCCAGCATAATGCCTGCAACCCAGGTGGCCTTGGGGAGTGCCGAAGGGATGAGTACCGGCCTGGTGTCTCTGTGCTGAGCTGCCTCTTGCTTGGCAGGTCTGCATGGCTAGAGCTGCCAGCCGCAGGGAATGAGCCTCATGCCTGAGGTCTCCTTTTCCTCCCCACTCCACAATTCTGACTCCTCCAGGGAGCCCTCCTGACGGTGACAGCCCAGGCATCTTTTCTCATCCTCCCTCCACTCCAGGGCCTAAGGCCTGTTGGGGTGTCTGGGGTTGAGACTGTCTTATTCTCTGCTCCGGGAAGAGCTGAGAGGTGAGGGAGGAGCCAAGATAGGTCCAGGCTCTCCAGAGAGCCCCCTATTTGGCCCCCACACCCCTGGCCTTACAAGTTCTGACCATTCTAGTTCCTCAATCTCTCTGAATCTACTCTCCACTGCTGGCCCCCTGGCCCCAGGCCCTCTGCTCCAAACCTCTGCAACAGTGCCTTACTGGTCCTGCCCCCTCCCCAACATTCTGCACATCACAGAGGAGGGATTGTGGGCTGTCTGCCACGCCAGGATGGGGATCAAAACCTGCCTATGCTGCAAGGCCCTCCACCATCTGATCTGCTGTTATCACTTCTCCATCCTCATTCCCCCAAGCCCAGAGCCAAAGTAACTGCTCCTCCTGCAGGACTAACACCCCAGGTTCACTGAGTGCTCTCCAGGGCCCAGGCCCTGTGCAAACCCCTTAGCTGCACCATCTCCCTGAACCCTCACAACTGCACGTGAGCTGGGTCCTTGGGTCCTAACTCCATTTTCTGAGGGGTGGGGGGCAGTGGCCAGGAGCAGAAAGATTAGGGAACTTGCCTGTCACTCAGCCAGCACGTGCAGAGTCAGGGCACTTAGCTCCCCGGGAGTGCTTGCTGCTCCTGGAGTGTCCTCCACAGGCCTCCTGGCCCTTCAGAGGGCCCGACCACACCCTAACTGACTCCCCCCTCCAGAGATCCTCTCAGCGACAGCACCTGGGGCCTGTCCCCTGTTTCCCCCTCCAAATGGCCCCAGAGGAGGTGAGCGGCAGGCCCTGCCTGTTCCCTTGAAAGCCATGCCCTGGCACTCACCTGGCATTGACAGGTGTGCTTGGATTGAAGAACTCCTGGGTCACCAGGGTGGCATACCATGAGACGGCTGTCAAAGTGCAGAGGCCTGAGGACAAAGGAGGGGGTGCTTAGCCGTGCTCTGGCCACTCAGGGTGGTGCCACCTGCCACGGCCAAGACGGTGGAGAAGGAGCCAGGGGCACTCACCCGCCAGGAGGAAGAGGACACCCCCGGAGATGGCGATGCGGCCCTTGGCGATGGGGTTGCTGTCTCCGACCCGGGTGCACTTCATGCCGATGACACTGAGGACCATGGCCACGAAGCCCAGGAGCACGGCCACCACCATCAGGGCTCGCGCTGACTGGATGTGACCTGGGCGGGGCGGGAGGGACTGAGCTGGCAGTGGGAGAAGTGGGCGGTGGGAGGGGCTGGAGCTGGAGGCTCCTCCTGGGCTGCAGATGTGAGGGGATAGTGAGGACGCGGGTGACAACAGGGAGTGAGGACAGGGCGTGGGGCCAAGCTTTCGCTTAACCCCACTGTGTTTCACCCCCTGCCAGCTCTTCTGGTGGTGTGCCATGACATGGGGTTCGAGTTCTCTCATCTGCCGCTTTCTGGCCCGGGAGGTGGGGGCTGGGGGACAGGGGCAGACGGAGGACTCCCTTTTGGGCTGCCCACCTTCCAAGCACCAGGGAGCAGCTCCTCCTGGGGCCTTTCAGATTTAGCAGAAGGAGGAGTTGAAAGTATCCGAGGCCCAGCTCAGCCCAGGTTGGCCATTGGGCAGGGACGCCTCCCCAGTGGCCATTCGAACTCTGGTCACCTTCCCCTCTGCCCTTGGAGTCACCCATGGCAGCCGTATGCCTCATGCTGTGTGGGTGCTCACGTCAGTCCTGGGCCAGGGGGCACCTCAGGGCATCTGGGTCCCCGAGGGAGGCCAGATGACCTGCCTGGACCGGCGCTGCAGGGGTTCTGTGGTAGCAGCCGGCTCAGGCTTGTGGGCCCCTGGGCAGAGGGCAGGTGTGTCGGCCAGAGCCAGGGAGAGAGTTGCAGCGGGGCCTGCTTCCGAGCCAACCTGTCAGGCTCAACTCCACACACCAGGAGGAGAGGGAGACAGACCTGCGTGCCCAAGCAACTGTGTGTGCACATGCATGTGCGTGTGTGTGCGTGTGTGTAGGTGCACCCAAGTGCCGGCATACTCGTCTAGGTGGCAGGACTGGCAAGCAGGTGTGTGTGCACAAGCGTGTCCGCATGCAGGGTTCCGGGGAAGTGGAAGGAAGGGTCTTGACTGAGCCTGTCTGAGTGCCGGGCCCTCCTCTAACTGTCCCACAGTCCTGAAAAGTCATAGTACCCCCCTTCCCAGATGAGGACGTCTGAACAGAGACGGGTGGTGACTCCTTCAAGGTTATAGTGCAAAGCTGGGATCTGGACCCACAGCTGCCAGAACCTAGGGCCCCTGCCCCCGCAGGGCACCAGGCTGGCCTAGATTTTCAAAAGTGCACGGGATGGGGTGGGGGGGTCAGGGGGCTGGAGCGTGGAGCCCAGTGCAGATGGCAGACTCTGGCTCCGGGCCTCCCCCTCCCCCACATCTCACCCTCCCGCCCCGCCGGCCTGAGGCCTACCTTCCAGTGCGAGCAGGGAGTCATAGAGCTTGCACTGCACCTGACCAGTGCTCTGGGAGGCGCAGGACATCCAGAGCCCTTCGTAGAGGCCCACGGCAGTGATGATGGCGTCGCCTGCGTAGGAGGACTGCTTCCACTGTGGGAGGGCTGTGCTGGCGATGATGCCCACCCAGCCGCCCAGGGCCAGAAAGTAGCCCAGGAGCTGGAGGCCCGAGTTGGCCATGGCCCAGGGGTCCCAGGGCTCAGGGCTGGGTCAGGGTCCGTGGAGGGGCCGGGGTCATGGCCTGGTGAGAGGAGCAGCTGGACTAGGGGTGGGAGTGCAGCAGGTGGTCAGAGGCGGAGAAGGAGAGGTGGCGGTGCAGCAGCAGCAGCAGCAAAGGCAGCGGCTCCGGGCTCCAGAATGCAGGGGGAGGCCCAGGGGCTGGAAAGGCCAGAGCCCGCCCACAGCGGCCGCCTAAGCCAGGGCAGGGCCGCCTAAGCCAGGGCAGGGTCCCCAGCAGAGCTCATGCCCAGCCCCCTGGGGGTGGGAGGCGGGGCCGTGGCCCAGGTGGGTGCCCTGCCCGGCCCCCACCCTCCAAGGATAGAGAAGGGAGGGGCTGGGAGGAGTGACCCCGCTTGCCCTCAGAACCTTTCTGCCCAGGGAAACCCCTTTAGGAACCTGATGCAAGGGCCCTAAAATTCTCCTAATTCCTACCCAAGCACCAGCCCTGAGACGAAGGACTTTGTCTTTGCATGGCTGATCTGACCCTTGGGTTTTTCTGTCTTCTGACTGTCGGACAGAAAAGAAATGGAATTCCAGTTTGTAGCAGGTAACACTAGAGTTAGACATCAGGGAGAACTTTTTGGCGGGGGGCATCTGAGGCCGGATACAAAGAGACTAGGCTGGGGAGGGGGTGTTAGGGAGAGGAGGTCCTGGGTACCTGGGGGCCATGTGTGTCAAAAAGAGAGGAGGCCAGACCAGGGAATATGCACTGTGCGGTCTGTTTGAGATTTGAGAGGGGCAGAAGAGGGACCCCATTACAGCTGGACACAGCTGGCAGCCAGCCAGCAAGGAGCCTGGCAGGGAGGTGGGACACGGCACTGACCCTCTGGCCTCAGCCTGAAGGAAGGCAGACTGCTCAGCCCGGCTAATCCCCTTGCTGGCTGGCTTAGCAGCTCCTGCTGGGGCCTGAGGCACCAGGCCCTGGCCCCTAGCTCCAGAACAGCCTGGGGGGGAGCCGCGGCTTCTGCACATTCCTGGGGTTCAGGCTGCCCTTCTAATGCCACCCCCCATCCTAGCTCAGCCCTCTGGAGCAGGGGAATGTTTAACTCTCCTCGACCTTATTAGCAATCCCCTCACGTTCAGTTCAGCCCCATGGGATCTGCTGGGCGTGGGTGTGGGGGGAATGTCACAACCCTGCTCCCACTCCCGCCAGCCCCTCAGCCACCCCCTCCATCCCCAGTGGCCCACCCGCCTTTCCTGGGCTGCACTGGGGGAAGGCAGGGTCCTGCTGCAACCCCGGCCTGCTTCCTCCCCACAGCCTGGCCCCCTCTGCAGGGATACGTCCCCAGCCTGCTCTCTCGCATTCTTCACGTGGCTATGCAAACGAGAGGGTGCCAGGCACTGCGCAGACAATGGCTGCCCTGTGTGCCCACCCAAGGCGTGGGCCCCTGGTGTGGCCTGCAGCTCCGGCTGGCCGGCTGGGAGCTGGGGGAGCAGTCCGCCCTCTGAAGGGTCAGGGCCGGGCGCTGTTTGACCTGCAGTTCTGAACATTGGGCCCCCTGCGGACCTCTGCGCTGGGAGGGCCAGGGCCACAGGGATCTGTGTACACAAACACCTGCTTCCCGGGGCAGCCCGCAGGCCTAAAAAGCAAGTGAGGCCTAGAACAGTTCTAGAGAAGTCGGTCCTGAATTCAGATTCTTCTACCACAGACTATGACAAGACAGTATGCCCCACGGGAGCAGAGGCCATTGTGGGAGCCCAGGGTGGGGAGGGGAGACTCCTGGGGAGGCAGTGAGCAGCCTTTCTGTGGGTTGACCTAATGCTCACGGTGCCTCACAGTGGGCAGTCCTTTCACAGATGAGGAGCCCAGGCTGAGAGGTAACTCACCCCAGCTAGGAAGCGGGGAGGCCTTCCCGTCAGATCTGTGCGGCGTCAGCGCCACGATCGCTCCACACCCCCGACTTTCTCAGGACTGGGAGGGGTGGGGCAGTCATAATGTGCTCACTAGAGGTGACTGACACCCGAGCTGGCTGTAGAGCCTGCGTCCTCACCTCTGAACGGGGCGTCTGCTCATGCGGGCCTGAGGGTTGATGGAACTGATCATCATCCGAGGGAGGGCGGGATGCCTGCACTTGGCAGCCGCCGGGCCAGGTTGCTCCCCAAAGACCAGGCTGGCTCTCCCAACAAGCTGGGCCTTGGCCCCTTCTCCTGCCTGCTGCAGAGGCCCTCTTGGTAAGGAAGACCCGGGGGTCGTTCTGGTCTGAAGAGCACCTGAGTCAGGTCTCTGAGCTCTGAGCCTCGGGATCCTCACAGGAAGTGTCAGAGCCACAGGCCCTGGAGACCACAGGCTGCAACCCCTCCACTGACTCCTGAGGAAGCTGAGAGCCCAAGAGGGGAAGGGAGCCGATTGGCTTGCACAGCTGTCCCCAGTACCAAAGGCTCTGAGGACTTGGACATCAGGAGGCCTGCACGCTCCTCCATCCTGGGCATCGCCAGAGCCCTCCCTCACACTGGGCACCCAAGGCCACTTCGTGATCCAGAACAACGCTCCCATCTCCCTCTGAAGCTCTTGTTTATAACCTTCTGTTATTTGAGGTTTTGACTCTGTTCCACCAAAATATCCTCTCCTACCCTGAGGGCCTTCCCTTCCCAATGTTCCAAATCTTTTGGGCTCAGATCTGCTCCTGGAATGGAGTTCCCTAACGTGGGGCTTCTCCACCCAGGGCTCCCCCCACCCTGTGGCCCCCCTGCAGCCCAGGGCACGGTGGGGGAGAGCAGGAAGGCTCAGGGTCCCACCCCAGCCTCCATTAGGAGCTAACTAGAAACTGCCCCGGGGTGTTACACTTCACAGTGTAACCAGAGCAGTCACATACATTACAAGAAGCTCAGGGTTCTAGCTCCACCTCTGCCACTGAAAAGCTGTGTGACATTTGGCAAGTCTCTTAGCTTCTCTAGGCCTGGTTCCTCAACTAAAAAACAGGGGTAATACCACTTACCCTGTCTGGTTCACGAGGGAGTTTACAAGCATCAAACAATGGGTGAGAAGTGCTCTTGGAAAACATAATACGCCTGAAGAAATGTGGCTAATGAAAGCTCTATTCCAGAAAGACTCTCACTTGGCGGGTCTCCTCCTTGTGCTCTCTCACCCTGGGTGTGGGTGGACTACCTGTGGCCAAGGACCCACTGCCCTTCCTGCCTGGCGGTGCCTGGCGGGGAGCAGGCGCTCAGGAGGTGTGCTGATTGTGGACTGACTGACTGGTATGGGGATGAAGTGAACGAAACTCTGGAGCCCTTTCCCCGGTCCTCTCCCACAGCCAGTTAGGAGGGTCTGACTCAGCTGGTTGCCGCCCAGCACATTCTCTGCAGCCACCACCTGGCAGGCCTAGAAGGTGGTGCTGCTCTCACGCCCCTACCTGAGTCTGACTTTCCTGCGGAACCACAGGCTCTGACGGGAGAGGACTTGGCTCAGGCCACATAGCTAGCAAGCAGTGCAGCCAGCACATGGCCACCCGACTATCTTGCCTGCCCAGGCGGCCTGAGCGCCCTGATCTGGGATCTTGTAATGCTCTCTGCCTATTTCCTTTCACGGCACTCGGTGCCCTGTTTGCCTCCTTCCCGAGGCCTGGAAGCATCTCAAGGCCCTACCACCAGCCTCATTTTTGTGTCCCAAGCCTAACACAGGGCGGGGGCGCCTGTGCAGCGCACGTGACCATCTGTGGGTGCCCTGTCCTCCTCCCCAACAACCTGCACACAGGCTCTCTTGGTGCCCTGCTGAGCGCTCTCCAGCTGCCTGGGGTGCCAGAGACCAGGGTCTTCCACATCCACATCTTCCCATGTTTGCCGAGTTGCCTCCCACATGCTCTAATGCTCCCATGGGTGCTCTCCCTTCATCTCAAGCAAACTTTCCTCACGGCTCACATGTCCTTGCGCATACATTACCAACATGGACCGAACAGTCACAGCCACATCTCAGCCTGGACCCCGTTACCTCCTCTTGCTTCCGGGACGACTCGTCCACCCTAATTACAGGCACTTATCCCAGTCCTGTTGCTGTGAAAACATCTGGCCTTTCATGAGCTTGGCTGAGACAGTCTGCTGTCTCCATGTGGTTAGCATATGTTGAAATGGTAAGGTCATCTGCCTTGATGTGGAAACTTCTGGAAGACCAGAATCAGGCTGATTAGTTTTCTGTAATGCTGAGCATCTACTATGTGCTAAGCATCGTGTCAGGCATGTTATGAGCACCCCCTCGTTAATACTCTCCACCATCCTGGGAGGTAAGGACTGTGAGCCACATTACTGGTGAGGAAACACATTCGGAGGTCACCTAGCTCCAAGAGATGGAAGAGAGAGTCTCGTCCAGCACAGCACGTGGGTGAATGCTCTTTCTTATTTATTTATTTTTTTCCCCCAAAGCCCCAGTAGATAGTTGTATGTCATAGCTGCACATCCTTCTAGTTGCTGTATGTGGGACGCGGCCTCAGCATGGCCGGAGAAGCGGTGCGTCGGTGCGCGCCCGGGATCCAAACCCGGGCCGCCAGTAGCGGAGCGCGCGCACTTAATCGCTAAGCCACGGGGCTGGCCCTTTATTTTTATTTTTATTTTTTTATGAATGCTCTTTCCATTAATGTGGTCGTCTCTCCATGCGGCGAGCGGGTCACCCAGACAGGACCCGGGATCACCAATGACTGAAGTAGTGACCGTTCCTCTGAGATCATTCCCTCGAACATACTCACACGTGGTGCTGTTGCCGTTCCTGCACTCACATCTCCCCCCAGCTCATCTTTCTGCCCCCATGTGGAGCCAAACTCCTAGAAGACTTGTCTGTACCTGCCATCACTACTTACTCTCCTCTCCTTCTCTCTTGGACTCACTCCAGCCCATCTTTCGTCCACATCATCTCACCAAAACGTCTCTTGCTAAAGTTCTCCCTGATCTCCATGTCGCCAAACCCAAAAGTGGATTCGCAGTTCTCATCTCGCTCCACCTCTCAGCAGCATTTGACACCCTTCCTTCCTTCAGGAAAGGCTCTCATTGACTCCAGGACACCAGCCCTCTCACGTTCCCCTGCTCACGACTGATCCTGGTCTCTGCTGGATCCCACTGTCCTCCTGCCCCCGTCACCTCCAGCCAGATTCAGTCTTCTGACTCTTCTGTCTACACTCACCTGTGTCCTGGCTTTGAACACCATCCACATGCCCATGAAGACTCCCCAAGTTATGGCTCCTACCCCCACCTCTCCCAAACTCCGGACACACATACCCGACTGTCTGAGATTTCTACTTGGAGACCTAATGGGCTCCTCAAACTTAAGCGTAACACGTGCAAATCCAAACTCCTGGCTTCCACATCACCATCCCTCCTGCAGGCTTCTCTGTCATAGGAAAGGGCAGCTCCATTTTTCCAACTGCTCAGACTAGACTCCTTCTTGATGCTCCTTTTTCTTATACCATCAAATCCATCAGCAACTCCTGTTGGCTCTACTTCAAAAATAGATCCAGAACCTGACCTTTCTTGCTGCCTTCACTGCCAACACCCTGACCTGCACCACCTTCATCTCTCTCTGTGGCTACTCCGCAGCCTCCACTCTGCTCTGCTGTCTCCATTCCTGCCCCACAGCCCATCCTGCACAGTCTTCACTGAGGTGTTTAAAACCTAAGTGGGTGGGCCGGCCCCGCGGCTTAGTGGTTAAGTGCGTGCGCTCCGCTGCTGGCGGCCCGGGTTCGGATCCCGGGCGCGCGCCGACGCTGCTCCGGCCATGCTGAGGCCGCGTCCCACATACAGCAACTAGAAGGATGTGCAGCTATGACATACAACTATCTACTGGGGCTTTGGGGGAAAAAAGGAGGAGGATTGGCAATAGATGGTAGCTCAGAGCCGGTCTTCCTCAGCAAAGAGGATTGGCATGGATGTTAGCTCAGGGCTGATCTTCCTCACAAAAACAAAACAAAACAAAAAAACCACCTAAGTGGGATGCCGTCACTCCTCTGCCCAAAACCCTCCAAGGGTTCCTGTCTCACTGAGTCAAAGCCCAAGTGCTGACAGAGGCCGACGAGGCCCCGAGACTGATCTCACCGGCTGCTCTCCAGGCCCACTGTCACCACACTGGCCTCTTCCCGTTCCACCCTAACGTGCTCTTTTCTACCTCAGAGGATCACACACCCATACCCGCACATCTACGTGTTTGTTACCTGTCTTTTCCACTGAAATGGAAGCTCCATGAGGGCTGGGACTTGTTTTGTGTGCTACCGCGTTCCCAGCACCAGGCACTTAGCTGGTGCTCAGTAAATAAACATGGGCTGATTGACTAAATGAGCACTCAGACTGCAGCTGCCCAAACTCACCAGCCAACAGCATCTCAAGCCCAGGAGGGAGACAGGCTTGTGGCCAGAGGAGCTGACTCTCCAGTTCTGCTCTTTCTCCGTCTCCGAGAGGCGTGTGTTGTCCAACACACGGAGGCCCTGAGCTGCGGGGATTCTGAGGCCAGATGGCGGTGCGGGATGCATGTGGCTGACACGAGGGCAGTATGCCAGAGCACTGCTGACTGGCTGCTAGCTGCCAGAGGGGGATTAGCGATAATCTCCACCATTCATCCAGAGCGTTCCAGGTTACAAAGTGCCGTCACATCTGATATCGTGTCTGGGCCACACAACTGCCCAGAGGTGGGCAGAGTGAGGATTATGATCCCCATTATACAGATGACAGCCCCGAGGTCCCTGAGGTTAAGCGTCTGGCCTGCGCTGCACAGGAAGTGGCTGAGCTGAGTACTGAGCCAGGCCTCCTCACACCACGCTGCCCAGAGCAATTTCTAGCCAGCGAAACCTCTGGAGCAGATGGCACATTTCCCCGCTCTGAACAAACCACTGAGTACAAAAACACAAATCATTTATTCTTTGGTTTTCTACACAGACACTTAAATACTGTATTGCTGTCACGCAGCTGCCTGTGCTGGCCCCTGGGGGTGGCTCTGGGCCTGTGTCCTGAGCCCTCAGCCAGGTCCAGAGGAGAGAGGGCCGTCCTGCCATGTCCACTCCAACAGCAGTAGCACCCTGCGGATGGCTGTGAGCAGGGCTCCTTGGCTGGCAGCAGACGTGTTCCCCACTGCTCCTTGGCTCCCAGGGCCGGCCAGTCCAGGGCGCAGGACAGAGTTCCGCATGGTGGGTCTGATCACCCATCCATGTGTGAGCTGGACGCTTCAGAGCTCATCCTTGTGCCCCAACTCACTGCTGGAGAGAGACCTCTCTGCAGGTTTGGGGGGGCTCTCCTGGGCTTCCTGGGGTTGCTCCTGGGGAAGGTCCATCTCTTCTGGGCTAAAGAGCATCTTCACCAGGTCATCTGCCTGCACCCTGTCCTGCAAGGACAAACCCCTGCCTACTCAGAGAGGCCTCTGGAGCAGGTACTCACCATCTCTCAGGAGCTACCCCCCTGGAGAAGAAGAAGGCTCTTCCTCAATGGCCTCCGAGCTCAGCTCCTTCCCAGCGGGTCCTACTCTCTGGGAAGGGACAGCTGAGGTGGTGCCCAATGAGGGACCAAGAGCCAGGATCGTTGCCCATCTTGGCCTCCCCACCTGGAGCCCCTTCTATAAGTAAGGAAGAAGGGCCAGGGAGGAAGAGGCAGCGTGGCCACGGTGACACAGCGCTGGAGTAAGGAGTCTCTCTGGACTCCCGAGCCCAGCGCTCCTTTCCTGTCTCAGCCCTTAGGAACGGGATTTGGGGAAGGAGGAAACAGAACCAGGGCCCAGCCAGGAACAGATCACGGCAGCACCAACGGCTCTCACCCGCTCACTGTGCCGAGCATCCAAGGTGAACCACAGGGCGATGGCACAGCGCTGCCCTCTGGTGACGGCCTTCACTCCGTGCGGGTTTTCAGTCCCTGAAGAGAAACCCACAGCCCTTCCGCACTGGGGCTGCACCTCTGCCTAAAGGGGACAAAAGTGGGGGTACACAGGACAGAGACTGGAACTTGCCTTCAGAAGAGATGTGGGGTCATCAGGGTCCAGGACTGAGGGTGGTTCCCCAGCCTGGCTTCCCAAATACCAGAGTTAAGAGAAAAGGTGACCAGTCAGAGAGGTAACTGACATGTTGCAAAGCCCCCTGGACTGGGGAGGGGAGCGCTGGCCACTGGGAAGACCAGCTGGCCGTTCTGCCCACTACACTTTGAGGGTTTCTGTCTCCCAGGGACAGGGACAAAGGCGCACTCACCGTCACAGTCTTGGCATCGAGTTCAGTGAAATAAAATTTTCCTCCATCGAAGTCTCCATTTAAGTAAAGGATGGCACTGGGAAAGGCAGAGAGCATCTCGATACAGATGTCCTCCTCCTGCTCCCCAGAGACCCCACAGCACCAGTGCCTGCATCTCCAAGTGCTCTCAACCAGCAGCTGGAGGGGGGCCTTTCATAGGAAGAAAGCCTTCTAGAACCTTCTCTGAAGCCTCACAAACACAACTCCCAACCTTCCCACTGCCCCATTCTCGTCCTAGAGAATCTACCACGCCCTCCTCTGGGGTACTTCTGTACCACGTCCACCTTTCACTATCCTACTCATCACACTACACTGCAAAGACTCCCTTATTGTCCAACTTCCTGTTCAGAGGATCTGGGGTCAAGAGACTGAACTTTGGGAACAGTTGGTCCCAAACCTGTGTGTGTGTGTGTGTGTGTGTGTGTGTGTGTGTGTGTGTGTTGCAGGAGAGGGCAAGGCACAGGGCACTTGGGGGCCTCAGAGGGAGAGCTGGCACCTGTAGTCCCGGAAGGTGTAGGCGGGGGGCTCCTTGATGCACACGAGGGCCTCAGCATTCAGGATGCAGTTGTCCACATGGACTGGGTGGCTACTGTCCTTCCTCTCAGCCTGTGCCTCTGGGGCCAAGGTAACACATGTTAGCACTGGGGCACCTCAGGAGACATTGCAGCACGTGGTGGGTGCCTCCTGAAATGCATCTGGGTCTACGGGAATGTCAATGAACGAGGGGGTTTCTGGCTAAGCCAGCAGCCTAGGGTCAGAATAAATCTGCAGGCCACCTCGAAAGGTTCTTGGTGGGGTGAGCAGGTGCAGCAAGCAGGGCTGTGGGGCTCTAACCAAGGGCAGATCCTGGGCTGAATGGCATAACCCTGGCTTTCTGGTTAGAATTGACAAAATAGGAATCCCCAGAGAAGTGAAAACGAGGAGTCAGGTCAGCAGGATGCAGGTGCAGTGAGACTCAATCCTCCAGTGGGAGATAAGGTGGGGCCAGCCCGAGGGGAGCAGAGAAGAGCAAAGGCAAGGAGTTAAGTTCAGCAGGGTGGCTGGAGAAACCATGCAGGATGATGGTCAGCAAAGAGGACAGACAGCGCTGACTGCAGGATGGCAGACAGACCGCGTTCACGGCACCGGGCGCATCATCCCTCTGCACAAACCTGCACGCCTTGTGCAGGCTGGCGGCACCGTCAAGTCATGGTGGATCCTCCTATCTGTCCCCGCTGGCCCAGTCGTGACCAGGCCCTGTCCTGCCACCTCCTACATCTCCCTCGTGTCTTCTCTTCTCTCTCCTCTCACTGCCACTTGCTGAGTTGAGGCCTCCATCTTTGCCTACCAAGGCCACTGCTGACCAGCGTTCCTTCCTCTGATCCACGCTCTCCAAGTCTCCAAGTCTCTTATCACAGAGTAGCAAAACTAACCTTGTGAAAACAAGGCCTCACTCAGCCTTTCACTGCTTGCCTCCTCCTGGCCTCCCACCGCCCACGCCCCAGGGCGCCTCCACCTGTGAGGCGCCTGGACTCCTACAGTTGTGCTCTGACCTCTTCCTTTGGGCAGGCCCACGTTCTGACAGAACTCCAAACACTCTGAGGGAGAGTAAAGCCCCCTAATCTCTGCCAGCCATCAGCACCAGGGACCCTCTGAAGGCCATGACATGACAGAGCCGCTGGCTGTGGGCCACGTGATTCCTGGAGCACTAGCTGTTTCCCTCCCTCAGGAAAGCAAAAAGGGAGTGTGAGAGGGAGAGTGAATGAGGAATAGCCTCGAAAGTGCTCTGACTTGTAAGGGCCGGCCCTGTGGCTTAGCAGTTGGGTGCGCGCGCTCCGCTGCTGGCAGCCCGGGTTCGGATCCCGGGCACACACCGACGCACCGCTTCTCTGGCCATGCTGAGCCCGCATCCCGTATACAGCAACTAGAAGGATGTGCAGCTATGACATACAACTATCCACTGGGGCTTTGGGGGAAAATAAATAAATAAATAAAAATCTAAAAAAAAAAAGAAAGTGCTCTGACTTGTAAAATACGTACATTTCTGACAAATCCAGCATTTAACAATCAGTGACAGAGAACCTGCAACATAGCTCATGACTGACCTCAAGACTCCTGTACATGCAATACCCTTGTTGAGAACCACTGGCCTACAGGATAATAACAAACTCTTGACTGTAGCTCTTGCTCACTCGGCTTCTGAAGACTGCACCAGCCTTATCTGAACGCCTCCTTCAGCCTGACCCCCGAAACGGTGACTCCCTGAGCTCCGGTCTCTCGGTGCCTCCACACCTGAGCACAGGCTCTTCTCTTTGGCTGGAACGTCCCCTCATTCGTCCCGCGCACAGTCATCACCTCCTCTGAGAAGCCCTCCTGACTCCCCGGGGAGACTGGCTGTAACCTCCTCCACTGCACCCATCGCACTGAGTTGCGACTTAAACATTTGTTTATGTTGGTTCCCCAATGAGGATGACAGGGACCGTATCCTGTCCCCATGTCCTCAGCATCCGCCTGGCACCTCACCTTCGATGGCGGTGCGGCACACCAGGTGGGAGTAGGAGAAGTAGAGGGGGGTGTCCAGGCGGAAGTAGGACTCCATGACGCGCCGCACCTTCTCCGTCACGTTGTAGTACAGCTGGGCGCTCTGCAGAGGGACTTTCCCTTCCTGCCCCAGCTGCAAAGAGACCAGTGGTCAGCACACCCTCAATGCTCCTCTGTGGGCCAACAGAGGCCACCGAGGCACCAGGCCCGCTCCTCATCCACCTGCCGAAGGTGCAGTCTCTCTGCTTACCGCACACAACACCCTCCCAGATGACGCTTTCCCCTCCCTTCATACTTCTCTTGATGAATCATTTGTGCATCCTGCTCAGAAGTACAGCCATTCTTCAGAAAGCACCCTCACAGCTTTGGGTACCAGTCTTGTCTTGCTTGCCTCATATTATTATACCTGGTCTAATAGCCAGGATTCAAAGGTTAACCTTGGTCAACTGAATCTATCCTCCCTCCGAGGCAGCTGGAATGTCGACAGGCACACCTCTTACCTTTCCTCCACCATTCCCAAGTCCTCCCCCTTCTCCACACTCTAGAACACCAAGTACTGACTCTACCTTGAGGGCTTTGAAGACAGTGACACCATAGAACTTCTCGTTAGGGGTGTGTGGGGAGGTTTGACCCCGGTAGCCATCTCCTGAAGTTGCTGCTGCCTACGAGGCCCAAAAAGCAGGCGGAGTTAGTCAGGGCAGCTGAGGGCCTGAGGAGAGGTGGTCAAGTGCTCACAGCAGAGAGCGAGCAAACCTCAGCACCGAAGAGGCACACAGGAGGAGAGGCCGGGCCCAGAGAGAAGGTGGGCCACTGGTTTCCCTTACGTTGGTCAGTTGCTGCAGCTCCTGGCACTCGTCGTCAGAGATGACGCCGTCCATCACCACCCGCTGGGAGCCATTCAAGACTTTGGAGTTCATGGTGAGACTGATGCCATCATAGAGCAGGGGGCCACCTGCAAAGCAATGACAAGCCTGTCCAGACACTCTCCATCAGATACTGCTTCCCCGTAAGGAACAGAAGTTCCAACTGTTTCCTGTTCACCAGAGGAATCTCCCATGCGGATGCTCCCAAAGGTGGGGTGGTCCAGAGGACAGCACTTGGAGCTGAAAGACAGGAGATGCAAGGCCTAGTCTGAGCTCCACTCCCAAACAGCTGCTGGCTCTCGGGCCTTCACGTTATCACTGAGAAGACATCCTAACACATGAGCTCCAGAATCAGAAAGAACTGGGTTTGACTCCTGGATCCTCCACTTCACAGCTGTGTGACCCTGGCAAGTTACTTAACCTCCCTGAGTTTTAATATTCTCACCTGGAAAATGGCATCTACCTCCTAAGTTTGATGCCTGTTTGACGTAAAGAACAACAAGGCAAGTGAAAGACTTGGCACACAGTGAATGCTCAAAAGTTTAGCTACCATCATATCATCCTCCTCATCATTTTATTTATTTATTTATTTATTTTTTAAAAATTTCAATTCGTTTTGTTTATAATTATTTATTTATTTTTTCCCCCCTAGAGTCCCAGTAGATAGTTGTATGTCACAGTTGCACATCCTTCTAGTTGCTGTATGTGGGACGTGGCCTCAGCATGGCCGGACAAGTGGTGCATCGGTGCACGCCCGGGATCTGAACCCAGGCCGCCAGCAGCGGAGCGCGCACACTCAACCGCTAAGCCACGGGGCCAGCCCCAGCACCTGTTCCAACAATTATGCAAACAACTATCACAAGGCAGACCTTGTGAGGAGAAGCGAACTGCCCTGGAAGCTCGGCAGAAAGACGGAGGGGACCCTAATGGGCCGGGAGACTAAGCAAGGCTTTGTAGGGTATATCTGATGCCTCCTGGGCAGAGAGGATGGGAAGTGTGTTAGGAGGAGGGACAGGCACGAACAACGACTCGTGGGCAGAGAGAGGCTCAAGGCTCAAGGCACAGGAGCAGCCCAGTGTGGGTGAAGAGAAGTACAAATGGGGGAAGAGCGGAACACAGTTGAAGGGGCAGGCAGGAGGATGGCGTCAGAGTCCCTGTGGCTGGAAGACAGGTCCAGCCCCATGTGGGAAGAGGCAAGGACAGACTGGAAGAGGAAAGCTGAGTGCCAACAGGAGGATAAGAAAGGGGTTGGGCAGAGAGACGAGAAACAGAGCAGAGTCATAATGGGAGGCCTCCCCGGCAGATTGGAGGGGAGGAGGACCAAAGGAGACCCCAAGATTGTGGGGTTGGTAACAGGATGAATGATGGCAGTTGGGAGAAAACAGTTTCGCAGTAGGGAGACAGGATGAGTTTTGTCCTATAAATACTTACTGAAGTGAACTAAACTAGTGTTACTGTGACACAGGGGTCTTATTTTTTAACCAAAGGCCAACTCTCAGTGCTCTTTCCAGGTGGGAGTCCTGGTGGCAAGTTAGGAAGGACATTGAGGCGAGGCTAAGCCCTGCCCCGTGCTGGCTCAGGCCCCGAGGCTGGCCCATGGTGAGCTTGGCACTGCTGGGGGGGGGTGCTGCCCAGCTGACGTGGGGATGACCCGCCTTGCTGCCTCCACGACAGCTGCAGACGGGCCCTGAGCTCTGTCTTCTTACCTTCCCGGGTCAGCCTGCTCACATCCAGCGACTCCTTGGTCTTCTCTTCCACAAGAGTCTCAATCTCCTTCATAAGGTTTCCAATCTCCTGGGAGATACGGACGGCTGTTTCCCGTTCTGACCTGTGAGCACAGCCACCCTGAGGACTGTATTCTGGGGCTGGCCCTGCCTCCCACCCCAACTGCCCAGACTGGACCTGCCCACCCCTTGCCAGGAGTTCACATCTGCCTGGGCTCAGGAAGCCTCAAGTGCTTCATCAGACTGATCCAATCATGCAGTTTCTTCAAGGTCCTCACTTCTGTTTCTCTTGCAGTCTCTTGGGAATCACCTCTTCAGGAGTCCATGAATCCTAAAAGCAGATCAGAAAAAAATGAACACTGTAGGCTGACCTACTTAATCTTCCAGGTTTCGATGCACAGACTAGGGCCTACAGGAGAATCCCCCTTACCAGCTGCCTCCTCTCAGGAGATGAAGTGAGAGGCTGCTGAACCTAAGTCACCTGGAGCCAGCTGCCCAGAATTCCCTTTTATCTTCCCCTGTCTCTTGTCCACAGGCTTCATAGCCCCATGTTTGGCTCAACCCCTAAGAGTTTTTTCCCCAGAGTCACACAGTGCACCACTCAGCCCCATCCCTTGCCCTCCTCACTCCCTCCCTCCCCAGCTCCTGCACTCTGGCTCACCGGATCAACAAAGGGAATTCCAAAGACATCATAAGCGAAGAAAAGCAGCTCCTTCTCCAGCAGGCTTCGCTGGCGGTGCTCCCGTGCACTCTGAGGAAACAAGTGGAGGGAAGGCCCTGGAGCTCAGCCCGTCCGCTAACTCTCGGGGTGCCCCTGGCATTCCCACTGCTGCTCCAGTGTGACCTGAGGCTTCCCCTCCCACTAGCACTACCGTGTCCATTCCCCAGTCTGGGACAAAAGTCTCACTTCTGTGCTTGAGGTCACTCTCGCCTGGCACAAGCAGTACCTCTGAGGGTGGCATAGCCAGGGTTCCCTTGAAGGGAAAAAGCCCCCTTCCTGCCCCTGCCGGAAATCTCTGAGACAGAAAATCTGATGATTCTCAGGAGATGTGGAAATATTCTTCAAAGAAGGAAAATTCCTTCTCGACTTCTGCAGGAGTTCAATACTCAGGAAGGAAATCGAGGCAACTCGTGTGTTACTCATTTAATCTTTACAGCCACCTCTGAGGTTGATACTATTATCTTTATTTTACAGACGAGGACACTGAGGTGCAGAAGGGATATGTGACTAATTTAAGGTGACACTATAGGAAATGGTAGAGCAGGGACCTACATTCAAACCCAGGTCTTTCCTATCCTAAAGCCCATGTGCTTTTTACTACGCCACCTCCCTCCCCTCAGACTCTGAATGGTCTATGTCCCTCCCTGAAGGTGGGCAGCTGCAGCAAGAGGGCACCTGGCCCTCCCTACATGTGCTCACAGGTAGGGCTTACCCAGGGCAGGGAAACTAAGTACCTTCCGGGGTCACATCTTTCCCTAGGTGCCCTGCTAGTCTCCAAGCAGCAGAAGGAAGGAAAAGAAAAAGAAGACATCATCAGTTGAAATAAAAGATGAGGGCAGTTAAGAAAATGCTAAAGGCATCAATGAATCCTATATCATCTATTATATTTACCTGAGAGGAAGATGGACATTTTCTCCTAAGGAGTTTAAATGATTGGCTTCCTTCACCAAGTGCTAGACACCCAGCTAGGTACGGTTCCTCACTGAACCCTTTCCACTGCTCTATGAGGCTACTAGGGAGCAAATCCCACTTCCTCCGTTTATTCATTCAACACTGATTTGCTGAGCATCAGCTCTGTGTCAGGAACTGTGCTGCCACAAGGAAAAGGCAGGAAAACAGAGATTCCATCACCACTGCTCCCACCATAAGCCACTGGGAAAGTTACCTCATCTCCTGAAGCCTAAACGTCCTCATTTCTAACATGGGTAGAATGGTGCCCACCTCACAGGGCAGCTGTTTATGATTAGATGAGATGATGGGTGTAAACATAGTGCAGCGCTTGGCTGTGGACAGGGCTCAACAAACGTTTGTTACTTTCTTTCTAGAACGGGAGTTCTAGTTAGAAAGAGTAGATTCACCACATGGGCTTATTTTCCCTTTCTGCCCCAGACTCACTAATATGACCCTAAGTGGGGAAAAGAAAAGGTCTTAACCCAGCAAGACAAAGAGACCAGGAGAAGTGCCATCTCAAATCCAGATGGTCACCATCTAGCGGCCACAGAGGACAAATACAAGGTAACCGGTCTCCACTGAGGAGGGACGGTGAGAGAAGGATTATTTCTATGGGGGATTCCAGAGCTAGGAAGGAAGAGCCTCGGTTTTTCCTTCAGGGTAGGCTGGTGGTGCCACCTCACCGGGTTGTTATGAGCATTAAATGAAATAAAAGCTATGAAAGAATTTTGTAAGCTATAAAATGCCACACACATTTGAAGGGTGGTTCTTTTCAACAGTAACAACCGAATGAGAAGTCTGCTACTGCCACATCATCTGCCCACTTCTCCCAGAGAACAGAGGGAACATGAGCCACCTCGGGTGGGGCCAGGCAGGCCGGAAGACCGTGAGGAAAGCACCTGCTCCAGCTGTGTGTTCCTGGGTGTGTGGACAGCACCCTGCATGCGTCTCCCACTTGGGGAATGTGGTGCCTCAGTGGATATGGAGAGGAGGGAAGAGTGGGAACACCCCACACTCTGCCGACTCCGCCTCCTCCCTCCACCTCGTGAGTGCCCCTCTTCTCAACACTGCCTCCCTCAGGCCTCGGAGGCTCTCCTCTGCACCACCACAATCGCCTCCAACTGCTCTCCGGCTTCCCGTTGCTTCCCTTTCTGAGCCCTGCCCCATCACATCTTGTCAGGCTACTGCTTAAACTCTTCGAGGACTTGCCACCGTCTGCCTCATGAAATACAGTCTCAGGTTGTGGCATGGCACTTAAGACCCTTCAAAATCTGACCCTCCCAGGCCTCATCTCCTGTAACTCCCCAGTACCACCTTCCATTTATATGTGACAATTGTCCAGGTTGTTTGCACATGCTGTTCTCTGTCTAAAAGGCCCTTCCCTGCCTCATTCACCTACTGAGGGCTTTTAAAACCAAATGCCAACACCACTTCCCCTTGCAAAGCCTTCCCTGACTCTGCAGGCAGTCAGTTGATGACGTCCCCCTGCTTCCACGACAGCCTGCACGCATGTCTACTATTACATTCTCTATAGTGTTCTATAAACTTTGGATTATATATCTCTAAGGTACGTTTTGGATAGCATTCAAAAGGACATGAAAGTAATCATATATAGCTAAAAAAAATCCCCAGAGAGACAAACATAAATAGAAACAGTCAGGCCTCCCTCCACACCCCTGACCTGTAGGCCCACGCCTCAGGGGTAATCCCTATTAAGTTTCTTATCAATCTGTCCAGAAAGTTTAAAATTTTAAAAATATATATGTCTTACAAAAACATAAATAGGATATAATATAATTACAGTTCTCTATCTTCTTTTTTTCTTTACCTAAAATTGGATCATGGAGCTAATTTCATATTGGTGCACAGTAATCTACTCATGCAATATAAGAGTTGTCTTGTATGTCATTGAATGCATGTACCATAATTTATTTAACTAGTCCCCAAATTGATGGCATTTAGCTTGTTTCTAGTTTTTTTGCTTTTAGCAGTGGTGTTCCGATGCACATCTGTGCACGTGCACCTTTGCATCCTGTGTGGTACAGCTGCGAGGTGAATCCTGGCAGTTGAATTGCTGGTTAAATGAACAGTGCGATTTGCAGTACCCCAACAGTGCAGGGGTGTGCCTGTTTTCTCACCCCCTACCTTTGTCTAATATATTTGTTGCATAAACAACTGAGTGGCCTCTAGAGTAACTGTAGCTATTTACCATTTTTTCCTTTGACAAAATGAAAAACTAGTCTAAAGTTACAGCCATTTTTATACAAAATGTAGGTGGAGTTTGGGAAAGGCCAGCAGGACACAAGTGACTGAGGGCCACAGTGATAAGCCACCCCGTTTCAGGAAGTGGCTGAGGTCAGAGGCGAGAAAACTGGCCACCTGCTACCTGTGTACCATCAGCAAGACTCCCGCAATGCTACCTGTGCACACAACACTTTGTACATACTCGTACTGCGCCTGTTGGCTCAAGACCTCATTTGACCCTCACACTCATCCTGTGTTGAAGACAGAGCAAGAACCACAGTCCCATTTTATAGAAGGAGAAACCGAGACTCAGAGGGGCAATGGAGCATGCCTAAGATCCCACCCGACGTGCCAAAGGTCACACGGCTAGTAAGTGCAGGAGCCAGCACTTCAGCCCAGACTAGTGACTTCAAATCCACCTCATGGTTCTGGGCTCAAGAAGGAGAGGGTCTAGGGTCTGTGCAAGGCTTACGTACAAATATCAAGGCTCAAATCTCATTATGTTAAAAACAGAGAACTTTCGGGCCGGCCCCGTGGCTTAGCGGTTAAGTGCGCGCGCTCTGCTGCTGGCGGCCCGGGGTTCGGATCCCGGGCGCGCACTGATGCACCGCTTCTCCGGCCATGCTGAGGCCGCGTCCCACATACAGCAACTAGAAGGAAGTGCAGCTATGACATACAACTATCTACTGGGGCTTTGGGGGAAAAAATAAATAAAAAAATTAAAAAAAAAAACAGAGAACTTTTCACGTTTTTAATTACAAAAATAATACCCATTCACTGCAGGGAATTTAGAAAATATGAATGAGCAAAATACAAAAATCACCCATAATTCCACCACCCAGAAATAACCATTGTTAACATTTCAGTGCATTTCATTTTAGTCTTTGTATTTGATAGACTTTTCTCCTTGTTTTGGAATCAGATGGGAATAATGCTGAAAGAGGGAGAGATCAGACAATGGCAGAAAGAAGAGGAGATAGGGAGGAAAACAGAGACAGAAAACAGGTGAGTTAAAAAAAAAATTTAGCATGAAGTAAAAAAATGACAGATTTTGGTCAAATGGTGTCAAGTCTCAAAGTAGGGGCACCAAAAAAGAGAAAGAACATGGCTGCTGTGCAGTCCTGTTTTTCTTTGCCAGCTCACAGACGTCTGGGCCCAGATCATGCTGATTATGGCTCCCATGTGTTCCCCAAGCTTCCTGTGCTCCCTTGTTCTCTGAGGGGGAAGCGGTCTGTGCACGCACACCCCACGCACCCTGTCCCCACCATACCCAAGCAGGGCTGGCTCTCCTTCCTCTACCCCACTCTCTGCCCTCTGGGTTCAGCTCGCAGCTGCCCTAACTAATGGAAGTCTCTCACCTCACGGGGGCCAATGGACGTGGCTTGTTCTTCTCCAAGCATGGCTGTATAGTAGGCCAGATTCTGGTTCATCACCTCGTCGTTGGGGAAGAAGAGGAGATAGGTCTTGGCACATTCAATAGCCTGTGAATAATTCCCAACTGCAAAGGGCAAAAAAAATGGCTGAGAAGAAAGGGTCTAATCTTGGGTACCAGGAACCACTAGTGTACAGTCTCAGCACAGCTCAGGAAATGATGACACAATAGGATGGCACCAGCTACATAACAGGACTGTCTGATTTGGGGGAGAAGTTATAGAATACACATAGAATATATAACTGATTTTACGGTATGCAGGGTCCTCAGATAATTCAAACACTGGCCTCAACATTCCCAATCATTAGACCAATTTCAGGAATATTCCCCTGTCTTCCTACCTTTTTTCCCCCTATGGATTTTCAGAAGACGGGGGAAGATTACAATAGCAGATTGCCTCTTTGGCATAACAGTTCTTGTTGATATGTGTCAGTCTCCTCAACTCAATTATATACACCATATATTCTTTTTTTTTGTGTGTGAGGAGATCAGCCCTGTGCAAACATCTGCCAATCCTCCTCTTTTTTTTTGCTGAGGAAGACGGGCCCTGGGCTAACATCCATGCCCATCTTCCTCCACTTTACATGGGACGCCGCCACAGCATGGCTTAGCCAAGCGGTGTATCAGTGCGCGCCTGGGGTCCGAACCGGCGAACCCTGAGCCGCCGCAGCGGAGCACGCGCGCACTTAACTGCTTGCGCCACCGGGCCGGCCCCAACACCATATATTCTTGAACATGCTGTAACGCTTAGCACACAGCAGGAACGCAGTAAAGGCCTGCAGACCTGTTGCTTTTAGGATACTGACAGCAGCCCCACCGCAACCCCTAAGAGCATCAGTGCTGTGCTAGGGAGGAGGGCTGGGAAATGTGCTGTGAACTGGTTGAAATGGTAGTACCCTTGCCTTTGCTATAACTTAATTCAGATGCAAAATTAGATTACAAATGTTATAGAAAGGACAAGAGAGAGAGGTCCTAGAGTCTCCTTCTCCCAGCTTTTTGGGCTGCTGGTACCAGCTTCCAGGGCAGTGGCTTGTGACAAGGCCCCCAGGGATCACCGGCATGGTGCCTCCCAGAGCCACAGAGAGAAGCCAAATGTGTTGAAGAAGCCCAGTGGCCATAATCCTGCCTACCTTGCTTTTGGCTTCTTAGTTAAAAGCAGCCGAGAAAGAGGAAAGCAGGCCTTACTGTTATAGTAGGCAAACTGCAGATAATTATAATGCGATGGGAGGAAGTCTTCAAAGGGCTTCTCTCGACTTGGGTGGGAAGCAAGCTCGGTGACACAGCTCTGCTTACAGCTGAGGACCTGGATGTAATGATCTGAAAGGAATCAAGGAGAGGGACTACGCATAAGGTCAGTCTTCAAGATTCAAAGTCTGGTTAAGACGAACAAATTCAAGTGGAAGCAATTTTCAGTCAGATTCCCAGATTTAAGAAATTTGGGAATGAGGCTGAAGAGCTGCGTCTGTATTATCACGATATTGCCCTCAGAGCCCAGGCAGGCCTGGTGAGGGCTGGGCTCCGAGCGCGCACCTGTAATGGCCTGGAAGAGGTCTGCATTGTAGTCGAGGTAGTTATAGCCGTCGTAGTCATAGGGCCCTTCGCAGAGAGCCCGGCACTCCTCATCGGCCACGAAGTACTCTTGCAGGGCTGCCTCTAGGTGGGGCACAGCGTCCTGCGGCTGCTCCTCTGAGTAGAGTCGCACTCCCAGTCGGAACTCGTGCTACTGGGAGGAAGGGGTACTCAAACACAGGCCAGAGACAACCCTCTCCTCGCCGATGGCTACCTTCACAGGCATCCTCATATCCTACTGGTGTCAGGCTGTGGATGGAAAGGGCGGCTGCTACATAACGAAGGCCTTTTGTCAATGGTCTTTACTTGTTTCTTTTGAAATTTAAAAACATTTAACTCAATCTAGATGAAAGATGTATGGGAGCTCATTGTAATTTTCTTGCACTTTTCTGTAGGGCTAAAAGTTCTCAAAATAAAAGCTTAATAAAAAAATGTAACTCTTAAGTGTCAGAATGTGGTCTGTGGCGATGAGAGCAATCTTTGCAGCAGTCAGGGGTAATGGGGGCTGCTGCCACTGATTACAGACTTCGGTTTTGCTATCTGTGAGACACAGCCCCCTCTCGTGGACAATAACTATTTTCATTTGTCACAAAATCACTAAAAAAAACCCCGCAAAACTGTGTATAGTTGTATAATGTAACAGATGCACACAATTTACTTTTAAAAGTCATTCTGACATTGTTTCTGATATCTCTATTTCTAAACTATTAACATTTAAGAGAACATACACTCTTTACAAAAATGCTATATTATCACAGACAATATCTCTTACGGAACAGACTTTTCCTGCTGAACAAATAGAATAAGAACACTGAGGAACACTGTGCCACTTATTGTAGTGCAAAGCAAAAACCTACATGACCAAAAGTAAATTAATATGATCTATGCATAAGATGGACTATCATGCAGCCATTAAAAGTTGTGTTTTCAAAGAAAATTTAAAGATATGAGAAAAGGCTCATGATATAATGTTAGTTCAAAAAGGATGATGAAAAATACATATATAATATGACACCAAATTAGGTTAAAAAATTAGATAGACTTATTAGATTATTAGACTTGTTATATTATATATATACATACATATAATATATATTATAATATTATTATATTATTAGACTATTAGACTTATTAGATTAGACTTAAAAAACTGGCCAAAATATCAACTACTGGTTTTCTTAAGGTGATAGTATTATAGATGATTACTTTCTGTTTTATACTTATCTGCATTTTTCTAATGTTGTTCAATGAACATATATTACTTCTGTAATCAGAAAACAACCCTAGTCAATGTCACTTTGATAAAAAGACAGAGAGAGAGACAGGGATCAAGTTTTTTACCATATGGGGTTTGGCCTCAAGATCCTTGAAGTCAGCCTCCTTCACCCCAGACATGGTTTGGTAATAGTCTAGGTTCTGACGCATCTCCATGTGCTCGGGATTGCCCACGAAGAAGGTGTGCGCCGCTGCTACGGCTTTCTCCAACTTGTTTATCTAAGAACGAAGCACAAGAACATAATTCTCACACCCAAACCCTGAAGGTTTGTATCCAAATGCGCAGTCCACGGTAAACAGGAAATCCCAGCCTTCCTGAGCCTTCCACTCAAATTGTGCCCCAGCCCCTGCCAGCCCCAGAAAACACACCTACCACAGGAACTACACACCAGAGATTAGCACAAGGGTCCTGGGCGGATTTTCAGCTATTTTTCAAATCAGGCTCAGGGGTCCCCAAGTTACAGGAGGTAATGCTTCATCGGTGTAAACTTTCTATTTTAAAACAAAGGTCCTATTGTAGGGGGAAGGCTGTGGAAGACTAACTGCCCAAATAACACATTCTCAAGATTCAGATGTAGCAACTGAGCTGAAGACAGCCTAAGGCTTCAAGGATTTAGGGGTAGGGGAGAAAGAGCAGTTAACAATTAGACCATACCTAAGAATTTGCTTAGAAAATACTTTTTTTCCCCATAAAATAAGTGTTTTTGACACATTCAAGGAAAAGGTAGGTGGCTGAAAAATCCTAAGGTTCTATACCAAATCCACACAAGGCATCTTCTGACTCAAAGCCCAGGGCTCACGAGGTAAAAACAAGTAGCTATAAAGAAATCTGAGGAGAAAAAGTGTGCTACCCACGATGATAATGCCCACAGCAATGGACTCCAGAACATCCAAGTGACACAGGTTCATACGTAGACTCCAGAATCAATCACTGATGACCTAATGATTAACTACAGGGCTTTGGGGTCAGACAGACCGGTGACAGATCTAGGTTTAACCACTCACTTGCTGGGGCTTTAGACAAATTACTTCAAGTTTACTCTCTAAACTCAGTTCCCTAATCTGTCATCTGCAGACAGCCCTCACTCACTACCTCACAGGATTATCGGGAAGGTTAACTGGGGCAACGTATATGCAGCTTCTCACACATGGTGCCGGGTGCATATTAAATGCTCAATCAATGTTAGCTCAGTAACTGTAAATCTTAGCATATTAGTAATACGCTTAGAAAATATTTTTTCTTTTCTGGTCATCAGTACTAGTAAGTGCACACTAAAAAAGGAGTCAGCCTTGGCCTGTGACGCTAAAATAGCTAGTATCCCAAGGTCAATAATCCTCATCTGTGTACCTCAGTTTCCTCAATGGTAAAATCAGAAATTCTCTCAAGTCTGTCCCTTTTGTGGAGTTATTCTCTCTCCCCTATCTTTGGGCATTGCTGTTGCCTTGCTCTGTTCTCCCCCATCTCCTCCCTCCTCTCTCTGCCCCAGCCCTTCTTTACTCCCTAAGCACTGAGGCACCGAATTTCCTTCTCTCATGTGGACAACTACATTCATCTCCTAATGGTTCGCCCTGCCACCACTTTCTCCTTCCAAGGCTTATTCCTCGTGGCTTCCAGAATTAACATTCTGAAACCCAATTCTGATGATGGCTTCCTGAGGCCTGCAGAATTTTCTTCCCAGTCTTGCCTCACTCTGTCTGGAACAGCCATCTTTCTTCTTCTCTAGCAGTATTTAGGATCAGCTTCAAATGTCATCCTTTCTTTCAAGTCTTTCTAATTTCTGTGAGACAAAGCTAGATTCTCCTTCCTTTGTGCCCCCACAGACCTGTGACATATTCTTTTAGCAGTTCTTACTACAGTGAGTCTTAACAGGAAAGCAAGACAAAACAAAAACATATCAAGTCAAGCATTTTAATTACCTATACAAGAACTGGAATGTAGTAGGTATTCAATAAATGTTTGTCAAAGAATTTTAAAAAGTGCTATTAAGTGACATGACCAAAGACACAGCCTAATTATTTTGGTTTCAGGTCCAGTATTCATTTGAGTAACTAGGAGGAATGGAGCAGAACTGTGTAAGCAAAATGCTTGTGGAGAGGAGGAAATCTGAGGTCCCCAAGATTTTCTTAGTCTCTCTTTAGGCTGATTTGAAGGTCTATTAAACTATGGATATTATAGATAATCGGCATAGCTCCTCCTTCTTTTATTTCCCCCAACAAAATGCGGCTAATAATAGCACCTTCCTTACAGGATAGATATTGCAAGAATCTGGGCAAAGGAATTAACAAACGCAAAGTACTTAAAACGGTGCCTGAAAGTCTGTGCTGGCTGTCATCATCATCACGCAAGCCAGGAGCACTCCAAATCCATGTATACACTGGGACTTAAGGCACTCTGGAATTCCTAAAAATACCCATTTTCTTTGGAAACCTGACAGAAGGGCCTGAGGGTCCCCCACAGGGAGGCGCTAGACAGCCCTTACTGGCGACGTGGCAACCTCAGGTCCTGAAAGGGAGCTGCAGCGCTCGGGCTCGGGCAGCAAGAAAAGTATCCCCGAAACACGAACCGGAAGGAAGATATTGTAAAAGGTCCCAGCTTCTCTCTCGGACACTTACAATGAAATCAGGATGAGAGACCCAAGCTGCCGCTCTCGGGGGCCTCCCGGGGAACACAGGCCAAGTATTGCTGGGTCTGTGCCTTAGCCCCCAGGCTGGACCTTTGGGGTCCAATCTCCCTATGAGAGCCAGGCGAGACAGGTCTCCCGGCAGCGTCCCTGCTCTCCCTGGATCCGAGGAGAACTCCCCGGCCAGGAGGCCACCTTCCCTCTTCGCGGACGCTTCCCTGACCCCCCAAGTTCCCCCGGGTCGCCTGCCACCACGCCCAGAAGGCCCCCGGCCGCCCGAGCCCGGGCAGGTCTGCACCTTGAAGTAGGCGACCTGCAGGTAGTTGTAGGGGCTCCGCTTGCGGAACTCCAACTCCAGCTCCTCGCTGAGCGCGTGCGCGGCCGGCGGCCCGAGGCAGCGGCGCAGGCAGGCGGCGCGGCGCAGCAGGCCCCCGAAGACGCGCAGGTCGCGCAGGGCGGCGGCGCCCGCGGCCGGCGCCGGGCTCGGGGGCGCGTCGGGGTCCAGCTCCCACGGCAGGTCGGCGGCACAGCGGGTGCGGCAGCGCAGGCGGAGGGCGCGCAGGGCGGCCCGCGAGCGCAGCGCCCGCTCCATGCTCAGAACCACCCCGGCCCAGTCCCCGCGCGCGTAGGCCGCGGTCCCGTCGGCGAAGAGCAGATCAGGCGCCGCCATGTCCCATCCCGCCTCGGACTCCACCTCCGCCCGGGAGGCGGCGGCGGCGACGGCCAGCAGCGCGGTCAGCAACCTCAACGCGCGCGCCGCCATTGCCTCCTCCGACCTAACGGGACCGTGCGCCGCCCGCCACGGAGGCCGCAGTACCACCCCCGGCAGCCCCGCCCCCGAGCGAAGCTCCGCCTCCCAGGCCCGGCGGCGCATGCCCAGGAGGCTTTCACCGCCTCTGGCGCTCTTCTGGGCCCCGTCCCTCAGCGGACCTGTGCGTCCGCCGGAGCCCCGCCTCCGAGCGCGGGCCGTGCTCCGCAGCTCCGACGTCCACTGGCCAGGGGCACGGAAGCTCCGCCCACGGGCCTTTATGCGCGTGCTCTCCCGCCCCGTCCCGCCCTGCCTGGGGTCGGGAGGGTAGAGCCTAGTCATGGACGGCGCTGCAGCGGCGGGGCGGACGGAGGGCATCCCAGAAAACCGAGGAGTTCAGTCGGCGGCAGGTCGGGGAGGTACGCGGGGCGGGAGTCGGAAGGGGCAGCTGGGCTCCCGGGCTCCGCGGGAGGCAGAGGGCGGGCGCTCACGGCCTGTGTTCCCGGGTGTGTGTCGCAGGACGCCTGGTGGAGCTCACCGCGACCCCCGGCGGCCTGGCCCTCGTGAGCCCCTACCACACCCGCCGGGCCGGCGACCCCCTAGACCTCGTGGCGCTCGCAGAGCAGGTGCAGAAGGTGAGGAGGCGCGACTGGCGAAGTAAATGCCCGTCTTCGTTCATGATTGGCCCTGCGTCTTACGGCTCGGACCTCGCAGCCACCTAGTGTGGGGGAGCCTGTGTTCTGGTCTCCGTTTACACACGGGGAAACTGTCATGGCGAGTGGGTGGCCTGGCCCGAACTCTGATCTTCGGAGACCAAAGGCTCCTTCAGCTGCTACTTGAGTGCTGCCATTATCTCCCTTCGTGGGAAGGTTTGCACGGCACTTTCAATATTCATTATTGCATTTGGGCCTTAGGACAGCCCTGTGAGGTGGCAGGATAGTTATTCTTCCCCTTGGACACGTAAAGAGAAGTTTCCGGGGAAATTTCAAGATCACAAATGCAGATTCTACAAGGATGCATAGTCCACTTACTTTAAACTGCTTCCCGTAAGATCTTTACCTGTGACCCAAGAGTGTAGAATTTAACATCTTCTAGAAGGGCAAAGACTCTAAGTTTTGTCCTCTGTCCTCATTCACTGGACACAGTATTCCCAAGTCTAGTGCTTAGACGATGATTGCCAAGAGAAGTAAAAGAAGGAGGAAATGTGAAGTAACAGCAAAGGCACTGGTGGTTTGGACACCTGAGTTTGAATCCCACTTTTGATATTAACTTGCACTGTGACTTGAGGCAAATTACTTTTCTCTGGACCTCAGCTTCTTTATCTGTAAGATGCAGGATTTGAACTATGAGAGCTCCTAGATCTACAGCTCTGAAAAACCAAGTTCCAGCTAATCTCTCACTAAGACTTCTAGTTGTGGGACCCTCTTCAATATGTACAGATTTAGGGCCCTGCTGCTTTAAAGCTTATGTAGTTCCTCCTCCTTGTATCACATTTGCCCTTGTTTATATTCAAATGTCTTTGTTTTGCTGAAAGATCTTTAATAATTAATGTGCTCAAATTCCTTTGCATATTCGTCTCTGTACTTTAGTGTTTTTTTTTTCTTTCAAGTGGGAAGATTTTTATTATTTATTAATTTAGTTTATTGATGTTGTAATAGTTTTTAACATTGTGAAATTTTGGGTTGTACATTTTTGTTTGTCCATCGCCATATACATGTCTGCCTTCACCCCTTGTGCCCACCCCCCACCCCCATTGCCCCTGGTAACCACCATACAGTTTTCTCTGTCCATGTGTTGGTTTATATGCCACATATGAGTGAGATCATACAGTGTTTGTCTTTCTCTTTCTGGCTTACTTCACTTAACATAATACCCTCCAGGCCCATCCATGTTGTTGCAAATGGGACAATTTTGTCTTTTTTTATGGCTGAGTAGTATTCCATTGTATATATATACCACATTTTCTTGATCCAATCATCAGTCGAGGGACACTTAGGTTGCTTCTACTTCTTGGCTATGGTGAATAATGCTGCAGTGACCATAGGGGTGCATAAGCCTCTTTGGATTGTTGATTTCAGGTTCGTTGGATAAATTCCCAGTAGCGGGATGGCTGGGTCATAGGGCATCTCTATTTTTAATTCTTTGAGGAATCTCCATACCGTTTTCCATAGAGGCTGCCCCAGTTTGCATTCCCACCAGCTGTGTATGAGGGTTCCTGTTTCTCCACATCCTCTCCAACATTTGTTGTTTTTTGTCTTGGTGATTATAGCCATTCTAACGGGCGTGAGGTGATATCTTAGTGTTGTTTTGATTTGCGTTTCCCTGATGATTAGTGATGTTGAACATCTTTTCATGTGTCTATTGGCCATCTGTTTATCTTCTTTGGAGAAGTGTCTGTTCATTTCCTCTGCCCATTTTTTGATCGGGTTGTTTGTTTTTTTGTTGTTCAATTGTGTGAGTTCTTTATATATTATGGAGATCAACCCCTTGTCAGATGTATGTTTTGCAAATATTCTCTCCCAGCTGGTGTGTTGTCTGTTCATCTTGATTCTGATTTTGCTTGTCTTGTAGAAGCTCTTTAATCTGATAAAGTCCCACTTGTTTATTTTTTCTTTAGTTTCCCTAGTCTGGGTAGGCATGTCATCCGAAAAGATTCCTTTATGACCAATGTCAAATAGTGTGTTGCCTATATTTTCTTCTATGAGTTTATAGTTTCAGGTCTCACCTTCAGGTCTTTGATCCATTTTGAGTTAATTTTTGTGAATGGTGCTAGCAAATGGTCCACTTTCATTCTTTTGCATGTGGCTGTCCAGTTTTCCCAACACCATTTATTGAAGAGACTTTCCTTTCTCCGTTGTATGTTCTTAGCTCCTTTGTCGAAAATTAGCTGTCCATAGATGTGTGGTTTTATTTCTGGGCTTTCAATTCTGTTCCATTGATCTGTGTGTCTGTTTTTGTACCAGTACCATGCTGTTTTGATTACTATTGCTTTGTAGTATGTTTTGAAGTCAGGGATTGTGATGCCTCCTGCTTTGTTCTTTTTTCTTAGGATTGCTTTAGCTATTCGGGGTCTTTTGTTGCCCCATATGAATTTTAGTATTCTTTTTTCTATTTCTGTGAAGAATGTCATTGGGATTCTGATTGGGATTGCATTGAATCTGTAGATTGCTTTAGGTAATATAGACATTTTAACTATATTTATTCTTCCAATCCGTGTGCATGGAATGTCTTTCCATTCTTTATGTCATCATTGAATTCTTTCAATAATGTCTTGTAGTTTTCATTGTATAGGTCTTTCACCTCTTTGGTAAGATTTATTCCTATATATTTGATTCTTTTTGATGCAATTGTAAATGGTATTATCGTTTTGAGTTCTCTTTCTGTTAGTTCATTATTAGCATACAGAAATGCAGCTGATTTTTGTAGATTGATTTTGTACCCTGCAACTTTGCTATAGTTGTTGATTATTTCTAATAGTTTTCCAACGGGTTCTTTAGGGTTTTCTATATATAAAATCATGTCATCTGCAAATAGTGAGAGTTTCACTTCTTCGTTACCTATTTGGATTCCTTTTATTCCTTTTTCTTGCCTAATTGCTCTGGCCACAACCTGCAGTACTATGTTGAATAGGAGTGGTGAGAGTGGGCAGCCCTGCCTTGTTCCTGTTCTCAGAGGAATGGCTTTCAGTCTTTCCCTGTTGAGTATGATGTTGGCTGTGGGTTTGTCATAAATAGCCTTTATTATGTTGAGATACTGTCCTTCTATTCCCATTTTGTTGAGAGTTTTTTTTTTTTTAAAGATTTTATTTATTTATTTTTCCCCCCAAAGCCCCAGTAGATAGTTGTATGTCATAGCTGCACATCCTTCTAGTTGCTGTATGTGGGACGCGGCCTCAGCATGGCCGGAGAAGCAGTGCGTCGGTGCGCACCCGGGATCTGAACCCGGGCCGCCAGCAGCGGAGCGCGCGCACTTAACCACTAAGCCACGGGGCCGGCCCCATTGTTGAGAGTTTTTATCATAAATGGATGTTGTATCTTGTCAAATGCCTGCTCTGCATCTATTGAGGTGACCATGTGGTTTTTATTCTTTGTTTTTTTGATGTAGTGTATCACGTTGATTGATTTGCAGATGTTGAACCATCCCTGTGTCCCTGGTATAAATCCCACTTGATCGTGGTGTATGATCTTTTTAATGTATTGCTGTATTCGGTTTGCCAGTATTTTGTTGAGGATTTTTGCATCTATGTTCATCAGCGATATTGGCCTGTAATTTTCCTTCTTCGTATTGTCTTTGTCTGGCTTTGCTATCAGGGTGATGTTGGCCTTGTAGAATGATTTAGGAAGTGTTCTGTCTTCCTCTATTTTTTGGAATAGTTTGAGAAGGATGGGTATTAAATCTTCTTTGAATGTTTGGTAAAATTCACCAGAGAAGCCATCTGGTCCTGGACTTTTATTTTTTGGGAGGTTTTGATTACTATTTCAATCTCTTTACTTGTGATTGGTCTATTCAGATTCTCCCTTTCTTCTTGGTTCAGTTTTGGGAGGTTGTATGAGTCTAAGAATTTATCGATTTTTTCTAGATTGTCGAATTTGTTGGCATATAATTTCTCATAGTATTCTCTTATAATCCTCTGTATTTCCATGGTATCTGTTGTAATTTCTCCTCTTTCATTTCTAATTTTATTTACTTGAGCCTTTTCTCTTTTTTTCTTAGTAAGCCTGGCTAATGGTTTGTCAATTTTGTTTATCTTCTCAAAGAACCAACTCTTTGTTTCATTAATCCTTTCTGCTGTTTTTTTGGTCTCAATTTCATTTATTTCTGCTCTGATTTTTATTATTTCTCTCCTTCTGACTTTGGGCTTTGTTTCTTCTTCTTTTTCTAGTTCTGTTAGGTGTAATTTGAGGTTGCTTATTTGGGCTTTTTCTTGTTTGTTAAGGTGGGCTTGTATCGCTATGAGTTTCCCTCTCAGGACCGCTTTTGCTGCATGCCGTATGGTTTGGTATGGCATATTTTCATTTTTGTTTGTTTCCAGATAGTTTTTGATTTCTCCTTTAATTTCATCAATGATCCATTGGTTGTTCAGTAGCGTGTTGTTTAATCTTCACATTTTTGTCACTTTCCCAGTTTTTTTTTTCATGGTTGATTTCCAGTTTCATAGCATTATGGTCTGAAAAGATGTTTGTTATGATTTCAATCTTCTTAAATTTATTGAGGCTTGCTTTGTTTCCCAACATATGGTCTATCCTTGAGAATGTTCCATGCGCACTTGAGAAGAATGTGTAGTCAGCTGTTTTTGGATGGAGTGCTCTGTATATGTCTACTAGGTCCATCTCGTCCAGTTTTTCATTTAAGTCTACTATTTCTTTATTGACTTGTTGTCTGGATGATCTATCCATTGATGTAAGTGGGGCATTAAGATCCCCTACTATTATTGTGTTGTTGTTAATGTCTCCTTTTAGGTTTGTTAATAGTTGCTTTATGTACTTTGGTGTTCCTATGTTGGGTGCATATATATTTATAAGTGATATGTCTTCTTGGTGGAGTGTCCCTTTTATCATTATATATTTCCCTTCTTTGTCTCTCTTAACCTGTTTTATCTTGAAGTCTACTTTGTCTGATATGAGTATGGCAACACCTGCTTTCTTTTGTTTGCCATTAGCTTGGAGTATTGTCTTCCATCCTTTCACTCTGAGCCTCTGCTTGTCTTTAGAGCTGAGATGTGTTTCCTGGAGGCAGCATATTGTTGGGTCTTGCTTTTTAATCCATCCTGCCACTCTGTGTCTTTTGATTGGAGATGTGGGGGAAGAGGGAGAATCCCCCTCTGCCCTTTCACTTAAGGTGGTTATGGCTGGCCAAATAATTAACAAGACAGGTTAGTAGGAGAAAATAATACCAAGTTTAATAACATGTATACATGGGAGAAAGCAGGGACACTGCGTTTCTCAACACAATAGCAGAAATTCTCGTCTTAAATACCATGTTCAGCCACCGACAAAGGAGGATGTTGGGGGCGGGGGAGTCAGTTATAGGAGATTACCACTAAAGCACAGTAAACAAGAGTAAGGTTATTATGCAGATTTAAGGTCTCACCTTCCACATTGATAAGCCTCTAGAAATGAGGTCATCCCCCCTCTTCCCAAATACAGAGAGGGAGATACCTTTACAAATGGAGATTTCCTTTATAAATGTAAATGTTTGTCTGACAACTCCTCGCAGGGCCATCCAGAGAATGTGGCCAGAGAGACAGAACTTCCGATAAGATGGGCTTGTTGCTGCCTTTCCTATTGTAATATCTATTTTACATTATGTTACAGCCATCAGATGGAAGATCTGTTCCAGGAAGGAATTACTATGTCAAATTCTTTAGGCAGTTAGTGGGGCAGGTCAAATGTCCATCAGAGAAAACAATCAAGGTAAAGAGATATATTTCAGGGTGGCCAAATCTTGATCTCCCACAGAGAGTTCAATCCATTTACATTTAGGGTAATTATTGATATATGAGGGCTTAATGTTGCTGTTTTGTCACTTATTTTCCGGTTCTTTTGCATTTCCTTTGTTTCTTGTCCCATTTGTTTCAGACTGCCCATTCAGTTTGGTTGTTCTGTCTTATGACTCTTCTAGTTTTCTCTTTGTTTATCATATGTGATTTTGTTTTGATTATTTGTTTAGTGGTTACCTTGAGGTTTGTGTAAAAAATCTTGTGTATGAGATAGTCCATTATCTGATGGCCTCCTATTTCCTTATACTAAGTCAATTCAATCACTTTCCTCTTTCCCTTCTAAGTTGTTCTTATTATACTTTATTCAATCTTGTGTTGTGGGTGTGTGTTTACAGTGATGAGGTTAAATTTATTTTTGGTGAATTCCTTACTTTGATCTTTGATTTTGGTATTTAAGTGGTTGCTAACCTATTCCGGTAAAGATCTACTATTTTTCTGAGTTTGTCTACCTATTTTTCTCCTTGCTCCAAGCTTTGGGTTCCCTTTCTCTTCTTTTTTTCAGGCCTGAGGGCCTTCTTGAGTATTTCTTGTAGTGGGGGTCTTGTGGCCATGAACTCCCTTAGCTTTTGTTTATCTGGGAAAGTTACTATTTCTCCATCATACTTGAAGGATATTTTTGCTGGATAGAGTATTCTTGGCTGAAAGTTTTTGTCTTTCAGTATTTTGAATATATCATTCCAGTCTCTCCTAGCCTGTAAAGTTTCTGTTGAGAAATCCGCTGAGAGCCTGATGGGAGTTCCTTTGTACGTTATTTTTTGTTTTTGTCTAGCTGCCCTTAATACTGTTTCTTTGTCATTGACTTTGGCCATCCTTACCACTGGAAGTCGTGGAGTGGGCCTTTGCCTGTTGGCGTATTCAGGTGATCTGTTGGCTTCGCTTACTGGTATTTCCTGCTCCTTCCCCAGATTTGGGAAGTTCTCAGCTGTTATTTCCTTGACTAGGCTCTCTGTTCCTCTGTCCCTCTCTTCTCCCTCAGGAATACCTATAATTCTTACGTTACATTTCCTAATGGAGTCAGATATTTCTCGGAGACTTTCTTCATTTCTTTTTAGTCTTAGTTCTCTCTCCTCTTCCATCTGGAGCATATCTCTATTCCTATCCTCTATAATGCTAATCCTTTCCTCCATATTGTCAGCTCTGTTCTTTAAAGATTCCAGATTCTTCTTTATCTCCTCCATTGTGTTCTTCATTTCCATCAGCACTGATTGGTTTTTCTTTATGATTTCAATCTCTTTTGTGAAGAAACTCCTAATCTCATTGAATTGTTTGTGTTGTCTCATATTTCGTTGTTTTTTTATGATAGCTATTTTGAAATCTCTGTCGTTTAGGTTATGGATTTCTGTGTCTTCAGGGTTGGTTTCTGGGTGCTTGTCATTTTCCTTCTGGTCTGGTGATTTCATGTGCCTTTGCACTGTGGTTCCTATATTGGCTTTGTTTTTCCTCATCTTGGAAATATCTGGTTGCAATTTCCACCCGCCGCCACTGTGTGGGGGTAAAGGGCTGTGAAATCTGAGGCCCCTGCGCTCTGCCCCGGCTGTTCGCTGCCATCCGCCGGCCGCTTGGTTTGGTCTGGTCAGCTGGTGGGGGGGGGGCTCTCTCTCTCTTTTGCCCTCTGGGTCCCTGGCGTGGGGGGCTTCTCGTTCGCCCCTCGTTATCCGCTCTCCTGGGGTGCTCAGATGTTGATGGTACCCCGTAGCAGTTCTGAGTGCTCTGTGTGGGGGTTTCCCACTGGCGGAGACAGCCCGAAGAGCTACGGTTTCCCCCCAGAGGGCCGCCCCTCCCCCCTCTCTGGGAGCCGCGCTGACCGGATCGCTGATCTCATGGGGAGGGAGCGGAGTTCTCCTTACCTCTCCCCACTTCCTCCAGGGGCCCAGGGCGTTCCACTCTCAGATGTGCGGCAGTGTCGATCTTTCCGATCCTGCTTTTTGCTGTCTAGGAGTCTGTTGTTGGTCTGTGACTGTTCTTTTGTTGTATCTTATCCAGGGAAGAGTTTACGGGAAAGCTCACTCTGCCATGACGCTGATGTCACTCCCCTTTTTATTTTTAAAATTTATTTTATTTTTTAATTGAGGTCACGTTGGCTTATAACATTATATAAATTTCAGGTGTACAACATATTTCGACTTCCGTATATAAACTGCATCATGTTCACCACTAAAAGTCTAGTTGCCATCCGTCACCATGTACTAGTTTTTTTTTTTTTTTTTAATTAAGAAATAGTCAAATGCTTAGGAAAGCTCCTTTGGTTCAAACCTTGTGCCTTCTCTTTTCTAGAGACATGGGGAACAAAGTATAATTTTTATGGATTAGGAGAATATGAGTATTTAATCAGATCACTCTTATCGGGAGGGAGGCTGCCAGGGCCAAATCTTAGGCAGACATTTTCATGGGTTACTGAGTGACCATCATGTTTATTACAATGGCCTGAAACAAAGAAAGAAGGAACACAGTTTTTGTCCTTCAGCCTGTAATCTAGGGAAATATAGAGGAGGCATTATTGTGCTGCCTCCATTTTTCCAACATTATCAGTCTTTGCGAAGCTGAAGAAAAAATACTCTAGAGGACAAATTGGGTCAAGTGTGTTTACTCTCTGTGTACTGAAATGTGCTTTCTAGCAGGGTGTGCCGTTTAGGTATTTATGTGTGTTCAGAAAGCTCAGGAGGGGCCGGCCTGGTGGCACAGCGGTCAAGTACGCGCACTCCGCTGCGATGGCCCGGGGTTCGCCGGTTCGGATCCCGGGTGCACACCGACGCACTGCTTGGCAAGTCATGCTGTGGTGGCGTCCCGTATAAAGTGGAGGAAGATGGGCATGGATGTTAGCCCAGGGCCAGACTTCCTCAGCAAAAAGAGGAGAATTGGCAGATGTTAGCTCAGGGCTGATCTCCTCACCAAAAAAAAAAAAAAAAGCTCAGGAGGCCTGGTATTAAGGTATGAAATTTGGAACCAGACTGATGTGTGTTCAAATCTTCAACAGCCGTTTATTAGCTGTGAAACCTTGGACAGGTTGCCTCACCTCTTTGAGTCTAATTCCTAACATGAGAAAGTGCAGTTATCTCCAACTTCATAAAGTATTAGAATTAAATGAGATAGTATATGTACAGGGCCACGAGTGACTGGGGCCGGAATTTGTGTTTAGTAATTGTGGGTACTTTTTCTCTTGTTTCTGTAGTACTTGGGCCCTTTGTTTACAAGGAACAGATTTGCTGCCACTACCTTAAGAAAAAGGAGATTTATTATAAGGCTACTCCTAACCTGGAACGACCTTAGCTCTAGAAACCGCCTACTCTCTCATTGGCCCTAAGGTGCCTCCTTGTCCTTGAAACAAAAATGCAGATTCTTTTTGGGCCATAAGGCCTTGCATGATCTGGTCCCTGCCGTCTTTTTTACATCCCCTCACACTAACTACTCTTCAGCTGCACTGGCTTCAGAAATGCCTGGAAGCTACATCTATTGCCAATCCTCCTCCTTTTTTTCCCTTTTTCTCCCCAAAGCCCCAGTAGATAGTTGTATGTCGTAGTTGCACATCCTTCTAGTCGCTGTATGTGGGACGAGGCCTCAGCATGGCCAGAGAAGCGGTGCGTCGGTGCGCGCCCGGGTTCTGAACCCGAGCTGCCAGTAGCGTAGTGCGCACACTTAACCGCTAAGCCACGGGGCCGGCCCCTCAAATGACAATATTATTAAATTGAATTCGAATGCCTTCAGGCTACACATGCGTTCCAATTCCTGCAGTCCTCACCACTCTGTTATTAAACCAGTTACTTCATTCATTTCTTATCTTTGATCTGTTGCTACCACATAATTATGGTGATTTCTTTCATAAGAGTGCATCATTATTCCCAGTACGTGTAATACTAACTTTAATTATCTTTCTTTCCGGTGTCTATATTATGCAGAGCTGTGCTGTACAATGTGGTAGCCACTAGCCACATATGGCTGTTGAGCACTTGGAATGTATGGTTAGTGCAACTTGAGAAACTGAATTTTAAATTTTATGTAATTTTAATTATTTAAAATTTTAAAGCTTGATAATTGATTCAATTATTGGAAACTTTTAAATATGCTTGGAACAATTTGAGTATGTGAATTGACTCTTTTCAGTCGAAAATTTTATGAAGGCTAAATATAGATCTAGTATTTCCAATGAAAATTTAGTATCCAAATTGATAGGTGCTGTGAGTATAAAATACACAATATGAAATGTAAAATATCTTATTAACATTTTTTATACTGATTACATCTTGAAATGATAATGTTTTTTGATATGTTGGGTTAAATTAAATGTATTATTAGAATTAATTTTACTTACGCATTTTTACTTTTAACACAGCTACTAGGAAATTTTAAATTACATATGCGACTTGCTTCCTATTGTAAAGGACAGTTGCGTCAGACTCTAACTTGGTGAAGGTAGGGACCTCTCTCATGTTTGCCAGTGCATCCAGTGCCTAGCATGCTGTCCAACACACTGCGCTTGTTAAATGTGTGTTTGTGGGACAGATGTGATTGACTCAGCTTAGTCAGTTGTTTCTGTTCTCTTATAACACTGGCTTATACCTGACTTTTACCTTATGCTTCCTCAGCTAACCAGCAAATTCTCTTAATATTTCTTAGTTTAAGTTTAACCACCTAATTTCTTTTCTTTCACTTAATTGTATACTTAATTAACTGGAAGTGAAGCATCTTTTCTTGAAAGTAAGCTAGAAGTTTTTGACAGATTTCTGATGCCTGAGTGATAATCCTTCCCAATACATGAATTGGTCTTATCAGTCTCTCCTAGCTTCGAAAATTATTTGATTTATTGTAAGCGATTTCCATTGCCTTCAGATGCATTTCCTAGCACAGGGCAGGCAGTCTTCTGTGTACATTATAACTTTGTTTCAGGTCTAGGTCATAGTGCAACCTTTTAAAAATACATTTTAAGTAACAATTAGGATGCAAATATAAGTTAAAATATAACTAAGTATGATGTAAATAATTCAACTGAGGTAATGTGACCATTAACAGATACTTTCTGTATATAGCTAGATTCCTATGTTTCAGATGATAAGAACCATATCACAAGTGTCTGGATTTTCATCGTAAGAGCCACCCTTGATTTCAGTGATGTTTAAACGTGAGAAAATAAATGGAGACCTGAGGAATAAGTGGGGTTGTCAGGCAAAGAGCAAGGGGGAGCAACCAAAGAGCACTTGGTTCTGTGATGTGGGTTCATGTCAGGGAGGGCTTCTCATAAGCAGGTCTATTTGAGCTGGGCTTTGACGTGAATGGGAATCTGTGGGGGAATAGTGAGGATGGGAAGAATATTTTAGGCACAAGTAAAGATGAACTCTTCACATTGGGATCTAAAAAAGAATATCATAGACGTCTTATCCTTTTTTGACCCACAGTTCAGTTTTCTCTGACCTTTAGGCTAATGAATTCATCCGAGCAAATGCCACCAACAAGCTGACAGTCATAGCCGAGCAAATCCAACATTTGCAAGAACAAGCCAGGAAGGTAAGTATGGCTTTTAGGCAGGCTTTCATTTTCTTCATTCAGTTCACAGGATTGACTGAACTTGCTTATAATCATGGTAGCTTATTTGTCTTCAGTACCTCCTAGAAATATAGAGGTGTTGGGTGAGATAGAATAAGCCCAAGAGGTTAAGTATAAGTTTTTTCACTGGGAGAAAGTTTAGTGACATAAAGCCTTTTGGAGGAAAGATGTTTTCAGTTTTAAGAGATATGTACTTACTATAGAAAAATAGGAAAGAAATTTAGAAACCACTCAAAGCCGGTAGTACTCAACACTTTGAAATACAATTCTTCTAAAGGCATTTTTGCAGCATAGTAGCATAGTCTAATTTTTGTCTCTTCAGAATCATCTGGATCCCAGTAGTGATTCATTGCTATGGGGGAGCAGTATCCTAAGCATTGAACAGTTTCAGATTTTGAGCGGGATGATTGATGAATATGAGTACCTGTTACCTCCAATACCTGATTTGTTACATCTGCGGTTCTTAGGTTTTGGAAGATGCTCGCAGAGATGCTGACTTGCACCATGTAGCTTGTAATATGGTGAAAAAACCTGGCAACATTTACTACCTTTATAAACGGGAGAGTGGTCAGCAGTATTTTTCCATTATTTCTCCAAAGGTAAGAACATTTGTTTTTCGCACAAAAATCTGTTCTAGTCTTTGAGAAATTCTTGGTGTGTGTATGTGAAAATGTAAGCATAGGGCTTGGTAAATGGTTTCCTAGAAAATTGGAGGTGGTGTGAGTCCAGATATGACTCTAAAAAATATACATGTGCTTAAATTATTTCACAGTCATTATCTCTGTTAAGGGAGGTATCTGATGTATATTGTAATACTTTCTAGGGCTGATTCTGACTGGTTTGAAGTGAAAAGCAAAAAAAGAAATTTGTGGCATAATTAGGAAATGGGCTTAGTTTCTTTACTGCCTACCCTGATCAGAACTGACTCCTTTGCCTTCTCTAGGAATGGGGGACAAATTGTCCGCATGACTTCCTTGGTGCCTACAAGCTACAGCATGACTTGTCCTGGACTCCATATGAGGACATTGAGAAGCAGGATGCTAAAATCAGCATAATGGACACGTTGCTAAGCCAGCCAGTGGCCCTGCCTCCAAGCACTGAACTCAACTTCCAGGGACTGACTCACTGAGAGTAGACTCTGACAAACAGCTCTCGATGGCAAGGACCTGTCACCTGGTTGTCCCCATTCTCTGCCTTGATGGGAGGTGGCATGAGAATTGAGGACATGTAGGTGAATCATGAACTTCTTGGAAGGAGACCCTGTGTGAATGTAAATGCTGTCATTATTATTACTTTTAGTTGGGCTGGTAATGAATCACATCACTCTATTTTGGGATCCTCTCTGGGTCACAGATACCAGAGCACCAACCAGTCAGTTTCAGAGTACTGGCCAGTGTACTTTCCTTCTCCTTTATCTCCATCTATTCTCCCCATAAGTCAGAGCAGTAGAGAAAGAAGAGTTTCTTCTTCCCACAAAAAGGTTGGCGAGTCATTTTCCAGAGAGGACTGTTTTTAGTCTTTTTGTAATTGGAAGTGTTTAAGATTGGAGTTGAGGCTACTTAATAGTTAGTGTGACTCCAGCTTCAAATTCATCTGGGAACAAGAATGTTGGATAATGGAGGATGATAAACAGCTAGGCTTGGCTGGACTAGAGAGTGTGTGATTCTGGTATTTCTGCACTATTTATGAGGTTTGGCTTGTCCCTTCTGCTCTTTCTGCCTAGCTAGAGTGACTGGAGAATCTGAGGCAGCAGCAATTGCCAGGATTTGGGAAGGTCAGCCTCTACACTCTAAAACTTAAAGAGGGGCTGGCCCTGTGGCCTAGTGGTTAAGTTCAGCACGCTCCACTTCGGCGGCCTGGGTTCAGTTCCCGGGCGCGGACCTACACCACTCAGTGGCCATGCTGTGGTGGCGTCCTACATACAAAATAGGGGAAGATTGGCACAGATGTTAGCTCAGGGCTGATCTTCCTCAATAAATAAATTAATTAAATAAAACCCTAAAGAATTTTAGACTTGAAAGAGATGTTGGAGGCTGCCACTAACCATTGTATGAATTTACTCTATAGCCTCGCTGAGGAGGAGATCCAGAGTTCAGCCATCTGCAGCAGGAAAAATCCATTTAAATGGCATCTTTAAAATATTGTGGAAGAGAGAATAGGAGAGTGGGTGAGAAACAAGAAAAATGGCCAACCTGTTGATTGTGAGTTAACTCAGATTGAAACTAATTTTGACCTGAATTATTCAAGAACTTAAAAGAGGCTTTTTGGCTGAGTTACTCTAGTTCTGATTCTGTCTGGACTCTTGTGGACTCTACCTCACTTCCTGTTTGTTCAGTGGAATTAATCAAATTTATAGCATATCCAGCATGGCTGTACTTCCTTCAGTGCCATATAATCTATCACAGTGTGCTCTAAAAGGAGAGATATGTACTTGAAACTACAGTCGCCCAAGTTCCTTTTGGGGGTGGATGTCTCGTACTGATCTGCTTGGTAATACTGTAACCCCATCCTGGTGTTCATGGCCTTTCCTTATAAGCTGTGCTCTTTGTGAGCTGTGAATGGTCTGCAAAGGCTTAGCACAGGATGGGGCTAGACCCTGACAAGGTCACCCAGGTGATACTTGGTCACTCATTTTACGGGGGAGCGCTCTGTGGAGTCAGCTGCAAAAGCCTCCGACTGGGATGTGGGCCACTCACACACATGCTCACACAGTAGTGGTACAGTAGTTGATTCTGACTACAGAAAGTTTCCCAGGTTTTCAGAAGCTTCTGACCTGCATGGTAATGACACATTTTGAGTAGGTGCTTTATTAGTTATCTATTTCTGCATAAATTACCACAAACTTAGTGGCTTAAAACAGCATACATTTATTATTTCATAGTTTCTATGGGTCACGAGTTCAGGCATACTTGAGTGGGTCCTCTGCTTCAAGGTTTCTCACAGGGCTGCAATCAGATTATTGGCCAGAGCTGGGTTCTCATCTGAAGGCTTGATTGGAGAGGGATCTGTTTCCAGGCTCATTTAAATTGTTGGCAGAATTTCTGTTCCTTAAGTGTTGTTGGACTGAAGTTGTTGATTCTGTTTACTAACAGTCTATTAACCAGAGGCTGCCCTTAGTTCCTTGCCACATGGGTCTACCCAACATGGCGACTTTCTTCATCAGAGCCAACAAGGATAAGAGTCTGCTAGCAGGATGGAAGTTACAGTCATGTAGTCTAATCATGGGAGTGACATCTCATACCTTTGCTGTATTCTGTTGATAAGAAGCAAATCACTAGGCCAGCCTATAAGCAGTGCAGGGAATTACACAAAGGCATGAATACCAGAAGGCAGAAATCATTGAATCATCGAATAGATCTTAGAATCTGTCTGTCACAGTGCTCAGTTGAGAGGGAGAAAGGAAGGTCCTGGGTAAAAGAGGCAGTATTATAAAGTGGTTCAACGTGGTGGCATTGATGCCACAGATCTGGACTTGACTCACAGCTCTGACAAAATAGCCCCCTGCTGGCATCCCTGCTTCCTTCTCTATCTTCTCTCCGATCCATTCTGCATACAGTCATCAGCTTGATCTTTTGAAAATGCAGATCTCCTTCACTCTTGATATTTCCTAACCACTGGAGCAGACGAGAGTAGTGATTCAAAAGAAAACTTCTGTTCAATAAGGGGTGGTCCCTGTACTGACTACAGGCAGTGCCATTGGTTTTTCCTGCTTAAGCCAATTGCCAAGCTTAGGGAAAGTTCGTGGCAATGTGAAGTGATTTTGGAGGTAGCATCTTAGAAGGGGGCACTAGGACCCATTGATTATATACACCCATCTACCCATGCAATAATTTCATAAGTATTAAGTGCCTTCTAGATTCCAGGTTCTGGAGAATAACACAGCTGAGTAAGAGAGGCCTCTGTTTCCAAGGAGCTCACAGTCTAGTGAGGGAGAAACTAAATCAACGATTATGATATGGAATAAGAAGGGCTATGATAGAGGTATTGGTGGGATATCATGGAGCTCCGTGGAGGGGCACCTAACTCAGCTTGGAGAATTTGGCAAGACTTCTTGGAGGAGCTGACACCTGCTTAGGTGTTGAAAAATAAGAGAGCTCGTTTGGAGGCTCTAACTGTTCTTTCTATAGGAAGGTTGTCTTTGGGGTTTGGGGTAGGGTTCACTTTTGAATGGAGTTCATTTGTGAATGAAGAAAGGGATATCCACTTATCAAGCCATATCAACCAAAGTAATCCTGGCAGTCAGAGGGTGGGGTGGTGGTGGAGCGAGATAGGTCCTGGCTAGAAAACTCTTACTTCTAACAGGAGAGAGGTAGATGAAGAATGGGAGGAAAAGCAATTGCAGACAAGAAGCAATATGACATTTGGAGAATTGCAGTCAGTTTAAAGTGAAGAATATGGGCCAGAGACTATGGGAGAAGGGCTAATTGAAGGATTTGGCGTAGGGAGATGGTAATATCAGCCTTTTAGAAACCTCGTTTTGGCAGCAAAGGATGAGGGGAGAGAAGACCCTTAGGAGCCTCTATCCTTAGTCTAAGCAAGAGAGATGATGGAGGTCTGAACTAAGATAGCAGTGGTGGGATGAGGGTGCTATATTTCATTGATTGTAAGATGTACTTTTCTTCCCCCACATTTTAATATCTCTGAAACCTGGATGCTCCTAAAAGTCAATGACATGTCATAGTTTAAGTGGCAACAATTTTTTTCTTTCATAGAGCTACATAAAATAATGGTGTGTCTTACGATGGATGGCATCTTAGATTTGATGAAGTATGGCATTTTGAGAGAACAATAGATTGCCATCTAATAAGATGTGGGGGGATGAGTGAGAGGAAAGAATAATTTTAAGATAATGCTTGAAAATTTCTGGCTTGAATAGCTGTATGGATGGTGGGGATCTACTCAACAAAATATGGAAGAGGGAGACATCCCTGATATTTTCCAGAATAATTAGCAATCTATATTTCCTTCAATAATCCACTGTGTTGGCCCTGCCCAGGTTCACTGGGTGGGAGTAACAGCTGACTATACCTCCCTTTCTCTGCCCTAGGGGTCTGGAAGGAGTGAAGGAAGGCTTGCTTTTGTTCTTATCTTCTCAAGTTATTATACGTCAGTCCATAAGCATTGAGAGTATTGGTGGTGTAGATACAAAGTATTGATGTTGTAAATACAAAGATGATAGTGAGCTTTTATTCTGCCAAGCATATCCATTATCTGATTTAATTTTCACATAACCCACCATTATGAGGTATATAGTATTCCTGTTTTACAAAGTGGAAACATCTGCTCAGATTAAGCAACTGGCCGATGGTTATACAGATAGAAAGTGGTAGAGGTCAGACTCAAACAGTCCTGTTTGATTCAAGTCTGACCATAACCATAACCCTGTTTTGGCCGACTAAGACAGTCCTAGAGGATCTCAGTGTAGAGGTATAAAGAAGTTAATATACAAAAGTGATAGAGTAAGGTGTGCATATGGGATACTATAGGAGTAGTGCACTTGAGTGTTCAGTGATGAGCAGGCAGAGGATGTGTATCAGGGCCCAGAGAAGTTAAATAACTTACCTAAGGTCACATAACTGTAAGCAGTTGAGCCCATGTCTCTGGCACTAAAGCCCGTGTGCAAAACTCCCATGCGCAGGATAGGGTTCCTCCTCTTAAGGAGCTGGAGCTTGGCAGGAAGGAGCTACTAAGTGCCTGTGGTAATTAGACTTGTGTAGTCTAAAGCAGCATTCGATTCAGTGGACTACTCCCTGCTTAAAAGCTTTTTTCTTCATTTTGCTGGAATATCACCATCTCCTGCTTTTCTCCTGCTTTACTGACTGCAGCTTTTCTGTCTCCTGACACCTACATTTTGGACTGTTCTTGGGCCAAGTCCTTGGCCCTCTTTTCTTTCTCTCTGCTAGGTGATCTGATCCATTCCTGTGGCTTCACACACCACTCATATGCTGCTGACTCATACGCACGTCTCCAGCCCTGCTCTCTCCCAAGTTTTGTGCAGACTTGTTTATCCAACAGCCTCACTTGACATCATTACAAGCCTAACATGTCCAAAACAAAAGTCTTGAATTCTACCCAAAAACCTGTTTCATCAAGTCCTCTCCATTTCTGTCAGCACCTATCTCACACCGTTGTTGAGGCCAAAACCCTAAGTCATCTTTGACTCCGTTTGTCCTTCCCACTCCTGTCAACAAGTCGTCTCAACTATCTTCAGAACACATCCCAAATCTGACTGCTGCTCACCACTTTCACCCCTTGGTCCAAGCCACCAATATCTCTAGACTAATGCAGTAGCCTCCTAACCCTCCCTGCCTCCATTCTCATCTTCAGTCTATCTCCACAGAGACTGTTAGCATCATCTTTTAAAAATATATCCGGTCACAACACCTCTACATAAAAATGACCCAAGAATTTCTCATTAAACTTAGAATAAAACTCCATCGTTCTTGCCAAGGTTCTCTGTGATCTGCCATCCTCAGCATTCACCATGTTCCCGCTAACCTCGCTGTTCTTAACACATCAAGCTCATTCCTGCTTCAGAGCCTTTACATTTGCTGTTCCATCTGCCTGGGGACATTTCCCCAAGATCTTTGCATGGTTTGCATCATCTCATCAGCCCATATTAGGTCCTGGCTCAAATGTGACTTCATTGATTACCCTGTCAGAAACACCACCTCCTCTTATGTCAAAATAACTCCTGACCCTGCTCTGTTTTCCATAGCACTCATCATGACCAGACATTATGTGTTGCCTTTCCCTCATACTTGAGTGTAAGCCCTGTGAGGACAGAAACAGTGTCTCTCTTGCTATATCCCTAGCACCTAAAATAGTGCCTGGCACCTAATCAATACTCGAGTAGTGGATGAATGGATGGACATCCGTAGCTCTGTACTTATATTCTGCAAAGGAGCTAAGTCAGTGCAGCTAAGAGAAATATGTGAGCCGCACGTACAACTTTAAATTTTTTAGTAGCCACATTGAAAAATAAAAAGAAACAGGTGAAATTAACTTTAATAATACATTTTGTCTAACCCAGTATATTCAAAATATCAACAAATAATACTGAAACATTACTAGTGAGTTATTGTACATTCTCTTTTTTGAACTAAGTATTCCCGCTCTGGTGTGTATTTTACAGCACATCACAATTTGGACTACCACGTTTCAAGTGCTTAAGAGCATATGTGGCTTGTGGCCACCGTATTAGTGCAAGTGTAGATAGTCTCACCTTACTGTTCCAGTTCTCCATTTCCTATGAGATCCACAGTAGGAGGAAGCCAGAAACTTCTGGCAGATGAGGAGGAGGGTCTTTCTTAGCTACCCCTGCTTCCTCTCCCTCTTCTGAGGGAAGCCTTGGGGATGTCCAGGCTAACAGATGCATGATCATGTTCTTAGAATAATAATAATGATTGAGCTTCTATTCTGTGCTAAGCACTTCATATAATCTCACTTAATTCTCACAACAGTTCCACTTTACAGATTAGGAAATAGGTTCAGGAAAGCAAAATAACTTGTTCAAATTTACGCATCTGGTAAGTGATAGAGCTGGAATGTAAACTTGGTTAAAAGTTAAAGCCAGTATTATAACCATTATGCTACAGTTTTTAATTTGCCACTTTAATGGTCCCCGTGGCATGGACAAATGAAGAGAAATGCAAATGATAGCAAGAAGCTGGCCTGACCCTTGGGCTGGGACTCGTAGCACACCTTTAGTTGCCTCCATCCTTGTTCTCCCTTTTAGTCTCTCAGACACCTTAGGTCTGACTTGAGTGTCAGACCGTGTTCAGGTTTCTGTGAATGGTGTAACCTTCAGTAAAATCAGCTAATCCCCCATTTCTTCTTCTGGAGAATGGGAATGCTAATACTAACCTCAGGGAAATTTGAGAAAATGCAGTAAGATGATCATGTCTGCAGAGCTCCGAGCGCAGTGCCCGGTGGCTGGCAGCCACTTAGGACGGTAGATCCTGTACTCCTCTTTTCCCCTCCAGGTTGCAAGGGGAGGCCAAGTGTCACTTGACCTCCTAGCTCCACCCTCCTCTTTGCTTAATGCTCCTATGGGATCCTGGAGGCTGTTGCTGCTCTAACATAGCACTAGGGCAGGTTGGAGAATGTGGGGCAGGTGTGAGAACTGGTGCCTGGGATCCTACCCAATACTGACAAGTTTCCTTCCGCAGCACACTATTCATCCAGTTGCCAAATGGAGAGCCCTCAGAGAGGCTCTAACCTTCTCCTCTCCCTCTCCCACACCCTTGGGATTACATCTCACAATGGCTCCTCGTCCAGCTACTTCTTCCCATTCCCTGCTGCTGCTGTCCAATAACATGTCGCTGCTCCAGCCCCTCATCTCTCACCCGGTCTTTTTTTTTTTTTTTTTTATAATTCTATTTATTTATGTATTTATTTTTTTCCCCCAAAGCCCCAGTAGATAGTTGTATGTCATAGCTGCACATCCTTCTAGTTGCTGTATGTGGGACACGGCCTCAGCATGGCCGGAGAAGCGGTGCGTCGGTGTGTGCCTGGGATCCGAACCCTGGCGGCCAGCAGCGGAGCGCGTGCACCTAACTGTTAAACCACAGGGCCGGCCCTCTCACCCGGTCTTACAGAGCCTTCCTCCACACCGGCTGCCAGAATAATCTCTCTAAACCAGCCTGACCACGTCTCTTCCCTTCTTAAAATTTACTATTTTCAGGACCCAGTGTAAATTACTCAGCTTGTCACTCATCCAACAAATATTGGGGTGGGGTGGGGGGTACTTACTATAAGCCCAAGCGTTCTTATTGGCACAAAGATCCAGCAGTGAACCAAACATAGCAAAAGCTCTGCCCACATGGAGCTTACATTCTATGGGCCCTTCACAGTCGGGACCCCAGCGTCCCTTTACAGCCTCGTCGTCCCAATTCCCTCATTGGGAATTGGGACGCACGGCGCACTCTCGTCTCCTCACCTGCCAAGCCTTCCCACACTCCCCACGATCGAGAGACTAGTCCTCTCCTCTCAGATCCCTCCATTGCCCCCGCAGGGCCTACTACAAAAACCTAGGCATCCCCTGCAAATTGAGGCTCCTCTTCTCGCCAGTTGAAGCCCCGCTGCCCCTCCCCTGCCTCTCGGGGATTGTGAGCTAAGAGCCCCGGGTGAGAGGCTTGGGACCGCGGATCCCCCTCGCCTGGGCTGGCCGCCTCCACCTCACAGGAAGCGGGGAAGGAGTGCGACACCCACGCCATCCAGGAATGTCTGGTCCCCAGGTGAGCATCCGCGGCGGTGCAGGTCCCTCCCCAGGGTGCTGCCAGCGACCAGGCCCCTGGGGGAGGAGCTGCCCCGAAGTGTGGGCGCCCAGCCCCGGCTCCATCTCTTCCATCTTCGCCGGGGTGGCGTCGTCGTCGTCGTCGTCCAGCGAGGCCTGGCCAGGACACGGGACAGCGGGCGGGGAAGGGCGGGGAGGGGAACGCTGGTTCTCCAGTTCTGACGGACCAGCCTCCGGAAGAGGCCGGCTCCCGGGGGGTGATGTTGACCTTCAGGGCAGAGGGGAGGGGGGCGTCTCCGACTAGAGTGACTGTGCCCTGTGTCTCACCGCCTGCTGGAGGCCTCCACTCGGAGCACCCTCACTCCAGTGCTGTGCCCGGCTTTCCGGGCGAGGAACCGGCACCGCCATTCACTTCCTTGCCTGAGAAACCGGGTCATACTCGACTCTCCCCTCTCCTTCCGCAAACAATCCCGGCGTCCCGCCATTTCCGCTCGTTCACATCTCTCTCCTCGCTCACCAGTCTCATGGCTGGTTTCCTTTCCTTCAGTTTTTCCCTGTGGGTCACCCCCAACTCCCAACACCCCTTCCTAAACCTCATTGCCTACCCACGGGCTGCAATTCAAGGTCACATGGGCATGTCACCAGCTGTGGCTTCCCTGCCAACTTGGCCTCCCCTCACTCCCCTCTGTCTCTGGGGTCCAGCCTCCTCACTGTTCTTTTGCAACTGCAAATCCCTTTGCCAAGAAGGCCTCCACTTTGTTCATCCTTAGAGACGCTCCGTAAATATCACATAGTGAAACCTTCCCCCTCCCCCGCGCTTAGTCTCCTTTTTCCCTGTGCACCTACAGCAACTGGACATCCCTTTGTCCAACACAACACTTGCCATGCTGCCTTCATTGTCTACACACATCTGCCTCCCTTACTAGAGTCCATTCGAGCTTCTTGAGGGTGCAGCCTGGGTCTTGGTCTCTCTGTCCCCAGAACACACAGGCCTGGCACAAAGCTGGCATCAGCAAACATTTTTTTAGTGAGCAAATGGGAGACCATGAGCTTGGGGTAGATGCTGCGTGTGTTGAAGGGGCTGGATTGTTGAGAGTTCGTTTGAGAAAGCTTCTTGGGGGACAAACTAAACGGTCTTTGATGCAGGGGAGAGAAGTGATTTGGTGCAGTGAGAGGACCTCAGGGAAGCGCCAGAGTGACGAACTCTATTAATTTAACCATCATTGAACAATTTCTGTTGTCAGGCCTCACGCTGGGCACAGAGGACCTCGGTCAGCACTCAAGTGGCTTCCCCCGTAGTGGAGGAAGACAAGCTAGGCAGTGCCAATGCAGAGTGCCAAGTGTCACACGGTGAGCATGAGGATATGTGGCAATGCAGAGGAGGAGCACCTCCCAGGCTCGAGGGGGGTGTCAGAATTCCCAAGGAGGACCACTACCCAACCCAAGACCAGAGGGAGGGCCAGAGAAGGGGTCAAGGGGCAATAGAGAGAGGAGGCTGAGAGCTGAGCAGGGCGTCATCATGAAGCGCGTGTATACCAAATGAAGGAATTGTGCTCCACCCCGAGGGCACTGGGGAGCCACTGACAGCTTCCAGGAAGCTGGGGAGTGACGTGATCTAGTCCTGCAGGCCACTGCTGTGTAATGCTGCAGCTCTGACTTTCTCTTCTGAGAAGGCTTCTCCGGGCCCCCGGCAGGCTGGACCCCTCTTCTGTGCTCCCGTAGCAGCCTGACCACTTCGCCTCTCCTGTGCAGGGTTGCATATCTCTGCTAGACTGAGCTCCTTGAGAGATGAGACCAGGTCTTCATCTTCTCTGTCCCAAGCACCAGGCACAAAATCTTGCTCATGACCAAATTTTTGCTGAATGAATGGATTGTTCCTCTTTTCTCTGGATTTCTATAGCCCTTACTTTCAGGTCTATATCCTTTTACACCTGAGATCTGTGTGTTATGCTGAAAATAGCATTTAATTGGGAAAGAGGAGGCCCAATTCAAATCCTGGCTCCACCGTTTACTGAAACAAGTTTCTTAACTATCCTGAAACCTCAGTTGCCCCATCCGTAAGATGAGGTACCACCACGAACATAGTGTGTAAGTCTCCACATGCATGCATGAGTCTTATTTTCCTGGATAGGCTATAATTTCTGTGAGGGCAGGGACCAAGGGTTTTCCCCAGCACCTAGCTGAGTCTGAGCCTATAACAAATACAATGCTCAGTTCTGTTGGTTGGTAGACAGCAGAGTACAGAGGTAAGGACACTCAGAGTGAGGTTGTAAGTCTTGTTCTGCCACTTCTAGAGTAACCTTGAACAAGGTTCTTCCCCTCTGTGAGTCTTCTTTGCCTTACCTGGCAAGTAGGAACATTAACCCTTACCTGGCAGACCTCACAGGGCCAATGGAAACCATAGAGGTGAAAGTGCTTTGTGAATGAAATAGATAATATAGTAGATAATTAATCATTAATTAAAGAAAATAGCTGTGCAGTAGTACAGGTGAGGTGTGTCTGGGAATTGGTAAACATGCCCCAGGCCTCTGCTGACCGTCTCTGAGAAGCGGAGATGCCGGGATGCGGCTCTTCCAGGCAACAGTGGGCTAGGCTGGGACAGAGGTGTTTGGTCTTGCTGGGGTCAGCCCTTGAGGCCCAGGAGAGACTGGGAGGGAGAGGTTCCTGGGGAGGGAGTATGCAGCCAGTCCTTTGTCCCCCACTCCCTTCCCAGATTTCTTTGGCTCACATTACTTCCTGTCTTAGGTTCTGAGGGTCTCTGGCCTGATAAGGTCTCAGGAGTCCTGATGGCTTTGGCGGTGTAGCTGCTGAGACCCGTTGGTGAATGAGGCTCGCCTGTGGGAGTGGAGGGCCCCACAGTGCAGCCCTGCTAAACTCCAGTCCCAAATGTCCAGCCTCCTCCCAGCCTCTGACATCTCGGTGGCAGGATTTATGGGAAAGCACCATGATTTTTCTTAACTGGTGCCCAGATCGAAAGGGCCTGGGGCTGTGCCGAGGGGCCGAGGGGAGGCAGGGTCTCAGCTTCCTGGCCTCTAAAGTGGGTGAGGCTTGAAGGAGGAGACAGACACGGAAACACCTTGGAGCTTGTCTGTTCTACTCAAGTGCAGGATTCCTGTTTGTGGGTAGCGTATTTGTACCAGCCAGTGGGGCTTCGCTGTCTCAGAGAGCACTGGGGCTCTTTCTCCGAAAGAAACTTAGTTTCACAAGCAGTTGTTGTGTGAGGAGTGAGCATGTTTGGTCTTCGAGTAAAAGCAGAGACAGGCAGGCTGTGAAAATGGGCAGGGCCAGAGAGAGGCTGGGAGGAGGGGAGGGCCCGGCAGGGCCTGCCCCCACCTGGGGAGGCTGAAGCTGCCAGCAGGGCTAGCCAACTGAGCTCCTCATGCCCTATCCCACAAACTTCCTCCTGAAATCTATGCCCCAAGCAGAAGCAGCAACAGACTTAGAATCAAACAGGTGGGATTAGGTTCTACTCACCTAGTATGTGACTTTGAGCCAGTCACTCCATTTCTCTGAACTTGTGTCCTCGTTCATGAAATGGGGAGAACCATAGCGCCATCTCCCGGGCCGTCAGGATCAGAAGAGAGGATATAGTGAAAAGTGCCTTGTGAACTATTTCGTGCTGTCCATATTCATTTTGTGTTTCTCATCTCCTCCCCTGTTGGAACTGAGCCTGCTCTTCTGGTCGGGGCCTGTCAGAAGCAGGAGCTGGGGGCACTTCAGCCGCAGCCCTGTCCTTCTGGGAAAGTGAGTGTGGCCTGCAGGACAGAGGCATCTGAGTCTGCAGCAGGTCCCTTTTGTGCTTCCTTCCCCTCAGGTAGCCTCTCTCTCTCTGGGCCACTCCTGGGATGAGGGGGTTACCCCTTCCCAGTGTTTTTTATTCCTGCATATTAAAAGTATTGTTTAATGATTATTAAAAGTATTATTTAATATACTCCAAAGTATTAGAAGTAGCTTTGTAATTTAAAAAATGGGGGGCTCATCTCTGACAAAGGGCTCTATGACAAAAGGCTCATCTCTCAGATGGGGGACGGTCCATACTCCCTGTACCCTGGGCCATGGAGGTGCCAGGAGGGTCAACATATGGGCTGGAGGGAGGTCTGTGCTCTAGGGCAAAGAGTGCAGTCAGAGAGGGGATGGAAACCATGGTTGTGCTGGTTCACTTGCTTTGCTATTGAGCTTTCCCAAGATACTCACCCTCAGCACCTTTGTGCTTTACCTGCTGGGTCTCCTCCATCTACCTCCTGTCTCCCCATTCCAGCCAGTGAAACAGTGTTGGAAGAGTGCATTTGTGGGATGAGGTCTGGGGGAGCAGGAGCTACCTGGTTGCTGGAAGCCTCTTTTGGGACTCTTTGACCTTGGGAACCCCTTGCCCCTCTCCGCTGGGCCCCAGGTCAGCACACCGGTTTCTTCCTGACTGACAACAAGAGCCACCCCCAGATGAGTGAATTTTCCTGGAAGGATGTTACCAGTGCCTTGTCCCTGGCAAACATGATCCTGGGGCTCTTCTCCATCTTCTGCAGCTTCTGCAAGTATGTCTGGGCAGCAAGAGCTGGAGCCAACTGCATGAGGGAAGCAGGGAGGAGTCTAGAGAGCCAGGCACTGAGGCATAGGGATCAACTGGGGGCAGGAGAAAGTGCAGTGGTCGGGAGTCAAGGGACCAAGATCCTAGCCTCAGTTCTACCACCAGCCTGATATGTGACCTTGGCTAGGTCACATCTCTGAGCCTCAGTTTCTCCACCTTTAAAACAAGGAGCTTGCACTATGATCTCCATAGTTCTTTCCAGCTATGGCAATCTAGAGTAGTTTTTATGAGAAAATCAAGAGATCCTATTCTGGGAGTCTTTACCCAATCTTTAGGTAGGCAGGCTACTGTTCAAATTTTCTGGTTCTTAAATTAGAACATATGATCTGGTGGAATATTTGCAATTGGCACTGGAAAACCTGAGATGTATATATGGGCTCCCAAAAAGTTGTAAGCAAATTATATTTCTATAAATTGAATCATATTTCAATGCCTTGGCAAATCAGCTCTTTAAAGGTAAATCTTTTATAATGCAAATAACATCCTCCTAATCTGTTTGATTCTCTATCACCATCAGCAAGTGACTTCTCTGGATCTGTTTCCATCCATAAAATAAGATGATTTTACCTGATGATGTTTAAGTGCCCTTCCAGTTTGAAAATTTAATGATTCTCTAAGTCTGGGTTTTTGGCATCTCATTAAGTGGGGTGTACCTGCAGCAGGAAGTCTCTATCTTCCTAGTTCAGCCTAATCTTCTAGGAGTGTAGTTTTTAGGGTGGGCCCAGTTCCCTTTAGACACATAGTATGGGTCTAAACAAAGGAAATACTGAGTTGGTTTGGGGACAGCTGAGGTCTGGGGTGAGGCTCTCTGTTTCCTTCTGCTGAGCCACCTAAGGGTTGCAATCCAAGTGTAGACTTGGGAATGGCCTTCTAGGGCAGGTTTGCCTGAGACTGTGGTGGCTGCTTTCAGAGGGGTCTGGGAGCATGTGCTGGACAGAAGGATAGAATCCTTGAATGTAGAGTCTGAAAGAGATCTTGGATATCATTTAGAGCATCAAAATACATAAGAAAATCTGATAGAACTGCAAGGAGAAACTGACAAATCCACTATCATAGTTGGAGATTTCAACACCCCTCTATCAGTAATTGACAGATCCAGCAGGCAGAAAATCAGTAAGGATATAGTTGAACTGAACAGCACCATCAATCAACTGGATCTAATTGATATTTATAGAATACTTTATCCAACACCACCAGAATACACATTCTTCTCAAGCTCACCAAGATAGACAACATTCTGGGCTGTCAGACACACTTCAACAAATTTAAAAGAATAGAAATCATACACAGTGTGCTGTCAGACCACATGGAATTAAACTAGAAATGAATAACAGAAAGATAGCTGGAAAATCCAAAATACATGGAAGTTAAACAATACACTTCTAAATAATACATGGATAAAAGAAGTTGTCTCAAGACATTAAAAGTACGTTGAACTAAAAGAAAATGAAAATACAACTTATCAAAATTTGTGAGATGCAGTGAAAATAGTATTTAGAAGGAAATTTATAGCATTGAATGCATACTTTAGAAAAGGAATCTGCTCTGCGAAAGACAACATCAAGAGAGTTAGAAGATAAGCCACAGACTGGGAGAAAATATTTGCAAAAGATACATCTGATAAAGGACTATAATTAAAAATATATAAAGCTTTAAATTCAATAATAAGAAAACAAACAACCCAATTAAAAATGGGCCAAAGACCTTAAAAGACACCTCACCAAAGAAGATATACAGATGGCAAATAAGCACATGAAAAGACGCTCCACATCATATGTCATCAGGGAAATGCCAATTAAAATAATAATGAGATACCACTACACACCTCTTAGAACAGCCAGAATCCAGAACATGACAACACAAATTCACGTTGAGGTTGTGGAGCAACAGGAACTCTCATTCACTGCTGGTGGGAATGTATAATGGTACAGCCACTTTGGAAGACAGTTTGGTAGTTTCTTACAAAACTAAACATACTCTTAACATATGATTCAGCAATCACACGGCTTGGTGTTTATCCAAATGAATTGAAAACTAAGTCCACACAAAAACCTGCACTTGAATATTTGTAATGTTTTATTCATAATTGCCCAAACTTGGAAGCAACCAAGATGTCCTTCAGTAGGTGAATGGATAAATAAACTGTAGTACATCCAGACAATGGGATATCACTCAGTGCTAAAAAGAAATGAGCTATCAAGCCATGAGAAGACATGGAGGAGACTTAAATACACATTACTAAGTGAAAGAAGCCAAAAAAAGGCTACATACTATATGATTCCAACTATATGACATTAGGGAAAAGGCAAAAATATGGAGACAGTAAAAAGATTAGTGGTTGCCAAGGGAGGGTGGGGGGAAGCGAATAGGCAGAGCACAGAGGATTTTTAGAGCAGTGAAAATACTCTGTATGATATTTTAGTGAGGGATATATGTCACTAGACATTTGTCCAAACTCATAGAATATATAAGAGTGAACTCTAAAGTAAACTATGGACTTGCGGTGACTATGATGTGTCAGTGCAGGTTCATCCTCAGTATGTACAAAGAACCAGAATGTACCACTCTGATGAGTGATGTTGATAATGAGGGAGGCTGTGCATATGTGGGAGCAGGGAGTATATGGGAAATCTCTGTACCTTCCTCTCAATTTTGTTGTAAACCTAAAACTTCTCTAAAAAATAAAGTCTTAAAGAAAATTTAAAAGAAGGAAGATCTAAAATCAATAATGTTAGTTTCCACCTTAGGAAACTAGAAAAAGAAGAACAAATTAAATCCAAAGTAAGCAGAAGAAAAGAAATAATAAAAATGAGATCAGCCATTAATGAAATTGGAAACAAGAAATCAGTAGAGAAAATCAATGAAAGCAAAAGCTGACTCTTTGAAAAGATCAATAAATCGATAAGCCTCTAGCCAGCCTAACCAAGAAAAAAGGAGAGAAGACACAAATCACCAATATCAGAAATGAAAGAAGAGCCATCACTACTGATCCCATGGACATTGAAAGTATAATAAAAGACTATTATGAACAACTCTATACCCACAAATTTGATAACCTAAGTGAAATGGACCAATTCCTTTAAAGACATAAGCTACCAAAACTCACACTAGGAGAAATAGATCATCTGAATAGGTCTATAGCTATTAAAGCAATCATTTGGCACAAATCCCTCATTTTACAATGGAAGAAGAGAGGCCTAAAGAAGGACTGAGTTATCTGAGAATTCAGAGTGAGACAGTTGCAGGGTCTGGACTAGAACCTAGGACCCCTGTGCCATCAAATATGCCTGTACTTTAGAGTTGGAAGAGACCTTGGAGATCACTTAGGGGGTTCATGGCACCCCTTTAAAACTATGGGTTGAGAGTATGGAAGGGATGTAGATATGTGTGAGGGAGGGTGTATGTACATGTGTGTGTGTGTGTGTGTGTGTGTGTGGTGCATAAAGCTGTGTATATTAGAATGGATGTGAATGTGGGGAACTTGCAGGAGTGTGTGTGTGCAAGTGTAGGAAGTATATTGGGAGTGTGCGGAGTGGTTGTCCAGTGGAGACTATGAACGAGCTGCCCTGTTTGGACCTGCTGGCCTGCACTTTAGGAAGTCCCACTGTGCTTCCTGGATGCTTCTGATGAGCTTCCTATTAGACACGGCAGTCAGGGCAGTGACCAGACACCTCAACATCTGCTCCAAATCAGGTGAGTCCAGGCCTCAGACCCCTTATCCCTGACCCCAGGAGCATCCATCTCAGGTTCCCTCCTCCATCCTCTAACATCCACAGGCCTTCATCAGTCACCACTCCTGTTCACATCTCTCCGAGTACAGTAGGAGCAGCCCTAGAACAGGAGTTTGGGAGTCCCACAGTTTAGATCTAGCTCCTCTGCTGGCTCACTTATTGATCTTTGGCCGTCCTTGTCCTTGCTTTCAGCATCCATATCTGCCCTGCCTCCCTGTTCAGGGCTGGTCCAGGAATCGGGAGTGGGAGTGGTGGCTGTGGTGGGGGGAAATGAAAAATTACCCCAAGCAGAGCAGCTGGTTTAAAATACAATAAAATATTTCTACGTAAGATTTTGCTTGAAAAAGGGGTTCCATAGCTTATCAATTTGTATCCAGTTGTAGTCCAACCCTTGCCTGGTAAAGGATGGGAACACTAAGACCTGAACAGGGAAAGACTCGCCTCTGGCCACATGGTCAGTCTGAGGCAGAGACAGGAGGGGACCCCAGACCACCCCAGGAAGAGCAGCTATTGCTCTCTGAGACCTCAGGACCCTGTTTGTCACCACTCCAGCTCCCTCCCAGAGGGGACTAAGGTATAAGACATGTGAGTGTAAGTTGTTCTAACTTTGGCCTTCTGGAGCAGGAGCTGAGCTGAATGACTTTGCTGTCTTCACCACCTTTGGCCTGGCCTCAGCCCTGCTCCTAGGCGTGAATGGGGCTCTGAACGGGTTCCTGGCCATCATCTATGTGTTAGCTGCTTCTTTCCGCCTGTGTTTTTATTCAACTGGTGAGTGGAACCCAGGCTGCCTTGTGGCTGAGGGAAGGGAACCACAGAGCGGAGGAGCTGTCGGTTGCTGGAAGCCTGGGGTGCAGTAGTTGCCTCCTCTCCTTCCCTTAACGGATTCCTCTTCCTGCCTTCTCCCTGCCCCAGGCACACTGGAGGCTGCAGGATGCATTGGCAGAGCCCTGGTCTGGGGGACGGGGACCCTTGGTTTGGACCAGCTGTGCCTTTTTCTCACTGTGCCCTTTGGGTGGAGCACATAGATTCACAGACTCGAGAACTAGATGTCATATCCAGTTTCCCAGAACAGATGGAGTAACAGCTCTGGCAAGAGCAGATCTCTTGCCTGCACACAAGGCAGTGCAGATGCAGACGAGAACATCTCAGAGGACCCTTCTACAGAGGCTTCCTAGGGCCAGGGCACACATCTGGTCCTAGCTGCCTGCTTTACCCTGGGGATCCAATGTAAAACCCACAAAGTATCTCTGTGAATAACTGAATGCTTTACAGCCTGCCACTGCCCGGGCAATTAGGGCTGTTTGGAGTGTGGGGCGGGGAAGACCCAAAGAGAGAGGGGCTTGCTTCACGTATATTCCTTGAGAACAGTGGGAAGCAGCTAATTCCCATTTTTTCTTCCCCTGGCAGGCATTCCCTCTGCATACAAGGGACTACCTTGCCCCTATGCTTCCTGTGTTTTGGCCTCCACCTCCCTTCTGATCAAAGGCAACACTTTCATCCTCTCTTGCATGGCCTCACTCATGATTCTATTCATGATGGACCAAAGCCACTACCCACATGATGAAATCCTGGAGTCTGAGAACTGGAAAAAAATGGTTTATCTGGGAGGTGAGTGAAAGTACTGCTCTCAAATGTCACTAGTGGTCGTGTGTGGTCACTGCTGCTCATGGCCACCCTGCACCTCTCCCAGCACTCCCCAGCTCCCTTACCCTGCTTTATTTCTCTCCACAGAATTTATCATCATCTGACATATGTTTACTTGTTTATTGTCTATAACAATAAAGCTGCCCCCAGTAGAGGACTGTCTTTTATTCATGCTATAATCCCCAGTACCTAGAATTGTGCCAATCACATAGTAGATGCTCAATAAATATTTGTTGAATGTTGTTGAGTTCAGTAGGAATTTAGGAAACATCTACCATATGCCAAGTACTGGGAATCAAATTGGTAAACTATACAAATACTTCCTGCCTTGGGATTTACAGTCTGATAGGGGAGACAGACACAAAACAAATAATGGCAGAAATAACTGGAAATGTATAGTTTTGATGTGTTGTGAAATACAAGGTGCTCTGAGAGGGTGTCAGAGGGTGACCTAATTTTTTAGACTGGGATGACCTGAAGGGTGGGAAAAGATCCTTAAGGAGGTGACATTTAAATGAAACCTGGGTGAGAGTGGTCAAAAGGTAAAAACTCCAGTTATAAGATAAATAAGTTCTGGGGATGTAAGGTACAGCATGATGACTACAGTTAACAATACCATATTGTATATTTGAAAGTTGCTAGGAGAGCAGATCTTAAAAGTTCTCATCACCAGAAAAAAAATTTGTAACTATGTGAGACGATTGATGTTAACCAAACTTATTGTCGTAATCATGTTGTAATATGTACATATATCAAATCATTATGGTCTATATCTTGGACTAATACAATGTTATATGTCGATTACATCAATAAAATTGGAAAAAATTTGAAAAATGAAACCTGCAGGATGATTGACCAGGTGGGTAGGACAAGTGGTTCAGAAGAGGAAACAGTATTTTGTGGAGGCTTTGAGGCAAGAAAGTGCTCGATGCAATAGTGCAGCAGTGTGGCTGGAACTTGCTGAGAGAGGGCTAGTGACACTGAAGCCAGTGCGCACACTGCAGGATTTGGGATTTGATCTTAAAGGCAAATGAAAAGCCTCTGAAGGGATTTCTGGGCAACAGTTTTAAATGAGCACTTTGACTGTAATGTAGGGAATAGATTGTAGGAGACTGAGAATTGAAGTAAGAAAACCAACTTTTTCTCAGATGAGAGGTGATGGTGGTGGTGGAAAACAAGAGATTTGAGATAAATACTGGAAATAGAATCAATATCGAGGAAGCAGGTCTGGGGCTAAAGCAACTGAGTGATGGGTTCCAGTCCCTGAGGTCCTGGTCACACCTGGTCCTGGTCTGGTAAACAAGACGAACATCTGTGGGGATGCTCAGTTTCTTCCTTTATTCCCTTGTTTGGTCCACTCTGGTTTGTAGGGTCCAGCCTGACCTTCCCCTTTAGGTTCAACATCAGCACCAACAACCCCGTCCAAGTTATAGGCACTGGCTTCTCCTGTGCCCCAGGTGGCAGAGGCAGAAGAGTGGTGAGAAGAGTCTGGATTTGAAGCCAAACAGACCTGAGGTCAAGTTCTAACTCCAGCACGTATTAGTTGCATGAACTTGGGCTCATTGCCTTGCTGTTCTGAGCTCAGTTTTCTTCATCTATACAATGAAGCCAATAATCCCTGCCTTGCAGAATTCCTAAGATTAAATGAGATAATGTAGATAAATCCTCTGGCACAGAGGTGTCCTGTAAATGGAAATTTCTAGCCTCCTCCTTCTCTCCACCTCCCCTTCTTCTATCTCAGAGTAACAGTATTTCCCATAATGTTCTTTGCTCCTGTAGACCCCACTGATCCTCTCTTCTCGAAATAAACCAAACATTTGGCCTTAGCCTTCCTCAGATTGCCTTTGCTGTGTGAGTAGAGGAGGAAACTGCACTTCACAGATTTTGACACCAGTTAATACCAGAGCCCTACTGGACAGATTTCAAAATGGCTCTTGTGGATATTACTCTTACCTGGAGTGCAGCCAATCACCTTTCTAGACTGAGGTCCTGTTTCCCCCACAGAGCTCTGTACCTCTGAGAAGCTGGCCTATGGCTACTGAGACCTTGTGTCTCAAGTTTTCCAGGACAACTCTGGTTTAAAATATTGTCTCATTGTCTCAACAGATCAATGACTGTTCTCGAAATGTAGTATTCCAAAGTTCCAATACATCTCTGTAACTGCTTCTTACCCCTAGAGGTGGTCTTCTGTCAGACCATATGTTCTGATGCTCTTGAGGAATACATGGTGGTTATTCCCGTGGCGATGCTGTTGGCCCATACTCTTCTGTCCTCTTTTTGAGCTCTCTGAGGCAGTGTAACTGTGTAGTTTTGAAGAGTCAGGCAGACATGGGTTTGAATCAGGTTATATCCCTCTGTTTCCTCATCTGAAAAATAGGCTTAATTCTAAATCACAGAATTATTGTGAAATGTAAATGAAATAAATTTTGTAACATACTTAGCAGAATGTCTAGTGCAAAGTAGATATTCCACAAGTGTTGGTGCCCTTTTGCCTCTTGGTGGTGAATCTGAGATTCAAATTGTGTTGGGGGTCCCCCAAGACCACCCCCAGTTTCCATGATTCTCCAGGAGGACTCACAGGACTCTGCATAGAGTTGTACTCAGGACTAAGATTTATTACAGCAAAAGGAAACCAAGTAAAAATCAGCAAGGGAAGGTGAAAGAGGCAAAGTGTGGAGAGGACCAGGCACCAGCTACCAAGGGTCCTCTCCCAGTGGAGTCACACATGACACACTTAATGGCTCCAGCACTGAATTGTGACAACACATGTGAAGTTTTGTCTACCCAGAAGCTCTTTAGAGACTCAGTGCCCCAAGTGTTTATAGGGACTGGACACATAGGTGCCCTCTGCCTAGCACGTACCAAAGTCCCAGACTTCCACAGAAGGAAATCAGTGTTCAACATAAACCACCTTGCTTGTACAAACAGTCCAGGCACAGTGAGCCACTCCTACAGTTAGGGAAAGTTTTATATTGTTGTAGGGAACTGTTTACTATTCAAGCTTCCAGACACCAGCTAAGGGCCAAGCTTGCAAGCAGGCCTTTCTTAGGATAGCAGTCTCAGGCCTGCTATGCTAACTCTTCTCGGCATACGTGTAATATTGCATTGGCCACTATCACATGCTAAATTTCAAACAGTTAGGAATATATATATATTTTCTAACAGGAGATCTGGGCAACTCATATTTATTCTTGGCTAAGACTGAGTTCTGATCTGAATTTTACAAAATGGAACCTGAGATTACATTAGCTTATAATTGTCTAGTTACATATAGACAAAACTTAAAGGCAGGGCTCATGTCTCATTGGTTTTTGTTTCTTAGGCACTATGAATAAAAACTGAAGGATGGAAGGATGGAGACAGGAGAACAGAGGGTGGAAAGAGAGCGTAAGAGAGCTTCATAAAAATTGAGTGTTTGCCTTTTTTCTTCTTCCAGGTGTCATCATGCTATTTTTGTCTCCATTTTCGCTAACTGCTTTCTACTGCCTGGTGTGGTCGCTCTCCTACATCTTCTTTCCAGAAGCTCTATGGGGCAAGGCAGCGTGTCTTAGGCTGCAGCACAGAAGAAACTAACCAGCTCTACTAACTCCCACTAGCCTCTGTGGGGTTTGTGCCAGCATGTTGGGCCAAGCCCTGCTGTATCCTCACTAAATCTTTCCTTGTCCCTATGTTGTGCATGTGCAAGATACATATTACCTTGAACCAGAGCAACTCACAGTAGGGCCAGCGGCCTTCACTTCTTCCTCTTTATTCAGCATTCTGAATCCCTTGGGGACAATAGTTGTTTATGTCATGTAGAACAGAATTTTTTCCAACCTAAATTTGGGCCAGGTTTGAGTTCCAGCTTTGTTTTCAGCTGAGTGACCTTGTGCACTATGGTTAACCCCTAGGAGAGGGGTGAGACCCTTCAGAATTGGTATAGCCTCCAGCTTGGCCTTGTTTGATGGTAGTTACTCCAGTGGTGGGGTGGGGCTCACTTAAGCATTTCTTAAACTTACAGTTTCTGGCTCTGTAGATCAGAGCAATCACAGGACAATCATGTTGCCCAGTTTGAATGTGTGTGGGATTTTGTAACTTAAAATTCTGTGTTTCAACAATCAAAGCTTCTGCCTTTTGCTTTGTTTAGAGACTAGACATATTGGCCGCTTGAGGACATCATTTGGTTTCTAGGATCTCTTTGTGTGGTTTTTTTCCTAAGCTTTAAAATACTAAAGTCTAGATATTCAAATGCTACTTCATCTTCTAAAATCCAAATCAAATAGAAATAAACAATATTGTATGGAACCCTAAAGTTGCACCTCAAACAGAACTTAGGTCCACTGAAGGCAACAACCCCCCAGCACTGCCTCTGGATTTTCTTCCTCCAGATGGTACACCGAAGGATGGTTGGCTAGTTCTGCCCCTTCCTCAACTAGGGCACCAGAGCACCTCTTACCTCAGCTCTAACTTCTTGAAGATTGCAGAACAACGTATGTGGCAAATACGCATTAAATCTAAAATTAGGTTTTAAAGATAAAAATCCGAAGAAGTCCATATTACTATGATTTGGCTTTAAAGGACCAGATAAGTCCTTCCTCTTCCCCACTGTCCTCTATTCATCTCTCTGCTATATCATTTATATTTTTTCATAATTAGATGAATACGTCTGTGTCCCACTAGATTTTACATTCCTTCAATTTATGTTTTTGTATTTCCGCTGGCTGCCACAGAGCCTGGTGCTCAAAAATGTTGACTTTGGAGATGAATTGATTTAGTTGTGCATTCTAGTGAGTTCTATACAAGGTTACTATCATGTAGTGAGAATCTTAGAAATATACATGGGCTCAGACATTTCAGTGTGATGTCCTTCAATGCTCATTTCAGTGATGCTACCCTTCATCAAAGTCGTGTAGGAACTCCAATTCGAGAACTGTCTTCACATAAGCTCTGAGAGGCCAGCACCCAGCACATTGCCTAGACATAGTAGGTGCTCAAAAAATATTTTTTTTACTCTGACCCACCAAATTTAGTCCAAAAACCTAATATTTAAGATTAGCCTATGATGTCCTATTCTTAAATCACATTCATTGTCAGATTTGGCCTCAAATGACTTCTGGCTGTTTCTAAAACTTGAAACTATGTTCAAAGGAAGGAGATGTAATTCTGAAAGAGGATTTCCATGTCCATTTTGAGTGACAGAAGCAGAGTTAAAATAAATATGTAGACCCCCAAAAGGACTGCTTTGAAAAGGAAAATACCCATTTGGATGTATAAATTGTGCTTTGTTTGTAGCAATACTAATTCATACTTCATTGGCTCAAGCTTTTTGTAGATTGGTGACATGAGGATAGTTACAGGTCAGCTGAGAGCCTCTTGATCTAACAGAGGGTTGTGTGCTTCCTTCCGACTCTGTTAAAGTAAGGCTACACTCCTACACTGGCTCCAGCATCAAGGGATGCTCGTGCTAACCATTCAACGCCTTTACTTCCTCAGTTAGAAATAAAAATGCAAAAATAGAACAGCTAAAATACAATACGTTCTAAAATAAAAAAAAAAAAAATAAATAAAATGTTCTGAAATAGAACAGATCTTAGGAACAAGTGGGAAGGCCAACACTTTAAAAATATACTTCTCAGATGAATAAATGAAGTCAGAGGGGTCTAGTTCCTGATTCTAGGCAGCTCTGCTGGCCCTACACTTGCGATGCGGGTGTAGATTTCCGTCCTGGTCCACCTTACCTGACCTGTAGTACTACTCCTTGTGTCTTGTGAGCAGAATCAAGTGACTGAGAATTCTGCTACTTTTCTTCAGCTCTGTGATCTTGAACAAAAGGTTTAACCTCTCTAAGCCTATTTCTATATCTGTAAAGAATGTCATTGGGATTCTGATTGGGATTGCATTGAATCTGTAGATTGCTTTAGGTAATATAGACATTTTAACTATGTTTATTCTTCCAATCCACGTGCATGGGATATCTTTCCATTTCTTTATGTCATCGTAGATTTCCCTCAATAATGTCTTGTAGTTCTCATTGTATAGGTCCTTCACCTCCTTGGTAAGATTTATTCCTAGGTATTTTATTCTTTTTGGTGCAATTGTAAATGGTATTATCTTTTTGAGCTCTCTTTCTGTTAGTTCATTATTAGCATATAGAAATGCAACTGATTTTTGTAGATTGATTTTGTACCCTGCAACTTTGCTGTAGTTGTTGATTGTTTCTAACAGTTTTCCAACAGATTCTTTAGGGTTTTCTATATATACAATCATGTCATCTGCAAATAGTGAGAGTTTCACTTCTTCGTTACCTATTTGGATTCCTTTTATTCCTTTTTCTTGCCTAATTGCTCTGGCCAAAACCTCCAGTACTATGTTGAACAGGAGTGGTGAGAGTGGGCAGCCCTGCCTCGTTCCTGTTCTCAGAGGAATGGCTTTCAGTCTTTCCCCGTTGAGTATGATGTTAGCTGTGGGTTTGTCATATATGGCCTTTATTATGTTGAGGTACTTTCCTTCTATTCCCATTTTATTGAGAGTTTTTATCATAAATGGATGTTGTATCTTGTCAAATGCCTTCTCTGCGTCTATTGAGACGATCATGTGGTTTTTATTCTTTGTTTTGTTGATGTGATGTATCACGTTGATTGATTTGCGGATGTTGAACCATCCCTGCGTCTCTGGTATAAATCCCACTTGATCATGGTGTATGATCTTTTTAATATATTGTTGTATTCGGTTTGCCAATATTTTGTTGAGGATTTTTGCATCAATGTTCATCAGCGATATTGGCCTGTAATTTTCTTTCTTTGTATTGTCTTTGTCTGGTTTCGGTATCAGGGTGATGTTGGCCTCGTAGAATGATTCAGGAAGTGTTCCATCTTCCTCTATTTTTTGGAATAGTTTGAGGAGGATGGGTATTAAATCTTCTTTGAATGTTTGGTAAAATTCACTGGAGAAGCCATCTGGTCCTGGACTTTTATTTTTTGGGAGGTTTTTGATTACTATTTCAATCTCTTTACTTGTGATTGGTCTATTCAGATTCTCCATTTCTTCTTGGTTCAATTTTGGGAGGTTGTATAAGTCTAAGAATTTATCCATTTCTTCTAGATTGTCCAATTTGTTGGCATATAATTTCTCATAGTATTCTCTTATAATCCTCTGTATTTCCATGGTATCCGTTGTAATTTCTCCTCTTTCATTTCTAATTTTATTTACTTGAGCCTTTTCTCTTTTTTTCTTAGTTAGCCTGGCTAAGGGTTTGTCTATTTTGTTTATCTTCTCGAAGAACCAACTCTTTGTTTCATTAATCCTTTCTACTGTTTTTTTGGTCTCAATATCATTTATTTCTGCTCTGATTTTTATTATTTCTCTCCTTCTGCTGGCTTTGGGCTTTGTTTGTTCTTCTTTTTCTAGTTCTGTTAGGTGTAATTTAAGGTTGCCTATTAGGGCTTTTTCTTGTTTGTTAAGGTGGGCTTTTATCGCTATGAGTTTCCCTCTCAGGACCGCTTTTGCTGCGTCCCATATGGTTTGATATGGCATGTTATCATTTTCGTTTGTTTCCAGATAGTTTTTGATTTCTCCTTTAATTTCATCAATGATCCATTGGTTGTTCAGTAGCATGTTGTTTAATCTCCACATTTTTGTCACTTTCCCAGTTTTTTTTTTCCTGGTTCATTTCCAGTTTCATAGCCTTATGGTCTGAAAAGATGCTTGTTATGATTTCAATCCTCTTAAATTTATTGAGGCTTGCTTTGTTTCCCAACATATGGTCTATCCTAGAGAATGTTCCATGCGCGCTTGAGAAGAATGTGTAGTCAGCTGTTTTTGGGTGGAGTGCTCTGTATATGTCTACTAGGTCCATCTCGTCCAGTTTTTCATTTAAGTCTAATATTTCTTTATTAACTTTTTGTCTGGATGATCTATCCATTGCTGTAAGTGGGGTGTTAAGATCCCCTACTATTATTGTGTTGTTGTTGATTTCTCCTTTTAGGTTTGTTAATAGTTGTTTTATGTACATTGGTGCTCCTATGTTGGGTGCATATATATTTATAAGTGATATGTCTTCTTGATGGAGTGTCCCTTTTATCATTATATATTTCCCTTCTTTGTCTTTCTTAACCTGTTTTATCTTGAAGTCTACTTTGTCTGATATGAGTATGGCAACACCTGCTTTCTTTTGTTTGCCATTAGCTTGGAGTATTGTCTTCCATCCTTTCACTCTGAGCCTGTGCTTGTCTTTAGTGCTAAGATGTGTTTCCTGAAGGCAGCATATTGTTGGGTCTTGCTTTTTAATCCATCCTGCCACTCTGTATCTTTTGATTGGAGAGTTCAATCCATTTACATTTAGGGTAATTATTGAAATATGAGGGTTGAATGTTGCTGTTTTGTCACTTATTTTCTGGTTCTTTTGCATTTCCTTTGTTTCTTGTCCCATTTGTTTTGGACTGCCAATTCAGTTTGGTTGTTCTGTCTTATGATTCTTCTAGTTTTCTCTTTGTTTATCATATGTGGTTTTAATTTGATTATTTGTTTAGTGGTTACCTTGAGGTTTGGGCGAAAAATCTTCTGTATGAGATAGTCCATTATCTGATAGCCTCCTATTTCCTTATACTAAGTCAATTCAGTCACTTTCCTCTTCCCCTTCTAAGTTGCTCTTGTTATACCTTATTCTATCTTGTGTTGTGGCTGTGTGTTTACAGTGATGAGGTTAAATTTATTTTTGGTGAATTTCTTCCTTTGATCTTTGAGTTTAGTATTTAAGTGGTTGCTAACCTATTCCGGTAAAGATCTACTATTTCTCTGATTTTGTCTACCTACTTTTCTCCTTACTCCAAGCTTTGTGTTCCCTTTCTCTTCTTGTTTTCAGGCCTGAGGGCCTTCTTGAGTATTTCTTGTAGTGGCGGTCTCGTGGCCATGAACTCCCTTAGCTTTTGTTTATCTGGGAGAGTTACTATTTCTCCATCATATTTGAAGGATATTTTTGCTGTATAGAGTATTCTTGGCTGAAAGTTTTTGTCTTTTAGTATTTTGAATATATCATTCCAGTCTCTTCTAGCCTGAAAAGTTTCTGTTGAGAAATCCGCTGAGAGCCTGATGGGAGTTCCTTTGTACGTTATTTTTTGTTTTTGTCTAGCTGCCCTTAATATTGTTTCTTTGTCGTTGACCCTGGCTAGCCTTACCACTAGGTGTCGTGGTGAAGGCCTTTGTCTGTTAATATATATAGGCGTCCTGTTGGCTTCGCTTACTGGTATTTCCTGCTCCTTCCCCAGATTTGGGAAATTTTCAGCTATTATTTCCTTGAATAGGCTCTCTGTTCCTCTTTCCCTCTCCTCTCCCTCGGGAATACCTATAATTCTTATGTTACATTTTCTAATAGAGTCCGATATTTCTCGGAGTCTTTCTTCATTTCTTTTTAGTCTTAGTTCTCTCTCTTCTTCCATCTGGAGTATATCTGTATTCCTATCCTCTAAAGTACTAATTCTTTCCTCCATATTGTCAGCTCTGTTCTTTAAAGATTCCAGATTCTCCTTTATCTCCTCCATTGTGTTCTTCATCTCCATCAGCCCTGATAGGTTTTTCTTTATGATTTCAATCTCTTTTGTGAAGAAACTCCTAATCTCATTTAATTGTTTGTCTGTGTTGTCTCGTATTTCGTTGAGTGTTTTTATGATAGCTATTTTGAAATCTCTGTCATTTAGTTTATGGATTTCTGTGTCTTCGGGGTTGATTTCTGGTTGCTTGTCATTTTGTTTCTGGTCTGGTGATTTCATATATTTTTGCATTGTGGTTCCTGTGTTGGTTTTGATTTTCCTCATCCTGGAAGTCTCTGGTTGCACTTTCCACCTGCCGCCACTGTGTGGTGGTGAAGGGCTGTGTAGTCTAAGCCCCCTGCGCTCTGCCCCAGTTTTTCTGCTGCGATCCGCAGTTTTGTTTTGTTTTGTTTTGTTTTGTTTCTTTTCCCCACTGCGATCCACGGGTCCAGTCCAATTTATTCTGGTCTGCCTCGGACCGCTAGATCTGGTCGAGCTGCAGACTCCGGGTTGTGGGGAGGGGGGAGCTCTCTCTTTTGCCCTCTGGGTCCCTGACGTGGGAGGCTTCTCGTTTGCCCCTCTTTATCCGCTCTCTGGGTTGCTCAGATGTTGATGGTAGCCCTGTGGCTCCTCTGAGCCCTCTGTGCGGGAGTTTCCCACTGGCTGAGAGCGCCCGAAGAGCTACAGTTTCCCGCCGAGGGCCGCCCCTCCCCCCTCTCTGGGAGCCGCGCAGACCGGATCGCTGATCTGATGGGGAGGGAGCGGAGTTCTCCTTACCTCTCCCCACTTCCTCCGGGGGCCCAGCACGTTCCGCTCTCAGATGTGCGGCAGCGTGGATCCCTCCGCTCCAGCTTTTGACTGTCTGGGATTCCGTTGTTTGTCTGTGGCTGTTACTTTTGTTGTATTTTGTGGGGGAAGAATTCACGGGAAAGCTCACTCCGCCATGATGCTGACGTCACTCCCTCTATATCTGTAAAATGGAATATTTACTTCTACTCAGGGTTGTTTTGTGGGTTAAATACAATGACACATAAAATAACTAGAATAGTGAATGATGTGTAAAAGCGGTTAAATAAAGGTTAGATCTCTCCTCTCCCCTCTAGCCTTCCTCCCTTCCCATTAGATAACTTTTCATTTAAAATAACAGTAACAGGGGCCGGGCCGGTGGCACAGCAGTTAAGTTTGCACATCCTGCTTCGGCGGCCTGGGGTTCGCCGGTTCGGATCCCATGCACGGACCTACTCACTGCTCATCAAGCCATGCTGAGGTGGCGTCCCACACAGAAGAACTAGAAGGACCTACAACTAGGATATACAACTATGTACTGGGGCTTTGAGGAGAAAAAAGAGGAAGATTGGCAACAGATGTTAGCACAGGGCCAATCTTCTTCTTCTTCAAAAACAATTAAAAACACACACACACACACAAAAGCAGATAAAATAATAGTAACGATAATAGTTAACATGCATTTAGCCCTTTCTCTGTGCCAGGAACTGATCCTTGCACTTTACTATTTCACTTAATCCCCCACACAGCCCAACAAGGGAGATGACCAAAGGCTTAGGTCAGCAGTTCTCAAAGTGTTCCTGAGATCTTTTCAAGGTTAAAACTACTTTCTTAATAATCCCAAAACAGGGACTGACATGTCACCATTGACATTTTGCTAATGGTGCCAAGCAATGGTGGGTAAAGCTGCTGGCACCTTGGTGTGAATCTAGGCAGTGGCACTATATGGTACTGGTTGTCTCGAGGAAAAGCATTGGTCTGAATTTGAGCTGAACTAGCTGCTTTTCTTATGAAACACCAAACGATGACTGACAGACAAACTAGGGTTTTTCAGACGTGGTTTTCTTGAAATAGGAACTGAGTGAGACTGTCACTTCAAGAAAAAACAGTTTTTGTTGCCAAGAATAAAATTTGAGCTTTCAAGTGAAAATTAGAATTTTGGAAAACTTGTATCCACCACCTTGAGCTTGACAGTTTTCCAATACTCAAAGACATTTCTGATGAGATTAGTGGGGATATTAATGAATATGTGTTTTTAATGTTGTATAATAAAACGGGTCGACATTTGGAAGATCTGCATAACTCAGTGAACCAATATTTTCTAAATGACTGATGCACGGTGTTACAAAATCATGCGTGGATAGATGATCCATTCAAAGGGCAAGATTCAAAGACCAATGGATTTTAACGTAATAAAGTACAAAATGTTCATTGATATAATATCAGATTTCAAGTTGTAACTAACCTTTAAGAAACTACCACTTGCTGAGTTTTGGTGTCGTATCAAAAAAGAATATTTAGCAGCTATTTAAATGCTCTTCTCTTTTCCAACTACATATCAGTGTGAGGACGGATTTTCCTCATATACTCAACCACAACAACATGAGAATACAGAATGCAGAAGCAGGTATGAGAATCCAGCTGTTTTCCTTTAAGCTGGATATTAAAGAGATTTGCAAATATGTAAAACGATGCCATTCTTCTCATTAAATGATTCTTTATTTTGGAAAATTATTATTTTTTTCAACAAAAACATTATTTATGTTAACCTGTAATAGATTTTTATTATATTTAAATGAATTAATAAATTTAAAAAATTTTTGTTTTAATTTCTAATATGGCAACAGAAGTTTTAACAATATTAATTCATTTAAAAATAATAAAAATCTATTACAGGTTAACATGAACAACAAAACAAAAGCTTTTGGGGCTCTTTAATTTTTAGAGTATAAAGAAGTCCTGAGACCAAAATGTTTGAGACTCACCAATTTAGGGAGATTAGAACTTGCCCAAAGTTCACACAATTAGTATGTAGTGGACCCAAGAGTCAAACCCAGGTAGCCTGACTTCCAATGTCAGTGCTCTCATTATTAATTTTTTGATGCAAGGGTTCAAAAACATCTTCTCTCACCTCTGAGACACTGAGAATGGACTATGGATTGTGGATTATACTTCTAAGAGCCTTAGCATTCAATGCTATTCCAAACATGGATACAAAGGCCTCTGGAACCCTTACCTTGGTATTTCTGAGGTAGGAGAGAAACCATTTTTTTTCTTTAAAATCTGAATAAAAAGATGATCCGTTCCTGTCTTGGTTCAAGCACCCTCTTATATCTCACACTTTTTTTTTTTTTTTACCACAACCCACAGTAAGAAATAACTTTTACCTCAAATGCAGTATACACATTCATAAGTGTATATAAACCTGAAACAAAGCTTCATGAAACAATATCCTTACCACATGTGATAGTTTTTAATCTATTCTATTATTTCATTTAAAAGAAAAGCTTGTCACAATTTATTAAACTGATTTGACAACCACCTACAATTTAAAAAACTGCAATACTAGAGCACTTTTCTAGGACAGAGTATATCCAGGGCTGATACATCTTAATACAAGCAGTTCCCAACTAAGGAGCAGAATCATTCCAACCAACGCTCATGTATTACTTGGTTATTTGAAATTTGAAACATTTCCTGTGAAACAAGGTGGTTGGGAAGGGAAGGAACATTTACTGAGTATCTATTATATACATTACCTTGTTTATTTCTCAACAAGTGATCCTGAGAGGAAGAAAATACTATTCCATTACATAGATGGGAAAAGTGAGGCTTGGAGAGGTTAATAACTTACCCAGCATAGTAGAATTGGTATTTGACCCCAGGTCATTTGACTCCAAAAACTGTGCTCTTTCTAGCAAACTACAGCACTTCCTTAGGTTTATGATGACAGCTCACTCCAACCCCTTACTCCTCCAAAAAACGAAACCAAAAAATCTCCATTCAACCTAAATTCAACAGGACACCACAGAACCTAATTACCATTTATGGGGACAATCTGTGTAGAGATTATCCTTAATTATAACTTGGGGTCTCCCAAAAATACATTCTCGGCAGTGGTAGAAAGTTTCTCACCCCATTAACATCCCAGTTTACTCCTAAAACAAGCCACAGCGATGGGAACAGAATTCTGTGACTTCAGAGGCAGCAGAGAGACACAGAGATGGGGACTGTGTGAGCTGCCCCAGCACCAGTTGGGAGAACGCAGGCATTTCCAGCGTGGAAAGTGAAGGGGGTGGCAGCGTTTGGCTCTTTTGCCATAACTAAGTGATCTGCCTCATGTCCATACATATTCTGCTTTCTGACATCCTCTTCCCCCTACTCCCAAGGAATATCTGGAAATGAAATATCCTGAGAGAACAGTTTCTCCTTTTGCTCAGCATTAAAATAACTCCATTGCTAGAGTTGAAGTATGAGCCACCATTACTGAAGCAACTGTCGGCTGCAGAAACAACTTTACATTTCCACACCTAAAGATGGCAGGTGGATGGGTCCAGTTTGAATATTCCCAACATAAACCTGTTTCTAGGCCTGACAAAGTAGCCCCCAAAATGAAAAACCCAAAGTTCCCACACCCCCCTCTCCCCGCTGGTGCAAGCCTGCTGCTAACCGTCCACATTCACAAGGTGAGAGGACTCCGAGCTTCAAGCCTCTAACCCTGAGCAGGGCGCCCCTAGGAGCGCAAGGTCACGTATTTATACCTGTGTGGCTAAAAGCTTAGGCTCTGTAGGGTCTGCAGAGCTTTAGGCCCAGGAAGAATGAAAATCGGCAGCAGCCACCATCTTTCTCTTCTCTCCTCTCCTGTCCACTCCCTTCCTGAAGGAGAAGTGTTCCCTCCGCTCGCCTCAACTTTTCTTCCCTATTACATTCCTTCTGACTACATGTTCTATGTCTAGGCACCCCCAAACTAAATTATGAGCAAACGAACATTTTATTAGTATTTTATTTGTGTTTTTGGAGAAGATTTACAGTTTCACAAGAAAGACTGATTTTTCTCAAACAATAGAAAAAGGTGAAAAAAAAAAAAAGGTCTATTGTCTTAGAAGAATAAAACAAGTCTCTTCAGCAAGCACTGGGCCAATTCAGATTGGAGACACCAGTGAAGCAGAAGTTACATGTAGGGAGTTCAGATTTATCCAGTTTTAGGAATAACACAAATGTCTTCCTGTCTAGTTCTGTAAGGCTCCAAATGGGCCACCTCAGCTTAAAACTGGTAACAAGCTCACAAAGCCTCCAGGGTCCCGTCTCATTTGGCCACAGGGGTGGCTCACTCTCCGGGAGGCTGCATCTGTTTACAGAACTCATCGAACTGCTGCTGCTCCAGTTCCGTCATGACTCTGTTGAGGGCATAGATCTGCATGGGAGAAGAAGACACGTTAGCAGTGGAGGCAGCTGCTCAACACATCTTCAGACACAACAGGCTGGGTCTTCTGAAAATCCCAGAACTGCACCAGTGACGCAGGGACAGTGACGAGGGAACAGGAGAGCTGGACATTAATCCTATTTGGGGAATCAGCAAAGCAGTGAGGCAGGGGGCTTGATCTGACCTTTAAAGGATCAGTAGGATTTGAACAGGTAGAGACTGGGGAAGGGACATGATAAGCGATGGGGGATGGGGCAGATTACCATTAAATAAATATGATGAAAAGTACAGGATCAGTTCTGGAAACTTCAAGTGTGCTAATATGAAGGATATTATAGAGTGGGGGCTGAGGAGCTGGAGAAAGCAAGAAAAGTATGCTGGGGTCTTAGATGCTATGCCAAGGAATCTGGACTTTATCTGGCTGACTCTGGAGAGCCAGCAAAGACAAGTGTGCAGGGGAGCAACTTGATTCTACCTGTGCTTTGGGAAAGATAAGTGGAGACTGTGTGCGGGATGCAGTGTGGGGAGCAGAGATTAAAGGTCACTTAGGAAGCGTCTATTACAGCAGTCCAGGGAGGAGGTAGCGGGGAGACGGCCTAGGCAGCCATTAGGGTGGAAGGAAACTGCAAGAGACATGCTAAAAGGTGAAAGACAGGGGATCCACCTTATTCCTCACCTTGTAGTAATCAGTCAATCCACTAAGAACAGAAACATCATAAAAATTCCCAATTTGTAGAAGAAAAAAATGAAGGGGTGTGTTTATGTGTAGGGGATATAACTTGATTAATTAAAAAGAAGAGAAGGGGAAAAAAAAAGAAACTGAGAAGTGAGACAAATAGGAAATACAAAATAAGAGCAGAAATTAATGAAAAAGCAACCAAATGTACAATAGAGAGGATCACCACGACTGTGAGATGGTTCTTGGAAAATACTGAAGAAAACCCTGCAAACCTCTGACATGACTGATCAAGATCAAAGGGAGGAGGCACAGAGAAACATTATTAGAATTAAAAAGAAAACACAATTACTGATATAATGGCAATTAAAACAAAACAGGAACTTTGTGTCAATAAGTTTGAAAACTTAAATAAATTCCTAGAAAAAGTAAAAGGATCAAAACTGACTAGAATAAATAGAAAGCTTGAATGATCCTATAACCTTTTTTTCTTTTTTTCTTTTTTTTTTGCTGAGGAAGATTAGTCCTGAGCTAACATCTGTTGCCAATCTTCCTCTCTTTTGGCTTGAGGCAGATTAGCTCTGAGCTAACATCTGTGCCCATCTTCCTCTATTTTATATGTGGGTCCCTGCCTCAGCATGGCTGACGAGTGGTGGAGGTCTGTGCCCAGGATCTGAACCTGTGAACCCAGGCCACTGAAGTGGAGTGTGCCGAACTTAACCACTAGGCCAGGGGGCTGGTCCCTCCAAAAATTTCTTTTATTGTGGTAAGATCCTATCATCTTTAACGAAAATGAAATTCTACACAGTGATGAAAATAGTTACAAACAACACAAGTGATTCTCAAAAAGCATAATACTGGCAGTTAAAATGGTTAAGTTTTATGTTATGTATGTTTTACCACAATAAAAAGAAATAAATAAATTTGAATGGTTAAAAAATGCTAAGTGAAGAGAGCCAGTCACAAAATATAGCAATACATATAAAGTTCAGAAACACCAAAACTAGACAATATTTTCCTGTGTCACAAAATATTCTTTAGGGGTACACACAGAAATAGTAAATTAATACAGAAGAGCAAGGGAGTGATTAGCATAAAATTAAGGAACAAGGCTACTGCTAGTGGGAAGGGCTGGGGCCATGACCCGAGTGGGGCCCGAAGAGTTTCTAAGTTATGGGTTACGTTCTGCTTCTTTAGTTGGGTGTTAAGTACAAGGGTGTTTGTTTTATTCATCATCTTTAACCTGCACATACATATTACATGTATACTTTTAACATTTATATATTTTTTAAAACCTCTGCCTCATTCCTTCATGCTTTAACGAACATTTGTAATCTACATATTACTGTGGTGGGACTGGACTGCGAGGATATTAAATACCTTCTCAGACCTCAGGATCAAGGAGGCAAGATGGTAGGAGAAAGGGCAAACTAAAATCAGCAGAGAAAAAGACACAAATGGGTTAGGGGTCTGAGCCAAGGAATGACGGACTGTCAGGAAGGAAAGGGCCCCACCAGTGTCAAACGCTGCTCGCTGCTTCAACTGCCCAACGTGCCTTCTGCCCCCATTTGCCCCTCACATCTCTCCTTCACATCCAACTTTCCGGAATGTGGCATCTTTGCAGAACTGAATGGAAACGGTGCCCCTTCCTCCCCTAAAGGGCCTTGTCACATTCCTCCGTTAGGAGACTGCGTTCCAGGCCACACACTGAAGAAAACAGCGGGGCAGCTGCGGGGCGGAGCAAACAAGCAGGGGCAGAGGTCGGAAGGCCCTCGGCTCCCCATTAACGAGGGTTCTGGTCACGTCGCCTCACTGTAAAACAAGGATAACACCTTCTCTCTCACAAAGTCGTGTGTTTTATATCTCCCCACCATATTCCAGGAAGGATTTACTGAGGTCAAAATGGGAGTAACAGTAATACCTGAGTAACAATAAGCAGCCCTGGGGTGAGGATGACATGTGGTCGTGCACGTCAGGTTGGCCCTGTGCCTGGCACATCTGAAGAGCTCAACAAGTGCCAGCTGCTGCGAGAGTGCAAATCCAGTATTGCACTACCGCCAGTCAGCACAGACGCCAGCAGTCGTTCAGCTCAGAGTCCACACAACAAAAGCACGCTGACCGCCGGAAGCCCAGTGAGGCCCGAGGACAAGCGCAGCCATTTCCTGAGTGCTCGCTCCGTGCCAGGCCTCTGCTAAGTGCTTTACATACAGCATTTCTGTTCCTTACAACAATCTTGTGCCGTAGAGATTAGCATCCTCATTTTACCAAGGAGGAATCGAGGAAGTGAGGTTCAGAGAGGTTAAGTATCTTGTCCCAGGTCACATGGGAAGAACCAGGATTTATGGAGGAGCTGGGATTTGAAGGCAGACAAGTAAATGTAACCTGTGGAACCTCACCCAAAGGGCAGCAATAAGGACGTGAGCAATGTCCCCAAAAACAGCTGTCCCCAAAGTGTGCACAAAGGAGTGTCCTCGGGCTGCTTCTTACACCAGCCCCAGACAGCTCACCCAAGTGCCGTGCAGGAAAGTCACCTGTGGGCCTGGATCCGGGGGGACGGGAGGTGAAGGAGACGGAACATTGTTGGAATCCAGGCGCACAGCTCTCAGATGGTCTGTCTTAATCCACAGGCAGATTTCAGCTTATAGATTAACTTCAAACACACTATTAAATTTACTTACTACGTTTACTGTCTGCCCCCTCACTGAATACAGCTCCACAAAGGCAGGGATTCTTCTCTGCCTTGTCGTGTATCTCCAGTTCCCACAACAGTGCCTGGCACACAGGAGCCGCTCAATATATATATATATTTTTTTAATTCTTTTTTTTTTTCCCCAAAGCCCCAGTAGATAGTTGTATGTCATAGCTGCACATCCTTCTAGTTGCTGTATGTGGGACGCGGCCTCAGCATGGCCGGAGAAGCGGCGCGTCGGTGTGCGCTCGGGATCGGTACCCGCCGGTAGCACAGTGCGCGCAGCTAACCGCTAAGCCATGGGGCCGGCCCTCAATATTTGTTTAATGAAGGGATCAAACTAACAGAAACTTAGTCTGACACTACCAAGTGTCAAAGAAGTGGAAAAGAAGCGACGAATGAGAACTCTCTTACATTGTTAATGGGGGTGCAAATTTGTACAATCTCTCTGAAAGCAATTTGGCAACGTTTAGCAAAACTGAAAGGTACCAGTAATTCTACTTCTAGTTACGTACGCCCTACAGAAATTCTAGCACAAGTGCCAAAGCAGACACCTAAAAGTTTTTCACTAAAGCAATGTTTGTAACAGCAAAAAAACTATAAATAATTTAAATGTCCATCACTGGAGGAATGGGTTAATATACTAAAGTGGATTCATAAAACAGACTACTGTAAGCAGTGTGAGGAATACACTAGATTCTTACATCAACCTGAATAGTTCTAAGAAACATAATGTAAGCAACATGCAAAATAAAACATATGGAATTTTATTATTTGAAAAATTTAAAACACAAAAGAACATTGTATATTGTTCAAAGATATCTATTAATATATTTGAGTATAAAAAAATAATAGTGGTTGCCCATAGGGAGGGATAAAAGGGTGTAAGACAGGAAATGGGCAAAGGGTCTTCAAATTTATATGTATTTTTTATTTATCTTATTTAAAAAAGACTCCAGGCAAATGTGACAAAATGTTAACCAATACCAATCTGGGGTGCTGAGTACCCAAGTATTTGTTATAATGGTCTATTTTTCAATTTCTCAAAAAAAAAAAAAAGAAATGAACAAAAGGAACAGAAAGAGGGAAAAGAGTGTAGCAAGCTTTTTCCTGATATTAAATACTAAAATAAGATACCCACGTCTGGATGTGGTTCAACATGGGCAGTGTAAACGGCTTAAGCTTTTCATTCTCAAGTTGATTTTAGAACAAGGGAACACAGGGGCGGGTGTGCGGCGTGGGCCTCTCCTCGCCGAGTATGAGCAGCCCCTCTCCGGGGGAAGTCCAGAACACGCGTGCTAGGGGCGTCTGACACTTGCTCTCTCACTCTGACCCACCCTTACCCGTCCCTGCTCTTTCTCCTTTCCTCCTTCCCTCAGGTCCCTCCCGCAAAAGCTCCGCACCAGGAGTCCTCTGGAGACCTGGGACTGGTCGTGGCTCTGGCACTAACTGGCACGTGACTCTGGGGTGCCACTTTACCATTCCGGACCTCAGTGATCCCCTCTCTAAATCTGGAAGAACACCTGGTCCGCCTGGAGGCCGGCAGGGCTCCGCGTCACAGTTCTCCTCTACTATTTCTCTCTTCCAGCATCACCTCCGGCAGCCTGCAGGCCCTGCCTTCATCTCACCTCTGCTCGTTGTCTTTGCTTCAGCTCCTGCTGGGCTGATTTCTGCTTGGCCTTCTCAACTCTGCTGACAGGTTCTTTAACTTTGGATTTTTCTTTACGTGCGGGTGGATCCATGACTTGGCTTCTGAATACGTCAGCTCTGACCTGGATGGTACAGAAAGACACTGATCTCAAAAAAAAGAAAAAAAGAAAGAAAAGAAAAAGAACTGTCGGTCACTCGCCTAACTCAGCCCCTTCCTTTGACAGATGAGGCAGAGTGGGCCAGTGGAAAGGGCGCTAGATTTGGAGGAGTAAGATCCGAGTTCCACCGCCACATCTCGGGGCGTCCCTGGGCAAATCTCCTCCCCACTCTGAGCCTCAGTTTTCTGTGTCTGTAAAATGGGACAATAGTCTATTCCCTGGCCTCCTGCAAGAGCTGCCGTGAGGACCAAATGAGAGGACCCATGTGGCCACGTTTCATGCACTGCAGCGTGCTGAACCCCGCGTGGGGCTGTACGATCATGAGGACACCCGGGCCCAGGGGGACGGGCCAGCCGACGTCTCCAAGCCGGGCAGCGGGGCGGCCCGAGCCTCGCTCCCTTCCGGGCCTTCGGGCCACGGCTTCCCCACCACCGCCCCGTCGGACCGTAACGTCCCCGCTCGGCCGCCCGCGCGAGGCCCGGCCCGCCCCCGCCCGGGCCCAGGGGAGGCTGCCCCCCCGCCGCTGCCCTTGCCGGCGCGAAATGGCGGCGGGCGGCGCGCCGGAGTGGCGCCTTCCTTCCTCGGCCGTGGGACCGTGGGGTCCCGCCGCGTCGCCGACACGGCCCCACGCGACGGTCCCGGCCGATCTCTACCTCCGGGCCTGGAGTCCCGAGCCCCCCGCGCCTCGGATCGGGCGGGCCTGGGGGCGGGGCCAGGAGGCGGGGGGCGGGCCGGCGCGCTCCGAGGCCCCGCCCGCAGGAGGGGCGGCGCCTGCGCAGAGAGCGCGTCTGGACGCCCCGCTGCGGCGCTGGGGGCTGGAGGGGGAGTTGTCGCCCGGGCTGTCGCCGCGGCTGTTGCAGGGGCTGGGGCTGGGGCGGTTACGACTAATAAAAGCTTTTCCCGGGGATATTTTCTGGGTCGGCTGCTAGGATTTGAAGGATGAGCTCTGAAACCTGGGACTAGGATTGTAACCTTCTGAACCTTAGTTTCTTAATTCCAAAAGTTGAGACGGTGATTGCTGCCTTCTTGATTTACAAGCTTATTAGGAAGATCAAGTCAGATCCTGTTTGCCACAGTGCTTTAAAAAAGGTGATGGTGACAGAAGTATAAATAGCCAATATAAACATAGAGAAACGTTCAAGTTCAGTGATAATTGATAATTTTACAATTCTTTTTACAATTACAGTTTTATAAATTAAAATGACTGGCTATCATTTTTCATTTATTAGATTAGTGTCGGGGGAAGAGGGAGAATCTCCGTCTGCCCATTTCCTTAGGGTTCTGCTGGCTGGCCAAATAATCAACAAGACAGGTTAGCAGGAGAAAATAATACCAAGTTCAATAACATGTATACATGGGAGAAACTCAGAAATGAGCAGCTCGCCCCTCTGTCTAAGCTGCTTGCTTAAGTATTGCAGCTAAAGGCGAGGAACGTGTTGGGGGTGGGTAGTGGCCTGGGACTTCAGAGGGCAGGAGGACAATTCTTTTCAGTGTCATCTATAGATAATGTGGTCAGGGAGAGACAGAGTTTTTGATAAAAGAGGCTTGGTGCCTTTGCTATTGTAACCTCTATCCTACATTATCTTTATAGCCATCATGATAGAAGATCTGTTCCAGGAAGGAGCCGCCATGTCAAATTCTTTAGGCAGTTAGTGGGGGAGGTCAATTGTCCTTCAGAGAAAACAATCAAGGTAAAGAGATATATTTCAGGGTCGCCAAATCTTGATCTCCCACATTAGTATGGATTGAAGAAAATGGTCGATAAGTGCTTTGACAACAGAAATCCTGTTCAGTCTAATACTAATAATAACAACAACAGTAATAATAGTTACCTCTCTTCTGGACTTATGTTCCAGGCACTGTTCTTAAAGAGCTTCACATTTAACTCATTTATTCCTCATAATAGGTATGTATAATAATATACTATTATTATCCCCATTTTACAGATAAGGGAACAGAGGCACGAGAAGTTAAGTGACTTTTCCAAGGTCACATAGCCAGTAAGTGCCCCAGCAATTATTTCAGCGAGGATTCAGGATAGGACAGTGGCCTATCCAAAGGAAAACATGTTCAGGCCCACTGCCTTTGTTCCTCTAAGGACTCGGCAAGAACAGAAACAAATGATGGATGCTAAGCAAACTGTGAGGGTGTAGCCAGATGGGCACTCATACATTTTAAATCAAAGTATAAATTGTCACAACCTCTTTGGAAGCTCGTTTAGCACTACATATCAAAAGCCTTAAAAATGAGCACAACCCCAGAAAAAAAGACAAATACTGCGTGATTCCTTTCATATGAGATATCTAAAGTAGTCAAACTCTTAGTAGAATGGTGATTGCCAGGAGCTGAGGGAGGGGGGAAAAGGCAGTTATTCAACGGATATAGAGTTTCAGTTTTACAAGATGAAAGCCCAGAGATCTGTTGCACAGCAATGTGCATATACTTAATACCACTGTCCTGTACATTTAAAAATGATTAAGATGGTAAATTTTATGTTTCGTGCTTTTTTTTACCACAATAAAAAAAAATGAGCACAACCTTTGACTCAGCAACTCCACTTCTAACTTATCTTAGCTAAATAATCAGAGATAGAACTATTCCTAACAGTAAACAACTGGAAACAACCAAAATATTGGTAATAGGGATTGATTGAATAAATGATAGGATAGCTATAATAGGATTCTGTGCAGCCATTAAAATGACATAGAAGAATATGTATTGACATAATAAAATGTTTTTAGTGTATTAAATGAAAAAGTTACAAAGATGTATACAACATAATCATAATATTTGTTTTATTGTTTGAAAAATGATTATTATGTGCACATGGAAAAGAAGCTCGATGAAAACACACCAAAATGTAAATCCCGATTAGTTTAAGAGTACAGGTTATTTTTATCTTTGTGCCTTTCTGTATTTTCCAAAATTTCTACAATGAACGATTATACTTTAGCAAGATTTATACTTTCTTCTAATTGAAAGAAGAATGTTATTTTTAAAATTTTATACAGATGTTGATTGGATTATTATTATTAATAAAAGTAACCAACCAGAGTCTATTTCAGAAATGTTGGCATAATAGTGGTATTTTACATTTGTGTCATGTTGTACAGTTTGTAAGGTTTATACAAGCTCTGGATTAGATTCCAGCTGGAGACAGGGCAGGAAACTTTGGAAGGCTTTAAAAAGCCAGCTAAAACAGACTGGATATAGGGTATGAGGGAGTGGAAAAGCCAGGCTGGAAGATTGGAAAAATGGTGGAGCCACTGATAAAAGTGAAGGTATGTCGAGTTGGCTTTCGCTTGGGAAAGGCTGAGGAAGAGGATAAGTCAGAGGTGTGTGAGTGTGTGTGTGTGTGTGTGTGTGTGTGTGTGTGTGTGAGAGAGAGAGAGAGAGAGAGAGACATGGTTAGTTTACACTTACAGGTGGCAATAGGCAAGAAGTCCAGTAAGCATGAGGTTTCAGAAAGGTGCAGGTTTGGAGATACCGGTTTGGGATTCTTCATCAGGAAGGTGAAGGCTGGAGCCAGAAGAGAATGAAAGTCATCTCTCTGTTCTTCCTCCATGAATTTATGATCTCTCTCTCTCTCTCCTGATCATCAACAGACTCTTGGCCAGTCTGCAAAATTCCCTGGTTAGTTGAGTCAGAGTTTACATTAATATAACTATAGAATATTTTTACAGTTGAGGTGTATACCACACTGAGATCACATTCACTTTATTGAACAACTTTCCTTTTCTGGAGTCAAAAATTCCCTGTTTTTAAATTTACTTAATTATCTATGCATCTATTGTTAATTTTTCCACAAACTCTCCATTGGGACTATAAAACATCTCTTGATCTGGTCACGTGAATTGGTGAGCTTTCAATATCTTTTTTGTTTTTTTCTGGGAGACATCCTTCCTTAGGCACATCGTCTTCTCACTCCAACTGTCCTCTTGGCCTCTCTGCCCAACTGTTGTCCCAGGACTTCCCATAACCACATTCTGAGGATTCCCATCTCTTCTCTCCTGTGCCAAGTCCCCTGTCTCCTGGATCTTCCTGTTCATGGTTTATTCTCTCATTTTGGAGGAGCACATTCTTCAGCAACTTCCTCAGAAGGAGTTCATGGGAGGTAAATTTTTGAAACCTTGCTTGTCTAAAAGTGGCTTTATTTTACTCTCCCACTTGATTGAAGGTTTGGCAGGGTACAAATTTCCAGATTGGAAATCATTTTCCCGCATAATTTTAAAGCATTGACCCATTGTCATCTAGCTTCTAATGTGGCTAGACTCTTGAGAAGTCTGATTTATTCTGATTTCTATTACTTCCTATGTAATTTTTGTTTGTTCATTTGTTTCTGGAAGCCTTTAGGATACATATTTTTCCTTCATCCTTAGTGTTCTAAACCTTCATAATGATGTGTTCTGGTAAGTCTTTTTCATTCATTGTGCTAGGCACTCAGCGGTCCCTTTCAATCAGGAATTCAATTCTTCAATTTTGGGAAACTTTCTCTGTGATAGATTCCTTTGTTTTTAAATCTTTTCTCTCTCATTTTCCATCTCTTAGTTTTATTTATTCCACTTTATAAGAGGTTTTCCTGGACTTTATCCTCTAGTTCTTCTATTGAATTTTTTCATTTCTGCTATAAAATTTTAATTTCCAAGAGTTTTTCCTGGTTTACTGACTTTCCATTTGGTAGCCTCTTTTGGGTTGTGGACTCGGGATCTTCTCTTATTTCATATTTCTGAGGATATCAATTGTAATTTTCTGCCATTTTCTTCTGCTTCCTAGGTTATCTCTGTGGTTTATTTTGGTTTCTGTCTTTCAAGCTGGAGGCTTTCCTCAGCTACCATTTATTGGGTGTCAAGCAGTAGTCCAAGCATTTTATATGTTTTAACTAATTTAATCCTTACACCAACTCAATGAGGTAGTTACCATTCTTATCCTCAATTTACCAATAAGGAAACTGAGACACAGAAGGTTAAGGCTCTCGTCCAGGTCACACATCTTGGAAGTGAACTTGAACTCAGTCAACCTTTAGCTCTCCAGTTTACAGAAAATATGAGGATTGGAGAAATAAATCAAATGATACCATGAAGAAGCAATCAGCCAAATCCAGAATGTGGGACAGTGTGCAAGACAAATTACCTAGCTTTACCAACAATCAAGGGTATAAGGAATGATTTAAAAAGAAGGGCAGAGGGATCATTATGGAATAAAGACACTTAATACACGTAACAACAAAATGCAATGTGTGTGTCTTATTTGCGTCCTGATTTGAACAAACCATGTGTAGAAAGACATGTTTGACATCATTGAAAACAGGTGAACATAGATTGGATATCAAATAATACAAAAGATTATTGTCAATTTTGGTAAGTGTAGTAATGGTATGATATATGTAGGGGTGTGTGTGTGTGTGTGTGTGTGTGTGTGTTTAAGGAAAGTCCTTAGTAGCTAGAGATGCATTCTGAGGCACCTGCAATTTAAATGATCTAATGGCTGGAATTTGCTTTAAAATATTCCAGAAAAAAAAAAAAGATGAGCGGGAGATAGGTAAAATAAAAATGGCAGCATGTCAATAATGATTTAATCTGAAAGATGAGTATCAGGAGTTTCATGATAATACTGTTGCTCCTTTGTGTGCGTTTGAAAATTTTCGTAGTAAGTTGAATAACATGGAAGAAAATAAATAAAAAATAATATGTATAAAATAAGTGAGGCACTAAAAATGTGAGTGGAGTTTCTGTGGGGTTGGCCTGTAGGCCACGGTGGGATGCTAGGCTAGGTGCCCTGCAGCTTCCTTGGGGAACTTGAGAATATCAGTGTCTGTACTTTTCTTTTGGGCCATCTGCTTTCTCCAGAGAAGATCCTACTCTTCTGGCGAGAATCAGTCTGGCTCTTTGTGCTCTGTGAGCTGTGAGTGGAAAGGAGCTTAGCTATTCAGTGAAGGCTTTCACCTAATCCCGTTTCAGATGGTGCCTTATCACCCTACGCCATCCCACCTTGCCCCCTTGGGGTGTCCCCAAACCAGAAGCCTCTTGGGTCAGGACAGGAGGGCTGGAGTCCCTGACCATTCAGGGAAGGCAGGAGGGCCAAGGAGGGGCAGTGTCTAACTGTTCCTTCTACAGACCACAGGCCTCCTATTTTCCAAAAGTCCATGGTCCCAAGCCTGGAAGGTTCTCAGTTGAGAATCAGCTTTCTTCTTGCTGACATGTCCCCACCTCGTCCCCTCTATAGCTACCTGAGTTGGCTTTCTGTTTTTAGTAGGTCAGTTACTAGTCATCCATTTGCTTTGCTTCATTTAAAATTGATTGACACCTCTATTTCACAGTTACTTCTCGTCCTATTCTCTTTGTCCTTATAGGCTTTTCCTTTTTCATTCCGTGGTTGTGGGATGTTGGGAGGTTATAGAGATATGCATTTGTGTTCAATGAACCATGTTTATTTAACTGGAAGTCCAGAGCTCTATCTCCTTCTTTAAAGCAGAGCTTTGTTTAATATTTATAAATTGACCTCTGGTTAATGAATAGAGGATTATAGGCTTCCCCCCAAAATAAATTAAAAAATCTAGAATCAAGAAATACTTATTGAGATCAAAACTATTATAAATATACCTAAGTAAAAATACTGTTTATTCACTATTATGTATGGCATGGCCCAATTTTTTGAGGGAAAAAATCTAGAAGCATATGGACCAAAAATGTTAGAGGTTATCACGATATTCTGGGACTATAAGTGATGTCTATATCTTTATCTATTTTTCTCACCTATGGGTAGAAACCAAAAAGAAAATTCCACAGAAGAAACAAATTTTGTGATGTGATTTAGATTATCTGATAAAGTTAAAGTGCTTCTTAAGGAAGCAGTAAATATACTAATAATGAAAATTAAGTTATAAATTGGTATAAACACTTTGGAAAACAATTTAGCATTATCTACAACCCTGCAATATACCACTCCTGGTTATATATTCTCAGGATCCCTTTACACTTTTAAAAATTATTGAGGACCCCAAAGAGCTTAGCTTATGTGAATTATAGTTTTTGATATTTGTTATATTAGAAATTAAACCAAGAAATTTTAGATATAATTATTACTTCATTTAAAAATAAAATAATAAACACATTATATATTAACATACATAACATATTTTATGGAAAACAACTATTTTCTGCAAAAAAATTGGTGAGAAGAGTGGCATTGTTTTATATTTCTGTAAATCTTTTAAGTGTCTGGCTTCATAGAAGACAGCTGTATTCTCATATCAGCTATTGCATTGAATCTGCTGCAGTATGTTTTGTGGTTGAAGTGTATGTAATTGGAAAAGGAACATTTCAATTGCCTGCTCAGATAATTGTGGATATTCTTCTTCGATACGATACCAGAATTTCACCAACTGTAGTTTCTTAAAGGTTATTGCAACATGGAATCTGAAACCACAGCAATGAACTTTTCTAGCTTTACTGAGATATAATTGACATACAACACTGGGTAAATTTAAAGTGTACAAGGTGTTGATTTGATACACATATATTGCAAAATGATTACTGCCATAAAGTTTGTTAGCACTTCCATCATGTCACGTCATTACCATTTCTTTTTTGTGGTGAGAATATTTAAGATCTACTCTCTTAGCAACTTTCGTGTATATAATACACCAATTAACTTTTCGTGCTCTGTTACAGTAAAACTCACTGGTTTATCTTGCATTTTGACTGGATCTTTACCTATGCATGATTTGGTCAAGGCACACATTAATCATTTGGAAATTATTGGTTCACTGAGTTATGCAGATCTTTTAAATGTTGGCATGTTTCAGTATACAACATCTAAAAATCACATTCATTAATATCAACACAAATCTTATCAGAAAGGTCTTTCCTTATTGGGAAGATATTAAGCCCACAGCAGCAGATAAAAGTTTTCTAAAATTCTAATTTTCACTCAAAATAGCAAATTTTCAGCAATGAAAACTGTCAGTCGTTTTCCTTGAAGTGACAATTGTACTTAGTTCATTTTGGAGGAAACGTCTGCCAGATACCCAAATCTGAACAGTCGTAGTTTGTCGACCAGATATACTTTCAGGTAAGAATGGTGTCCATGAGTAAATGAGCTGGTTCAGCTCACAGTTCAATCACATGCACGATTTCTTAGAGAAAGTCATCATACTTTGATATGCAGCAGAACAGCTTATGCCTACTTCCCATTTTGTCACACTGAATATTTAAGACATGTAGTCACTTGAGATTTAATAAAATTAGTAACTTTTACCGCAGTTTGGTGCCACTCCCTTGATTCGTATAAAGGTGCCGGCAGTTTTACCCATCACTGCTTTCACAGCATCACTGAAAATGTCAACACAGTGAAAAAGGCAAATAACGGCTTAGTATTACTATAAATGTAATAATACTGGGGGACCTCCTGAAAGGGTCTCAGGTCTCTCAGAGTTCACAGACCACACGGAACTGCTATCCTACAGAAACTCTTGCACATGTGAACCAGGAAACATATATCAAGAATGTTCAGGGGCTGGCCCCGTGGCTTAGCGGTTAAGTGCACGTGCTCTGCTGCTGGCAGCCCGGGTTCGGATCCTGGGCGCGCCCCGACACACCGCTTCTCCGGCCATGCTGAGGCCGCGTCCCACATACAGCAACTAGAAGGATGTGCAGCTATGACATACAACTATCTACTGGGGCTTTGGGGGAAAAATAAATAAATAAATAAAATTATAAAAAAAAAAAAAGAATGTTCAGATGTCACCATTGTTGGGGAGTGAGCTTCCCTCCTTGAACTCTCCCCCTCCAAGGCACAGCAAGAAGGACATTCATATTCCAACAGAAGCTACTCACACAACACGAGAGACGTCTGAAGCACACATGCAGCCGTACTCCGGAGGGCTGAGGTGCTGGAATCCCCAGAGAAAGTGGAAGGAGGTAAGAGGCGCTCCCTTCCTTCCCCAAGCTCTGTGACCCAGAGACTGAGACCACGCGGCTCTCAGGGGGGGGGAGGGGCGGCCCTCTGTGGAAAAACCGATACTCTCCAAGACCCCTCACAGCCCGTGGGGGATCCCCCCACAGAGTGAGCAGAACTGTTGCGAGGGTACTTTAGGCAAGCTAGACCTTCAGGAGAGCAGAGAGTGACAGGGAAGCGAGAAACCTCTGGGATGGGGGAGGGGAAAGTAAGCACCCCTCCCCCCACCCGCCCACCTGGCATTTCAGGGCAGCTGCCCTGCAACATTAGCTCAGCAGTGCTGCAGCTTGGCCCTGGCCCCAGCACCAGCAGCAGTGGCAGCATGACCATGCCCACATGACCAGAAGTGGTGACCCCCAGTGCCTCGGCCCCACCACAGGCAATGGCCCCCTGGAGCCCCTGCACCAGTAGCAGCTGTGCGCCCACGCCCTGGCACTAGCAGCTCAGGCCCGCAGCACCCAAGCCTCAGCTGCCCTGACTCAACCACACCATGGTCCCAGCTGCCCACGGCTGGATCCTACCACGGCCCCAGCTGCCCTGGCTTGACTGCACCCCAGCCCCAACTGCATTGGCTCAACAGCACCCCAGCCACAGCTGCATTGGCTTGACCATGCCCTGGCCACAGCTCCTTCGGCTCAACTGCGCCCCGGCCGGAGCTGCATCTGCTTGACCGTGCCCTGCCCCCAGCTCCTTCGGCTTTGACCATGCCCTGACTCCAGCTCCTCTAGCTTGGCTGTGCTCAGGCTCCAGCTGACTAGGTGCCAGCTACTTTGGCCCAGCCGCGCTCCAGTTACAGCATCTTCAGCCCAGCTGTGCTTCAGCTACAGCTGCTTCAACCCAACTACACTCTAGCCCCAGCTATTCCCATGCTCCTGCTCCAGCTGCTTCCATTCAGCTGTGCTGAAGCTCAGCCATGCTTCAGCTCTGGCTTCCTTAGCCCACCTGCACCCAAGCCCCAGCCGCTTTGTTCTAGTTGCACTCCAGTCCCAGCTGTTCCCTGCTCCAGCCCCAGCAGCCTCTTCTCAGCCACGCTTCTGTTCAGCTGCAGACCTACGAGAGCGCCCACAGATTGAGGCGGGCACAGAATATACAGCTCTTGACCTCCATTCAGCAGGGGGAAGAGGAAACTTCGACCAAATATTTTCATTATGAGGAAAAATAAGCCAACACCAATAAGCACTATGCAAAAATATATTAAATCTCCAAACCAAAAGGAAAATGACAAGCACCCAGAAATAAACCCTGAGGGCACAGAAATTTATAACCTTAATGACAGAGAATTCAAAATAGCTATCATAAAAAAGCTCAATGAAATACAAGAAAACACAGATAGACAATTCAATGAAATCAGGAATTTCTTCACAAAAGAGATTGAAACTATAAATAAACCAATTAGAAATCTTAGAGATGAAAAACACAATAAAGGACCTAAAGACAAATCTGGGAGCCTTAAGCCTCAGAGCTGACAATATGGAGGAAAGAGTTAGCAATATTGAAGACAGCAATGCAGAAATGCTCCAGATGGAGGAGGAAAGAGAATTAAGAATAAAAAGAAATGAAGAAACTCTCTGAGAAATATCTGACTCAATTAGGAAATCCAACATAAAGATTATGGGTATTGTAGAGGGAGAAGAGAGGGAAAAAGGAACAGAGAACTTGTTCAAAGAAATAATAGCTGAGAACTTCACAAACCTGGGGAAGGAGCTGGAAATGCCAGTGAATGAAATCAATAGATCTCCTAAATATATCAACATGAAAAGACCCACTCCAAGGCATACAGTAGTAAAGCTGGCAAAAGTCAATGACAAAGAAACAATATTAAGGGCAGATAGACAAAAAAATAATGTACAAGGGAATTCCTATCAGGCTTTCAACTGATTTCTACACAGAAACTTTACAGGCTAGGAGAAAGTGGAACGACATATTCAAAATTCTGAAAGACAAAAACTTTCAGCCAAGAATACTCTATCCAGCAAAAATACCCTTCAGATATGATGGAGAAATAATAACTATCCCTGATAAACAAAAGCTAAGGGAGTTCATTGTTACAAGACCCCCACTACAAGAAGTGCTCAAGAAGGCCCTCATGCCTGAGGAAAAAAAGGGAAAGGGGATACAAAGGTTTGAACAAGGAAGAAAATAGTTTAACGAAACCAGAAAAATTGCAGCTCTCTATCAGAATAGATTGGCAAACACTCAATTATAAAACCAAAGATCAAGGGAAGGAAAACAGCAAAAATAAATATAACCTCATCACTTTAAACACAAATTCACAAGACAAGATGGAATAAGTTGTGACAATATAACTTAGAAGGGGAGGAGGAAAGGGATTGAATTGACTTAGTCTAAGGGAATAAGAGGCCATCAAAAAATGGACTATCACATCCATGAGCTTTTTAATACAAACCTCATGGTAACCACTAACCAAATAATCAGAACACAGTCACACATGGTAAATAAAGAGAAAACTAAGAGAACCTCCATACAGAACTACCAAACTGAATTGGTAGTCTGAAACATATGGAACGAGAAACAAAAGAAATGCGAAAGAACTGGAAAATGAATGATAAAAGAGCAACAATAAACCCTCATGTATCAATAATTACCCTAAATGTAAATGGACTGAACTCTCTGATCAAAAGACACAGAGTGGTGGGATGGATTAAAAAACAAGACCCAACAATATGCTGCCTCCAGGAAACACATCTCAGCTCAAAAGACAAACACAGGCTCAGAGGGAAAGGATGGAAGACAATACTCCTAGCTAATGGCAAACAAAAGAAAGCAGGTGTTGCCATACTTTTATCAGACAAAGTTGACTTCAAGATAAAACAGGTAATGAGAGACAAAGAGGGGCCACATATAATGATAAAAGAGACATTCCACCAAGAAGATATATCACTTATAAATATATATGCACCCAATACAGGAGCACCAAAGTACATAAAGCAATTATTAACAAACCTAAAAGGAGATATTAACAACGACACAATAATAGTAGGGGATCTTAACACCCCACTTACATCAATGGATAGATCATCCAGACAGAATGTCAATAAGGAAATAAGGGACTTAAATGAAAAACTTGATGAGATGGACTTAATAGATATATATAGAGTACTCCATCCAAACACAGCAGATTACACATTCTTCTCAAGCACCCATGAATCATTCCCAAGAATAGATCATATGCTGGGAAACAAAGCATGCCTCTATAAATTTAAGAAGATCGAAATCATAACAAGCATCCTTTCTGACCATAATGCCATGAAGCTAGAAATCACTACAAGAAAAAAACTGGGAAAGTGACAAAGATTTGGAGACTAAACGACATGTTACTGAACAACCAATGGACCATTGATGAAGTTAAAGGCGAAATCAAAACATATCTGGAGACAAATGAAAATGAAAATATACCTTACTAATTCATATGGGATGCAGCAAAAGCGGTCCTGAGAGGGGAACTCATAGCAATACAGGCCCACCTTAACAAATAAGAAAAAGCCCAAATAAGCAACCTCAAACTATGCTTAACAGAATTAGAAAAAGAAGAACAAACAAAGCTCAAAGTCAGCAGAAGGAGGGAAATAATAAAAATCAGAGCAGAAATAAATGAAATCAAAACAACGACAACAACAAAACAGTAGAAAGGATCAATGTAAAAAAGACCTGGTTTTTTGAGAAGATAAACAAAATTGACAGACCATTAGCCAGACTTACCAAGAAAAAAAGAGAGAAGGTTCAAATAAATAAAATTAGAAATGAAAAAGGAGAAATTACAGAGGATACCACAGAAGTACAAAAGATGATAAGAGAATACTATGAAAAACTATATGCCAACAAATTGGACAATCTAGAAGAAATGGGTAAATTCTTAGACTCATACAACCTCCCAAAACTGAATCAATAAGAAACAGAGAACCTGAATAGACCAATCACAAGTAAAGAGATTGAAACAGTAATCAAAAACCTCCCAAAAAATAAAAGTCCAGGACCAGATGGCTTCTCTGGAGAATTTTACCAACCTTCAAAGAATATTTAGTACCTATCCTTCTCCAACTATTCCAAAAGATAGAGGAAGATGGAACACTTCCCAACACATACTGCAAGGCCAACATTACCCTGATACCAAAGCCAGACAAAGATGATACTAAGAAGGAAAACTACAGATCAATATGCTGATGAACATAGATGCAAAAATCCTCAACAAAATATTGGCAAACTGAATACAACAATACATTAAAAAGATCACATACCACGATCAACTGGGATTTATACCAGAGACACAGGGATGGTTCAACACCTGCAAATCAATCAATGTGATTCACTGCATTAACAGAATGAGGAATAAAAACCATATGATCATCTCAATAGATGCAGAGAAGGCATTTGACAAGATACAACATCGATTTATGATTAAAAAAACTCTCAACAAAATGGGTATAGAAGGAAAGTACCTCAACATAATAAAGGCCATATATGACAAACCCACAGCCAACATCATACTCAACAGGGAAAGTCAGAAACCCATTCCTTTGAGAACAGGAACAAGACAAGTGTGCCCACTCTCACCACTCTTATTCAACATAGTGCTGGAGGTTCTGGCCAGAGCAATTAGGCAAGAAAAAGGAATAAAAGGAATACAAATAGGCAACAAAGAAGTGAAACTCTGTTTGCAGATGACATGATCTTATATACATAAAACCCTAAAGAGTCCATTGGAAAACTTTTAGAAATAATCAACAACTACAGCAAAGTTGTAGGGTACAAAATCAACTTAAAGAAATCAGTGGCATTTCTATATGCCAACAACGAACTGACAGAAAGAGAACTCAAGAAGACAATCCCATTCACAACTGAAACAAAAAGAATAAAATATCTAGGAATAAATTTAACCAAGGGAGTGAAAGACCTATATAATGAAAACTATAAGTCATTATTGAGTGAAATCAATGATGACATAAAGAAATGGAAAAATATTCCATGCATGTGGATTGGAAGAATAAACATAGTTAAAATGTCCATATTACCTAAAGCAATCTACAGATTCAATGCAATCCCAATCAGAATCCCAAGGACATTCTTCACAGAAATAGAACAAAGAATCCTAAAAGTCATATCGGGCAATGAAAGACCCCGAATAGCTAAAGCAATCCTGAGAAAAAAGAGCAAAGCTGGAGGCATCACAATCCCTGACCTCAAAGTATACTACAAAGCAATAGTAATCAAAACAGCATGGTACTGGTACAAAAACAGACACACAGATCCATGGAACAGAATTGAAAGTCCAGAAATAAAACCACACATCTATGGACAGCTAATCTTCAACAAAGGAGCAAAAACACACAATGGAGAAAGGAAAATCTCTTCAATAAATGGTGTTGGGAAAACTGGACAGCCACATGCAAAAGAATGAAAGTAGACCACCTCCCTTCACCATACACAAAAATTAACTCAAAATGGATCAAAGACCTGAAGGTGAGGCCTGAAACTATAAAACTCCTGGAAGAAAATATAGGCAGTACACTATTCGTCATTGGTCATAAAGAGATCATCTCGAATTCCATGTCTACTCGGACAAGGGAAACAAAAGAAAACATAAACAAGTGAGACTTCATCCCATTAAAGAGCTTCTACAAGGCAAATGAAACCAGGATCAAAATGAATAGGCAACCCACCAGCTGGGAGAAAGTATTTGTAGAGCATATATCTGACAAGGGATTAATCCCCATAATATATAAAGAACTCACACAACTGAATAAGAAAACAAAAACCTGATCAAAAAATGAGCAGAGGAAATGAATAGACATTTCTCCAAAGAAGATATACAGATGGCCAATGGGCACATGAAAAGATGTTCAACATCACTAATCATCAGGGAAATGCAAATCAAAACCACACAAAAATATCACCTTATACCCGTTAGAATGGCTATCATCACCAAGACAAAAAACAATAAATGTTGGAGAGGATGTGGAGAAATGGGAACACTAATTCACTGCTGGTGGGAATGCAAACTGGCACAGCATCTATGGAAAACAGTATGGAGATTCCTCAAAAAATTAAAAATAGAAATACCTTATGAGCCAGCTATCCAACTACTGGGTATCTACCCAACGAACCTGAAATCAACAATCCAAAGAGGCTTATGCACCCCTGTGTTCATTGCAGCATTATTCACTATAGCCAAGACACGGAAGAAACCCAAATGTCCCTCGACTGATGATTGGATAAAGAAGATGTGGTATATATACACAATAGAATACTACTCAGCCATAAAAAAAGACAAAATTGTCCCGTTTGCAACAACATGGATGGACCTGGAGGGTATTATGTTAAGCGAAATAAGCCAGAAAGAGAAAGACAAACACCACATGATTTCACTCATAAGTGGAAGATAAACCAACACATGGACAGAGAGAACTGTTTGGTAGTTACCAGGGGCAAGGCGGGTGGGGGGTTGGCACAAGGGGTGAAGGGATGCATTTATATGGTGACTGACAAACAATAATGTACAACAAAAATTTCACAATAAAGAAACATACAGGGGCCATCCCAGTGGCACAGTGGTTAAGTGTGCACACTCCACTGCGGCAGCCTAGGGTTCACAGGTTCGGATCCTGGGTGTGCACCAATGCACCGCTTGTCACGCCATGCTGTGGCGGTGTCCTATATAAAATAGAGGAAGATGGGCACAGATGTTAGCCCAATGCCAATCTTCCTCAGCAAAAAGAGGAGGATTGGCAACAGATGTTAGCTCAGGGCTAATCTTCCTCACACACACACAAAAAGAAAAGAAACAAACAAAGAACAAAACAAACAAAACAAAGAATGTTCATAGCAGTATTGTTTGTAAAAGCAAAAGCCCAGAAACAGCCCGCATTTTCATCAATGAGGGAATGGACAACTGTCAGTGTGTTTATACAACGGTCTACTGCACAGCAGTGGCTGAACGGACTAGAGCTCTGTGAATCAATCTGCGTGGATTTCAGTGTCTTAATTTGTACTCCACCAAAAGCAGAGTGGGAGACAAGTCCTTTGGTGCAAGAGCTTATTTAGAAGGTGATCCCGGGAATCAGAAACAGTGAGTGAGAAGAAAAGGAAGAAAAAAACCCCAACAAAGTGTGCATTTTGAGCGACTGATGGCTATGAGCTATTGTGCTCACTCCTGCTGGGAACTCTCTGAAGAGTCGTGTAGAATACAGCTCAGAACAGTCCCTCTGAAGGTGCGAGGCTGGGGCATTTTCCACTGACTCCTGTCACTGCCCCGGTTGATCACCTGGGGCATTAACTTGCCTGAGTTCCTGGGCTGCACACAGGCTGAACAGCCTTCTCAGGCTTTGGAGGGAGCCAGAGAGAGATAAGCAAAGAGATGCTGTGGCCTTTGAGGTGGCATGCTGGCAGCTTGCCTGCAAGACTCAGCTATCCTGAAATTGGGTGGGCTGAGGGGTTTTGGGGTGGGCCACCACAGGTATCTGCTAGACTCAGAGAGTAATGTTGAGTGGAAAAAGGAAATCATGGAGAATACTGTACAATGTGCTCCATCCTTCTAAAGTGCAAAAATACATAAAAGCATATAATGCATTGTTAAAGATACAATTATGAATGTTATGAATATACAATTACAGATATTATGACAGCGAGACAGGCAGCAAAGGATGTATCACATGTTGGGAGACAGTAAGCAAATTTGCTTGTCAGGAAGCACATGTCAAGGTGCAGCTGGAGATAAAGGTAGTGAGTGAAAGAAGGTGGCAAATTGGTGAGTGTCTTTAAAACCAATCTTCAAATTTACTTTGATTTGAAACATAAAGGGGAGAAAACGTTTCAGAAAGGGTGTGATGGGATCAAAATGTATCAAAGGGAATCACTATGCAGTTAGCTTGGGAGGTAAAAGGAGCTGAGGGACAAAGGTCCCTCACACCCGGTGGCACTCGGAGTTTCCCTCACTTTTAGGGAGACTCCTCTTTGCCCTGTTCCTTTATCAGGGGCAGACAGGCAGGGCGTGGCTTGTTGGTGCACGGGGACAGCGAGTAGGGAGTCTGTGGGGCAGAGGGAGCCGCTGGCTGAGGGCTTTGGGCTTTAGAATAAAACATGGACTTTTCCCAGGCCCATCTCCAGAGCCCTTCCTGATGCTCCCGCGTGATGCCTGATCTCCCTGAATGGACGGAGGGAGTGTTCCCAGCTAGGAGACTCCAGCTCTGCCGCTGAGGGACAAAGGGCCCCTGATTCCAAAGGTGGTGAGTCCCCCTCTTCATTCTCTTTAGTGCTTTGACTTTCTCAGGATCCTCAGGTTTGATGGAGAAACTTCCTCCTTACTCACAAGAACATTTTCAAGGATGAAACGGGGCTACAGTTAACTGTCACTTGAGCACAAAAGCGGACAAGTGACAAGCGGGCTGGATGAGTTTTGTCTAAAGACTCTCATTTACTTATTATTGCCATTGTTATTAATTACTACAGCTAACATTTATTTGGTCCTTACTGTTAGCCAGGTCCTGTGCTGTATGCTCTCAGACTGATCATCTGTAGATTTGCAGGGTCTTCTTAAGCTGCTTGGAATTATCAAGGGAACTTCTGTTGCAATATTTTTTCTGATTTAGAAGTTTTTGAAATGAAAATGCTTCAAACTGAGAATATAAATGACTGCCTGGGGGAAAATATTTCCAACATACGTACTAGAAAAAATTCATTAGTGTATGAAGAATTTTTTTTTATTGCGGTAACATCGGTTAATAACATTATATAAATTTCAGGTGTACATCATTATATTTTGATTTCTGTGTAGACTACATCATGTTTTCGACCCAAAGACTAATTACCATCCGTCACTGTAAACATGCACCCTTTTACTCCTTTCACCCTCTCCCCTCCCCCGTCTCCCTCTGGTAACCACCAATCTAATCTCTGTACCTATGTGTTTGTTGTTGTTTAGTATAGGAAGAATTTTGCAAACCACTGAGAAAGAGACAAATGTCTAAATAGAAAAATGGACTAAGTATATAGACAGGTAATTGATAAAGTCCAAATAACAAATGAGTAATCAAAGAAATACAAATTAAAATGAAACACTATTAATTCTTTATAAAGAGATAGCATTTTGTTGCTCATTAAATTGACAAAAATTTTAAAAAAGGTAAAACCCGGTGATGGCAAAGTTGTGGGGAAATAAACAATTTCATACATTTTTGGTAAATTGATATGACCTTTCCGGAGGGCAATTTGGCAGTGCAAATTAAAAGTCTCTCCATTTTAAAGATGGGAAACTCAAGGCATAAGAGTTTAAGTGATTTGCTTAAAGTTACAAAATCAAACCAAGACTAGGACTAAGGCTTCTTCTTCTTCTTCTTTTTTTTTTTTTAATATTTATTTATTTACTTACTTACTTTTGTGAGGAGGATCAGCCCTGAGCTAACATCCATGCCAATCCTCTTTTTGCTGAGGAAGACTGGCCCTGGGCTAACATCTGTGCCCATCTTCCTCCACTTTATACGAGACGCCATCACAGCATGGCCTGACAAGCGGTGCCTCAGTGCGCGCCCGAGATCTGAACCTGGGCTGCCAGCTGTGGAGCGCACGTACTTAACCACTACGCCACGGGGCCGGCCCCAGGCCGAAGACTTCTAACTCCGGTCCTCAATCCACTATCAACTGTAGCAATGCTTATAATGGCAATGAGTTTGAGAGGAACCTGAATATCCTACAACATGGAATTATTTTTTAAATTCTTGCACATCCATGATGGAACACTGAAGTCATTAAAAGAATATTTGATGGCATGGGAAAATGTAGTGCTTGGTGAAAACATTGAGTATCAAAACAGTACAAAAAGTATGGTCCTATTTTTAAAAAAAGTTAGATGAATGCACAGAAAAAAATGAAGACACGTCTCTGGGTGGAGGAATTACGGATGATTTTAAAATTTTTGTCCTTTTTTTCTTGTAATTTCCCAATTTTCTATAATAAGTAGGATAGAAAAGGCAATAAATTTTATTGGATAAAAACTGTAAACTAGCTGAAACGCCGTGGGGCTGTCCTGGAGATGAGTTGGAGCTGGCTGACTGCTGTGTGCCTGTCAGGGCAGGGAGAGCCCATCCCAGAGGGCAATGTGAGGGGCTCACAGAGTCTGAGGGAACTTGAGGCCACAGACCAGGGGAAATAGTGAGAAGACAGGGCTTTTAGTTCCTTGAAGTAGGATAGATACAAAGAAAAAATTAAAATTCTAGACATAACAATGAAAAAATACATATTTACATGTAACAATGTATTGGGGACCAGGTGTATTATAGGTGACTTATAGCAAAGGAGGCACCTAGACAGTGATGATGGAAGACTCTCACTCACCGTCTGTTCACTCTTATTTTTTCAGTCTTTTTCTTCCCGGTTTCTCCTCTACGGTTTTTTAGTTTTTGCTATTGTTCTTTGGTTTCTTCTCCCCATCTGACTTGGAAACTTCCATTGAATACCATGGTTCTCCTTCACCATTGCTCTGCCCGCTGAAGGCTCTCAAAATTAGAATCTGACTAATCCTCCTCTTAATTCAATACTTTTTAAAATCTTAGGTATTGAGTTTCCAAGTTAAGTTATTTCTAGCAGAGAACTGCAAGTTAGATACACATTCTTGAAATATAACTTTTTGTTTTCATGAACCAGAAATGTGGCATATTGGAGCCAGAAAGGAATTGAAAGCTCCTTCTAATCAAAATTCCTTAATTAAATTAATTTTTTTTGCTCAATTTATTTTTGTTTACATACTTTTCATTATTATATTACACTTTATTAAGTCAGGAAATAGAGAGGAGAGAAAGCTGCCCACATTCCCACCACCTTAATTATTAACAACTACTATTCATATTTTATGGGACTTCCTTTTAGCTCCCTTCTTACACACTCTTTAGTGTAGTTATAATCATTGTAAACATGTTATTTTGTATTTTTCTTTTAACACATCATTATTAGTTTTCATTTGAAACATAGGCTTGATGAACCATCATTTGCTTAGTCATTTCCTTACTGATGGACCTGTAGATAGTCCAGTTTTTCACTGTTATAAAAATACGACTGAGATAATGTGACCTTTTATATTTTAGATTTTTTCCTTAGAATATATTTCCAGAATATTTCTTATTGGATCAAAAGGCAAATACATTTCCTTACCTCTTGTTATTTCCCAATTTACAATGAACTCAGCAAATGTAAGTGAACCTCCCACTTTAAAGTTGGGAAACTCAGGGCCTAAGAATGTAAGTGACGTGCTCAAAGGTACAAAGCCACACAGTTTGTTAGGGACCAAGCCAAGACTAAAACCAAGCCATCTGACTCCAGCCCTCAGTCCACTAGGGATACGAGCTTTTCTTTTGCCTTTGGTTTTTATTTAGCCTTAGATTCTTGGGAATTTTCCCATTAGCTTACTTTTTGCTCTTTTCAGATGAGATTATGACTGAAACTCACACCTTTACTAAAAAAGTTAAGATGTATCCCACTAGTCACACTCTATATAACAATAGCAGAATACACTTTTTTTTTTCAAGACACGTGAAACATTTACCAAAATTGACCATATGCTAGCATATAAAATAAGTCAATAAGTTGAAAAGGATTCAAGTCATACAGAGTGTGTTTTCTGGTCACAATGGAATTAAATTAGAAACCAATAACAGAAAGACATCCTGAAAATTCCCAAATATTTGGAAACTAGATAACACACTTCTAAATAACCCATAGGTCAAAGAAGAAATCAAAAGGGAAATTGGAAAGTATTTTGAATGTAATGAAAATGAAAACGACTACATATAAAAATTTGTGAGATGTCACTAAAACAACGTCTAGGGAGACATTTATTGTACTAAATGACTGTATTAGAAAATAGACCTCAAATCGAAGACCTAAGCAACAAAAAAAAAAAGAACAAATTAAACCCAAAGTAAGCAGAAGAAAGGGAGTAATAAAGATCTGAGCAGAAACCAATACAATGGGAAACAAAAACCTTAGAGAAAATCCATGAAATCAAAAGCTGGTTCTTTGAGAAGATCAATAAAACCAATAAACTTCTAGCCAATATGATCAAGACAAAAGAGACACAAATTACAGATATCAGGAGTAAGAGAGGTGACATCACTACAGATTCTAACTAATTAAGCAAATTTCTTGAAAGACCCAAAATACCCAAGCTCACTCAAGAAGAAATAGATAAGCTGATATTTATTAAAGAGATGGAATGTGTAGTTGGCTTCACTGGTGAATTCCATCAAGCATTTGTGGAACAAATAATACCGGTACTGCATAAACTCTTCCAGAAAGTTGAAGAGGGGAGAGTCCTGCTCATCTCATTCTGTGTGAGCAGCATTACTCTAGTTACCCAAATCAGAAAAAGATAGTACAATAAAAGTACTGACCCACATCCCTCATGGACATAGAGGCAAAAATTCTTAAAATTTAAATAAATTTTATCCAAAGATATAGAAAAAGGATACTACATCATGACTGACTGGGGTTTATCCCCAGAATGCAAGGTTGGTATAACATTCAAAAAAATTGATCAGTGTAATTTACTATATTGACAAACTAAAAATCATATGATCATTTCAATAGATACAGAAATATCATTTGACAAAATGTAACATCCATTCCTGATAAAAACTCTCAGAAAACTAGGAATAGAAGGGAATTTCCTTGACTTGATAAAGGGCATCTATGCAAAGCTTATGGCTAACATTATACCCAATAGTGAAAGAAGGAATGTTTTCCAGTAGGATCAGGAACAAGGCAAGGAACCAATGCAATAAGGGAAGATAAGGAAATAAAAGACATCTAGATTACAGAGGAAGAAGTAAGACTGTCTTTATTCACAGATATGTGATCACCTTTGTAGAAAATCCTATGGAATCTTCAGAAATGCTACTAGAACTGAGAAGTGGGTTTAGCAAGGTCACGGATATAAGACCAATATACAAAAATCAACTGTATATTTATATGCTAGTAATGAAAAGTCAGAAATTAAAATTAATAATGTAATACCATTTACAATACCATCAAAATATTAAACACTTAGGAATAAATTTGACAAAAGATGTGTAAGATCTATACACTGAAAACTATAAAATACCGCTGAGAAAAATTAAAGATCTAAACAAGTGGGGAGATAAACCATGTTCATTGGCCAGAACACTCAATATTGTGAAGATGTCAGTGGTCCTCAAATTGTGTCGTGTATGTTGAACTTTAGGAAGTGAAATCATAATTTGTATTTATTAGAGGAACTTTCTTCATAAAGAAATTCCATGATAATCACTCTGAAAAGTGAGGAAGTCATTTGTCCATTTTGTAACACATGATACAAGGCTATGCATTCATTCATTCATTCATTCATTCATCTATTTATCCATGTTTTACATTCTACCTACTTCCAGAAAGAATCCTGTCAGTTTACTTGCACAATACCCTGGTGTATGCCTGATTGCCTTTCCTGTTCTTAGTGTAAAATGAGGAAAATAACACCTACTCCTCAGGGTTGTTGTCAATACCAAAGACATTATATGTAGAGTACCTACAGATAGAACAAATGGGAGCTATTATTAATACAGAACAATATTAATAATTCAAAAATATATTTATAATTCAATCCTACATTAATATATTGTTGATTATTATCATATTGATATAATATACATTAACTGACACCATGATGGAAGGAGGGGCCATCTTGGCTGCCCTGATCAGGAGAATAAGTCCTGGAGATCAGTATGGTGACCAGACAGTTATTTCATCCACGTAATAAAATATGAAATAAAAGACCTGGCAGCACTTCTTAATTTTCTACTCAAAGCTGTGAAGAGGAGGGCCTGCCTCCTGGGCTGTGTGTGCCTTTGCCTAAAGCGTTTCTTCTCATTCTTCTCCTTCCCTTCCTGGTCATCCTCCTCCTCCTCCTTCTTTTAATATATTTGTTTTCCAATAATCAAAGTTATACATGTTCAAGGTAGAAAATTTGGAAAATACACAAGGAAAACCGTAAAGATCACCTTTAATCCCCATTCCCACCCCCAGAAGTAGCCACTCCTTGGTATCTATCTGCCTTTTTTCTAAAGGGAAGATACATTTTCTTTAGGGAGATACACCTTCTCCCTAAATTGTATCATACTATGCATAGTTTTTCAAAGTTATTGTTTCGGTTAGAGTGAAAATTTCCCAGTGCTATTTTTTTTTTTTTGTGAGGAAGATCAGCCTTAAGCTAACATCCATGCCAATCCTCCTCTTTTTGCTGAGGAAGACTGGCCCTGGGCTAACATTTGTGCCCATCTTCCTCCACTTTATATGGGACGCCGCCACAGCATGGCCTGACAAGCGGTGCCTTGGTGCGAGCCCGGGATCTGAACCCGGGCCACCAGCAGTGGAGAGCACGCACTTAACCTCTACCCCATGGGGCCGGCCCCTCCCAGTACTATTAGATTGTTCTGTCATGTGATTATGAAATGCTGCATAGTATTTCAGTGCAAGAATGTACCATAAATAATCATTCCCATTTTAATGGACTTTTAGGCTGTTTTTGACTTTTCCTTTTCATAAATAACTGTGACGAGCATCCTTACCATCAAATCCTTATGCACATCCTTACTTATTTTTGTAGGATTCTTTCCTGGAAGTGAAATTACTAGATTAAAACTTTTGCGCATTTGTAAATCGTTTAATACTTATTGCTAAATTATCCTTATGAAAGTTGTTTAGCAACGAACCAGAGTCAGTATGCCCACACGTGTGATAACTCTGGGTATTATTTTCTTCTAATGTTTGATAATTTGAAGGAAGACAAGTCACATCTAACTGTGGTCTCTGTTTGTACTCTCTGATGACTGGAAAGTGATGCCCTATACAGGCGTCCTCCTCTCCTGGGCTGGTCTGCTCCTACAGCCGCTTTCCCTGGATCTGTAACTCGGTGTGTGCTCCTGGAGTCCCCCTCCTGAGCCACCTCAGCTGCCCTCGGTACACAGAGTGACTATCTGACGTGAGGACTTCATTTGCCTTTTTATTCTCAGAATCGGGGACAAATCATTTCACATGTATGTTCTATGAATCCCCACTATAGCCCTATCTATGAGGTAGGTCCTGTTATTAACTTCATTGCACGCGTGAATGAGAGGAGACCTGGTGCAGTGAACTAACCTGTGACGCAGCTAGGAAATGGCCGAGCCAGGGCTTGACCCCAGGCTTGTCTGCAGCCCTTCCTCTTCTTTCTCTTAAACTCTCTGCATCTAGGAAGGTAGCACCGTGGGGGGGGGGGTCTTTGATTTCCGGTGGTCCTGGCACAGCTTGGAGCTCTGTGTCACTCTGGGCATGTCTATCCAGGATGTTTCAAAAGCACTTTCTAGTTTAGGGTTTTGGGAATTGGGGTGACTGCAGGGAGTCCTGGGCCCTGCCTACTCTACCTTCAGCCATAACTGATAAGATAGAGAGCTTTTCTTGTTTACCTAACTTCTCTTGTTCAGTTTCTGAATGGCTGGTCATCTGTAGGAAAGTGGTGGGATACAGGCAAAAAAATTCTTTCTAACTGTAATCCTAACTCACTATGTCCTGGGGTTACACTGTGTTTGCAACACTGGGGGATTAGAGGTGTGTGTTATATACATCATGATTAAAAAACAAAAACAACCCTAAACCAATGTGCTGTTTTCCATGAGAAAAACAGAATTGGAAATTTGTTCAAAGCTTAAATCCATCTTCAGCTTCCCAGCCTCCCTTCAACAGCCCCACCTCCTCCAACTCCCATTTTGCCCTCTTCCAAGACCTTCAGGGGCCTGGCTCGATGACTTCCACAAAATCTTCTCTTTGGAAAGGATTTGAAATCTTGGAGAGAATTGAAGAGATGTTGTCTCTTCCTGGAGTGTCTTTACACTTAAACTTCACCCCAGTTGCGGCGTGCAAGATTTGTTTCCTGCTAAAGGAATTGCAGGCAGTAGCAATTAGGTGGGGAAAGAAGTTTATGGTAATGTCCATGCAAAATAACCAATAACTGTTCTATAGATAAGAGAAATAAGCTGAGTTTACTTGAGCTAGAGTGCGGATTATAACCCGGGAAGGCCTTAGAAAGCATTCTGGAGAAGCATGGTTTTCAGCACAGTCTTATGTCTTTTTAGAACAAAGAACATACATTAAGCACACCCAGGATACATTTTCATCAAAATTTCAAAAGGTATTCAGTTGCAAATTAGCAGGTCAACATGACCGTATGTCAGGAAAGGGACTGATCCGGGAATTACCAACAGGGCGTTACCAGTAAGATGTAGCAGGGGAAGTATGAGTTCTCACCGTAAGAGAGTGCATTCTTTACTTTAATGGTCAAGCAGATGTACAATGTATGTTTGATAGGCTGTAAGTCAGGATTTTTAATTCAAGCCGAATCAGATTTGAACGTGAATAGTTACCCCATATACCTCAATATGTGAGAATCTCTTGTCATTTCGCCCTTTGATCAATAATCTTTTGATAGAAAGCATTGCTGATCAAAGTATTATCCCTCGGTGCCAAGGTGGTTGCTGCCTGCCCTGGGTCCATCATGTCCCTAGGTGCTAGGCTTTTATTTCATTGATTTGCCCAGTTATCCACGTTGGCAAATAGTCAGATATAGTGGACAAGCATAGAGGTGTGTATTAACAGGAGAAGTGTTTCACAGGTTACGTAATTTGTTAACTATTTTTAGATTATCGCACAAACATTGCACATGTGCTTTTACATGACCTCCTATAGTTACATTGTTTATAACAATTATAGAAAGGTAATACAATGCTTGAAGTGATTAGCTTAAAAATGAATTCTTAGGCATAGCCTTAATAAGAAAAGGAGATTCGTCCAGTGTTGTAGGATTGATCAACCATCTCAAGTCGCTGAGCAATCAGTAATTAGTTTGAATTTTGTGACTAATACAACAATTCCAGGGAGTAATAGAAATAGAAATTGCAATCTGGGTTGCAAATGGAAGCCAATACCAGAAGGGAGCCAACTAAACAAATCAAGACTGGGTGTAGGATTGCTTAAGGCACTCACCTGTTTTTCTCATGTGCTTTAGCAGAGATGATACATTAGAAGATTGTCAGCTATAAAAACACAGCATTCCATTTGAATGATATATATGTACCACCTTGGGATGCTGTAAGAATATCTAAGGCCACTCTATTTTGAAGGACAGCCTTTCTCATTAAAGACATCTCAGTATCTAATAAGGTTATTCCTGCTTGACTACTGTTAAGAGCTTCTGTATGTGATATGACATCCTCTAGCCCCTGAAGGGGTTCAGGGCAGGCCACCCCAAGATGTGCCACTAGGGTATGTGGGTTATTTTGAGCTGAAGACAGTAAAGGCTCAGAAGACTGAAAGAAACTTTGACCTCCCCCCGACTAACTGCCTAAAAGGATTTAAGATAGAAGGCCTGTCCCCAGGACAGACCAACACCATAGTTAACTCTGGGTATGGATAGACTGGGAGCGTCCTTGCTAAGCCCATTCTTATCAAAGTTCTGTTTACCAAACATTTACATTTGTAAGGGCAATCTCCCTTTGTAAAGGTATCTCCCTTTCTGTACTGGGAAGAAAGGGGGATGACCTTATCTCTAGAAACTCTTATCAGTGCAGAAGATGAGGCCTTAAATCTGCATAATAACCTTACTCTTGTTTACTGTGCTTCTCTGGTAGTCTCCCATAGCTGACTCCCTCCACCCCCAACATCCTCCTTTGTCTTTAGCTGAAGATGGTATTTAAGATGAGAGCCTCTGCCATTTTGGAGAGTTACCCAGTGGGTCTCTCCCATGTATACATGTTATAAAGCTTTGTTTGATTTTCTCCTGCTATTCAATCTCATGACAATTTAACTTGTACCCCAGCCAGAAAGGACTCAGAGTGGGTAAAGGATATGTCTTCCTCCTCTTCACCCTAAAGAAGGAACAAATATAGCTAGCTGCTTGGTGGTCATATCAGTGGAATACTGAAAGAGCCCATCTGGCCTTAAAGAGAGGAAGATTGGCAACAGGTGTTAGTTCAGTGTGAACCCTTCCCTGCATCCAAGAGAAACTCAAGGTGCAGTGTTTTAGCCATCCAGGCAGTATCCAAGGCCAGAGATTTGTTCCACATAACCACTGAGTTCCATCAGGAGTCACTCAATAAATGTCTGGCCTTTGAGACCAGTCTGTTCCAAATCAATCACTTTCTTTAAGTATGATAGTATTTTGATAACCTTAAATGGAACAATTATAAAATAGGTATACAGTTTAAGCATAACAATGGTTTAAATGGGGAGATTTAAGATTGGGAATACAAGCCTGGTCCAGAGTCTTGGGACAGCTGTCTACAACAGATGCCATCTTCTTCTCATCCTGGGTTGGAGATATTTGCATTGGTCAGCTGAAGTTTGGTATCAGACATAGGAACTAAAACCTACTCAGGCGGAGAAGTTTTTTTTGTTATGAGAAATGTGAATCTATGAGTCTGTGCCTTTTGATTCTGTAGCGCATGAATTGGTTAAAAGTACCTGGTGTGGTCCTTTCCAACAGGGCTGCAAAGAGTCTTTTATTTGATGAGTCTTCTGATAAATAAATTCTCCAGGTTACAGTCCATGATCCTTAAGGTCTGGGAGCTCTCTGTGAGAAGAATCAGCTACCAACCTCTCTCTCTTTTTTTTTTAAGTGCTTCAATGTGACCTTGACAATAATTAAGACATTTCCTTTAAGCAAAGTTGGGTCATACATTTCTCTGTCTAATTGCATAGGCCGTCCAGTTATTATCTCAGAAGGAGACAGCTGATGTTTACCAAAGGGTGTAGATCTAAGATTAAAGAGCACTAGCAGAAGAGCTTTTGACCACGAGAGATTAAATGCCTTTGAAAGCTTTTTCAATTGAGTTTTGATTGTGCCGTTAGTTCTTCCACCAATCCTGAGGATTGGGGGTGGTAAGCACAGTGGAAATGCTGCATTATTAGCCAAATGTTACAAATAGATTTATCCAGTGAAATGAGTTCTCTCGTCCCTATGTAACTCAGTAGGAATTCCCCAAACAGGAATTATTCTCTCCAGTAATAATTTGTCTAAAGCCATTGCTCTGCAAGGAAAGGCCTCAACCCAAGGTGAGAACACATGGATCATTACAAGATATATTTATATCCTTGAGATGGTGGCGTTTGGACAAAGTCCAATTGCTGTACCTCAAAGAGTCCCTTAAGAAGGAGAAAGTCGCCTGGTGATTCATGAAATAGTTTCCCTAGATTATATTTTGGGCATAAAACACAATGAGTGTAGGCTTTATGAGCCACTGTGGGAAAGAGTATCCAAAAGTATTGTTTTCCCCACAAAATTACCTTTTCAGGTGCCCCATGGGTTAATTGGTTAACTGGAGCAGTGGCAATTGTGCTCCAACAGGTACTATGGGTTTTTTATTGGACCCAAACCACATCTGTGGGGGGGAGGTCTCAAAAATTCCCCCTTTTGACTGCCATGTCTGTTTATCTTCTTCCGTGGCAATTTCTTGAGCCTGTAGAAGGAAATCTTTTACTGGGTTAGCAGAGTTAATGCAAAAGAGCAGGCATTCTCGAGGCTGAACAGCATATCCAGCTTGATAATGTCTTGCTTATCATTTAAGTAAGACCCGTCTGTAAACCAAATTAAATAGAATGCAGTCACGGTCTTTTCCTCTTGTGATGTTGGAGGCAAGGTAGCGGGGTTAAAATAGTGAATAATATTTACCTACGCAATATAACCTAAGAAGGTTTCTCATTTACTTGACAATGCTTCCCACGCAATTTAGCATAAAAAACAAGCCTAATTAGTTGAGTATCTCCCTCTTTATGGGAAGAGAGAATAAATTTCTTTGAGAAGTCCCAGGGCCCTTTGAAAATTCTCAAAGAAAAAGTCAAAAGAGAGACTTTACGTGAAACAATGCTTAGTTATCCACTCAAACAAAGTGACAACAGAAACAGTCAAGGGCAAACAGAGCATTAAACGTCAAAAAAAAAAAAAAAAGCCATAATAGAAAGACCTCAGTCTTTTGAATATAGGAAATTACCTTGACAAAACATAGATCTCTGTCGCTTAGGTAAACTTACTCAAAGGTAAAGAAAACCTTTTTATATACTAACTTCTTTATCAAGAGCAGACTAAGAGTTTAAGAAAATTATCCTTTTAAGAGAAAGAGAAAACCAAATTCTAATTTTTGTACTAGCTTACTTCTGATATTAAAACTTATTTACTTAATTAAATTTAATTTACTTTTAGCCAACTGACCATGCACAAAACTCTTTTCTCAGGGTTCCTCTTCAACAAACCTTCTATAACTTTCTTTTCAGAATTTGTCCCATGCCTTTCTTTTTTTCCTCCTAGTACTTTGGGACAAATTTATCTTTCTTAACCAACAAAAAAAATATTTTCATTCTTATACCTTCTTTACTGAAAATACATCTTTCCTTGAATACGAAGATGTTTTCCTTAATTTTTAGTAGCTTTAATCACATATATTATAATTTTTAACCCTTAGAAACCTTAATTTTTAGTGAAAACTAAGTAAGCAATTATAAACTTTCTTTTACTTTAGCATTTTGTGGCTTGGCAAAGTTATAAATACCTTTCATAATTTCTAAAAACACATTACTTCATAGTACAATCTTTTAATAAAATATAAGACGTTTACTAATAGACCTAAACACCTTTTAGTTTTTCTGTAGTAAGAAGCCAAGAGTAGGTAAACTTATATTTAATAATTAATGTCTAATATTTTATCTTATTTGGAGATGATCTAGATATTCAATGGATTTTTATCATTTAATTTAACCTAGAAAAACTTCAAAGTTTCCTGTTACCACAGGGATTCTGGAAGCTATTTTAAGTACATACACCGTAACACATAATTACTGTTAAAAGTTCACTCAACACTCATCTTTTTCACATCTATTTAGTTACTTGTTCCCAGTAATTATTTAGATTGCCTACAAGACTTCATGAGACATTAGACAAAACTAGCCATCATTTTAAGTTATTATTTTTGTTAGCCAGTCTTGCAATAGAGATAACATCATGTTATTTGACCAACAAATGCAGAATAAAGGCTGCGTGTCTGCAGCCTGTGCAATGCTGACAACTCTGAGGACATGCCTATTTGTTTTTATTGATGTCTTAATAGTTTATAACATTGTGAAATTTTGATTGTACATTTTTGTTTGTCGATCACCATATACATGTCTCCCTTCACCCCTTGTGCCCACCCCCTACCCCCACTGCCTCTGGTAATCACAATACAGTTTTCTCTGTGAGGACATGCCTATTTTAGGCAAACCAACAAACTTAAATAAGCTTTTATTTACCAAAGATTATTTCATATCATGTTAACTTGAAAGACATTTGGGTTAGTTGCACTTAGAAATCATTTTTGTAAGCACTTACTTTAAGCCAGTTAAACAGAGCTCTTAATTTTAGCCATACTATCGGAGGTAAAATATCACGCACATATAACATACATATAGACACACACATAAACAACAGACAGATGCAACAAAGATTTTATAGCCTCTGTTTTAAAAATTTTCGCAGTTTGCATCTGCAAAAGCTTCTTTTCCCATTTTTTTTCTTTCTTTCAGTCTTAGGAATCTGGGATGCACTAGATATTCCCCTTTTGTTAAGCACTTGCCCAAGTCTCCAGAGTTTGGAGGGGAGGCTGGCGATTAGGGAACTGGTCGGTCTTTTTAGAAGCTTGATTTCTGACTTTTCTTTTGGTTTTGTTTTGCTATAAAGTCTGAACAACATCTAAGGACAGTGTAGTGGGTCAGAAGTGTGTGAAGCTTGTGAGTGTTACTCCCTAAAGAAAGGTTGTAAACACTCTCTTCCGTGCCTCGGTTTTTCCTGCCGGCAGCCTAATACTGTCATGGGGGCTCAGAGTGCGGGTGACCAACCCTCATAAGTGCTTCCCTGGATGAGCTTTTAATTAATTAACGTGAGTGATAGTGGAGTTCCCTATGGGCCCACTATGCGTCCTGAGGATTTGACCCTCCAGCACTCCCGCTAAGGTTCTCAGTCACCTGAGAACGCCTTTCAGCCAGGAGGAGCTGATGTCCCTTCTTTTCTGAGCTAAACAAGCTCAAACTCTCATTTCTCTATCAAGCAGTTTGTTCAGACTTCATAAACACAATTTTTTTCCAATATAAAGCCAAATTAAAAAGGTCAGCCTGCCCCATTCACTCCAAAATTCACTCCTGCCCCCTAGGCTCCCCTGGCCTAGGAAATTCCCCCTAGGTTTACCTTTCCTAGGAATTCCCCCCCTAGGTTCCTCTGACCTAGGGTATGTACCCGTACCCCGTTAAGACACCTAGTCTTAAGGTTTGAAACAGCTCATATAAACTCTGGACCATCGACCTAAAGTAAGGAAGTCCAGGTTTCAGGAGAACTCACCAGGGTCACCTGAAGAATGCAGTGATCGGGGTGGTGGGGGGCTCAATGGGCCCAAATGCCAGTTCTGTGTAGATTCCAGGTGGTTTCTGGTGGGTTTCTCTGAAATCCTGCTGTGACTACACCAAGAAATGTTGACACAAAATAACCAATACCCAGTCTATAGATTGAGAAATAAAGTGGATTACTTGAGCCAGAGTGAGGATTATAACCCGTGAAGGCCTTAGAAAGCGTTCTGGAGAAGCACGGTTTTCAGCACAGTCTTATGTCTTTTTAGAACAAAGAATGTACATTAAACACACCCAGGATGTATTTTCATCAAAATTTCAAAAGGTATTCAGTTGCAAATTAGCAGGTCAACATCACCGTATGTCAGGAAAGGGACTGATTTGGGCGTTACTAATAGGGCGTTACTTGTAGGAAGGGAAGTATGAGTTCTCATCTTAAGAGAGTACATTCTTTAATCTAAGCGGATGTACAATGTATGTTTGATAGACCATAAGTCAGGCTTTTTAGTTCAAGCTGAATCAATTTTGAACCCGAATAGTTACCCCAGATACCTCAATATGTGCGAATCTCTTGTCGGTAAGGAATCCTTTAGGCTCTCCCTGTTGTTAATGCACAGAGGGACCCACACCGCCCAGGGACGACTGTCCTCTTTTAGTTTGATAATAATGACAACAGTGCATTTATTGAGCATTTATTCTGCCAGGCATTTGTGGCAAGTGCTTTACATGCATTATTGCCTTGAACCCTCACATTCACCTGTGACGAGAGGCCCCTTTTAGATCAAGAACTGGAGGCCCACAGATGTTATACAACTGTGCAGGGACACAGAGCTAGCAAATGGGTGGAGCTAAGACTCGAACCCAGGTCTTTCTGACTCCAGACCCCGAGTTGGTAGAATTAGTGCCTTCATGAGGAAACGGAGGGACCTCACTGCCTTGGCTGGTTGGTTTTTGACAGTCAAACTCAAAAAGCTGTCAGGGAAGAGCTGCAGGCTACATTGTGGGTCGGAGATTGGCTCGCAACAGGTGCTTCCCAAGCCTGGCCTGGAACAAACTAAATGCAAAAAGAGGCCAGTACTCTGGTGTTTACCTGGTTCGTTGTGAGTATAAGGTCTCATTCTTCCAGACTCCTTCGTGTGCCTCCTAAGTCACACTCAGTGTCTCACCCTCCCATCCTCACCGTCCTCCTGACTCAGGCATGTATAGACTTAACCATGATGCCAGCCTCCGTGTTGAGCACTTACCTCCTTCGGTCCTCACAACAATCCTGCAAGGAGGCACAGTTATTATACCCATTTCAAAGATGGAGACACAGAGTCTCAGAGAAGTTAAGTCACAAAGATACACAGAGGTAAGCAGCAGAACTGGGATTCGAACTCTGGTCTGTGTGCTTTCAGAGCGCAGGCTATGCAGCCTCCATCTCCGCCCCAGCTCTGACGCTGTACCCTTTCTCACAATCACCAACCCTTTCTGGTGTCTCCTCTTAGTTCGGATGGAGATGGCAAGTTCCTCTGGCTCCCGGCTCCCCAGCTGCCTGATTACTCTTGTCTTCCTCCAGCTGCCCGTGCACGCGTCAGGTAGGAATTTCTGAACCTCCTTCCCTGCCTACAACGTCTGACGATGGAGTCCCAAGAATAAAGAGGCCTGGCCAGAGGCCTCATTTCATCTTGTGTTCTGTTGTTCCCCCAGTCCTTTCCAATACCCTTCCCAGGCGCTGTCCTTCCCCAAGATGTCCCCTCCCTCATCCCTTGGCAAGCTCTTGCTCTCCTGTCCCTCCCAGACGGGTTGTCCCTTTTTTGTCCGCACCGCACAGGGGACGCCAGCAAGTTCCACGTAGCCCCGCTAGGGGGCACAGCCGAGCTGCTCTGCCCGGTCTCCCTCTGGGGGGTCACGGCGACCCCCGCCGTGACGTGGCTGCGGTCCGCGCCCCCGGGGCGCTCCCAGGCTGTTCACTTGTCCCGGGATGGGCAAGACCGGGAGGAAGATGTGATGCCGCAGTATCAGGGGAGGACGGCGCTGGTGAGAGACGCCCAGGAGGGAAGTGTCACTCTGGAGATCCGCGATGTCCGGCTGGAGGACCGAGGGCCCTACCGATGTCAGGTCCAGATCGGAAACCTGAGTCGAGAGGGCACCGTGACCTTGCAGGTTGCAGGTTAGTCATTTTTAAGTGAGGACTGAGGTGCCCCCAAGATCTGAATCATGGGATGCAGTTACTGCTAGGGGTGGATCTGGGAAGGTACGGGGACGAAGCCAGAGACTGTCTTATCCCATTGCGAGAAGCATGAGGGGCGGAGAGATGGCAAGTGCCTCTAACAGTCGTCCCCCCTCACCAGCGGAGGCTGTGGGAGCGGGAAGAGGGCTCTGGCGGGGACCACGCCCTTGCCGAGGCCTGCCAGGCAGCTCTCCTCCCCAGTTCTAGGGTCGGACCCTTACATCCACGTGAAGGGCTTCGACGCTGGATGGATCCAGCTGGTGTGCAGGACGGTGGGATGGTTCCCAAAGCCTTGGGCCCAGTGGAGAGACCCTGAAGGCAGAGTGCTTCCATCCCTGTCGGAGGCCCATTCCCTGGACGAAGCCGGGCTCTTCGCAACAGCGGTGTCCAGCGCAGTCACGGACAGCACCCTGGGGAATGTGTCCTGCACCATCCGCAACGTGGCCCTGCGCCAAGAGAAGACCACAGCCATGGTCATAGCAGGTAAAAGCTGGGACAGGAAACAGGCTTGAAGTCCCTGGTGGCTCCAGAGAAAACTCCTACCCTAGTGGAGACTTTATAAAGTATTTTCAAATTTTTTAAATTCTAAGAATAACACGTGTTTATGGTAGAAAACTTGAAAAAATATAGACTTTTAAAGAAACTAAAATATGAGCTAGAGTTTCATAAATAGGCAAGAACCACTGCTAACATTTTGGGGCATTTCTTTCTGGACTTTCTTGTATGTATATATCTGAGTGTGCCTGTGTTTATGTGTATGTATTCTTGTGCCTAGGGCTTTTTTCCCCACTTAATATGTTATGAGGATTTTTTTGCCCATGTCCTTGAGTAATTCTTGGCAGCATGATATTTAAGGGCTGCATAGTATTTCATTGTGTGGTTATAGCACAATAAGATTACTCAAAGCCCTGTTTCTGGACATCTGGATGGTTTCCAATTTTTCCTCATGTTATAACTAATGGTTTCGTGAACATTTTTGCACGTATTTTGGGAAATGATTCTGATTATTTTCTTAGAATTAGATTATTTTCTTAGAATGTAGAATTAATGGTGTCAAAGGAGTATGACCCTTTTAAAGACCCTTGAAACATGGGACCATATGGCAGAGAAGGGTGGTGTTAGAGCTGAGAAGGATAGACTGTGCCTGGGATCCCAGGTGGGGAGGAGGGGTCATGGACCTCTGTGAACCCCTTCCTTCTTTTCTTTCTCTGTCCCCTCCCTTCTTCTCTTACTACTGCCCCTGCCTCTCACTACATGCTAAGTGCTTTACATCCTCATCTCTTTAAATCTCCCAGCAACCCAACGGCACAGGGCTTACTATCATCCCCATTTTACAGATGACAAACCAGGTTTGGGGAGGCTCAGTCTCTTGCTTGTGTCCCACAGTGGTTGAGCGAGGACTCACACCAGCTTAGGCTCTCTACCACTTGTCAGTGCCTCTTTTTTTCTTGGCCTGCGGCTGTAGCACCATAGAAATTGTTTTGCCCCTGCTGATAAAGGTTCAGAGCAAAGGGCTCACTGACTGCTGTTCCAGAGCGGAGTGAGGATTTGAAGGAGGAGGCAGGTGGGTGCTCCTGAGAAGACTGGAGGTGATTCCTGAGGAAGTTCTCCAAAGTCCCTGGATAATGTGTTTCCATTAAGTTTACCCGTTGTTTTCAGGCAGGACCATTGAAACCACTGCCAAGAGATGGACATCTCACTTTAAAGTCATCCCTGGGTCATCCAGGGTTTGAGTTATTGAGAGAAGCAGAGAGCCTTACCAGTCTTGGCTGGAGCTCTCTCCCTAGAGGTGATGGAGACAGTTGGGATGTGCCCGAGCCATCTGCCATCTGAAGTGGAGCCTTTGGCATAGGAGAAGCTCTCAGGTGTCTCCTTGAGGGTGGTCACTGGTGGTTTTTGTTTCAGCCCCATCTCCAGGGAAGATCTCCTCCTCAGCAGTGGCTCTTGCTGTGATCCTGCCTGTTCTGGGGCTTCTCATCATGGTGGGCATTTGCCTCATCTGGAAACAAAGAAGATCAAAAGGTAAGTAAGTGGCAAGGGAGCCCAGGCTGGCAGGAAGTGGGACCTTGGCTTCTTTAGGAAAAGGCCAGGAGGAAGTAGATATAGACATGACAGTTATCCATAGGTTGGAGAGAAAACTGGTAGAGCCATGCTCTGGTGACTCACATTGCAGAGAGGATCAGGGAAACTGCAGAAAGCTCCTGGGCAGAGCTGTGAATTCTCATCTTTTGAGAAAGTAAAAATAACTGATCCTGCCAGTCTTCTAATTAAGAAATCCAATTCTAGCCATTGGATAAAACCCTCATAAATATGATCATATTTCACAGGATCTCAGGGTTGCAAAGCACCTTGAAAGTCACATAATCCAACACTCCTTTCCCTGTGTGGTGGTTTGAAGACCCTCTAATCCTTTCAAATGGTCACACACCCACAGTGACAAGGAGCAAAGTTTGACTCAGGCAGCTCGGGCCATCTTTGGACAGTTCTGCTTGTTAGAAAAAGCCCTTCCTTAAGCTGAGCTGACATCTCTCTCTCTCCCTTCCAGAGAAGCTTCTCTATGAACAGGTGGTGGAGGTGGGTAAGTGTCCTGGGATGGGTGGGGATGTTTCTCTGTTTCGTTCATTTTTGTGCTTCTAGTGCCCACTCATCTAAACTCTGTACCTGAAGATCCCAACATCTGCTGTCCTTGGTAGTAGTGGTTGGGGTTGGGGGTGGTGGTCTATACCCATCATTTCCAGTCTTTGCTGACTCTTACTTGTAATAGCTTGTCTTCCAGTATGTTCGGTGATTTTTGTTTGTGAACTCATTGCTTGATCTTATTCTATGGGAGTTCGTGTAGGTCTAATGTGAGGGAAGCTTTTATTCATTCAACAAATAATTGATAACTGTCTACTAAGTGCCCTGGACTATGCTAGATGCTGGGGACACAGTGGTGAGTAAAAGAAGACACAGTCTTTGCCTTCTTGGAGTTTTCAGTCAGGGAGGTGTACATGAATTCAATAATTACACAAATAATGTGTACAAATGTGATGAAGTGAGGTTCCGAGGGCCGTGATGACTGTGACTAGGAGAAACCAACCAAACTTGGGGGATGGGAGAGGAGTTCCCAGAGGAAGTGATGTTTGACCTGGAGGATGGACAGGCATGGGGACGAGGGAAGAGAAACCATCCACAGCAGAAAGAACAGCTTGAGAAAGAAACATAGTGCAGAGTGAGGGGAGAAGTGACAGGGGGTGAGGCTGTGGAGTTGGGAAGGGCCAGGCCATGGGAGGCCTTGTAGATCACAGAGAGGATTTTAGTCTTTCTCCTCAGAGCAGTGGTGAAGCAGTGAACGGGGATATCCCGATCAGAATTGTGCTCGGAGAAGCTCTCTCTGGCTGCCGTGTTGAGAAGAGATCAGAAGGAGCAAGATAGGATGTGGGGGCACTTTGGGCCACTATTTCTGTCATCAGATGAGAGATGATGAGGCCTGGGTCAGGGAGGTGGAGGTGGAGATAGAGGTAGACAACTTCAGGAGCCAGTAAAATTGATAAGAATCAGGGACCCTCAAGATAATGGCACAGAATCTCATTTTCTTTTACTTTCCTTCCTCTAGAAAATCTTCTCTCAGACCACGCAAAAGAAAAAGGTAATTACGTGGATAGAATAAGGGGTAGGGAACAAATAGCATTCTTTCTCCTTCTACATAAATGCTGACAGTCTACTATTATACATACATTATATACACACACCCACCACACATATATAGCCTCCATTAATATTACTGGAATTTTTCCAATATCAAGGGGCTACAGGGTTGGTGGCAGTGGGTGAGGTCAAAATTCACACATCTGGATTATCATGAGCTCCCTTCATCAGCCTTTCCACCAGTCATCTAAAAGGGTCTATATATTACTTAAAAATTATATAAATGTGGTCGTATGGGACGTATGAGAATCTCAAGGATCCATTCAACCTGCGCATGTGAGAGGTGGTGTGATACAATGGGAGGCTCACAGGCTCTGGGGTCAGCAACACCTGGCTCAGATCATTGGTTTGCCACTTATTGGCCTTGGATAAATCACTTTACTGTTCTGAGCTTTGGTTTCCTCATCTGTAAAATGGGGGTAATAAGTCCCCTCACCTGATTGTTTTCAGGATTAAAAGAGACAACTTAAAAAACAGTTTCCTATTACAATGTCTGGAACTCCTTTCCTTTATTGTCATTTCGTCTTCATTAATTGAACGTTTGCTCTGGGCCACAAGGGTAAAAGTCAGACACCTAGGGTAAAAAAAAACAGGCAGGGGCTCTGTCCTTTGAAAGTCTAGCTGGAAAGACAAGTTACTGGCTCAGAAATGGCTCCACATGCAATGATTTGGGCATCTCCTCTCTTCCTCTCTTCCATCTCCTCCAAGCTGGTGAAAGTGTGGAGATGCATACCTCAGGAACACTATGGCTGTTCCGTCCAAGAGCAGAAGGAACAGTGTGGTGTACTGGTGAAGGCCTCCGACTAGGATTCAGACAGACTTGACCTTGAATCCTGCCTCCTTGGCCACTTAGTAGCTGATGACCTGGGCAAATTTTCATGTCCCTCTGAGCCTCAGACCACCACCCTGTAAAATGGGAATAATAATTATACGCACCTCATGTTGTTGAGAGGACTCAGTGCCTACCTCTTTATAAGAACAGGACACAATAAATGGAGGCCATTAGTAGTGGGAACGGTGAAAATAAACCATAAACTCTTTAGGGGCCACATCATATCCTTGCAGGATGTTTGGTCCTGTCCAAAACCATTTGGCATGAACCAAATATGCTCATGCACATTTTGGACAGGACCAAATATCAAGAACCTCTTGGCGTGGACCCAATGTCTTATGGGCTAAATATCTTATGGACCAAATGTCTTATGGACATTTTAGGCAGGACCAAAATGTCTGCTAATCCATCATCTTCAGCTTTATTTCCCCAATGCCTAATGCCCAACACATGCCCAACCCTTAGCACAGGGCCTGGCAGTGGACTCAAATGTATAACTTCAATTCTCTGGCAGGGCCAGTGCTAGGGGAAAATGTGGGCTGGACGGCCCTTCCAGGGAAGCCACAAGTACTCCCCTGAAGCATATGAAGCATACACATATGTCCCCAAACCTTCTAGGATCTCCAAATCTGTGAATCTCTCCACAGAACTTCAGGGGATTTACTGTAGAGAACAACAAAGCCGTGCCAACAAGTCATTGTAGGTTTCACTGTACACATTTCACTGTAGATAATTATAAACAGTAGGTTATAAAAGGGCAGAGAGGCATACACTCACGTCCACACAGTTACAAACAAACGGAAACACTCATGTGGACAGCAGAAATGAAACCAGGCAGACGAACACGAAGGGAGGAGGAAGGAGGAACCAAAGTCCCAGGCAGTCTGGGCCGTCGGAAAGTGGCACCAGCAGCGCTGGATGCCTGTCTGACCTTTGGGAGATGTGAATGGGTTAGGGGCTGGTAGGATCACTGTCATCCTTTCCACCATGGGGGGATGGAGTGATGAGACTTTCTGGGCTCCAGGGATAAAGTGGCAGCACCTGCTCACTCATGCCTCTGTCTTTCTTTTTTAGGAAGCCTCCATAGAGCCCTCAGTAAGTTCCGCTCCTCATCCGTAGCACAAACCTCGTGCTGCTGACATCGTTCTTTTAGGATGAGTGTCTCAGTTTCATTTCCTGGGGCAGATGAGAGGGGAAAAGTGTACTTTGAGCCATGGGGTTGTGGATTTCTTGGCTCTCAAAGGCCTCTTTTCTCAAACATTCCCTGCACAATTATTATCTAGTTTCTAAATGGCAAGTGTTTTTCCAAGAAGAGATGTACCTCCATAGATGAAACCTTCTGGTGGAAGCCTATTTTTTCACCTGGGCATGACATCCCCTTAGGTGGGATCCAAGGTGGACGGATCCTCATTAAACTTGATGTGTGGAGTGGTGTTTCTCCACCATTTTATGTCTAAGAACCTCTCTATAACAAACAAACAAAAATCTTCAGACACGCGACATATCTGTTTGATTTTACATTGAGAAAATATACATAAGAAAATCTAATAGAAATTCAGTGATAGTTGGAAATGAACTTATATTTTACTCTTTTCCTACAACATCTACATACATTTATGTTGTCATTACCTCTATGTATGAGATGCATTATTGATTCAGTCTGCAGGTAAGTTTTGGCTCACATAGGAATTCGCTGACCCTGTGTGGTATCTCTGGGGACCGCTGGACCACATCTGGGAGCCATTGCTGTTGCAAGCCCAGTCGTGGGGGAAGTTCAGGGTGTTGCTAGCGAGGATGTGATGTGGGTGTATGGTTGGGATGGGACTGTAGCATTAGGGGAATGTGGAAGCCCTGGTTCTGATTTGTCAAATTGTTTTTATTCTTTAGAGAAACTCCGGAAGGAACTGAGTAAGTTTCCCATGTTTTTACAACTTAGATACCAATTTATCTCCTGTTGATTTTGTATTTCCAGTGATAGCTCATCCTCGTTTCTTCTTTTATAGAGTTGAAAAGAGCTGCAGCAAATTCAGGTGAGATGCACTTTCCCCATGCTTGAGCCCCCCCCAGGCTTCTCCATTTCTCCATCACTTTATCCCCTTTTATGTCTTTCAGGCTGGAGAAGGGCCCGCCTGCACTTTGGTGAGTTACACCACTCAATCCATCCACGTTCTGGAGCCCACTGGTCTCTTCCTTTGGAATGCAGACTATAACTTAAAAACATTTTTTTAATCAAATCTGTTTATCTGCTTATCAAATTAAAAAAATTTCTTTGTGATTTTTTGAGGGGTCACATTTAGACTGAGAAAGACTCTCCTCTTTCAGAGCACTGACGAATATTTGGTTTCATCATGGATTTTCTATGATTTTTGAGATTTTTCTTAAGTTTATTGATTATATGTTATTTCTTTGTGACTTGTCTGCTCCTCTCCTATCCTGGTTACTTTTTGGTTTGTGAGGATTCTTACTACATGAAGTATATAAATTCTTTGTTGTATTTGTCACAAATTATTTTTCTGAGTTTTTCATTTGCATTTTAATTTCCTTATAGTATTTTTTTTGATTTGGGGACTCCGTCCTACCCCACACCTGGATGAATAGCCAGTGCTCCTGTCTCTTTCTGCACATCTGCCGCACTCTTCTTTCTCTGAAGGTTGATTTTCTTGGGGTTGCTGATTGAGATTCTCAGAGGAGGGGATGGGTTGGGCGGATGCCCCAACGTAATAGACTACACAAAGGTTTCATAGTTTTATTCTAAAAGTTTTGCACATCTCTGTTTCAATTTATGCCTAAATAGTTTGCATTTTTTGCTTCTGTTTCTGTGAGATCTGTTATTTTCACTGCTTTGGGGTCTTTATTAGTTTTCCATGTTGCTGTTTCCATCTCCTGCTGTTCATGCTGTCTTCCTTCGGGCAGGTACAGTAGAATCAATGAGTCAGCCACTTGAAAGAATGCCAGGTCTCCTTGGTTGGCATTCTGTCACAAGCCCTTCCCACACTCACAGTCTGGCTTACTCCCACCACCTTGGCAGAGTCCGGATTTCGTGGATTTAACTTTCCAAGAAGAACCTGTTTTCTGTACTTAAGGAAGAAAGGAAACTCACTGTGACCCTCACAATCCACAATTTTAAGGAAGAATCTTTCTCTCTATGTTAACATTTAAAAATGATAGTTATAGGCAATAATTTTAGCTGACAAAATGAGCATCACGCACTCCCTGTGTGAACGAGGTGCTCTCTCGTGCATCAGCTCATCAAATCTGCACGACAGCCTGCAGCGTAGATGCTGCTATTATTCCCACTTTACAGATGAAGAAACTGAGGTTTGGAGATGAATAACAAGCCCAAGGTCACATAACTAGCATGTGGCAGAGCTTGAACTCAAACATCCTATCTGGCTGCTGCATCAAACATCAAAGCCTATGTTTATTATCATCCATTAGATTCCCCTGGAACATCGAAGACAAAGGCAGTAGTTCCTAAGGATTAAGGCAGCTTCAGACAGATGAAAACCTTTTCCTCTTTCACTTACTACTTTATCAGGAGATCCGGGAGGCTGAAAGACAGTATTCTTTGGTTCCAGTACATATAGGGGAGGGGGACCATGAGCTAAAATAGGCCAACGACAGTGGTTGCAGACCCAGAGATTATTTTTTCCTCTAAAGCTACCCAAGGATGGTTTAAGACCCGGCCTTCCCCAGACTCACCTCTCTGTGACTCTCTGCAGTGGCGGTGACCCTGGACCCAGACACAGCGCATCCTAAACTCATCCTGTCTGATGACCGGAGATGTGTGAAGCTTGGAGACAGGAGGCAGCCTGTGCCCGAGAGCCCCCAGAGATTTGATTTTGTCGTCAGCGTCCTAGGCTCTGAGTACTTCACGGCTGGCTGTCACTACTGGGAGGTGTACGTGGGAGACAAGACCAAGTGGATCCTGGGGGTGTGTAGTGAGTCAGTGAGCAGGAAGGGGAAGGTGACTGCCTCGCCTGCCAATGGACACTGGCTTGTGCGACAGAGTCGCAGGAATGAGTACGAAGCTCTCACATCCCCGCAGACCTCCTTCCGCCTGAAAGAGTCCCCAAGGTGTGTGGGGGTTTTCCTGGACTATGAAGCAGGAGTCATCTCCTTCTACAATGTGACTGACAAATCCCACATCTTTACTTTCACTCACACTTTCTCTGGCCCCCTTCATCCTTTCTTTGAACCTTGTCTTCATGATGAAGGGAAAAACACGGCACCTCTAATCATCTGTTCAGAACTCCAGGAATTGGAGGAATCAACTGTCCCCAAGCCAGAAGAGAAAGGTCACGCCAATGGAGATGTGGCCCTGAGGGTGGACCCTTCCTTACTGCCCCCTCAGACACCGGAGCTTTTGCCGCTCAGGGATCTGATCCTGCCCTGGCCTTCTGACCTTGGCCCAGCCCTCCAGGGGCTCAATGCTCCTTCTTTTTAGGGATGTGCCCCATTACTCGCTCCCCTGACCGTCTAGCCCAGTGCTCCTGGCCCAACACGTGATTCTGGAACATCTCATCTCCTTTCCCCAAATCCAGACCTTTTTGTGGTTTTTATTTGTACTACCTTTCTCTGGGGCTCAGCTCTGAGCCCTTCCCTCTTTCTGGGGACGTGAGATTCTTGTTGCCTTGGAAGAAGAATTCTTGAAAGCCAACTGAATGATCAGATTAGGTTTAGGTGGTGATGTTGAATGTGCGTGGCTGAGACCCAGGGTTCTCTACCTGAGGGGATGTTTAGAAGAACTTCATCCTGCCTCATCCTGCATCCAAGCTTTTAGTCATGAAGTTATGGTGCCCAATCCCTGACTTCTTACTTGTCCCATCAAGAACTGCTTTTCTCCTGTTCTCTCTCTCAGTTCAGGCCTCTAGCCCTCAAAGCCAGTTTTTTTTTTTAAAGTAAACGTGTTTTGGATCACATACTCTTCCTTCTTTCTGGAATATGAGACGAGGGTGGTGGGGAGAGAGGGGTAAAACATGCTGTCTTTTTCCATTTCCTTGACGCTGTTTACAACATAGTGTGGTGACATCCAGAGTACCTGCTTTCAGGTACATGCTTTCAAAGCTGATTTGTCTACTGATGATAACCAGGTACAGGGACTTGAAACGTGGTAGCTGTAATCCTGAAAAGCCTCAGGAGCACAATCAGGGGGCTGGGAAGCAGTTTCAAACAGAGCAGCCCAGCTGTGTGTGGCCTTGAAAAGATAGTGGCAGATGAGTGAGTCTGGCGCTGGCCCTTTTTTTTTTGTGAGGAAGATCAGCCCTAAGCTAACATCCATGCCAATCCTCCTCTTTTTTTTGCTGAGGAAGGCTGGCCCTGAGTTAACATGCATGTCGATCTTCCTCCGCTTTATGTGGGATGCTGCCACAGCATGGCCTGAGAAGCGGTGTGTCAGTGTACACCCAGGATCCGAACCCCGGGCCACCAGCAGAGGAGCGCGCGCACTTAACCGCTACGCCACGAGGCCGGCTCCTGGCGCTGCCCCATTTGAATTCCCTTCCGGGATTCAGAAAGGCCCAGCTGGAAAAAGTGGCAATTTTAACCACTGATGTAGAAGCTTTTTTTCCACAAGACATTACATTGGAAGACTTGACTGTGTAGCACACAGCCTCTTAGGTCAGAGAGTACTGATTTCAAATAGGAAGTTGGTAGACCAGGTGTGAAGATAAAATAATGAACCCGATTTTTCCATGTGGATTGCAGAAAGAAGCCGCTTTCAAGTCGCACTATGTATGTGATCTGGCCCCTTTGTGGAGATGTTTGCTATCAGTTTGCAGATGGGTACACGGTTCTACCCAACAGCATATATTTGGAGAGAGAGCGAGAGAGAGAGAGAGGTCTTTATTATAAGGAATTGGTTCATGCAGTTATGGAGTCTGGCAGGTCCCAAGATCTCTGCTCCAGTGAGCTGGAGATCCAAGGGAGCCAATGGTATAGTTCCTGTCTAAGACTGAAGGCCCAAGATCCAGGAGAGCCTACGCTGTAGGTCCCATTGGAAGGCTGACAGGCTCAAGACCCAGGAAGAACCAATATTTCAGTTTGAGTCTAAAGGTAGGAAAAAAGTTGATGTCTCAGTCTGAAGGCTGTCAGGCAGGAAGAATTCTCTCTCACTAGGGGGAGGGTCAGCTTTTGGTTCTATTCAGGCCTTCAACTCATTGGATGAGGCCCACCCATGTTAGGGAAGGCACTCTGCTTTACTCAGTCTAGTGATTTAAATGTTAATCTCATCCAAAAACACCCTTACAGAAACACCCAGAATAATGTTTGATCAAATATCTGGGCACCTTGTAACCCATGCAAGTTGACATATAAAACTAGCCATCAGAGCCTGAGTGGAATTTGTTGTTTGCTTTTGTACAGTTCTTAAATAAAAGTTTGGTATTCCTTGTTTGGCATGCTGTTATTTTCATCATGAATGAGAAATTGTTGGAGGAAGGCTTTGGGCTGGAAAGAGAAAAACACATTATGGGATTAGTTTCCAAACAGCCTTAAGTCCACCCAAGCAAGCTGTAACCACAGTTAAAAATAAAGCCACAGTTTTATTTCGAGTCTGCTGTCTCAGTATTTTATTTATATCCTTTTATAAACTAATAGTATATGTGGGGTATTTACATTTCATTCATCCGTATTCAGTTTCAAACATACTTTCCTGAAAACTCAATCTTACAACTAACTCACATTATTCACACTGGCTGCACCCAAGAGAACTTAGCAGCAGGAAAGAGAACTGACATTTGTGGAGGGAGAAGCTTTATATGTGTTAAACTTATTTAATCCTTACAACAGTTCTGCCAGAGATTTTACAGGGGAGGAAAATGGTGCTCCTGGCTGGTAGAACTGGGACTATAAATCTGGTTTATCTAGCTCTGAAGACAATACGCTGCTCTTTGCACGGAAATACCATGCATATATGAGAAGCCTGAAGAATTTTAGCCTACATAGTCAATTAGACTTTTTTTTTTTTTTTTAAAGTAAAACCTGAAAAAAAATCCTAATCCTGGGTATACCTTAGTGGTGGTGTTGTGTCTGGATTGATGAACGACAGTCAGGTTTAACTATGTAGGACTCGGAAAAATCCCTGCACTGGGGTGTTGGGAGACCCAGAGGCGGTCCTTGGACAGCCAACATTTAGTTTCTCTGACAAGCGGACTGGGTTAGTTATCTTCCAGTTCTACAATCCGTTAAGTTACGAACCTTGAGTGAGGTGCGGGACTCTAGGCTTCACGGGATTGTCTACACGACCGACAAGGGTCGCCAAGTCAAAGTAAAGAAATACTCTGAGTCCATGACCCCTTGGAGGTCATGTAGGTTATCTCTACCTATTCTACAACTTCCCAGACCGGCGGCCCTGCAAGTCGGCCTTTAACGTCTGAGCCTAGAGCAAAGCGCGACCACCCAGAAAGGTAACCAACCCAGTCTCCACTTCTCAGCTATAAACTTCGCTAATTTTCTCGGGACTACAACTACCAGCAGGCCACGCCCGAGGCCAAAGCTTATTGGCGGTTCCGCCTGGGTTTCTTGCGTTGTGGCAGATAGTAAAGCCAATGGGAAGGAGGAGTCGTCCTCAGGGACCAATCCTGAAGAGGGAGGGCGGATCCTCTCTGGGTTCCGGCTCCGGCTCCTCCCCCGGCCCAGGGAGGCGGTGCTGTCCGTGACCGAGCGGCGCGAGCCAGGTGGGTGCCGGCTGGGCCCGGGGTCGCGGCGGGAGGCGGACACGGCTTCGCGGGGAGCTCTGACCGGGGCCTCTTCCTTTTCACCGTGGAGTTGGCGCTGTTGCTTTGCTCCCCGGACCCGGGGGGGAGCCAGTGGGGCCCTGTGGTCTCTCCACCCGGACCCTCGTCCTCCTCCCCCGGCCGGCGCGGCCAGGCTGCTGGCCCCAGCCCCTACCCTCGGGCCCTTCTCCTGCCTGCCTTTGAGTACTCCAGCCCCTCTGCCACTGACCATGCCTTTTGGGTCAGCCCCTCCTCCTCTCCCACTTCTGCAGCTCCAAGCCTGCCGGCAACTCTGGACCCAGCTGCTCTCTTAGAACGGCTGTACCCTCGGACTCCGCCGGCGGCTTCTCCCCGCCCTGCTACACACAGCCCAGCGTCTTGGGCCCCGGTCCTCTAACACCTCTGATTGCAGCCTTTGCCCCCGTCCCCTGACCACCTCCTCGGACACTCGAACTCCTTTGGTCCTCTTCTGTTTCTGACCCGTTATCCAGCTGCCTTGTACAAATCCCTCTTCTTCAACACCTTGCCCCTGGTCTTTCCAAGGTACTCCCTCCCTTCCTTCCTCCAGCCCTTGACTTGACCCTAGAGGCTCCAAACTTTGGCCCTTCAGACCACTTTCCAGCTTGGCCCCTTCCCTCTAACCCAGACCCTTGGCCTTCAGCATCTGTGATCACCAGCCCGGGTCTTGGCTCTTACTTCTTAGACCTGGCCCCTTCTCCACTGCCTCAGTCCCTTCCACTCTTGGTCTTCTGTATCTCTGGGCCTCCTGGGACGACAAGCCCCATGGGCCCCTTTCTCCCCCAAATCTCTGAAGTGTGATGTGCAAGTATCTCTGTACTTCACCTGCCACTCTCTTCTCAGTAGATAGTAGACTCCCCATCTCTGCAAGTCTGGATCTTGCTCACCCATCCTGCAAGTCTAGCTCAAATACCACCTTTTCGGTGAAGCCGCTCATCCCTGATCTCTTCGGGGGGATATGCTTGTGTCATCTGAACTCCCGGGACACTGTTTTTATTTATTTCCTTCCTTCTTTCCTTCCTCCCCTACCTTCTTCCCTCTCTCCCTCCCTCCCTTCCTCCCTTCTTCTCTCCCTCCAATACTAGTGTCCTGCTTTAAATCACTGGCTTTGGAGACTGGCTTTGGAGCTATGGGCATAGGTCCCAGTTCTGCCACTCACTTGCTGTGTGCCTTTGGGCAAGTTACAATTTCTCTGAGCCTCAGTTTCCTCATCATTAAAATAAGTTGTGAGAATGAAGTGAGATGATTTGTATATAGTGCTTAGACCAGGGCCTAGCACTTGGTATGAGCTTACAAGATGTTAACTATTATTATTATTGGTTCCTGTGTAATGTGCCAGGTGCTGTGCGAGGCACTGAGAGGTGGGTACAAAGGTGATTAAGGCACAGTTCTTGCCCCCCTGGACTTAACCTTCTACACTGTATGGCAGTTTCTGAAGTTCACGGCCTGTTGCACTGCATAGTACCATAAACCATTTGAGGGTAATAACCCCAGTCCTAAATCTTTTTGCTTTTATTTTGACCCAGCATTCAGCCCTGGGTAGAGTCAGAGCTTTGTGAAGTATAGGTTCTCAGAATAGCAGGACTGGAAGTGAGTGGAGGCTGTGTAGCTCACTGCATAGAGAGAGATCCTGGAGCTCTTGGTGGGGTGGGCAGGGGCGGGGAGTGAATTAAGACCGTATCCATTCACTCATACATTCAAAAGACATTTGAGCACTCGGCCTTGTGCTGGGGAGAGATTACCAAAATGACCCAGTCTTTGCTCTCAAGTTGTTTATAAACTACTAGTAGAAACAAACGTGTAAACAGATAATTGCAGATCACTGTAAAAGCAAGTGCAAGATTCTGTGGGGCATAAAGGAGGAAGTGGGCAGGAATCAAGAGATTGCTGAGGAATAATGGGTAAGAATAGATACAAGAAAGCATGAAATGGGTTCTGGAGACAGGCCTGGCCTCCATTTATTCAACTCATTCAACAGATATTTATAAAGATCTACCTGTATGATTGCCACTACTCCAGCAGTTTGGGTTACATTAGTGAATAAAACAAAGACCCTGGCCCTCATGGGACTTATGTTTTATCAGGGGGAGACAGACAATGAAAAATAGATGTAATAAATAAACAGAATGTTAGAAGGTGAGAAGTGTTGTGGGCCTGGGGGCTGGGAGTGTGGGAAAGGTTGTAGTTTTTAAAAGGATGGTCAGAAAACAGTGAATAAGTATCAAGGAATAAATTGTTTCTGATGTTTACTTGCATATTTGAAAGTGAAGCAAGCCTATTTTTCACATTGCTTATTCTAGATTCTTCAGGAAACACTTTCTAACAGGGATTGGTAAACTATAGCTTGCCTCCTTTTGTTTTAAATGAAGTTTTATTGGAACACAGCCATGCTCATTCATATTGTCTGTGGCTGCTTTTACGATACAATGGCAGAGTTGAGCAGCTGCAACAGGGATCCTATGGCCCCAAATATTTACTAAATATTTACTATTTGGCCCTTTACAGAAAAAGTTTGCTGACCCCTACTCCTTAAAGATTTGAGACTCTGTCTATATTTCACATTTTAGATTATATACAGTCTTGTACTATGGTTTAATTAAAACTTCTTTTTCTTTCCTAACAAGATCACATAAGGGATCTATTTTGTTCTTGTATGCTCCACAGGGCTAGGACATAGTGTCTTCAACAACTGTAATAGCAGCCATCATTTGCTGAATGACTAGTATGTGCCACACATTATATTGAGCATATTAGAGGCATTTTCTCAAACACAAAGTCCTGCAGTGTTGGTAGGTATCGCAGTTTTAGCGATGTGGGAGTTGAGGCTCAGAGTGGTTGAATAATTTGCAGAGTTATAGACATAGTGTGTGTCCCACTGGGATCCAACCGTAAATGTCGTCAATGCCCCTTCCATTACTCTGTGTTGCTCTTGGCCAAAAATACTTGCTGACTTGAAGGAATGATCCATCTTTCATTTTCTATCATCAATGTTCTATCATAGTCTGTACTTCCCTCCCTCATCCCTTTGTTCACGTCACTCTGTATGGTATCTCTACCAGCTCACTCTGCCTTTTGAAATGTTATTATTTCTTCAAGGCGCAGAGGAAACACCACACTTCTCTTATCGGAAGTACTTCTTTCCCTCATTGCTTGTCCTTGGTATAGGGACTCAAAGGAGTCTGTGCAGCTTAGCAAGCATTTACTAATGTTTGTATAAGTAGGCCCTGTGCTGGGTGCTGTCTGTGTATGTGTGTAGCTGTGTGTGTGTGGAAGTGTGTGGTTTGTGTATCTGTGTCTGTGTGTGTCTTTGTATGTGGCATGTGAGTGTGTGGCTGTGTGAGATTGTGTGTGGTGCGAGAGTATGGCTGTATGTGTGTTATGGTGTGTGATTGTGTAGCCATGTATGTGGCTGTATGTGTGGGAGGACTGTGTGTGTGTGTGGCTGTATGTGGCTGTGTGGTGTGAGAGTGTATGTGTGGTGTGAGTATATGTATGGCTTTGTATGTGTGACTGGTGTGTGTGTGTGGTGTGAGAATGTAGCTGTGTGTTTGGTGTGTGACTATGGCTGTGTGTGTAGTGTCAGTATGTGTGTGTGTGCACATGCAGCTGTGTATGGTGTTCAAGAGTGGAAGTGTGTACTGACCAATTGGAACAGACACAGCCCAGGCCCTGCAGTAGGTCTTGGAGGTCCCAGAGGTTAACTCTTTAGTCGTTAGATGATAGTGAGGTCTGGGGACAGGAAGGGTGGCAGAACACTTAAGAGGATTCAAGCTGGGCCTGTAAACAACTCGGAGAACCTCAAGAGTTAGAAGTTCTGTTATGTCCATTTTGAAAGCAGGCAAATAGATGGATACTTTTAAGGAAGGTTTTTCAAAAAAGATTAACATAAAAGGAGTTTCAGTTAACCTGCAGTTAGGCAGAAAAACTGAACTCATCCCCAGATGGAAGCTCCTTTACTTGCATATGAATTATAGTCTAGTCTGTCATTGTTTAGTGGTATTAAGAAAAGTTATGTTAATCAAATTGCATGAATATCATCTGTTGGGGGTGCCTTCTTTTTGCTCTGGTGGTTAGTTTTAAATATCTGTGGAAGTTTGTCACTTGAAAGTTAGTAAGTAAAGGCATTCTATCCAAGTATTCCAGTTAACTCATGGATGGTTCCATGGGGAAGCTTTACACCCCTTCAGCCAGAACAAGAGAGTCCCTGTGGTCTGGCCTGACCCAAGGAATAAAGGTGTTGGCCATTTGTGTTCATTCTCAGGGTTCAGAGATGGGCAGTGAGAAGGAGCAGAATCCAGAGCAGCACCTGCCTGAGGAAGGGGAACGGGGTAAGCCTTGGAGAGTGGATGACTCCGAGGGTTTCCGGATCCCAGATGGGGAGAAAGAACGTGGGCAAGAGAGCCTTTCGGAGGAGCCACAAGGGATCCAACCAAAAAAGCCATGGCAGAAAGTCACTGTCCCTGCTGGAGAGCCAGGGGACCCCATTGCTCATCCAAGGCCTGAGGCTGATGAGAAGCCCTTTATCTGTGCCCAGTGTGGCAAAACCTTCAATAATACCTCCAACCTGAGAACACACCAGCGGATCCACACTGGCGAGAAACCTTACAAGTGTTCTGAATGTGGCAAGAGCTTCTCGAGAAGCTCCAACCGCATCCGGCACGAGCGGATCCACCTGGAAGAGAAGCACTACAAATGTCCCAAGTGTCAAGAGAGCTTTCGGCGGCGCTCGGATCTCACCACACACCAGCAGGATCACCTGGGCAAGCGGCCATACCGCTGTGACATCTGTGGCAAGAGCTTCAGCCAGAGCGCCACGCTGGCTGTGCATCACCGGACCCACCTCGAGCCAGCACCCTACATCTGCTGTGAGTGCGGGAAGAGCTTCAGCAACAGCTCCAGCTTTGGCGTGCACCATCGCACCCACACAGGCGAGAGGCCTTACGAGTGTGCCGAATGTGGGCGGACCTTCAGCGATATCTCCAACTTTGGAGCCCACCAGAGGACCCACAGAGGGGAGAAGCCCTACCGGTGCACTCTGTGTGGGAAACACTTCTCCCGGAGCTCAAACCTTATCCGCCACCAGAAAACGCACATGGGAGAGCAGGCGGGGAAAGATTCCAGCTGAAGGAGAGACCCGGGGAGAGAGTGAGGAAGAGAAGTGGGAGACCCCAACCTAGTGTAGGAAGATCTTTAGGATCTGCTGCTGCCCCCTTGACCTCAAGCCCTTCATCTGATTTTGGAGAATGGTTTCCTGTTGCCTCTGAAGCCAGGATCTCCAGGAAGTCCTGAGAAGGGACTCAGAGTAAAAATCTTTGCCTCTTTCCAGGCCAATTTCTTGCCTTGGAAAGTCAGAGGAGCCAGTCTTGGCTTCATCTGGGGGTGACAGAGATAGAGGGTAGGCTTAGTACATGCTCATATCATTAGGGCAACCATCCCCTGGCCTTTGAGGACGTACCTGTGAGGCGGGCATCATTATCTGAAGGTCCTCCAAATTGTATGTGAACTGCTTAGGGCACATTGCAGTGGCCTGTGGGTTCCCATCTGCTGTGCCCTACCTGGGCTGGGAGGAGCAGCCTTCCCAATGGAAGGGGCCTCCTTGGCCTGGAGAAGATGTCTGAGGTCCTGCCTTAAGAATGAAAAGGAAGCCCTCAGGGAGCCATGATCCAGGGACCTTCATACTCCCCCATGTTTGTGACTTGTTACCCCCACCCCAACCTGCATCTGTTCCCCAAGTGATCAGCAGTAAAACCTTCAATGAAAAGGACCTGTGTCCTTATTTGAGGGCATCAAAGAAGTGGGGAGCTGGGGAGATGGTCGCACTGCAGCTGCTCTGGAAGGGAGTTGAATTCCAAGAAAGACAGAATGGGTGGCTGCTCTGAAAAGCACAGGAAAGCAGGCTGAGTCTGGGGCCTTTGAGGAGGAAGGGGAAAGGAAAAGAGGTAACATTAATTGAGCATCCACTATATGCCATAGATTCTTTGGGTCACGTTTACATTCTTGATCTCCTTTTGTTGGCACAGCAATCCTCAAGGGAGTAACGTGAGGAAATAAAATTGAGGAAAGGTGAAGTCACTTGCTGTGAAGTCACACAGCAGGTATGTGGTGGAGCCAGAGTTCAAACCTGGGCCTCCCTTGATTCTGAGCTGATGCCCCCTTCACTCCATTTACCTTGTTGGCTTCTGAAGGAGTAGCTGCTTAGAGGTCTGGCCTGGGACCAAGTGATTCCCTGGAACTGGGAGCTAGTATGGGCTCTTGATGTGGCCCTGGACCATGTGCTCTGTGGGAAGCCAAGCATGAGAGCCTTTTCAACTTTAGATTATTGAATCACACTTACTGTGTGCCCAGGAAAAATGAGTGTCAGGGAGTAGAGGGTGACGGGTGGGGTAAGATGAACCCATTAGTAGCAATAGTTTAGTTCCCAAGGCTGGGACCACGTGGCAGGGATCATGCCTGGCTTCCTTCCATTCTTTGGGAAAGCCTGACTCCACATGGCAGATTTCAGTGTTTCCTACATGAAAGTTTAGTGCTCACCCAGATTTTCTCCAACAAACACAAAAAATCCTTCTCTACCTCTCTTGCCAATCTGGGGTCCTGCTCTTCCAGAGTGAGGGGCCGCCTTTGTTTGTAGCTAATTGGCAGAATAAGATTCTGGCACTAGACTTGGAACTGGCACCACCCATGATCTGACCCATCACATGGGACCTGCCACCCACCCGTGCCAGGAGCTTTACACTCGTCGTCTTACTGGATGCTCACAACAACCCTGTGAAGTGTGAGTTGTCCACATTTGACAGATGCAGAAACAGGCTGACAACGTATAGAAATCTTGCCCAAGATTACATAGCAAGTAAATGGCAGGGTCAGGAACTTAGCTTCCTTCTGCCCGAACCCAAAGCCTCTATTTTTTCCACCTGTAAAAGAAGACTTCCCAAATGGTTCCCTGACATTTGTAGGCCACTTTACAGTTTACAAAGCACTTTTATTTCATATATATTTCATGCTCCTTGAAAATCCCCATACAAAATATTTTAAACATATAGTCACCCAAACTTGCATGTATGAATTGGCACACTCCCTAGTAACAGAAGTTGCCATCAAACACCTCTTGAGGTAAGTTATTGCACACCTATTATCTCTGATCTCCGTAACTATCCTGTGGGGTAGTAGTATCCGCATTTTCAAGATAAGAAAATTCTGAGAGGTTAAATGACCTGAACTGGGGCAGAGCTGGGATTCGAATCAGGTGTGTCCTATTCCAAGCCCAAGCTCTTCATTATACCCATTACCAAGCTAGGCTCTACTGGGCTCAGTCTGGGGAGCTTGGTGTCATTATCCTTCCAGACCTAGAGCCTTTGTGACAATTGCTGTGATTCTTTGGGAGTCTCTGCCACCAGTAAGACCCAGGGGCAGTGTACCAGGCACCTGTTTTGATCTTGGGACATAACTTGCTGGCCAATCTCATTTTCCCTTTTTTGACCAAGTTCATAGGCTAGGGTTTCTGTGTTGGTCCAGACTAGTGTTTGAGTCCTGATTAGTCCATTTAGTCACTCTCTGACTTCCTTTTTTGTTAACTTCTTTTATTTTCTCCTTCATTCTATTTTCCCCTTCCCCTTCCTTCCACTCTCCCTCCCTCCCTTCCTCCGTCTCTTCCTCCTAGTTGCTAGGAATACTGACAATGGAGAAGATGTGGCTCCTGTGTTCTCTGCAGGAGATTGGCACATAAACACAGAGTTCCAATGCAGGATGATAGGTGTCATTCCAGTTGTACCCAGGGTGCTCTGGGAGCCCAGCGGAGGGCCTTAACTTGGCCTGTAGTAGACACTGGAGCCCATAAGTAAATAAGACATAGTTCTTCCTGCAAGGGACTCAGAGGAAGAGAAACTCCCCTCTGAACAAGGTGTTGGGGAACACAGGTGGGAGTGGTTAACTCTTCCAAGGGGAGGAGGAGGCTGAGACAATGATTGAATTTGGTCTTGGAGAATGAGTAGGTGTTTATTTTAAAGAAGAGGAAGGTTATTTAAGATGGAAGGGAAGGCTTAATGTTTTAGGGAATGGTGAAACATTTGATGTAGCTAGAGTGTCCTGTGTGAGGAAGAGATGAAGCTGGTAAGGTAGCTGGGGGCCAGATCGTGAAGGGTGTGGGATGCCAGGATAAAGAATTTTGGACTGTGGACAATAGAGAATTTTAAAGCAGAGGAATGGCACGATCACATTTGCCTTTTAGGAAGAACACTCAGGCTAGTGTGAAGGATAAACTAAATGGGGTCAGGTAAGTTGGGAACATACTGCATATATAAGCCAGGTGCCATATAAGCCAGGTGCCTACTGGGGCCCTCCTGCCCCACAGAGAGCTCTGTATGATTGCCTCAGAGCCTTGCCAATTCCACAGAATGGGAAAGTCCAAACCCTCCACACAATTTCTGCAGATTCCTGAGATTTATGCTTTTATGGTCTCCTTTTCCTGAGGTTCCTGTGGTCTCTTCAAGCCTTCTCTGTTTTGTCCCCATTAGTCCTGTCACAGAACTAAAGACCTTCATTGGCTTCCCTGAGAAATTCTGTCACACCAAGCATTTTGTAAGTTTAGACTCTGTTCAAGAGATTGGGAGTCTTGGAGAGGGGTCACATCATGCATGTCACTAGCTTCCTCCCCTCTTTCCTCCCATCTCTGCCCTTATCTCCTCTCTCCCAGATTGTCCTGGAAACTCCAGGTTGTTTTACCCTATTATAAAAAGCTGTTTAAGATGTCATCATCACGGTGGCATGAGAGGATCCCTGTGTCTCTCCCCTTCAACCTACAGTGAATAAAAAACATCCGTAACCCAACAAAGGTTACATTGCCCAACACACCAAGACACTGGAGAGATCCACACATCAGTACCTATGAAGGTGAGTGGAGAGGAGCACATAGAGGAGGCTAAATGGGAGCACAGCAGAGGCTGAGCCCAGGACCTTGGACCCCAGGCTGCAGTGGCTGAGCCCGCAGCCCCCAGCCCCAGAGAACATGGTGGGGCAGCAGTGGTGGCATGCGTGTGACTCCAGCCAGCCAGCTGGTGGCACCCGTGGCTATGGGGAGCAGAGCAATAGTGGAGGTGGAGCCTCCTGATCCTGGGCCCCCAGGTGCAGCTCAGAGGCATTCACAGGACACCAACATCCCAACCACAGTGGTGCCCATGGCCCCAAGATAACAGGCAACAGCAGAGGCGGTGCCACATGAACCCAGCTCCCTCACTCCCCTTCCCCCACCACAGCAGCAGAGCTTCCAACCCAAGTGATCTTGGATGCAGTGGAGGCATCAGCTATCTCTGAACTCCCCTTGGTGAAGCCAGTGACTGCAGCGACACCAGCAACAGCAAGGCATCAGTAATTCCCAGAGGTGCAGGCGGCGATGACGAGAGTACTGGCGATACCCCGAAAAGAGGCAGTGGGGGGCGGACCATGCAGATCCTCAAATATAGCCAGAGGAAGCACAGGTAAAAGAAACCAAAAACTAGCACTATAGCACCACCTACTGAAAAACAAAAGAGAGGCCTCTAATCTCCAACTGATTAAAATGTTTGAATCAAAACAAAGTTATACCTAAATAAGAAGTGTTTGCTATGGCAAATGCACTGGCAGAGGAATAACTCAGCAAGCACCAAGAAAAACATGATAACATGGTATCACAAAAAGAAAATGACAGCGGCCGGCCCTGTGGCATAGCAGTTAAGTGAGCACGCTCCGCTGCTGGCAGCCTGGGTTCAGATCCCGGGCATGCACTGATGCACCACTTGTCAGGCCATGCTGGGGCAGCGTCCCATATAAAGTGGAGGAAGACGGGCGCTGATGTTAGCCCAGAGCCAGTCTTCCTCAGCAAAAAGAGGAGGATTGGCATGGATGTTAGCTCAGGGCTGATCTTTCTCACAGAAAAAAAAAAAAGAAAAAAAAAAAAAAAGAAAATGACAGTTCTCCAGAAACCAAACATAAAGTCATGGAAGATTGTGATCTAACTGATAAAGAATTCAAAATAACTGTCATGAAGAAACTCAATGAGCTATAAGAAAATTCAGAAAGGCAGTTCAATGAGCTCAGGAATAAAATTAACAGAAGGAATACTTTATCAAAGAGACTGAAACTCTAAAAAAAGAACCAAACAGAAATTCTGCAGATGAGTAACTCAATAAATGAGATGAAGAATGCATTAGAAAGCACTGGAAATAGAGGATACTGTATGGAAGAGAGAATTAGTGAGCTGAAAGATATAAATCTAGATATGATGCAGGTAGAAGAGGAGAGAGAAATAACATTTTTTTAAATGTAGAAATTCTATGAAAATTATCTGACTCAATTACAAAGGGCAACATAAGGATAATGGGTATCCCAGAAGGAGAAGAGAGAGAGAAGGGAGCAGAGAGCTAATTTAAAGGAGTAATAGCTCAGAACTTCCCAAACCTGGGGAAAGAACTGGATATACAAATCCATGAAGCTAGTAGAACACCCAATTATCTCAGTGCAAAAAGAGCTTCTCCAAGACACATGATAATAAAACTGTCAAAAGTCAATGACAAAGAAAGAATATTAAAGGTAGCCAGGGGGAAAAAACCCAATAACCTCCAAGGGAACTGCTATTAGGCTATCAGCAGATTTCTCAGCAGAAACTCTAGAGACCAGAAAAGAGTGGAATGATATATTCAACATAATGAAAGACAAAATCTGTCAGCCAAGAATACTCTATCCAGGAAAGTTATCTTGCAGATATGAGGGAGAAAAAAGGCTTTCACAGACACACAAAAGTTGAGGGAGTTCATTGCCACTAGACCTGCCTTACAAGAAATTTTGAAAGGAGCTCTCCTATTTGAAATGAAAAGGCAGAGGTATACAAAACTTTGAGCAGGCGATAAATAGACAGAATCAGAAAACTTCAACTCTATATTAGAAGAGGTTACTAAACACATAATTATAAAGTTTAAACAGAAAGGAAGCATAAAAAATAACTATAACCACTTCAATTTGGTAATGAACTCACAACACAGAAAGGAATAATTTGTGACAACAAAAACATAGAAGGAGAAGAGGAAAAGGACAGATGATGATAAGATGCTATCAGCAGAAAAAGGACTGTCTTATCTATGAGACCTTTTATGCAAGCCTCATGGTAACCACACACACAAAAATTCAGAGCAGAGTCATGAAACATAAAAAAAGAGGAAACTAAGAAACACATCACAGAAAACCACCAAACCGAAATGGCAGACAGAAACACAAAAGAAATAATGGAAATATGGAGCCACCAGAAAACAAAAGTTAAAATGGCAGTAGTAAGTCTTCATATATCAATAATCACCTGAAATGTGAATGGATTGAATTCACCAATCAAAGGCACACAGTACTTGGATGTATTAAAAAACAAGACCCAGAGTTATGTCAGCATCATAGCAGAGTGAGTTGTTCCCTTTGTCTCTCCCTTCTAAGTTACAACTAAACGGACAGCCATTAACCAATGGAGGATTCCCCCCACAACACAATGGGATACCTGAGAGATCCATGCAGCTATAGATTTGAAGGTGGGTGACTTGGACCCCAGGAAGCAGTAGAACTAAGGGAGTGGACCCCTCCCTCTCCCCCTGCCTCGTGGCAGAAATCCAGGTCACAGTTCCTCACACAGTGGCCAGTGTGACTGAGTGGAGGCAGGGGCAGCCTGGCCTGCATGCAAATGCTTTTGGAGTGGTAGCCTGGCCTACAGGTGCACCCACCTACTGCAGTGGCCCCGCCCACATGAACACTCCCCACTGAGTGGTAGCAGCTTATCCCACATGAAGGCACTGAGCAGAGCAGCCCAGCAGGACCTGCCCACCAAATGCGGTGCCCAGCCCACTCGAAGGCACCCTGCCCATCTGAACATGACCTGCCTGAGTGCAGCGGCCCTGCCTGCGTGAGTGCAACCCACCTGCCCGCTGAGCACAGCAGCCTGACTGGACCATCTATGAAAAGCAGCGGCCTGGCATGCATGAAGGTGCCCCCCGACATGAGTGCAACCCATCCGCTGAGCACAGCAGCCTGGCTGCGACCTGCCCACCAAGCATAGTGGTCCTGCCCACATGAGCATGACCCACCAAGTGGCTGTGGGTCTGTGAATGCAGAGCGGCCTGACTAGCACAACTACAAGCAGACAGGATGAGAACTGAAAACACAGCCCCTGCCCCACCCCCCCAAGTGATGGCAGGTGGAATCTGTGACCAGATACTACCACAAATGCGATGGCAGAGGATCAATTCATCGAGCACCCTGAAGAACTACAGTAACACTGAAGAATGGAAGGAAAATGACAACTGTCCAGAAACCAAACAGGAAGTAACAGAAGATTACAATCTAAATGACAGAGAATTCAAAATGTTACCACACAAAGGGCACGATCTGCTCGCCACGAGACAAAAGCCAATTGTCAAGAGGCAAGCTGGTGGAAAAGAAAGGGCAGTTTATTACAGCTTGCTAGCCAGGGGGAAGATGGCTGACTAATGTCTCAGAGAACCATCTTAAGGGGGCAGAAAATCTTACAGCAGTTATATAGGCCATTGGGTTATAAGGGAGGGGTTTAGGAATGTTGACCTTCTGGTGTTACAGACTGGGAGTGCCACACCAGATCTTTCGGTTTTCATTGATGATGGCTATCAGCATAGACTCTCTGTTGGGGGGGGGGTCATCACATTCCTAAGGAACTCAAAAGAACAAAATTATCATCTCATTGCAGCTGGAAGGAACATGAACAAGTAGGGGTTGTAAAATCTACAGAGCAGTTAGATCTCCTGGAGGGTGCATATCCAGCTGGGTTAGTTTGTCAGAGGTCATTCAAAGTTACAATAGGGCTTCTTTTCTACAACATGGCTTCCCTCATGTCAATCTTTTCTTGAGCTGATATCAAAAATAGCTGTCATAAAGAAACTCAATGAATTACAAGACAACACAAAGAGTTCAATGAGCTCAGGAGTAAAATTAATGAACAGAATGAATAGTTCACCAAAGAGATCTAAGCCCTTAAAAAAAACCATAGATAAATTCTGGATATGAAGAACACAATTAATGAGATAAAAATAATGTAGAAAGCATAAAAAATAGAGCAGACCTTATGGAGGAGAGAATGTGACCTACAAGATAGATATCTAGAAATGTTTCAGGTGGAGGAGGAGAGAGAACCTAAGATTTAAAAAACATGAAGAAATTTGAGAAATATCTGACTCAATTAGGAAAAATGACATAAGGATTATAGGTATCCCAGAAGAAGAGGAGAGGGAGAAAAGTGCAGAGAGCTTGTTCAAAGAAATAATAGCTGAGAACAAACCGACACACAAGTACATGAAGCCAATAGAAATCCTAATTATATCAAGCAAAAAGACCTTATGCAAGGCATATAATATTTTTTTTTTTTGTGAGGGAGATTGGCCATGAGCTAGCATCCATTGCCAATCTTCCTCTTTTTACTGAGGAAGATTGGCCCTGAGCTAACATCTGTGCTCATCTTCCTCTATTTTATATATGGGATGCTGCCACAGCGTGGCCTGATGAGCAGTGCATAGGTCTGCACCCAGGATCCCAACACGTGAACCCCAGGCTGCTGAAGCAGAGTGCACAAACTTAACCATTATGCCACGGGGCTGGATCCCCCTTTTTTGTGTGTGAAGAAGATTAGCCCTGAGCTAACATCCATTGCCAATCCTCCTCTTTTTGCTGAGGAAGATTGGCCCTGGGCTAACATCCATGCCCACCTTCCTCTACTTCATATGTGGGATGCCTGCCACAACATGGCTTTATAAGTGGTGTGCAGGTCCATGCCTGGGATTTGAAACTGTGAATCCCCAGCCACTGAAGCAGAGTGTGCAAATTTAACCACTATGCCACAGGGCTGGCCCCAGGCATATAATATTAAAACTGTCAAAAGTCAGTGACAAATAAAAATATTATGGGCAACAAGGCAGAAGAAAATAACCTACAAAGGAACCCCTATCAGGCTTTCAGCAGATTTTTCAGCAGAAACCTTACAGGCTAGGAGAGGATAGAATGATATATTCAAAATACTGAAAGACAAAAACTATCAGCCAAAAATACTCTATCAAGCGAAATTATCCTTCAGATATGATGGAGAAATAAAAGATTGCCCAGATAAACAAAAGCTGAGAGAGTTCATTGCCACTAGATCTGCCTTACAAGAAATGATGAAGGGGAGCCCTCCTACTTGAAACAAAAAGGCAAAGGTTTACAAAGCCTTAAGCAAGGAGATAAATAGACAGACAAAATCAGAAAATTGCAGTTCCCTATCAGAATAGGTTAGCAAACAATTATAACATGAAAGGTAAAGGGAAATAAAGCATCAAAAATAACTATAAACACTTCAATTTAATCACAAACTCACAAGACAAAAAAGAATAATTTGTGACAACAATAACAGAAGGGGAAGAGGAAAGAGATGGGACCTGCTTAGGCTAATGGAGATAAGAGGCTATCAGAAAATGGACTATCTCATCTATGAGATATTTTGGAGGTCTAGAGACCACCAAACTGAAATGGCGGTCAGAATACAAAGGAAAAGAAACAATGGAAATATAGAACAACTGGAAAACAAGAGATAAAATCACAGTATTAAGCCCTCAGATATCAATAATAACTCTAAATGTATATGGGTTGAATTCACCAATCAAAAGACACAGAGTGGCAGGATGGATTAAAAAACAAGACCCAACAATATGCTGCCTCCAGGAAACATGTCTCACCTCTAAAGACAAACACAGGTGCAGAGTGAAGGGATAGAAGACGATATTCCAAGAAAATGGCAAGCAAAAGAAAGCAGGTGTTGCCATACTTATATCAGACAAAGCAGACTTCAAGATAAAAAAGATAATGAGACACAAAGAGAGGCAGTATATAATGATAAAAGGGATATTCCACCAAGAGACTATAACCCATCAATATATATGCACCTAATACAGGAGCACCAAAATATATAATGCAAGTATTAACAGACCTAAAAGGAGAAGTTGACAGCAACACAATAATAGTAGCGGACCACAACACCCCACATTCATCAATAGATAGATCATCCAGAGAGAGAGTCAACAAGGAAACAGTGGCCTTAAGTGAAACACTAGAGCAGATGGACTTAATAGATACATATAGAACATTCCACCCCAAAACAGCAGAATACACATTCTTCTTAAGTGTACATGGAACATTCTCAATGATAGACCATATGTTTGGAAAAAAGGCAAGCCTTGATAAATTTAAGAAGATTGAAATCATATCAAGCATCTTTTCTGAGCACAATACTGTGAAACTAGAAATTGACTACAAGAAAAAGGCTGGAAAGTCACAAATATGTAGAGACTAAACAACATGCTACTGAACAACCATTGGATCAATAAAGAAATAAAAAAATACCTGGAGGGAGCCAGCCCGGTGGCACAGCAGTTGAGTTTGCATGCTCCACTTCAGCGGCCCAGGGTTCACAGGTTTGGATCCCAGGCGCAGACCTACCTACCACTCCTCAAGCCATGTTGTGGTGGCGTCCCATATGCAAAATGGAGGCAGATAGGCACAGATGTTAGCTTAGGCCCAATCTTCCTCAGCAAAAAAGGAAGATTGGCAACAGATATTAGCTCATGGCTGATCTCCCTCACTGAAAAAAAGAATAACGAGACAAATGAAAGTGAAAAAACATCATACAAACTCTTGTGGGATGCAGCAAAAGTGGTTGTAAGAGGGAAATTTATAGCATTAGAGGCCTACCTCAAGAAACAAGAAAAATCTGATGTAAGTAATCTCAAACTACACTTAACAGAAATAGAAAAAGAAGAAGAAACAAAGCCCAAAGCCAGCAGAAGGAGGGAAATGATGAAAATTGGAGAAGAAATAAATGAAATAGAGACTAAAAGAACAATAGAAAGGATAAATGAAACTAAGAGCTGGTTCTTTGAGAAGATAAACAAAATTGACAAACCCTTAGCCAGACTCACTAAGAAAAAAAGAGAAGGCTCAAATAAATAAAATTAGAAATGAAAGAGGAGAAATTACAACAGATACCACAGAAATGCAAAGGATTATAACAGAATACTATGAAAAACTATATGCCAACAAATTGGACAATCTAGAAGAAATGGACAAACTCTTAGACTCATACAACCTCCCAAAACTGAATCAAGAAGAAATAGAGAATCTGAATAGACCAATCACAAGTAAAGAGATTGAAACAATAATCAAAAACCTCCCAAAAAACAAAAGTCCAGGAATAGATGGCTTCTCTGAGAATTCTACCAAACAGTCAAAGGAGATTTAATACCTATCCTTCTCAAACTATTCTGAAAAATTGAAGAAGACAGGACTCTTCCTAACTCATTCTCCGAGGCCAACATAACCCTGATACCAAAACCAGACAAGGATAATACAAAAAAGGAAAATTACAGGCCAATATTGCTGATGAATATAGATGTAAAAATCCTCAACAAAATATTAGCAAATCGAACAGTTCAAAGGATCATATACCACGATCGAGTGGGATTTATTCCAGGGATAATTCAACATCTGCAAATCAATCAATGTGATACACTATATTAGCAAAATGAGGAATAAAAATCACAGGATCATCTCAATAGATGCAGAGAAAGCATTTGACAAGATCCAACATCCATTTGTGATAAAAACTCTCAATAAAATGGGTATAGAAGGAAAGTACCTCAACGTAATAAAGGCCATATATGACAAATCCACAGCCAACATCATACTTAATGGTGAAAAACTGAAAGCCATCCCACTGAGAATAGGAACAAGACAAGGGTGCCCACTCTTGCCACACCTATTTAACATAATACTGGAGGTTTTGGCCAGAGCAATTAGGCAAGAAAAAGAAATAAAAGGTATCCAAATTGGAAAGAAAGAAGTAAAACTCTCACTGTTTGTGAGTGACATGATTTTATATATAGAAAACCCTAAAGAATCCACCAGAAAACTATCAGAAATAATCAACTACAGCAAAGTTGCAGTGTACAAAATCAACATACAAAAATCCATTGCATTTCTATACACTAATAATGAACTAGCAGAAAGAGAAGTCAAGAATACAATCTCAACTGGAAGTCAAGATGGCGGCGTAGGCAGACTCTGACTGAACTCACCTCCTCCCACAGACACAGCCAATTTACAACTACTCGTGGAAAAATTACCCCTGAGACAGAACTGAAAACTGGATAAGAGGAACTCCTGCAACAAAGGACAATCCTAATTGAGGTGGAAGGGGCAGAAACTCCCTTCTGGAGAGAAAAAATGCCCCCTTCACAAGCCGCCAGCTTCACGGCCGCCCAGGAGCAGCCCAAAGGTATGCAGCCTCCCTGGAGGTACGGGGCCCTGAGCCTGGGAGTGCCCCCGGTGTAGGCATTTTGTGGACCCAGCACAATCGAGACCAGAAGCATAATATCTGACTTTGTCTGCTACTAAAACATTGGGGAGTACCCCTAGAAAACCTGGTTCACAGAGAAATTAAAACCGGCTCTTAAAGGGCCCGCGCGCAAACTCACCGGTTTCAGAAAGCACCCTAAAATCACCAGAAAGAAAGGTGCATAGTGCTTTGGTGAAAAGAGACTCACCTGATAGGCCCTGAGTGCATCTCGGTGAGGGGTGAGACCTCTCCAGGGACTGGGACATTGGTGGCAGCCATTGTTGTGGCCTGGTGTGGGCATCCTGACACAGACGCCACTGGAGTTCTCCCTGGGGCCTGCTAGCCCAGGTCTGCCCCACCCACTAGAGCACCGATTTAATCCAGCTCAGCCAGGGCGGGCAGCCCACCCTAGAGACTGGCCCCACCCAACAACAAGCCCTCAGGCAACTTGTGGGCCTGCATAGATTGGTGACTGGATTCTCTGCAGCCTGGCAACTGAGCCAACTTCAGTGGGGCAGGGCATGCACAAGGAGCAGGTGGAGAGCGTGGGGCAGTGGTGGAGTGTGTGGGGCTCCCGCCGTGGAGAAACTGGGTCCACGTCGGGAGGTCAGGGCGCACACATGGGGCAGGACTGTGTTGACTGTGTGTGTGGACCTGTGGGCGGCAGGACTTGTCAGCTGCAGAAGACTTGTGCTTCTCAAAGACCCACATAGGGGGTTTGTCCCACCTTCCATAGTCTGAAACAATTGGGTGCTCCCGTGCCTGAGGCCAGCCCCACCCAGCTGCAATCCTCAGAGAGCTGACAAGAGACCTAAAGGCTGGAGGCTTATAGCAATTGTAAGCCCCTGAGCCTAACAACCTGCCACGCTGGTGGCCTACTCACTTAAAAGAAATACTGCAACACAAATGTGGTATTAGAACTTGCAGCCAACTGTGCTGGGGCTCCCCACACCTGATAAAGAGACTGAAGGGCCCACAACAACTACAAACAGCTGAGCATTACAACAGCGGACCAGGAGCATAACTCAGCCTACCTGGGCGCCTACAAGGAGAGCAAACAGGCCACAACAGAAGGACACACATAGCCCACATAGGGGTCACCCCTGGAACATTGAGAACTGAGGGAAGCACACTGCAGGCCACCTACGGCATCACTTGTATAAGGTCACCTATCCAAGAGCAGGAGACATAGCTGACCTACCTAATATGTAGACACAAGCACAGGGAAAGAGGCAAAATGAGGAGGCAAAGGAATACATTCCAAGTAAGGGAACAGGACAAAACCCCAGAAAAGGAGCTAAGTGAAACAGAAATGAGCAACCTACCCAACAGAGTTCAAACTAAGAGTGTTAAGGATGCTCACTGATGTGGGGAGAAGAATAGATGAACTCAGTGAGAATGTCAACAAAGAAATGAAAGATATAAAAAAGAACCAATCAGAAATGAAGAATACAATATTGGAAATGAAAAATTCGCTAGAGGGACTCAAAAGTAGAGCAGAGGATACAGAAGAACAGATCTGCGAGCTGGACGAAAGACTAGAAGAAATTACCCAAGCTGAACAGGTAAAAGAGAAAAGAATTAAAAAGAGTGAGGACAGTCTAAGGGACCTCTGGGACAACATCAAGCACACTAACATCCATGTTATAGGTGTCCTGGAAGGAGAAGAGCGAGACAAAGGGGCAGAGAATCTATTTCAAGAAATAATAGATGAAAACTTCCCTAACCTAAGGAAGGAAGCAGACATCCAGGTACAGGAAGCACAGAGAGCCCCAAAAGAGATAAACCCAAAGAGGCCCACACCAAGACACATCATAATCAAAATGTCTAGAATTAAAGATAAAGAGAAAATCCTAAAAGCTGCCAGAGAAAGACAAGTTACATACAAAGGAAACCCCATAAGGCTATCAGCTGACTTCTCAGCAGAAACCTTACAGGCTAGAAGAGAGTGGCACCATATATTTAAAGTGCTAAAAGGAAAAAACTTACAGCCAAGAATACTCTACCCAGCAAGATTATCATTCAAAATGGAAGGAGAGATCAAAAATTTCCCAGACAAGCAAAAATTAAAGGAGTTTGTCACCAAGAAACCAGTGCTACAGGAAATGTTAAAGGGACTGATTTAAGGGGAAAAGAGAAGACCACAAATAGGAAAAATGATCTATTTCCATGATAAGAGGGCAATGGATACAAATGCACAAAGAAGAGGTTAGATATGATATCAAAAACATAAAATGAGGGAGGAGGGGAGTTAAAGAGTAGAGATTTCAGACAGAGGTCAAACTAAAGAGACCATCAATTCTGTATAAAAGGAGAAAGGAACAGAGAAGGACTACTAAAACACTGAGAAAAAAAGTTATAAAATGGCAGTAAGTACATACTTATCAATAGCTACTTTAAATGTCAATGGACTAAATGCCCCAATTAAAAGGCATAGGGCTTAATTAAAAGGCTGATTGGATAAAACACCAAGACCCATATATATGCTGCATACAGGAGACACACTTCAGACCTAAAGACACTCACAAACTGAAAGTGAAGGGATGGAAAAAGATAGTCCACGCAAATGGCAATGAAAAGAAAGCTGGGGTAGCAGTAATCATATCAGACAAAATAGACTTAAAAAAAACTGTAAAAAGAGACAAAGAAGGGCATTACATAAGGATCAAGGGAACAATCCAACAAGAGGATATAACTCTTGTAAATATCTACGGACCCAATGTAGGTGCACCTAAATATATAAAGCAATTATTAACAGACATAAAAAGAGAAATAGACAGTAGCACAATAATAGTAGGGGACTTTAACACTCCACTTACACCAACGGATAGATCATCCAAACAGAAGATCAATAAGGAAACATTGGCCTTATATGATACACTAGAACAGATGGACCTAGTAGATATATACAGAGCATTCCATCCAAAAACCGAAGAATATACGTTCTTTTCAAATGCACATGGAACATTCTCCAGGATTGATCACATATTAGGCCACAAAACGAGTCTCCATAAATTTAAGAAGATTGAAATAATACCAAGCTTCTTTTCTGACCACAATGGTATGAAACTGGAAATCAACTATAGGAAGAAAATCAGAAAAGCCACAAATACGTGGAGATTAAACAAAATGCTACTGAACAACGACTGGGTAATGCAGAAATCAAAGAAGAAATAAAAAAATACCTGGAGACAAATTAAAATGAAAATACGACATGCCAGAATTTATGGGATACAGCAAAAGCAGTTCTAAGAGGGAAGTTTATAGCAATACAGGCCTATCTCTACAAACAAGAAAAATTTCAAATAAACAATCTAACAATGCACCTAAAGGAACTGGAAAAAGAAGAACAAACAAAGCCCAAAATCAGTAGAAGAAGGGAAATAATAAAAATCAGAGCAGAAATAATTGAAATAGAGACAAAATAACAATAGAAAAAATTAATAAAACCAAAAGCTGGTTCTCTGAAAAGATCAACAAAATTGACAAACCTTTAGCTAGACTCACCAAGAAAAAAAGAGAGAAGGCACAAATAAGTAAAATCAGAAATGAAAGAGGAGAAATTACAACAGACACCTCAGAAATACAAAAGGTTATAAGAGAATACTATGAAAAGCTATATGCCAACCAATTCGACAATCTGGAAGAAATGGATAAATTCTTAGAATCATACAATCTTCCAAAACTGGATCAAGAAGAAGTAGAGAATTTGAACAGACCAATCACCAGTAAGGAGATCGAAACAGTAATCAAAAACCTCCCCAAAAATAAAAGTCCAGGACCAGACGGCTTCCCTGGTGAATTCTACCAAACATTCAAAGAAGACTTAATACCTATCCTTCTCAAACTCTTCCAAAAAATTGAGGAGGGGGGGAAGCTCCCTAACTCATTCTACAAATCCAACATTACCCTGATACTAAAACCAGACAAGGACAACACACAAAAAGAAAATTACAGGCCAATATCACTGATGAACATCAATGCAAAAATCCTCAACAAAATACCAGCAAATCGCATACAACAATACATTAAAAAGATTATACACCATGATCAAGTGGGATTTATTCCAGGTATGCAGGGATGGTTCAACATTCGCAAATCAATCAACGTAATACACCACATTAATAAAATGAAGAATAAAAATCACATGATCATCTCAATAGATGCAGAGAAAGCATTTAACAAGATACAGCATCCATTTATGATAAAAACTCTGAATAAAATGGGTATAGAAGGAAAGTACCTCAACATAATAAAGGCCATATATGACAAACCCACAGTTAATATCATCCTCAATGGTGAAAAACTGAAAGCTATCCCTCTAAGAACAGGAACCAGACAAGGATGCCCACTCTCACCACTCCTATTTAACATAGTACTGGAAGTCCTAGCCAGAGCAATCAGGCAAGAAAAAGAAAGAAAAGGGATCCAAATTGAAAAGGAAGAAGTGAAACTGTCACTATTTGCAGATGACATGATTTTATATACAGAAAACCCTAAAGAATCCACCAGAAAACTTTTAGAAATAATAAACGAATACGGTAAAGTTGCAGGATACAAAATCAACATACAAAAATCATTTGCATTTCTATACAATAACAAAGTAGCAGAAAGAGAAATTAAGAATATAATCCCATTTACAATTGCAACAAAAAGAATAAAATACCTAGGAATAAACTCAACCAAAGAGGTGAAAGATCTGTACACCGAAAACTATAAAACATTTCTGAAAGAAATTGAAGAAGACACAAAGAAATGGAAAGATATTCCGTGCTCTTGGATTGGAAGAATTAACATAGTTAAGATGTCCATACTTCCTAAAGCCATCTATAGATTCAATGCAATCCCTATCAAAGTTCCAACAACATTTTTCACAGAAATAGAACAAAGAATCCTAAAATTTATATGGAACAACAAAAGACCCCGAAGAGGTAGAGGAATCCTGAGAAAAAAGAACAAAGCTGGAGGTATCACACTCCCTGATTTCAAAATATACTACAAACCTATAGTAACCAAAACAGCATGGTACTGGCACAAAAACAGACACACAGATCAATGGAATAGAATAGAAAGCCCAGAAATAAACCCACACATCTATGGACAGCTAATCTTTGACAAAGGAGCCAAGAACATACAATGGGGAAAAGAAAGTCTCTTCAACAAATGGTGTTGGGAAAACTGGACAGCCACATGCAAAAAAATGAAAGTAGACCATTACCTTACACCATACACAAAAATTAACTCCAAATGGATTAACAACTTGAATGTAAGACCTGAAACTATGAAACTTCTAGAAGAAAACATAGGCAGTATGCTCTTTGACATCAGTCTTAGCAACATATTTTCAAGCACCATGTCTGACCGGGCAAGAGAAACAATAGAAAAAATAAACAAATAGGACTACATCAAACTAAAAAGCTTCTGCACAGCAAAGGAAACCATCAACAAAACGAAAAGACAACCTAACAATTGGGAGAAGATATTTGCAAACCATACATCTGATAAGGGCTTAATCTCCAAAATATATAAAGAACTCATGCATCTCAACAACAAAAAAACTAACAACCCAATTAAAAAATGGGCAAAAGACCTGAACAGACATTTCTCCAAAGAAGATATACAGATGGCCAACAGGCACATGAAAAGATGTTCAAAATCATTAACTATCAGGGAAATGCAAATCAAAACTACAATGAGATATCACCTCACGCCCGTCAGAATGGCTATAATTAACAAGACAGGAAACAACGTGTGTTGGAGAGGATGTGGAGAGAAGGGAACTCTCATACACTGCTGGTGGGAGTGCAAACTGGTGCAGCCACTAGGGAAAACAGTATGGAGATTCCTCAAAACATCAAGGATAGAACTACCATATGATCCAGCTATTCCACTGCTGGGTATTTATCCAAAGAACTTGAAAACACCAATGCGTAAAGATACATGCACCCCTGTGTTCATTGCAGCGTTATTCACAATAGCCAAGACTTGGAAGCCACCTAAGTGCCCATCAAGGGACGAATGGATAAAGAAGATGTGGTATATATACACAATGGAATACTACTGAGCCATGAGAAAAGATGAAATCCAGCCATTTTTGACAACATGGATGGACATTGAGGGTATTATGCAAAGTGAAATAAGTCAAATACCATATGATTTCCTTCATTAAGTAGTAGATAATAACAACAATAAACAAACTCATAGAGACAGAGACTGGATTGGTGGTTACCAGAGGGGAAGGGGGGAGGGAGGAGGGCAAAAGGGATAATTCGGCACATGTGTGCAGTGATGGGTTGTAATTAGTATTTGGGTGGTGAACATGATGTAATCTATGCAGAAATAGAAGTATAATGATGTACACCTAAAATTTATACAATGTTATAAACCAATGTTGCTGCAATAAACAAAAAATTAAAAAAAAAAGAATACAATCTCATTTACAACTGCAACAAAAGGAATAAAATATCTAGGAATAAATTTAACCAAGGAGGTGAAAGACCTATACACTGAAAACTATAAGATATTATTGAAAGAAATGGAAGAAGACATCAAGAAATAGAAAGATATTCCATGCTCATGGATTGGAAGAATAAACATGTTTAAAATGTCCATATTACTTAAAGCAATCTACAGATTCAATGCAATCCCAGTTAGAATCCCAATGACATTCTTCGTGGAAATAGAACAAAGAATCCTAAAATTTCTATGGAACAAGAAAAGACCCCGAATAGCCAAAGCAATCCTGAGAAAAAAGAACAAAGTTGCAGGCATCACAATCCCTGACTTCAAAATATACTACAAAGCTATAGTAATCAAAACAGCATGGTACTGGTACAAAAACAGACACAGAGATTAATGGAACAGAATTGAAAGCCCAGAAATAAAACCACACATCTATGGACAGCTAATCTTCAACAAAGGAGCCAAGAACATAACATAAAGAGAGGAAAGTCTCTTCAATAAATGGTGTTGGGAAAACTGGACAGCCACATGCAAAAGAGTGAAAGTAGACCATTATGTTACACCATACACAAAAATTAACTCAAAATGGATTAAAGACCTGCATGTAAGACCTGAAACCATAAAACTAGAAAAAAACATAGGCAGTGTGTTCTTTGACATTGGTCTTAGCCATATCTTTTTGGATATGTCTCCTGAGGCAAGGGAAACAAAAGAAAAAATAAACAAATGGGACCACATCAAACTAAAAAGCTTCTGCACAGCAAAGGAAACCATCAGCAAAATGAAAAGACTACCTACCAACTGGGAGAAGATATTTGCAAATCCTATATGTGAGAAGAAGTTAATATCCAAAATATATAAAGGACTCATATAACATAACAACAACAAAAACAACCCAATTAAAAAATGGGCAGAGAATCTGAACAGACATTTTTCCAAAGAAGATACACAAATGGCCAACAGCACATGAAATGATGTTTAACATCACTAATTATTAGGGAAATGCAAATCAAAACCGCAATGAGAAATTACCTCACACCTGTCAGAATGGCTATTATTGAAAAGACAAGAAATAACAAGTGTTGGAGAGGATATGCAGAAAAGGGAACCCTTGTAACACTGCTGGTGGGAATGGTATAGCCACTTTGGAAAACAGTAATGAACTACCATATGATCCAGTGATTCCACTTCTGGGTATTTATCCAAAGAACACAAAAACACTAATGTGAAAATATACATCCATCCCTATGTTCATTGCAGAATTATTCACAATAGCCAAGGCTTGGAAACAACCTAAGTGTCCATCAATGGATGAATGAATAAAGAAGATGTGGTATGTATATACAATGGAACACTACTCACCCATAAAAAAGATGAAATCTTGCCATTTGTGACAACATGAATGGACCTTGAGGGTATTAGGCTAAGCGAAATAAGACAGATGGAGAAAGACAAACACTGTATGACTTCACTCATATGTGGAAGATAAAACAATAATGACAACAAACAAACACATAGATACAGAGGACATATTGGTGCTTACCAGAGGAGAAGGGTGGTGGGGGGGAGGCAAAAGGGGTAAAGGGGCACACTTGTATGGTGACAAATGGAAACTAGACTTTTGGCAGTAAACATGATGTAGTCTATATAGAAGTCAAAATATAATGATGTACATCTGAAACTTATATAATGTTATAAACCAATGTAACCTTAATTTAAAAAAAGCTGTTTTGCTTTCCTCAGCCCCTGCTGCCAATTTTCATACACAAACACATCAAGGAGCTCAACAGAACAAAGGCCTCGCCATTTAACAGCGTACACCAACCCCTTACAGCAGTTGCTCAGAGATTTGCAAAGCATGTAAACATATTAATGGTTCAAGACAGTAGTCCGAGCACAAGTGATTGTTTCGCCTTCCTTCTGAGACCTCACTAAAATAACATAAAAGGAATCTAACCACATACCAGCAAAGAGAATGGCAGGGAAGATGGGTGGCAGGTACATAAATGTCAACAAATTTCTAGAGGTAGATGACATACATTGATAGCTCAACAGAGTGGAGAAAGCCACAGCCCAGAACATAGGCAATGGAAGTGAGAGCTGGTCTTCCTGGCAAAATCCCAGAGAGGCTCTGAGTTCATAACTAGCAAGTACTGAGGACAGACATGAAAAGTGGACCTAAAAACTAGGGAGTATGTAGAAGGTCTTTCTGTGCAGAAGCTTACACCAGTCACCCCCAACCACCACCACTTACCTCGAGAATGGAGAGTAACTGGCACTTACCTCTAGACAAACAAAACACACACACACACAGCAAAAACCCAGAGGCTCATTCTATAGAAATCCAATAAATCTCCAGGAGAAATCTAGTGTGTTTAGTGTGATGTTGACATCCCATAATAAAACTTTTGTCATTCTGACATTTACAAACCCTCCCCCCAACCATCACCCACCCACTCAATCTATAGTAAAGCCTGCCAGAAGACTCCACTCATCTTTCCTATTTAAGAGGGTGGTCTCTCAGGGAAACAGATACAGCAACAGAGGAAACCAATTCAATTACTGAGACTAATCAACTTGGTCTGTTATTCCCTAAACAGGCAACCAGGAGCCCCAGAATTATGAAGGCAGCTAGAAGCATGAGAGAGACAAGATAGAATAAGTGACTCTAGACAACAGTGAGTTGTAATGGCACAGTAGAATCTTTAAAAATTCTAATTGTATCCTCAGGAAGATCTGAGAAGGTATGAACTTTATAAAACAAGAAAGGTTGCAAGTGGAAAGGAGCAACTGGAAAATAAGAAATGGCTTTTGGAAATTAAACATATGATAGCCAAAATAAGATATTCAAGAGACAACTTGGAAGATAAAATAAAGAAAAGCCCCTAAAATGTAGAGCAAAAATGCAAGGATCTGGAAAGAAGAAATGAAGGACAGAGATCAACCCAGGAGGTTCTTATGAGGAAGACTGCTGGTTGTCCTCCAAAACCTGTTCACCCACTTTTGGGGGGCACTTAACTAACCAACATTTCCCAGTCTTCTTTGCAGTTAGTTATAATCATATGATTTACGTTCTTGCCAATGGAAAATGAGCAGAAATGGTATGTGACACTTCTGGGCCTAGCCTCAGGAAAGCAGGCATGCCTTCACCTCATTTTCTTTCCCCTGTTCACCAGCTGTAACCTGCAGGAATCTAGCTTTGATGACTGCAGACTATACAATGTCCTAGTGTAGACTTGCCAGATAAAACACAGGACACCCAGTTAAGTTTGAATTTCAGATAAACAATGAACAATTTTTAGTATAAGTATGTCCCAGATATTGCATTTTAGTGGATGGCAGAGCAACAGGATAAAAGGCACTGGGTTCTTGAATTTAGCATGTAGTAACACTACCCCACTCACCTGGATGCTCACCTCACAACTTAGTGAGAGAAAAACGCACTTTTTTGTACTCCAAGCCACTGCTTTGTTGGGTCTTTTTTACAGTACCCTAACCTTTCACCCTAACTAATACTTAGAGGTGAGTTTCTGCCATAAGAAGACTGTGGATCTTATATATGGTGTCTTACTTTTGCCATTGGTCATTTTTTCATCTCCAAAATTGGAATGTGTCCAGTAATTGATACTGTTTTAGATAAATGAAATATCACATTACAAGAAAGAGATAAGGCAGTGATCTCAGCAAGATGGTGGAATATGAGGTCCTAGCCTTCATTCTCCAACAGAGACACTGACTTAACAACAACGTTTGGACCAAAATACCTCTATGAGAACTCTGGAAACCCATAAGCCAGCACAGCTCAGCTTGGGTTGTTCTTCTCAGGGGTTCGGGGGTGCAGTGGGGAGAAAAGTGGATCATGCATCCAATGTTCTGGCTTTTCAGAGGGCTGCCTGAGGGATTGGTTTCCATCTCACTTGATTTGGGGTACTGATGGGGAGCCAGAATACTTTGGATGCCACTGAGCACAGCATATTTTTAGATGCTGCTGGGGGATGGCTCGGTGTTGTAGACCAGAGAACCTGCAATACCATAGACAGACACCAGAGGGAGCAAGAGATTATGAAAAAGAGACCTGAAAAAGACACCAGCAAATGTTTCTAAATAGGAAATTAGCTACACAAGCTCAGGGAAGTTGCTTCCGCCAAAAGAGTTTTCACAGGTCCGCAGAATCTCTAGCTAGGCTGATTATTGAGGCTCTTCCCTTGCCTGAAGCCAATCTATAAAAAAATCAGGAAAATGATGCATGAACAAAATGAGAATATCAACAAAGAGAAAGAAACTATAAAAAAGAAGCAAACAGAAATTCTGGAGCTGAAGAATACAATAACTGAAATTGACGACTTCATTGGAGGGGTTCAACATCACACTTGATCAAAGAGAAGAAAGAATCAGCAAACTTAAAGACAGGTCATTTGAAATTAACTAGCCAGAGGAACAAAAACCAAAAAGAATAAAGAAAAGTGAAGAAAGTCCCTAAGGGACTTATGGGATATGATTAAGCTGACCAATATATACATTATGGAATTTCCAAAAGGAGAAAAGAGAAAAAGCAGAGAGCTTATCTGAAGAAATTATGGCCAAAAAACTCCTAAAACTAAGGAAGAAAATGGACATCCAAGTTTAAGATGCTCAAAGGACTCCAAGTATGATGAATCCAAAGGGGCCCTCACCAAGACACATCATAATCAAACTGTCAAAAGTCAAAGACAAAAAGAGAATCTTGAAAGCAGCAAGAGAAAAGCAACTGGCTACATACAAGGGAGCTCCCAGAGAATTATCAATGTATTCTCAGCAGAAACCCCTAGGCCAGAAATGAGTGGGATGATATACTCAAGGCACTGAAAGGAAAAAACTGCCAACCAATAGCACTCTATCTGGAAAAACTGTCTTTCAAAATGAAGGAGAAATAAAGATTTGCCCAGAAAAACAAAAGCTGAGGAAATTCATCACCACTAGACCTGCCTTACAAGAAATTCAAAAGGGATCTCACCTTTTGTTGAAACAAAAGGATGCTAGACAGAAACAAGAAAGCATATAAAAATATACAGCTTGTTGGTAAAGGTAAACATATAAAGAGATAGAGAATACTGTAATACTGTAATGGTGTTGTGAAAAGCACTTTTAATTCTAGTATAGAATTTAAAAGACAAATGCATAAAAACAACTATAACTATAAAACTATGTTAATGAATACAATTTGTATAAAGATGTACTTTGTGACATCAGTAACACAAAGTGGGGGTGGACAGATACAAAAGAGTTGGGGTTTTGTATACAATTGAAGTTATCAGCTTAAAATAGATTATTATAACTATAAGATGTTTTGTGTAAGCCCTATGGTAACCACGCACACACAAAATATCTACAGAAGATACACAAAAGAAAATGAGCAAAGAATCAAATCATGTGAATACAAAAAATCAACACACACAAGAAAGGCAGAAAGAGAGGAAAAGAGGGACAAAAGAGCTCAATCAGACATAAAACAATGAATAAAATGGCAATGGTAACTCCTTTCCTTTCAGTAATTACTTTAAATGTAAAGGGATAAACTCCTCAATCGAAAGACATAGAGTGGCTGGGTGGATTGGAAAAAAAAACAAACTATATCCAACTATATGCTGTTTACAACAGATTCACCTTACATGTAAAGACACACTAGGCTGAAAGTGAAAAGAAGAAAAAAGATTCCATGCAAATGGTAACCAAAAGAGAGTAGAACTGGCCATATTTATATCAGACAAAATAGACTTTAAGTCAAAAATTGTCACAAGAGACAAAGAAGGACATTATATAATGATAAAAGTGTCAATTTGCCAGATATAACTATAACAAATATGTATGCACTTAACATTAGAGCATCAAAATATATGAAGCAAACATTGTCAGAACTGAAGAGAAAAATAGACAGTAATACAATAATAGTAGGATATTTCAATACCCCACTTTAAATAATGGATAGAACAACTAGACAAAAGATCGATAAGGAAACGGGGACCTGAACAATGCAATAAAGCAAATGGACCTAACAGATATATACAGAACGTTCCACCCAAGATCCGCAGAATATGCATTCTCCTGAAGTACACATGGAATGTTCCCCAGGATAGATCGCATGTTAGGCCACAAAGAAAGTGTTAACACATTTAAGAAGATTGAAATCATGCTAAGTACCTTTTCTGACTACAATGGAATGAAACTAGAAATTAGCAACAGAAGGAAAATTGGAAAATTCACAAATATGTGGAAATTAAACAAAACACTCTTGAACAACGAATGGGTCAAAGAACAAATCATAAGGGAAATCAGAAAATATCTTGAGACAAATGAAAATGAAAACACAACATACCAAAATTCATAGGATATAGAAAAGCAGTACTAAGAGGGAAGTTTATAGCAGAACATGCCTCCATTAAAAAAGAAGAAAGACACTGAAAACTATAAAACATTGCTGAAAGATATTGAAGAAGACACAAAGAAATGAAAAGATATTCCATGCTCTTGGATTGGAAGAATTAACATAGTTAAGATGTCCATACTTCCTAAAGCAATCTATAGATTCAATGCAATCTCTATCAAAGTTCCAACAACATTTTTCACAGAAATAGAACAAAGAATCCTAAAATTTATATGGAACAACGAAAGACCCCAAAAACCAAAGGAATCCTGAGAGGAAAGAACAAAGCTGGAGGTATCACACTCCCTGATTTCAAAATATACTACAAAGCTATAGTAACCAAAACAGCATGGTACTGGCACAAAAACAGACACACAGATCAATGGAACAGAATCGAGAGCCCAGGAATAAACCCACACATCTATGGACAGCTAATTTTTGACAAAGGAGCCAAGAACATACAATGGAGAAAGGAATGTCTCTTCAACAAAATGGTGTTGGGAAAACTGGACGGCCACATGCAAAAAAATGAAAGTAGACCATTATCTTACACCATACACAAAAATTAACTCAAAATGGATTAAAGACTTAAATGTAAAACCTGAAACCATGAAAATTCTAGAAGAAAACATAGGAAGTACGCTCTTTGACACTGGTGTCAGCAACATATTTTCAAGACCATGTCAGACCAGGCAAGAGAAACAATAGAAAAAATAAACAGATGGGACTACGTCAAACTGAAAAGCTTCTGCACAGCAAAGGAAACCATCGACAAAACGAAAAGACAACCTAACAACTGGGAGAAGATATTTGCAAACCATATATCTGATAAGGGGTTAATCTCCAAAATATATAAAGAACTCATACATCTCAACAACAAAAAAAGCTAACAACCCAATTTAAAAATGTGCATAAGACCTGAGCAGACATTTCTCCAAAGAAGATATACGGATGGCCAACAGGCACATGAAAAGATGTTCAACATCATTAACTATCAGAGAAATGCACATCAAAACTACAATGAGATAACACCTCACGCCTGTCAGAATGGCTATAATTAACAAGACAGGAAACAACAAGTTTTGGAGAGGATGTGGAGAGAAGGGAACTCTCGTACACTGCTGGTGGGAGTGCAAACTGGTGCAGCCACTATGGAAAACAGTATGGAGTTCCTCAAAAAATCAAGGATGGAACTACCATACGATCCAGCTATTCCACTGCTGGGTATTTATCCAAAGAACATGAAAATACCAATGCATAAAGATACATGCACCCCTGTGTTCATTGCAGCGTTATTCACAATAGCCAAGACTTGGAAGCAACATAAGTGCCCATCAAGGGATGAATGGATGAAGAAGATGTGGTATACTACTCAACCATAAGAAACAATGAAATCCAGCCATTTGTGACAACATGGATGGACATTGAGGGTATTATGCTAAGCGAAATAAGTCAGAGGGAGAAGGTCAAATACCATATGATCTCACTCACAAATAGAAGATAAAAACAACAACAAACACATAGAGACAGAGATTGGATTGGTGGTTACCAGAGGGGAGGCGGGGAGTGAGGAGGGCGAAAGGGAGGATTAGGCACATGTGTGTGGTGATGGATTGTAATTAGTATTTGGGTGGTGAACATGATGTAATCAATGCAGAAATAGAAGTATAATAATGTACGCCTGAAATTTATACAATGTTACAAACCAATGTTACTGCAATAAAAAAATAAATTAAAAACAAAGAAAAAAAACTTAACAACAGACATGAAGATAATATACTAAATTTGTTCTGTTATTGTAGTAAAATTAGATGGTTAAAAACAAAAAAGAAAAAAAGACAATTGGCAAAATTTGAATCAGGTCTGTAGATTAAGGTATTTTTATCAATATTAGCTTCCTGGTTTTAATAATTTTATGACAGTTAACAAGTTGTTTATATTTGGGGAAGCTGGGTTAAGAGTATACAGAAACTGTGTGATATTTTTGTAATTCTTTTGGAAATCTAACATTTTTCTAAACAAAATGTTATTTCCCTCTTTGATGTCATTTTAAGCTGTTTTATGTTGGCTTTCTCTCATCTGAAATAAAAAATGACCTAACTTAATTAAAAAAAAAATAAAAGAAGAAAGATCTCAAATCAGCAACTAACTTTATGCCTCAAGGAACTAGAAAAACCAGAAAAAACTAAACCCAAAGTTATCAGAGGGAAGGAAATAATCAAGATTAGAGCAGAAATAAATGAAATAGAGATTATAAAAACATCAACAAAACTGGGAGTTGATTTTTTGAAAAGATCAACAAAATGGACAAACCCTTAGCTAGACTAAGTAAGAAAAAAGAGAAGACTCAAATAAAAATCAGAAATGAAAGAGGAGACATTACAACAAATGCCACAGAAATAAAGAGGATCAGAAGCGACTACTATGAATAATTATACGCCAACAAATTGGATAACCTAAAAGAAGTGGATAAATTCTTGGAAACATACAACCCATACATAAGACCAAACAACATACAATGACATACAACATACAGCCAAGACTGAATCATGAAGAAATAGAAAATATGAACAAACCAATAACTATTAAGATTGAATCAGTAATCAAAATACTCCCAACAAAGAAAAGTCCAGGATCAAACGGCTTTATGGGAGAATTCTACCAAATATGTAAAGAAGAATTAACACCAATCCTTCTCAAATTCTTCCAAAAAACTGAAGAGGAAGGGACATGTCCAAACATTTTATGAGGCCAGCATTACCTTGACACCAAAGACAGACTCTACAAGAAAAGAAAACTACAGACCAATATCCCTCATGAATATAATGCAAAAATCCTCAACAAAATACTAGCAAACAGAATTCAACAGCACATTAAAAGTATTATATATCATGACCAAGTGGGATTTATCCCCAGAATGCATGATGATTAATCCTATGAAAACCAATAAATGTAATAGACCACTAACAGATGAAGGACAAGAATCACATGAGCATCTCGATGCAAAAAATGTATTTGACAGAATTCAACAACCTATCATGATAAAAACACTCAACAAACTAAGTATAGAAGGAATGTACCTCAACATAATGAAGACCATATATGAAAAGCCCACAGGGAACATCATACTCAATGGTGAAAAATAGAAAGCTTTTCCTCTAAGATTAGGAACAAGGCAAGGATGCCCACTCTCACTACTTTTATTTGACATAGTGCTTGAAGTCCTAGCCACAGAAATTTGGCATAAGATAGATAGATAGACAGATAAAAGGCATCCAAATTGGAAAGGAGGAAGTAAAATTATCTGTTTGCAGATGACCTGACCTTATATGTAGAAAACCCTGAAGATTCCACATAAAAAAAAACTTTTTAGAACTAATAAATGAATTCAGTTGCAGAACAGAAAATCAACATACAAAAATCAGTTGCATTTCTATACACCAACAATGAACTAACTGAAAAGGAAATTAAGAAAACAATCTCATTTACAATATCATCAAAAAGAATGAGATACTTAGGATAAACTTGACTAAGGAGGCAAAAGACTTGTACACTGAAAACCATAATACAACGCTGACAGAAACTAAAGTAGACACAAATAAATGGAAAGGCATCCCACGTTCATGGAGTGGGAGACAACGTTGTTAAGATGTCCATACTATCCAAAGTGATATATGGATTCAATTCTATCCTCATCAAAATCCTGGGATTTTTTTACAGAAATAGAAAAAACAATCCTAAAATTCACATGGTACCACAAAAGACTCCCCACAGCCAAAGCACTCTTGAGAAAGAAGAACAAAGCTGGAGGCATCACACTTTTTGATTTCAAAATATATTACAAAGCTACAGTAATAAAAACAGTATGGTATTGGTATAAAGACAGACATATAGAACAATGGAACACAATAGAGAGCCTAGACATAAACCCATGCATATACACTCAACTCTTCTTTGACAAGATGGGGAAGGGATAGTCTCCTCAACAAATAGTATTGGGAAAACTGGGCATCCAGATGTAAAAGAATGAAATTAGACCTTTGTCTTACACCATACAACTCAAAATTGATTAAAGACTTAAATGTAAGATGTGAAACTGTAAAACTCCTAGAATAAAACAGGGGAAAAGCTTCTTGACCCTCATCTTGGTAATTTCTTGGATATAACACTAGAATCACAGGCAACAAAAGCAAAAACAGACAAGTGGGACTACATCAAACTAAAAAGCTTCTGAACAGCAAAGGACACTATCAACAAAATGAAAAGGTAACCTACAGAATGGAAGAAAATATTGCAAACCCTATACCTGATAAGGAGTTAATAGCCAAAATATATAAGGAACTCCTACAGCTCAATTGCAAAAATCCCCAAAAACCTGATTAAAAAATTGGTAAGGACTTGAATAAACATTTCTCCAAAGAAGACATAAAAATGGCCGACAGGTATATGAAAAGGTGCTCAACATCATTAATCATGAGGGAAATGCAAATATTCAAAACCACAATGATGGGCCGGCCCCGTGGCTTAGCGGTTAGGTGCTCGCGCTCCGCTGCTGGCGACCCGGGTTCGGATCCCGGGTGCGCACCAACACGCCGCTTCTCTGGCCATGCTGAGGCCGCATCCCACATACAGCAACTAGAAAGATGTGCAGCTATGACATACAACTATCTACTGGGGCTTTGGGGGAAAATAAATAAATAAATAAAATTATTAAAAAAAAAAAACCACAATGAGAGGTTACCTCACACCTGTTAGGATGGCCACTATTAATAAAGAAAACAAGTGTTGGTGAGGATGTGGAGAAACTGGAACTCTTGTGCACTGCTGGTGGAAATATAAAATGGTGTAGCTGCTATGGAAAATAGTATGGAGATTCCTCAAAAAATTAAAAATTGAACTACCATACAATCCAGCAATCCTATTTCTGGGTAGATATCTAAAAGAATTGAAAGAAGAATCTCAGAGAGACATCTACACCCCCATGTTCATCACAGAATTATTCACAATAGCCAAGATGTGGAAAGCACCTAAATGTCCACCAATATAGAGTCAAGAAAATGTTGTATATACATACAATGGAATATTAATCAGCCTTAAAAAAAAAAGGAAAGGAAGTCCCACCACATGCAACAGTACGGATGAGTCTTGAGGACATTATGCTAAGCGAAATAAGCCAGTCACAGTAGGACAAATACCTCATGATTCCACTTATCTAAAATGGTCAAACTCATGAAAGCAGAGAGTAGAATGGTGGTTGCTAGATGCAAGGGAAATGGGGAGGTGCTGTTGAAACAGGTATAAAGTTTCAGTCACACAGGATGAATAAGTTCTAGAGACGACACAGTGTGTGTAGTAACAATAGCACAACATAGTACCTATATAACATATAACATAGTGCCAATAGTAACAATACTGTTTGTACACTTAAAATTTGTTAAGAGGGTAAATCTCACATTAAACATTCTTACCACAATAAATAAATAAGTAAATACAATGTAAGGACACAGAAAGGTTAAAAGTAAAAGGATTTAAAAAGATCACCCAGGCAATTACTAACCAGAAAAACAGCCAGCGTGTAGCTGTGTTAACATGAGAAATCACAGATTATAAGGGAAAAAGTATGACCAGGTTAAAAAAGGGCCACATAATGACGAGTTACAATTCATCAGGAATATATAATAATCCTGAAGCTATGAGCACCTAATAAAGCCTTAAGAGTTAAATGCGGCCTTGTTACTTCTGGGTGGAAGCTCTAAGAATCTGTGTGTTTTCCCACATGCTCGTGTTTCCTTCTGCCACGGCAGTCAAGATGGCTCAGGTAGTGCCTTCTCCATCAGCCTGGTTCCCAGAGTGAGGATGATGAACATACTTCTAGCCCGTTCATGATGGAGCATGAACAAGAAAGAAATCTGTAATGGGCTGTTCGCTTTTGACAGCTTTATTGAGGTATAATTGGCATACAATGAACTACACATATTTAAAGTGTATAATTTGATAAGTTTTGACACAGGTATGCACCTGTAAAGCCATCACCACAACCAAGATAATGAACACATCCATTATCCCCCCAAATTTCTTCATGCCATTTGTGGTCCCTCCAACTTACCTTCACCCTCCACTTGGTTCCAGGTGACTATTGAATCTGCTTTAGTCACTGTAGATTTGCTTGTATTTTCTGGAATTTTATATAAATGGACTCATAGAGTATGTACTCTTGTTTTATTTGATTTTTCACTCAGCATAATTATTTTGAGATTCATGCATGCTACAGTGTTCATAAATAGCTCATCCATTTTTATTGTTGAGTTGTACTCTATCGTATGGCCATACGTTTAGATGTTTATTCATTCACATATTGATGGACATTTTGATTGTTTCCAGTGTTTGGTTTTTTTGCAATTGAGTTGTAGGAATTCCTTATATATTTTGGCTATTAACCACTTATCAGATATAGGGTTTGCAATATTTTCTCCCATTCTGTAGGTAGACTGTCTTTTCTTTTAATGAGGTGACTCTGCTTGGGCTCCTGGATGAGGACTGGTCACCAGAAAGACCAAGTCATGATTAGAAGCTTGGAATTTTCAGCCTCACCCGCCATTCTCTTGAGAAGTGAAAAGAACTGAAAATGGAGTTAATAACTGATCATGCCTCCATAAGGAAGCCTCCACAAAGATCCCAATAGTATGGAATTTGAGGAGCTTCCGGGTTGGTGAACACATCCACATACCAGGAGGGTGATGCACCCCAACTCCACGGGGACAGAAGCTCCTGTGCTCGCGACCCTTCCAGACCTTGCCCTATGTATATCTTCACTGGCTATTCATCTGTATCCTTTATCACGCCCTTTAATAAACTAGTAAACATAATAAGTAAGTGTTTCCCTGAGTTCTGTGAGCCACTCTAGCAAATAACTGAATCCAAGGAGGAGGAGGTCACGAGAACCTCAGATTTGTAGCCAAGTCAGACAGAAGTTATGACTTGGGACACACTACTTGCGATTGGCATCTGATGTGGAGGCAGTCTCGTGGGACTGAGCCCTTAACCTGTGGGATCTGGCGCTATGTCCTGGTAGACAGTGTCAGAATTCAGTTAATTTGTAGGAAACCGAGGAGGTGTAGCAGAGAATTGCTTGTTGTGGGGAACCCTCCCATACCTCTGGTATCAGCACTGTCGTGAGTGTGGCAGTGGTATGAGAGTAAAAGAAACAGGAGGAAACTGAGTTTTTCCAATTCAATAACTACCGAGCGACAGTGGGTGAAGGGTACACAGGGCCTCTTGTTCAATCTTTGCAACTACCTGTGAATCTAAAATTATTTCAAAATTGAAAATTAAAAAGAAAAAGACAAATCACAGACTCTCTAAAATAAATGGTGGTTGGACAATTGATTATCTATTAGGGAGAAAATAAAATTGGATCTCTATCTTACAATATACATAAAAATTGATTCCTAGAGTATTAAAGACCTTCATTTGAATAGAAAATTATTAGAGAAGACAATATGGAAGATTGTCTTTGTGGCTGCAAGACAGGAAAATATTTCTTAATCTGATAAAAAAAGAATAAACCAAAAGGAGGAAAATCAATAAATTTGACTACATGAATCTTAAGCATTTCTATTCATATAAAGAGAGTAAAAAGATAAGCTACAAACTGAGAGAATAATTGCAACACATAAAACTGAGTAAGATTTAGTATCTAGAATATGTAAATAATTTCTATAAATTGATAAAAAGGACAGCTCAATTAGCAAAAGTGGACAGAGAAATGAGCAGTATTTTCATTCAGGAGAAAGCACAAACAACCCATAAATATATGAAAAAATTCTCAAATTCATTTGAAATCAAGGAAATGGAAGTTGAAACCACAATAAAATCCAATTTTACAACCACCAAATATATAAGTTAGTTAATACCAAATGTTAGCTAGACTATGGAGTGATGGGGACTTGCCTATGTTGCTGATATTGGTGTAAAATGGAAAAGCCCCCTAGGAAAATAGTACGGCATTACCTTAAAAAGTTGAACACGCATGTACCTTACAAGCTAGCAATGCTACGGTATATGTCCTAAAGAGACCCTTGCACGTGCACACCAAGAGACACGCATAAGAATGTTTATAGCGGCATTGTCCACAAGAGCAAAACAAACAAAAATAACAGAAGTAACCGGTTTTATGGTTTTGAGATTTATCTTTATTGCATGAGGCTGTGTTCTTTGATTTTTACTGCCCTATTGTATGAATACTATTGTATTAGGGGAAATGCCACAACGTATTTATCTATTCTCTTCCTTAAAAACACTACAGTCAGACTGTTTTATTGGTGAATTTTTACTACACTTTCAAAGGAACAGATAATTCTTAACTTACACATGTTATTCCAAAGGGGAGAAATTATCCAACTCACTTTTAGGAAGTTAATATAATATTGATACCAAAACCATTTAAGGGCAGTAGAATGGACAATCTCATTTGTGAACATGGATGCAAAAATTCTAAATAAAATAATAAATTTTAAATCCAATAGTAAATTTAAAAATAATGTATTACAAGCAAAGTACAGCTTATTCCAGGAATGTAAGGATTTTCAAAAATTAGAAACTCCGTCAGTGTTTTTGGCTTCCTAACCTAGTCCCACTGCTTCTTTGGAGACAATAGCACGGGCCAGGAGAACAACCCAAGCAGCGAGCCACTACAGGTACTCTGGTCCAGGCCAAATTACACAGCGAATGAACGTCTGGGGGCCATTCACACAGCACTGCCAACGATTTCAACACAGATCAAATACATGTTCAGCTGCATGTGACTGACTTAAACTGACTAGATTGAAGTTGACAGGAGAAATGACAGTTTTATGGATCCAGAACCCAGAAGGTCTCTTGAGTGTAAAGGCTCAAGATAATCTTTTCTTTCATGACATCACGTTTTTGTCTTCTGCATAAATCCATTGTAAGTGCCTCCCCTGACCTTCTCCCAAGGTAGAGCTAACTTCTCTAATTTCCATTTATTTCATTTGCATGTGGTATTATTGCCTTAGAAGATCACTATTTTACAATCACCAGTGTAATGAACAGATTCAGGTAACGATCATCGAGGGATGCTAAAACCATTGGGTGAAAGATTGTTGCAGAACAGGATATTTACACAAAGTATCACTCCATAGTTTACCTGATTAACTAGAAAGAGGGAAAGTTACGTTTAAAATGAAGATCTGATGGATACCACCTGAACCAAGTGATCAAACTTACCATCACCAATGAGACAAACTGACATTACATGCCTCCTGTTGTGATGTAATAAGTACACAAGACCATGTATGTAGTATTTTTGCCAAAAATGATTAATCTGAATCTAATTGTGGGGCAAAAGTGACCAAATCCAGATTGTGGGACATTCTAAAAGACAACTTCCCTGGACTCTTCAAAAACAGTAGAATTGTGAAAGACTATCTATATGTGTGTGCATGCACACATGCACGTGTGTGTGTGTACTGTTCTAGATTAAAGATAAAGATTAAAGGATACTAAAAAGGCTTGACAACCAAATGCAATGTGGGAAGCTTAACTGGAAAAAAGTTATAAAGGAAGCTTTGGGGACAATTGATGAAATATTAATGTTATTGTATATTAGATATAATTATATTAATGTTACATTTCTTGGATATGATAATAGTATTGCAGATATGTAGGAGAATGTTCTCGATCTTAAAGAGTTTACATGCTGAATATTCAGAAATAAACTGTCACAATGTCTGGAACTTTCAAATGGTTCAGCAAAAAAAGAAAAAAGTATATAGATGGATACTTAAAATGTGGGTGAATGTTAACAACTGGTGAATCTAGATGATGGATAAACTATTAATTCACTATACTATAATTTCATCTTTTCTGGGGATTATTTTTCAAAATGAAAAGTTGGGGAAAAATCAAAACCTAAAAACTAAAAATTGCATCTATTGCAAGTGGAAAGAGGCAAAGGCACCAAGGAATAGAGGAGATACAGTGCAGCCATTACTGAGACTGTAATCCTACTGGGTTAATCACCCACTGTGTTCTGGAAACGCTCACTTTTGTGGTCACAAAAATGGAAACAGTTCATAATTTTTTACTTGTTTTTCTCCTCTCTCTTTATAAGGTCTGACTGAGCTGAATAGTTTCTCCTAAATTTACTGAATTAATTAGTTTTATTTCTTCTAGTTAACCTTCACCCCTTTGCCTCCTCCTATATGATAAATTCCCCTCTCAATGTCCCCCCTTTGATCAATGCTGTCCTTGCAACAAATGGAATTCACCTGAATAAAAGAGGAAAACCATATGATCATCTCCCTTGATGCAAGAAAGCATGCAACAACATTCAGTGCCTCTTAAAAAATAAGAAAGGAAGAGAACTTCCTATACATATAAAAAAGAGCATCTAGTGCAACGCCTCTACCAAATCTCATACTTTAAAGTATGAGTAGCTTCCAAACCTTAGAAGCATTTCCTTTAACACTGATGGCTAAGCAGGCCAATAAGATGGGGTACTTCTATCACCACTAATGCTCAACATGATATTGGAGATCTTGACCAATACAATAAGACTAGAAAATAAAAGAGGAAGTATAAGGATTGGAAAGGAAGAGATTTATTTGCAGATTATATGATCATTTGCATGAAAAATAATGATAATAAGAATAGCTAACATTTATTGAGCACAATATGTGCAGTTGCTGTTCATATAATGCCACTTAATCCAACTTTTTAAAAAACCCAAGGAGATAGGCACAATTATTACTGCCCTCTTATAGATAGTGATGCTACGGCACAGAGAAGGTAAGAAATTCACTCAGTATTAACTTAAGCAGTCTAAGTCTAGGGCCTTAAGTTTTAACCACGATTCTACACAATTTGTGGCGAAGATAGATATGAGAAGTATTCAAGACCCGATGCAATAAAATTAATATGTCTCGAGAGCTAGAGGAGAAGGTGTAAAGAGTGGTTCTCAACCTTGGCTGCATATTAGAATCACTTGGGGAGCTTTGAAAAATCCTGCTGCCCAGGCTGCACCCAGAACAGTTACACCAGAATCTTGGAAGAAAGGTGGAAAGGCCTCAGTAGTTTTTAAAGAACAACTGCATTAAAATATCCTAGAGAGCTCAAGAATCCACTCCAACTGTGATAGAAGTTTCCTCACTTGCAACATCGGTGAGGTTGCAAACTTGGGTCAGATGAATTACAGAGGGTGTAATTTGAACCCAGGAGGAAGATGTGGACTAGAAGTCCCCTGTTGTTATGGTGACTATAAAAAGGGCTCACTGTATCCACATGTGGCTCAGGCAGAGTCATCCTAGAAGCCTGCAAAGCTCAGATCCTGCGCCCCAACATCAAATCTCTGACTGATAATGACCTTATTATATTAATAAACTGTCAACCCAATAGCCTCAACTTGTTTAAGATGTCAACCTCAGCCTTCCTGAGAAGGTAACTATATCACAGCCATGAATTGAGCCAGTGACCCCAATGCGGCCCCCCCAGAGGTAACTCGATAATGATCATGAATTGTTGACCCAGTAATCTGAACTCCCTGGAGAAGCCAGAACTTTCTTCTCGGTAAGTGGCTTTTCAAAACTGAAGAGGCTTAGAATTAAATATAGAGATGATAAATAAATCAAACCTATCATATTAATACTTTTGTGTTTAAAATAAGTGTGTGTGTGTTTGATACTTAAAGTATAATTCCGAAATAATATGGCATATTGAAGAATTTGATAGATTAGCCTAATTTGATAGATTAGACCTGTGAGCTGTAAGAAAATTTAATTGTTTATACATAGTGTTGGGATATGTGACAACTAGACCTACTAGATACATATGTTATTTATACATGAGTAACAAATTTTTGTTAAGTACTTGGGAAGGATTTGCTCATTAGGGATGAAACCTGATTGATCAGGCATACAAAAGGTGTAAAATGAAAAGAGAATATATGAAATTTACCAATTCAGTTTAAAATGCTTAGTGTAATTACATGTTATCAGTTTAAAAATAGGATTAGGGGTCAGCCCGGTGGCATAGCGGTTAAATTCGTGTGTTCCTGCTTTAGCGGCCCAGGGTTCTCCAGTTTGGATCCTGGGTGCGGACTTACTCACTGCTTATCAAGCCATGCTGAGGTGGCATCCCACATAGAAGAGCTACAACTCTACAACTATGACACTCAACTATGTACTGGGGCTTTGAGGAGAAAAAAGAAAAAAAAAAAGAGGAAGATTGGCAACAGACGTTAGCGCATGGCCAATCTTCCTCAAAAAAAAAAAAAAGGTGAGATTAATTGTTTAATAGAGTTTAGATTGTTCTACCTGAGTTACTTGAACAATAATAAAAGATCCCCTTAATCCTATTTATTATTTTTATATAAATGTAATCAATTTATAAATTGAACAGTATACTTGTAAACTGAACTTTTAAGTCTCAAATAAAACCGGGGTTTTGAGTTTATAGATGAAAAAATTTAATACTAATTTAAAACCCAAGATGCTGTAAATAGTCTTCTGTGCTCACAAAATTTGCCTTCAGACATGAAAAAAAAAATCACATTGACACTCCTATTATCTGCATTTGACCAATGAAGAAACTGAAGCTCAGAAGGGTTAAGAAACCAGCAATCAATTCCACGCACATCTGGCTCTAAAGCCTGTGCTCTTAACCAGGGTGCATATGGCTTCTCTGACCAACCAACTCCCTGAAAAGTCAAGTGACTTCAGAACAATTAAATAAAATATTTTGTAGTGACCTAATCAATGTCTGATTATATGCATTATAGGTTGATTTTATAGCTAATCAGTCAATTTCAGCTCAAGGGAAGAGACTTTATTGGCTCATGTAACTGAAAAGTCTAGCTCCAGGCAGGGTTGCTACAGACTCAAACCCTGCTTCTCTCTGTCCATCTGTCTGTGTTGGCTCCATTCAGAGACAGGCTTTCTTTCCCTTTGGTATAAGATGCCTGGAGCTCTCCCTCTGGGCTCAAGTATAGCTAAAAATGTGGCTGCCTCTCTCCCAACTGTTCCCACAAAAGAATCATTCCATCTCATTGATTCTGATTAGCTTATGGGTCTATTCTGGAACCAATCACTGTGACTGGAGGAATGTGATGTTTTAACTGGCCACACTTGGGGTCACAGGTTGGCCCCCACCCCCACCCCCACCCCCCAGAGTTGGAGGTGGAGTCAATTCCACCACAAACATATGGGCTGAGACTGGGAAGGAGCAGTCCTTCTTGAGAAGGGTGACTGGATGATCTACCTGTCTCACTTCAAGTTCTTGGGAGTACTTTACTATATCATTCACATTTACTGCTAACATATACTCTTCCTTTTGGCCAAGAATCATGATACACTATAACTTAATTGTGTACCCTTGATTCTTCCCATTACTGCATTTTGAGGGCAGGGATATCTGTCTTGCCTTGCTTTGGTGACCAACATAAAAGCTGTTCAAGGACTTGTCTAAACGAATGAAACCCAGATTACAGGAGCCTGGATTCGTTACCTCAGAAAAGAAATAAAAGAAAAGGAAGATGGAAAAGTGTTTTTATGGTATTGTGGGTGGTAGCTATGTAGTGTAAGGAGGGAAAGTCAGATTCACCACACACATTAACTTCTTTGTGTTGGGCTGATCCCCGTTGGGGACAGTGTTCCAGTGGCGTTCAAGGAGCACCCAATCTGGAGGAAGAGACAGAGGGAAGGTATTGGTTACTGTGATTGGTTTTCGCTCAGATCCAGGTTAGAATAGGGCACCATAGAGTCCTTGGTAATGGATTGAGTCCTGTAGAGGGTTGGGTTGTCATGTGTGATGTTGGTTGGGTTTAAGGTTTTTAGTTTCCATTTATTGAGCACCTCCATCAAGTTCCTGATATCCAAAGCCTAGAGCATGGGGATAGGCAGGTCAGAAAGCTCCCAGAATAGGCCCAGGTCTTGGCTTAGGGTTACACCCATTAATCTGTTAACAGTGTGAAGAATCTAGCCACAAATCGACCCAGACACCCACCAAACTATAGACATAGGGGGCAGACTGGGACAAAGCAGAGACCCATGCCACCAGACACCCAATGAAATGGAGCATTGTCCCAGAAACAGCATGTCTGCAGAACCAGAAAGGGTACTGCTCAGTTCCAGAGGGAGGGTATGTGTAGTGCCTGGGCTTGAGACTCTGTGAAGTAGAGGTGCTCACACTTTTCACTTAGGCTGTGCAGAGGAAGGACGTCTTTAACAAACTGCACCCATTCTGTGAACCTGACTGTGATCATTCAGAAGCCAAGCCTTGCTTAGGAAGTGTGGGAAAACAGGTGCAGAGCTGAGAACGAGTCATTCAGGCCCTATGAGAGAACAGCTCAATCCGTTTCCCTCCTACCTCCTTGGAGGGAGAGGCTAGTGAGAGCAGACAGCCCACCATGATACACCTTCTCAGTGTAGGTGGGTCTGAGATAAAGATGGAGAGCTTCTTCTGAAGGTGAAAAGGGAATAGCCTACTCTCCTGGCAAAATGCAAACCCTGCTGCTGCTACATGTGGGCCCAGGACAGATGCTTATCCCTCATCACTCAAGGCCTGCCAGACACTTCCCTTGACCCAGATGGCCCAGGCTGGAGATGGAAGAGACCCAATATAGGGAGCTGGCACCTTGACAGCATATCACGGGCAGAGTTAGGAAACAAAACCCCGAGGGGAACAAAGGGATACTAATCTGGACCCTCCAGAAAAGTGGTTTTCTTTTTTTTTTTTTAAAGATTTTATTTATTTAATTATTTCCCCCCCAAAGCCCCAGTAGATAGTTGTATGTCATAGCTGCACATCCTTCTAGTTGCTGTATGTGGGACGCGGCCTCAGCATGGCCGGAGAAGCAGTGCATCGGTGCGCGCCCGGGATCCGAACCCGGGCCGCCAGCAGCGGAACGCGCGCACTTAACAGCTAAGCCACGGGGCTGGCCCCAGAAAAGTGGTTTTCAAACTGTGTATGCATACCTCTGGGGGTTGACAAAAACTTTCCAAGGGGTATGTGAGCATATTTAGCTTAAAGGGAATCAATCTAAAGATCCTCAACTTCTTCACATGTACTCTTTACAAATATTAATCTGCCTGAGAGGAGTGATTTCAGCAAGATGGTGGAATAGAAAGACCCAGACTTCCTTTCCCCACAGAGACACTGACTTAACAACAATATACAGTCCAAAAAGCTTTTATGAGGATTCTAGAAACCAGTTAAGAAGCCACAGTACCCATGCAAGCTAAAAGCCAAGAACAGCTGTATTGAAACAGGTAAGAGGAGCCATTTCATTTCACCTGTGACAGCCCTTCTCCCAAGCTGGCACAGCTCAGCGCACACAGGAGTAGAATAGAAATTATACAATATGTGTGCTCAGACTACAATAGAATTCAATGAGAAATCAATAATAGAAAGATAACTAGATAATCTCAAAATACATGGAAATTAAAGTATTAAATAAACTTTAAATAACATAAACTTTAAATAACTTCTAAACAACACATGGGTCAGAAAAGAAATCTGAAGAGAAATTAAAAAAATTTTTGACCTAAGTGAAAATGAAAATCCAACTTATCAAAATTTGTGGGATGCAGCAAAAGCAGTGCTTTGAGGGAAATTTATAGCATTGAATGCATATATTAGAAAAGAGGAATGATCTAAAATCAATAATCTAAGCTTCCACCTTAGGAAATTAGGAAAAGAAGAGCAAATTAAATCCAAAGTAGGCAGAAGAAAAGAAATAATAAAAATTAAAGCAGAAATCAATGAAATTGAAAACATGGTATCAATAGAGAAAATTAACAAAACCAAAAGCTGGTTCTTTGAAAAGATGAATAAAATTGACAAGCCTCTAGCCAGGCTAACTAACAAAAAAGAGGACACAAGAGGAAAGACGGGACATCACTACTGATTTCATGCACATTAAAAAAGGAAAATAAAGGAATATTATGAACAATTCTGTGCCCACAAATTTAATAACCAAGATGAAATGGACCAATTCCTTGAAAGACATAAACTACCAAAACTCATATAAGAAGAAACAGACAATCTGAATAGGACTATTTTTATTAGAGAAATTGAATCAATATATAATAATCTCCCCGAACAGAAAGCACCAGGCCCAGATGGCTTCACTGGTGAATTCTACCAAACATTTAAGGAAGAAATTATACCAATTCTTGACAATTTCTTTCAGAAGACAGAAGCAGAAGGCATACTGAAGGAGTTAGGAAGTATTACCCTAATACTTCTATGAAACCAGCATTACCCTAATACTAAAACTAGACAAAGACATTACAAGAAAACTACAGGCAAATATCTCTCATGAACATATATGCATAAATCCTCAACAAATATTCATAAATAGAATCCAACAATGTATACAAAGAATTATGAGGGAGGATTCTGGAACATGGCAGAGTAGGAGGCACCAGGAATCTAGACAACAACTGCACAGGCAGAATCTGTCTGATGTCACTATTTTGGAACTCTGGAGCCACTAAAGGCTTGCAACTTCCAGGGGAAGGCTTGGATGGTAAATAGCAGTTAATTTCAGCTCTTAGCACAGTAGCAGCTACACATCTCCCACACATGCATGGCAGGCAGCATACATGTGTTCCTGGAGTAACCTACACTCAGCTAGTAGGAGCCACGGTGGGCAAAAAGGACACTTTCCTTCAAATATTGGGGATCTGTGCTCTGATCACTGATTGCCACTTCTGATCACAGAGGTGCAAACAAAAAGTAAGGCAGCCACTGCTGTTGCACTTTCTCCATTGTTGCAAGCACCTCCCCCTCCAGCTCAAGTGACTGCCAGCGGATTTAAAGGGCCAGAGCCCTTTTTTTCACCCCTTCATTTTTCTCTTCTTCCCCTTCTGGGACCCAGACATTAAAGACAAGGACATTCAAAAGCAACTGCACAATGGGGGAAATTAGAACATGATGCCCAGGGAAAGGTGCAGGCCCAGAAAAACCTGAGAAGACCTTATGTTTACACCTCAGGCTGATCCCTGGCACAGAGGCAGCCTACAACGATAAAACAAAAAATAGACAAAAACAAAAACAAAACATCAAGCCCTAGGGAAGGAGGAGAATCTGATTTCCAGTTACTACTGTTAAGCTAATAAAAGAAACCTCAACTAGATTGGAGTTGGGAAGGCCTGTAGGGGGTGCTCTCACACCCTACCACTTATCTCACTTGCTCCAAACAGGAAGAGAGGTACACTTACATCTCCAAAAGGAAGGTGTTTTCTGCTTTACTACCCAATGGATTCTTAGATTTGACACCAAAAACATGAGCAACAAAAGAAAAAATATATATATTGGACTTCAAAAAAATTACAAACTTTTGTGCTTCAAAGAACATTATCAAGAATGTGAAAAGACAATCTACAGGCTGGGAGAAAATATTTGTGAATCATATATCTGACAAGGGCAGGAGGAAGAAAGATTTTGTTACCAATTTCATCTCACTCTGGTGGGACTCTGACTCACATTTGGAGGAGCTCTGAGGAGGGGCCTAGGGGTGGGCCTCACACCCACAATCTGTCCCTTCCTCAGAGGGTTCTTTTCTGTTTGGTGTCACAGATTTGAAACAAAACCGAAGTTGTGCATTCAACAGCACAAGCTTTTATTCAATGGCCAAAGAATGGAGAAATGGGAACGATGTTCACAAGTCAACTTCTCAGCTCCTGAGGTGATTAAGCAGCTGTTATAAGGGGTCGAAGTATGGAAGGGGAGGAATATTCATAGTTATTTGGGGAAATGGGCAGGCTTTTCTGGTGAGTAATGGTGCCACCTCTTTTCTTTTCTCATTTAGTTATATCCTGCCATTGCCATGGCAGTTGTAAACTGTTGTGGTGCTGGTGGGTGTGTTCTATAATATGGTAAAGTATTACAATGAGCATATAATGAGCTGAGGGGTCTATGTCAGGTCAAGTCCGACTGCCATGTTGCCGTCAACCAGTTTTACCTGGTTTTGACTATATGGCTCAGCCATCTCCTCCTTCCTTTCTTTGTGCTAAAGAGAATGTATCAGGCTTGTTCTGAGCAGGGTTGTGGTTAATGTCTTATGGGGCCAGGGGCCAGAGTAACAATTTCTCTCCCCATTGGGCAACAGCCCAATTAATGAGAGACTATAGCAAGTCAACCAATGAGAAGCCTCTGCACTTTGGACTCTCAGTTTCCTCCAATGGACTCTTTGTCCAGCCCCCTCTCAACTCCTCCTTTTCCTCTATAAAAGCAGGCCCCTTCCTTTGTTTCTCTGGATTTGCCTATGGTTCACGATAGCCTGCATATCCTGAATTGCAATCCATTTGGTTGTTCCCAAATAAACTCATTTTGAGGGTAAAAAAACTGGCCAGTTTACTTTTTAGGTTGACACCACATTATTAGATTCAAATGTTCAGTGTTCAACAAAAAAATCAGAAGGCATACAAAGAAACAGAAAAGCACGGCTCATTCAAAAAAAAAAAAAAAATCAACAGAAACTTGTCCCTGAAAAATATCTGATGGCAAATCTACTAGAAAAAGACTTTAAAACAATTGTCTTAATGATACTCAAAGAACTAAAGAAAGGTGCGGGCAAAGTCAAGAAAATAATGTATGAACAAAATAAAAATATCAATAAAGAGAAAGAAAACCTAAAAAGTGGGGCACACAGTGTAGAAAGATGTAATTTTGTGGCATCAACAACAGAAAGCGGTGGGGATGGAGCTGTAAAGAAGCACAGTTTTTGTATCTTATTGAAGCTAAGCTGTTATAAATTCAAATTAGAGTGTTATAACTTAGGATGTTAAATAACTTAGGACCCCATGATGATCACAAAGAAAAGAGCTATAGAACGTAAACAAAAGGAAATAAAGGAATTTAAATGTTTTACTACAAAAAATCAACTCAACACAAATAGAAGACAGTAATGTAGGAAATAAGGGACAAAAAAGCTATGGGGCGTATAGAAAACAAATAGCAAAATGACAGAAGTCCTTCTTTAATCAGTAACTACTTTAAATGTAAATTTTCCAATCAAAAGACAGAGACTGGCAGAGTAGATAAAAACACACAACCCAACTATATGCTGTCTACAAAAGACTCATTTCAGGTCCAAAGGCACAACTAGATTGAAAGTGAAAGGATGGAAAAAGATATTCCATGGAAACAGTAACCAAAAGAGAGCAAAGATAGCTATCCTGATATCAGATGAAATAGACTTTAAATCAAAAAAGGTTACAGATTACTAGGAGTATTAGCAGGAGGTAAGGATGTAAGAAAGAGCTGGCCAGAGAGTACAGAGCCTTAAACGGCAGGCTAGGTATTCTTGCTGCAGTGTACAGTCACCAAGGCCATCCAGCGAGGAGGAGCGATAATCCCAAATCTGAGTAAGAAGAACTGAAACGAGAAGAGTGTGAAGAAAGTGAACGTGGTTGAGGAGATATTTCAGCTTACTCAGAGAACAATACATCTTTTTCTATAAATATCCTGACTTAAAATATCCCTTATAGGGCCTGCCTTTGAAGATACGTCTCAAAGAGCTAGACCTGATTTTGTTTTTTTTGTGAGGAAGATCAGCCCTGAGCTAACATCCGATGCCAATCCTCCTCTTTTTGCTGAGGAAGACTGGCCCTGGGCTAACATCTGTGCCCATCTTCCTCTATTTTACATGGGAGGCTGCCACAGCATGGCCTGACAAGCGGTGCATCAGTGCGTGCCCGGGGTTCTGAACCTGGGCCGCTAGCAGCGGAGCGCGTGCACCTAACCGCTGCACCACAGGGCCGGCCCCCTAGACCTTACTTTTGAAAGAATAAAATGAAAGGCTACAGCTCGCCTGAGCTCCAGCACCTAATGCCCACAGAACAAAAGAACAAACAAATTTACAGATTTTGACCCAGATGTTTTTGATCTAATTGGTTTTTAAGAGAGCCAGCACAGGTTGGCTGTATAGTAATATTTAACAAAAATAATTATAGTAACCATTTAATGAGCACTTGCTATGAGCCAGGTACCATAAATCTTCCTCATTCAATACTCACAACAACCCTGCGATATAGATTCAGTTATTATCCTTATTTCATAGATAAGGAAACTGAGTCTAAGAGAGGTCACAGAGTGAATATGCAGCATTACTTAGAATAAAACTCTGTGCTTCCTCTTTGAAAATCATGCTCTTAGCCACCGCACTTCACCTACCAAGCAGTCGCACTTGACAGAGAGCATTAGCACTGCCCCAAGGATGATGACCTGACAAGATAAGAACTGCTTGACTTCTTTGTGTCTCAATTTGTTTAGCAATAAATGGAAATAAGTGCTTCTTTTCTGGGCAGAGTAATAGGAAATAAGATGGGGTTTCTCTCTTGATTTGATTGCAATGGAGGCAGCTAAGTCATGATGGAAACAGGAGGTTGAGTGTGGGTTATGTTGGTGGCCCGACTGCAGTTACCTCATCTATACAGTGGGCATAACAATAATAGTATCGACCTCCTAGGGTGTTTGTAGGGCTCCAGAGTATTAATATATGTCATGGATTTAAAACACTGCTTGACAAATAGCACTCACCACCTAACCACCAGCTACCACTGGTGTTAAAGATAGAAACTTGGCCACCAGGGATCACTGTGGCCGTAAATACATGTAACCTCCAAGCAGAGACAAAGGAGAAGCTTGCCCTTACCTTGGCTTCCTCTCAGAAGGCATTTAGTTTGGAAGATTAGCTAGCCATAGAATCTTGGCCAATAGAAGGCAGAGCTTGAAGATATGACAGGGATGGAGAAATAAAGTGTCAGGAAATAATAATAGCTCCTAAGTTTTACCATTTTTATGGTCAAGCACTACATTAAGAGTACACCAACTTGGTCTTGTCTAATCCTCACAGTTCTCTGGGGCAGGTATTATCAACTGTGTCCCATGTCTTAGCCTCCACTCCCACATCTGTAAAGAGACAAAAAAAGTGATGAAGATTTGTGCCTAAGCAATATGACCCAGAACCCACACTTCTCACCTCTACCCTCACTGCTTCTTGAGGGTCTACCACTGAGAACCAGATGTCAAGGCTGTGAGAGGGACTGAGACACACTGTAACTACATCACAACCTGCACTAGGGTGTGTAGAAATAAACTATAAGCCCTGAATACTTTGATGTGCCTTGTTTAAAATTAGATTTTAAACCTTGGGCCACAAGTGTCTATGGTATGTCACGAGAAATTGTGAGTGAAGCCTGTTAGCAAAAGCCCTTTTGAAAATACAAAGCACCAAGAGATCTTGTACTCCTTGCTTATAAAGAAAGGAGAGAAGTGAGAGAATATTTACCTACTAGTTTTTATAGTGTAAGTTAAATCTATACTTATTCTTTCTACTTATTTCTATCTTAGAGAGCAACTGAATTTCAGACTCCTTACTAGAAAGGGCAATGAAACTCTCGAACTAGTCACAGGTTTGTTTTCCTAATTATCTTCCATGAGTGTTGTAACCTTACAACTGTACTTTTATATAGAAAACTATCTATGTTGAAATGTGAGGAATTGTGTTGGTCCCCACAAAGGTGTAAAATATGCCATAGGAAGTGGGATTTGCTCACCAACCCTACAATAACTAACCTGCTGAACATAACCACTTACAATTAACACAAGTAAAATAACAAAACTGAGAAGTCTCTTCTTACATTAAAAAAAGCAAAACAAAACACAAAGTCCTCAGGTGATCTACAAGGCCCGACAGGATCTGGCGTCCTGCCACCTCTCTGACCTCATCTGCCTGTCACCCTGGTCCAGCCACGCCGGCCTCCTGGTCGTCCGACACACCGAACATGGTCCCACCTTTACGTCTTTGAACTCGCTGTTCCCTTGACTGAGAAGTCTTTTGCCCCAGAAACGTGTATGATTTGCTCCCTTACTTCACTCAAGTCTGCATTCAAATATCACTCCCTCAGGGAGGCCTTCAAATTATCCCATCTAAAACCTACCCATTCACCCCTGCCCTCACAGTCCATCATCCTCTATCTATCCCCTTAGATTGCCTTTTTTTTCCCATAATGCAAATCACTATCTGACACTGTATTATACACTTGTTGATTGCTGACTGGGTTTTGCCCATCAGAATGTAAGCTCCATGAGAGCTATGCTGTATGCGTACGCTGTACCCCAGCCCTGCAATGAGACCTGGCACCCAGTCGGCACTCAGTGAATGACTGAAGTGAAACTAAAGAAAAGATTTGAGGTCCACGACAGGAAACAGCTTGCACTGGGAACCCTGTAACAGGTAGTTTAGGAGATGCCAGAGATGACCTTGAGCATGGAAGAGACCCCTGGGAATTCACAGAAATCTTGGGGGTGATTTTCTGAATGGGGTGGAAAGGGGAATATGGAGTAACGCCAGCTGATACCTGCACTACACATACATTATCTGATTTCATCTTAATATCACAACAGATGAGGAGACTGAAGATGGGAAAGCTGAAGTGACTTAGCCAAGGCTATTCAGGTAAGTGGCAGAGCAGGAATCTGAAATCAGCTCTATTTGACTCTAGAAACCATGTTCTTTCCATACACCACACAGCTTAGGAGAAAGCTTGGCAAAGAGCGTATGCTCAGTTAAGTAACAGTTGAAGGGATGAACAAATGCTTTGTGGAGAAAGTGACAGTTAATTTGGTCTTTTTGAGATCAAACAGCCTTTGAAAGGCAGACCAGGAGAAAGAAGGAGCTTGAACAAAAATTTTAGGGTTAGACAGGGGAGGAGCTGTCCAGGGAACACTGAGTACATCGCTTGGCTGGATCTTAGGGTGGCGAAGGAGTGCATTGGGAGAGAAGGTCTTGAAGGACCAGAATGTGAAAGATCTTGACTGCTAGGTTTAGGAATTTGGGCTTTACCATGAGACAGCAGGGAGCATTAAGCCATAGAGTAATGTGGTCAGCCACTGCTTTAGGAAGGTCATTCCAGGGTGCCATGGACAGGGTTACCAACGGATTTGTTGTAATAGTCCCAGTGAAAGGTTATCTCCAAAGCAATCTCTTCTCTCTGAAACCCTGAGAGGTTGAGGTTAAAACCTGCCCTGACCTAAATGTTTACACAAAAGCCACTAGTTGGCAGCAGTGTCCCAAGGAACCGATGAGCCAGGCCCCCAACTAGGAGCTTCCCCAGCCAACTCCTTAGGCTGTGATGGGATGTGATCACCTAGCGGAAAACAAGAGGAGGTGGGAGGGCAATCTGTATGGAGGGAACCCCAAAGGCCTATAGGGAAGGGAGTACATGGAGGTCAGAGGACAGAGTGATGAGTGTCTGGAGGATGGTTGGGGTGGCGTGGGGACAGTGGCGAGATGAGTCTGCATCTGAGAGAAAGAAACTGATGGTGAATGGTCTTGAGTTTCTGGGCTGAGGAAGCTGGACGTTATCCTAAGGGAAATGGGGACCCAGGGAAGATCTTAAGTAGGAGAGAGACGCGACTAAATTTGCGTTTTAGAAAGACCACCAAGACTGCAGTGTGGAGAATGAGAGGAAAGAGACAGGAAGTGGGGAGGACAGGGAGGAGGAGCTGCAGTGATCTTGGGAGAGATGATGAGTGGCCACACAAGGGCCAGCAACTGCAATGGACAGAGAGGGTTAGATTTGTAGGAGATTTAAACAAATTTCATAGAATGAGATGGGGGCATTAAAAATGTAGTTTTGAGGGGCTGGCCCCGTGGCCCAGTGGTTCAAGTTCTGCACGCTCGGCTTCAGCGGCCAGGGTTCCCGGGTTGGGATCCCGGATGTGGACCTACTCCATGTCAGCCATGCTGTGGAGGCATCCCACATGCAAAATAGAGGAAGACTGGCACATATGTTAGCTCAGGGCTGATCTTCCTCAAGCAAAAAAAAAAGAGGAAGATTGCCAATGGATGTTAGCTCTGGGCGAATCTTCCTCACCAACAAAACCCCTAAATATAGTCTTGACAGAAGAGAATGAATGTTTTTTCCGTTATTAAATACATTCTGAATTGTTGGGTTTTCTGCCTAAAATCACACTGGAAGAACTCAGATTGTGGAACTTTGAGTCTAAATTCTAGTTCATTCATTCAATAATCCTGACCAGTCTGTGGTGGGAACTGGGGACAAAGGGCTCACTTAGCAGTCGCCTCCCCAGTCTGGTGGAAGGACAGTCAACTCCTGTACAGTGTGGACAGCGCTTTGATGGAGGAAACAGGATACCGTGGGGTCCAGCGGGGGAACCTGATCCGGAAGGTTTCCAGGTAGAGGAGACTTTTAAGCCCAGGATATCAGATAAAGGATCTCACAGAACAGTCAGTGAACTTAACTTAGCCCTGGAAAAGAAGGGGACCTGGAAGGAGCGTCGTTGTCTATTCACCCCTTTTCGTCAAAAACCGTAGACGTCACCTTATGCGCCACAGGTAGCCCAGGTGAGCTACACTCCCCAGGGGCCCGGCGCTAACAAAGCCACTGCAGCTCGCTCCGGGAGCGAACGCACCTCCCAGACTACCACGTGTACAGCGTCCATAAGAGCCGGGGCCGGGACCAGCGCCCGGAGCAGCCAGGCTGTGATTGGAGGAGGCCTGGAGCCCGCCCCTCGCCAGCCCAAGAGTGCGGCTCTGATTGGTGGAGACACCACATAGCTCCGCCCCTCCTGCGGGGACAGAAAATGAGGCTAAGGATGTGGGTGCACGATAGCTGAGCCGGGCGTGGGGCATGGCTGTTAGGGTCTGCGGAGGATAGAGGGTCGCTCCGGTCCCCAGTCTGCACCCGCGGTGGACTGCTGCCCATAGAGAAAAGGCGTTAAGGGACCGGAAGCTGTGCCTCCAGGAGCATTGTGGGCCACGGCTGGGGCGGGCCCGGTCTCCTGGCGCCTGCGCGCATCTCGTAGTTTCGGAAGCGGCCGGCGCTCGGCACGTTGGTGCGAGCCTCGTGCGGGGAGGGAACCGGGGAGTGGGCTCTCGGGCCTTTTCAGATCCGCGTCTGGAGCCTTGGCCCGGGGTAGGGCTAGGATGCCGCCGGGCTCTGCCCCGCTTCAGCGCTTCTGGCGCGCGGACGCCGAGCAGCGGCACGGGCTCTGCGCGCCATCTGCTTTGCACCCTTAAGCTCTGGCCCCTGGTGCGCCCCTCCCGTCCCATCCCCACCCCACTCTTGTGTCTTTTCCAATCAGTGGGAACAGCCGCCAGGGTGCCGGCATAGATTTTAAGAGCCCCGAGTGCAGCCTTGGCACCCCGGGCTCCTGACTTTCCTTTTTGCGCTTCCCCTCTGGGGGAGCCCCCGTGAAGCTTACCGAGAGAACTCCTTTCAACAGAAGCTTTTTTGGGTACACATAAGGCTTCCTCCGTCCCACTTAACCTCCCACTTGACCCCAGCCCTTCTCTGACCCTCCTCACTTGTGAGGTGGGGATGGATAACTCCTCAGATTCTTTGTACCTAATGATAATACATATATTCACTTCCATTTACTAAATACTTCTTTTCCCTTCTCACTCCCTCCTGAGAACCTCTTCATGTCAAGATTTTATAATTTTGCCTGTGTGCAGTTATGAAGGCTTCAACAGGCAAATTACCGCCACACACCCCCCCCCCACGCCCCCGTTTCGACCGCTGAGCCTCTAGGGACAAATATCCTTGGTGGTTTATTACATCAACTATTTTCTGAGTGCTCGCTGCGTGCCAAGCCCTCCATTTAGTGCTGAAGACCCAGCTGAACCAAATCGACTTCTTTCCGTATAATGCCACAGGAAAGGAACAGATGAAGTGCTCTTGAAATTCAGGGGTGAGAGATGAGGGTCAGAAGTCTTTAGAGAGGAGGCAGTAACATATAAGCTGGAACCAGAGGGCATTTCCAAAAGAAATGTGTGGGAGAACATAGCTTGACAGCTCACTGGGCCCATGAAATGAACATGGTTCATTTTGCTTATATGGGGGTCGGGTGGGGCTAGGGAGTAGTTGGGTATGGGATAGGGGTTGTGTAGTATAATTGCTAAAAAGCAGGGGTTTTAGCGTATTTGCTGTGAGACTTCAGGCATATAAGCTCTCTGAACCTGTCAAATGCATATACAGTACTTACCTCACATTCAAGATAATGCATGTCAAGGCCTGGGCATCAAGGCCAGCACATAGCTATCATTTTTTGAATACCTTCTATCATATGTGAAGGAAAATGGGAATGCCTTGAATGCCAAGATATTTAGATTTTCTCTGGGTAAGAGGGATCATACAGATTTTTGAGCCATAGAGGATACTGATCAGAGGTGCTTGGAAGGGACTGGATCTCAAGTCAAAAAGTCTAAAGCCACTCTAGCAGCTGCTTCTCTCCCACTCCCATCCAAATCTCCCTACCCTCAACCCACAAGCATTTCAAAACCATGTTTCTAAAAACCAGCCATTTATATCTGTTTAGGTAAGTTACAGAGGGAGTAAGGTGGTGTATTTACAAGTTGGTTTGTCCAGAAATACTATAACTTAGTGTCTGTATTTAATATTGACAACCAAAAAAAAATATATAAATATCTTCCATCTATACACAGCAGGGCAGGAGTGTCCGTGTCTTCTTGAGCAGTGAGTTAGCCTCCCGGTGGCCCTCCTCTGATGGTGATGGATCGTCTGGCCCTCAGTGCAAAGGAGACTAGAACCTGGCAGCCCATTCCGGCCCTTCCTCTCTCCTCCCTGCACTCCAGTGCTTCCAACTGGTCTCAGGCAAGGAAAGACTAATTTGAGTGGTTGGGTAGGAAGAGATAAGAATGGGCAAATCCTGATGGAGCCTGACCACTAGGGTGGGGCGATCCAGGCCAACAGAAGGGAGTGGCCAGAGCCACCTCTTGAGTAGAAGCCTCATAGTTCATAGTTCGTAATTCGATTAGTGTGTCCTTGGTCACGGGTCCAGCCCTACAGATTAGCTTGGTGAAGAAGGCAAGTGTCTAGGCAGGGCTTGGTCACCACGCTCAGGCACTGAGCCATTCAGGGTGAAGCCTGGGGGGTGGGTGCAGGAGATTCTGGCTGATAAAAAAATAATAACAAAATCAGTAATAAAAAAAATTATAAAATCTGTTGCTTGTCTGAATAGATCTGAGCAACAGTGTTGCTTTTGTTAAAATCCTGGAGCCAGTAAAGTCCTGAATATTCTTCTGGACATCATTGCTGGCTGAAGAAGAGCCCCAGGCCCGGCCCTGCTGAGATCTGTCAGTTTGGAAGTCTCATCCAGCTGCCTGTGCTCCGAAAGATACTTGGGGCTGCCAGGAGCAGGCCGGGCTGGTGGTGTGGGGCGCCTCACACTTGGGAATCAGCCCCCAGCGGGTGGAACAGCTCCTCGGGTGTCTTGTCACTTTGGCTGGCTCCCCCCTGCCGGAAACCAGAAGCAATCTCATCGAAGGTCCGGCCTTTCGTCTCGGGAACTTTGAAGTAGGTGAAGATGAAGAACAGAACCAGGAGCACAGTGAAGATGACGAAGACATACGGACCACACAGTTGCTGAAAGACACAGACACACTTGGTTGAGTCCTGACCCTACATCCTGGTTGTAGGACCTTGGATACATCTCTACCTCTGGGCCTTTGATCTGAAAAAGGAAGTAACCACCCCCAACCCAGGAGGGCTGGGATGACAGATGCGACTCTGCCTGCACCTGGCAGGTCACAGACTCCAGGGAGTAGTTCCCACTACAGAGCAGTATGGAGATAATTCAAAGCTGAGGAAAGAACCCTGGACTTGAGGTTAGGATTCTTAGCTGTGTGACCTGGGCCTCTGAGCCTTAAGTTCCTCCTCAGCGTGATTCCAATGAGAATAGCTGGGAGAGCACTCTGCACAGCACTATGGCGTCCTGTATGCAGGAGAGAAATGCTGAGTAGGGAGACAATGGGGGTTCTCACCTCCACATACTGGAAGCACATGCCCACAAGGAAATTTGAGGCCCAGTTGGAGAAGCCAGAGACAGCAATGGCAGCTGGGCGAGGACCCTGGCTGAAGAGTTCAGCCACAATGAACCATGGGATGGGGCCAGGGCCCACTTCAAAGAAGGCCACAAAGCCAAAGATGGCCACAATGCTCAGATAAGACATCCAGGGCAGCTGCTCCTGTTGAGGACAAGAGAGAGGAGGAAAGTTAGATTGGGCTGTGATGGAGCCTCAGAGGAGAGAGAAACTGCAGAGGCAGCCAGCCCAGGGCAGGGCTAAGGGCTCTGGGCTGGAAGGCAGGAGGCCTGGGGTTGATCCTGGATTTGCAGTGTGACTCAGGTACCCTGCAGTGGGTCTCAGTTTCCTCATCTGAACAAAATGATCTAAGTCCTGCAGTGACTGTGAGCTCGAGTCTACCCTCTGGAATGGTAAAGCGGTGTGCATGTAGGAGGTGCTAAGAGGAGGTCCCTGTGGTCCCTTGGCTCTGGCTGCAGAGCCGTTGGCCTGCAGCAGGAGGATGTGGAAGAACATTCTTGAGGATGAGTGTTAGAAGGCTTGTAAGGTGCTCTGCTCAGGGCTGGCACAGAGGAGGCCCTAGGCATGTGGTTCTGTACAGAATCATTCTCCTCGAGGAGGCCACAATAGAAAAGTTACAGGCTTTGGTTCAGATTCCGGATCTGCCGCTCATCACATGCCAGACGTCTCGGCAGTCACCAGACTTTCTAAGCCTTAGTTCAGCTGTAAAATGAGCACACGAGTGCTTTTCTTGCCCTGAGGTTGGACAAGTGAGTGTTCATGCATGTGAAACACCTGGCACAGGGTTATTACAGAGGTTACAGGCACAGGCGTGGGGCCAGCAGACCTGAGGTCCTTTCCCAGCTTCGGCCTTTATCTGCTGCGTTACTAACCTCATAGAGACTAGGGTTCCTCACCTGTGAAATGGGAGTACTCATTGAACTAGACCTGCCAATCATGAGAACTGAGCGAGATGGGGCATGTTGCCACGCCTGTGGTGAGGTAGTGAGGAGGGCAGTACTTTCTAGGGCAGTTCTGAAGATGAATTGAGGCTACAGATGAAGACCTGGAAAGGTTTAATATTGGGCAAAGCAACTCCCTGGGGAGAGGGAACTTGGGGTCTGGGGCCAGAGGTACTGTCGTGAGAAAGCCCCAAGCAGGGAGGAGCCAGTTCAAGACAGGAAGTGAGTGGGCTGGAAGAGACAACCTAAGGAGCCAAACGGTCAGGTCGGAGCCAGGAGAGCACGGAACCAGGGGGAAGGCAGCGCCCCCCGCCCGGCCTCTGGGTGCTGCTGGCCAGGTTGGGGCTGAGCCAGGCACTCTGGGATCTGAAACCCACGTGAGCTTTCCACCCACCCCCTGCCGCCTCACCCCGAGAGTGTGGCAACTCACCAGCAGTGCCAGTGCGATGGTCATGAGCACAGCACAGCCCGCCATGCCACCCAGCCCGATGAGGTGCAGGGTCCGCCGGCCGGCTCGTTCCACCACAAATAGCTGTGGGCAGAGACAGTGTCAGTGCCACCCCTGCCTGGTGTCCCTCTGAACCCCTCTTCCCAGAGGCTCGCCCCAAGTGCTGGGAAAGCCACATGGCACTGCAGAGACCGAGAGGAAGATGGTATCACCTCCTCCCTGGGGCTTGGCTTGGGAACCACATAGGATCCAGAGGAGAGAGCTGGCTCTAGAGCCCGACAGCAGTACAGAGTGGGAGAGCTGGCCCTGGAGAGCCAGACAGCTGAACATCCTGGCTGTGACCTTGGGCGAGCCATTGCACTTCTCTGAGCATCAGTGTCATCAGCTGTTTGATATGTGTAATGAACTTGACAAGTTGTTGAGGATGAAATAAGATAGCGCTTATGGAGCATGTGACACAGGCCTGGCCCGCAGTAAACGCTGCCATTCAGTCATGAGGCCCTGAGGCTGAGCTGGACCCTGGCTGTTGACTGGTGGGGGCAATGACGCAGACTCACCGACACGACTGTGAAGGCTGTGTTGACGATGCCAGCGCCGATGGTGGCATACACAGGCTGCTGCACCCCTGCCTTCTCAAAGATGCTTGTGGAGTAATAGAAAACCTACAGGACAGAGAAGTCGTTGGGGCTCAGCCGGGCCCTGCCCCTGCCTCTATCCCAATGGGTGCAGGACACAGGGTGAGTCAAGAGTGCAGGGGACACTGCACAGTGCCCTTACGGGTTTAGGTTCTAAGGGAAAGCTTCTCCTTTGGCAGGGGCTTCTTAAGTTAGGGATCTGTTCGCAGCACACACTTGACCAGAGTTTGGCTGGGGCCCCGGGAAAGGGTGTGTGGGGCACTCACGGCGTTGATGCCTGACAGCTGCTGGGACAGCTGCAGCATCACGGCGATAAGGATGGGCTGGCGGTAGATGGGTGAGCGGAACAGCTCCAGGATGGTGACCTTCTTCTCCCGCATCATCTGCCGACTCTCCTCCTTCATCTCCTGCAGGTCGCGGGTCACGTCTCCCGTCCCACGCAGCTTCTTCAGCACTGTGGGGACCGGAGGGAAGGCGGGGGTGGCTCAGCGGGAAGAAGGCCAGGGCCAGGGGCTGGGGAGGAGGGCAGGGTCTCGCCCGTACCACTCTTGGCCCGGTTCTCCTCGTTGCGGTTGATGAGCAGGAAGCGGGGGCTCTCGGGGCAGAAGGGCAGCAGGATGCACTGGATCACGGCTGGGAGGAAGGTGATGCTCAGCAGCAGGGGCCACAGATCCTCGGTGCCCATGATGGAGTCCAGGCCAAACACCTGGGGAAGCAGGGCAGGGGGTGGGGGAGGGTGGCCACGAGTGCCCTCATCTTGGCCCCCACTCCACCCACGGTGGCCTTCACCTGCTTTGTGTCAGCTGCTGCTTTAGAGGAAGGCCTCCAGTAGTTCTGGAGGCTCTGCCACTAAGGTGAGGCTTAACTTCTCTGACCTTCAGTTTCCTCATCTGTGACAAGGGGCAAGTAGGACCTACTTTACAACGTTAGTGGAGGACAAATGGCACAACTACAGATGTGTCCGGCACAGGGCATGGGGGCTGCTCCTCTGCCACAGGACGATTTTAAGGATGGGGAAGGGAAAGCCTCTGGAAAGAGGATAGTCTATCTATAAAGGCCTCAAGGCCTGGAGGAGTGGAAAAGCCCGGCATGCTGAGGAAGCAGTGGGCTTCCCTGTGGTTGGATCCCCAAGGTGAGAGGAAAGGACACGAGGCTGAGTGGGCTGGGACGAGAGGGTCAAGTCATCTGGACTTGCTTTCCTGCCAGGGAGGCCCTGGGAGCACCGTGAGCGGTGGTGTGTTCTCCGGGCCCTGTGCCTAGGATGTGTACCATGAGGCAGGCTGTCCTTTGCAGGGCTGTGGAAGGCTGAAGTCTAATCAGGGGACTGTCTGGACACAGGCCCAAGAGCCACTGGAGCTGTGGGGTGGAGGCAGAGCTGGGCGAGCAGACCCTGCCCCAGCTTACCTGGGCAATGAGGATGCCAATGACGACGCTCAGCTGGTGTAGGGTGCCCAGGGCCCCGCGAAGGGCCGTGGGGGACACTTCCCCCACATACATGGGCACGAAGCCCGTCGTCAGGCCACTGTACACACCGATGATGAAGCGGCCCAGAATTAGCATCTCAAAGGACTTGCCCAGTTTCGAGAAGCCCATGAGCACAGCAGACACGAAAGCCAGCACGTTCACCATCAGCATGGAATTCCGCCTAGGGGTGGGGTCACCGGTCAGGTGGGTCCCTGGATCCCCCCCAGACTCCCCAGGGGCTGGGTCCTAGAGAATACCCTGGAACAGGCAGGGAACTCTCCCCCATCTCCCACTCCCATCTGGGACTCCCTGGGCAGGGCCAGGACCCCTTCTGCTCACCGGCCAAAGCGGTTGACGAAAAGGCCCACAGAGAAGGCACCAAGCATGCCCCCTATGGAGAAGATGGCCACGGAGAGGGACCAGAGCGTGGTGAGTGTGGAGGGCGAGATGGGTTCCCCATAGCGGTGGATCCACGTCTCGTTGTAGAACTCCTCGATCACCTGCAGGGGGAGAGGCAGCCTGGTGGGTGGGACCAGGACCCAGTCTTCTTTTCCCCTTGCACTCTCCCTGCAAAGGCGGCCATTTCATCCCGAGATGCCGGAGAGGGCCCTGCATCCATCCAGGCTAGGCCCCAAACTCACTGCATGTTCTTGAGCCAAGTCCCTTCCCTTTTTCCAGCCTCAGTTTCCCCATGAGAGACACAAGAGACTGGCTCCATCTCCGAGAGCGGGGCCAGTGCTCACGCTTCCCCCAGGTGTGGTTTCCAGTGCCCTGTGGTTTCACAGGCTCAACAGGACTTGCTGGGGATGATGGCAAATGAGCAGTTGTGGAAGTTCAGGCACAGAGCAGAGAGAGGTTCAGAGAGGAAGTTCTTTTCCCACTGGCCCCTTTTCTCCTTGAGGTGCCTAAGGCGCCAGTTCCTGCCAGCTGGCCCTCTCCTCAACCCCCCTGCTGGGGAGGAAATACAGCTGGACAGACAGGTCCTGCCATTCCGGAGGCCCTGGGAGAAAGGGAAGGGCAGGTTCTCTGACTGTGCACTCAGAGCCTGGTGTGACCAGAGTGCACACAAGCCATGCTCGTGAGACTCACGCTGCTGCGTTCTGTCCCGCAGGCCCAGCTCCTCGTGGCTGGCCTAGGAGTTCCACCTTGAAGGACCTGTGGCCTCCTCCCCTCTCCCAGATGCCCAGCTGGGAGGTAAAGGGAAGGCTATAGACAAAGAAGCAGTTCCAGGAACTGGAGACACCTGCTCTAGCACAGGACTACTCGCCAGCCCTGCCCCTACCCAGGGAAGGGTCTGGCCGGATGCCAGCAATGGGGCAGGCGGGCAGCACCTGTTCTGCCCGAGCACACTCACCCTACTCTCAGGCAACGCAGACACACACCCAGTGCCATGGGACTGGCCAGACCCACCCAGCCACCTGCGGTGCTGGGCACAGGCCCAATGTATTCAGAGACAGCTTCCTGTGCACACATGCCATCACACACACATCCTCTGTTCACATCATCTGAATATTCCTGGCTGAAGCCAGTTACAAACCTGCATGCCCCTCCTCCCCTTACCACTTGCAGCTCAAGCTCAACTCCGTAGGAACCCAGCCCATCCCACAGCCCTCGCCAAACGCAGGGTGCATGTTCCTACATCACAGCAGTGCAGTCTCCCATACAACCTCCACTCTCACTGCTCCTGGCCTTCCCTGAGCCCCCTGAGCCCCAGGGCTCGAGCAGACAAGGAGGCTGTGGGTAGCCACAGTCGCCAAAGGGGAAACTGAGGCCCACAGGCCCAGGAATGCCGACTGAGTATGCTGGGCACGGCCCCACAGTTGCAGTGGGTCCTTGGCCTCTAACCATCCTTTTCCTGCCCTGCTGCCATGATCTGTCCCAGATCTGGAGACGCTTGACAGAGGCTGGCTCCAGGGGGTTAGCATAGATTGACAAGGGGATGTGCGGGGGGTGAGGCAGCCCAGGGAAGCCAGACAGTGCAGGGGTTAGGAACCTGGACACAGCCAAGTTCAGATCTGCCACTTATCTCCAGTGTGACGGAGGGAAAATTATTTCATCTCAAATGACAACTTTAACAATATCTCCTTCATAGAGCTGCAGGCAATTAATGACACATACTTACAGAGCCTACCCAGTGCCTGGCACCATCACTGAGCCAAGGGACCCCACCACATTCCAGTAGTGACCTGAAGGCAGTACAGACCACTGACAAAGTTGAACCAAGCCCGCATCCCAGACTTCAAAGTCAAAGCTCCTGCCAGATATCAGTCCTGATATCACCTCCCATTATCTCCACCTTCACTCTACGCACCATTTCCCCACCCTCCGTGGTTTCTCTGCCTGGAGGGCCCACCCTGCCTTACCAGACTGAAACCTTTTGAGATCCAGCTCAAAGGGTCCCAGGAGTCTGTCCTCCCTGAGGGCAGGAACCCCAGTGTAGTCCCATCAATGCCTGTCCCAGAGCTAGTGCCAGGGATGCCTGGTGATGAATGGAGGAGTCAATGAGGAAGGGCCCTGGGCTCTCCTCCTGGAAGCCCCTGCTTTCTGCTGGGGGCAGAGGGAAACAGAACAGAAAGGGCTTGTGTTCTTCAAGGGACAAAACCAGCCCCAGAGGAGGACTGGATGGGAGCAGGAATGCTCCATTTATTGGGCTCTGCAGAGAACAAGCCGTCCTGGGTAAGGGAACTGTCCACATAGATGACGCTCACCCCTCTGTGGGCCCAAACTCCCCTGACCCATCATCTGGGTGGAAATCATTCTCCCTCCTGTCACTCTCCCTTTGCTGCCCACGAGCAGGGCTCCAGGGCACTGATGTCCATGAGGCTCTCTACAGGGGCAAGGAGAGGTGTTTGCCCCAGATGGCTTTTAATATTTGCATTCTGTAGTTCTCAGGGTCTTCCCCCGCACCCCCGTGGTTCAGATGCTTGTCTGATACAGCTTTCCACATATCATATTAAATTTTGCCAAGAAGTCAGCTAATGGAACCTGTTTCAATTGTGTGCAAAGAAAGAGTCAATAAATAAGGGCTTACTACCTAAATGAGCTTAAGGATGAGGGGTGAGGTTTCTGTTTTGGCAGCTCAGGTCTTTAACCCTCTTCTTAGAGCGGGCTGGAGATGCTGAGACAGACAATAAGAGGACCATGTGTAGATGAGGTGTTACCAGAAGCCCCCAACTTAACTCTCCAAGCTGCGGTAACATGTCAGAGGGACCAAACCTTGTCCAGAGCTAGCTCCTCCTCTGTGGCTCGTGAGCCCCTCTGCTACTTAAACCATTTTATGGGGTTGAGGAAGGGTGTGCAGCCAGCCCCCTTCACCTTCGGCTCATCCTCTCCTGGCCCCCGTAGCACTTCCTGGTCAAGCCAGGGCTGCACAGTGGGTTCCCACCTCTTGATCTGGTGCTTGAGATTTCTGAGAAGAAGCTACGCCTGGTTGTCCAATCCTGCTGCTATTGTGGGGCTCTATATCCTCTACCCCCTGGGAGGGCATGCCCATGTGGGGCTCAGAGCTGGCCCCAGGCCCAGGAAAGGCAGGGAGTCTCTAGAGAATCAGAAGAACCCCATGGGGATAAGTTCTGGAGTCATCTCTCCCACCCAGTCCAGCAGTGGCTGGGTGGCCCCACGGGAAGAAGAGCCTACTGACAACTCCCTCACAGGATCCCACAGACCCCGTCTCCACAGGAAGGTACTGGCAGCCTCCTCAGCTCCAGCTCACATTTGAGATGAGGCCTCGCGTGTGCCTCTTCTGAACGCTCCCACCTCATGCGCTTGTCACAGGCCTGGCAAATGCCCTTGACCCTGCCATGACTCCCCATCCAATCAATCACCAGGTCCTGTCTTGTGCCTCCAAATCTGTCCTACTCTCCACCCATGCAGCACCTGCTGCATCTAGATCTCGCCTGGGCTCTGTTCCTGACTCCTCCCATCCATCGAAGCCAGATTCTGCTTCCCACAATTAATTACTCCCCAACATGGCAGTGGAGCCCTGCACGTTGAATGCCCCAGGCTCAGCCATTGCCTGCATCTCTGCTTCCTTCTTAACCTCTCCACCTCGCCGAGGGTCTCCGTGAGTGCATGCGTGCTGGGGAGAAAGGAGGCGCCTCACCAGTGTGAGGGGGGCTGTCATGGTATCAGCCTGTCTAGACTTGGAGGCTATTAGAGATCTCTGTCCAGTCACCTGCTCATTGCACTAGAGGGCAGAGGTGCACTTGGCGACACTGTGGGGCCAGCATGGAGAAGCTGCGATCATTTGGACTGGAGGGTTTCCAGTAAAAAGCTATTCTTCACCCCGGCAGTTCTCCTGGGGGTGGGGGAGGGAGGCTCATGTTCCTTCTGACTCCTTGGGAATCTCCCCTCCTCCCACCCCAGGCAGCTGTGGGTGATGGACCACAAGTCTGCCTGTCTACAGAGGAAGCTCTGACTTCCTCTGTGTGCAGGCAGTGTCTGCAGTGAGGCCCTGGGCATGAGGCGGAGCACGCTGCCCGGCACGCGGAAGAAGCCTTTACTCTCGCTGTTATTGTTCTCTCAAGGAGAGAAGCCGCCACCTTCCAAGGAGCAAGCCACCTTCCAAGGAGCATTACAGACAGGGTTTTCCATTTTTAAATTGCTGGAAGACAAAGCATTACCATTAAGGAAATTACAGAGTAAGAAAGAACCTGAAGGAACTAGGGGCCTGCCTCAGGAAATAACGCTCTACCTACAGACCCTGCCTGGCTGCGCCTGGCAGAGGGACCCAGAAGGCTGCAGAGCCCCAGAGCAGACTTCAGCTCAGGGGAAAGAAGAGCTTTCCAGCCTTCAGAGGATAAGATTACCCACCTTCAGGTAGTGAGTTCCCTGTCAGTGGGGAACATGCAAGTCCAAATTATCTAGAGCAGGGATTGGTAAACATTTCATGTAAAAGGCTAGATAGAAAATATTAGGGTCTGCAGACCACATATGGCCTCTGTCACTTATTTTTCTTCTTTTTTCCCCCCAATCTTTTAAAAATATGAAAACTATTCTTAGCTCACGGGCCATATAAAAACAGGTCACTAGCTGGATTTGACTCTCCTGCCAACCCTTGATCTAGAATTCTAGACTACTGCCAAGAGAAGGAGTCTGTGCTTGGAACTTCTGGCTGGTCTCACCATCATTCCCTGTAGACATTCCTCTACCCCAGGAGGCCTGGGTCGTCTAGATTATCCCAAGAGGGAGTTAGAGCGCCCTCTCAACCCTCTCTTCTCTCTTCTAGATGTTACTGTGGGGATGAAGGGGTTAAACAGCCACCCAAGCTTTGAGCTCCAGTTAGAAGGAGGAAAGGCCAGCTTGCCCAGTTTAGTCCCTCAGCCTGGCCTTGAGGCCTATTCCCTCTTCCCTGCCCTCCCCTCCCCACCAGCTGGGGCTGCCCCCCACCCAGCCCAGCTTATGTCTCCATAGCAACTCTCAGCCACACCCCAGGGTCGGCTGGGAGTTCAGAGCCAGAGGCTACTGGTGGGGCTGGACAGATAGCCCCGCCTGCTGGGGCCCCTGGGGCCTCTCCCTGGGACTTGGGGGAAGAGGCCCAGGCAGCCAGATGGAGTTAGAAGCTGGGCCCCGACTTCACAGCAAAGGACCAGACCACCCAGGATGCTTCTTCAGAAGAGGCCTGACATGACTTCTCTCTAAACCCAGGCCAGGCCTTCGCTTGGCCCCTCACTGCTCCCTGGCCTCCAGGTCTCCCCTGCAGACAGGGGGATCTTTACCTCCCCGTGGCAGCCTCTGCTCACAGCCTTTCTTGGCCCCCACCCCCAGCCCTCAGGACAAAGTGTCTTCTCCCACTCCCACACAGCAACTCCCCCTTACCACCTGGGAACCTGGGAACCCCACACCTCGGCATCTTCCCTCGTGCTGCTTCTTCGCCTTCTGCCTGGTGAGCTTTCCTTCCAGAGAATGCACAAACACTCCTTTCCTGATCACCACCCCTCTTTCCCTGTTGCAGTGGTTCTCAAACAGGGGCGACTTGGCCCCCCAGAGGACATCTGGCTATGCCTGGAGACGTTTTTGTTGTCACACTGGTGGGGTGCTCCTGGCATCTAGTGGGCAGAGGCCAGGGATGCTGCTAAACATCCTAGAACGCACGGGACAGACCCCACAACACTAAAGAACTGTCTGGCCCAAAACATCAAGTGTTGAGGAAAACCCTGCTCTGTGGGCCAGGTACCTTCTCCCTCCCCCTTCTCTGTCCCCACTGGCCTGTCCAGATTTCCATCACTGCCCTGGACAGCTAACTACGAGGTGCTGTGTGCTCCCTCCAAACTCATTTTCAACATGGGGACGGTCTGATCCATCTGTGTTGCTGGGTCCCAGCACAGGGCTGGGGGTGGAAAGAGTTGTCACTAATTGATCCACAGGCCGTCAATCTGAGGGACTGAGATGATGTAGCTGTGACAGGGTATAATGGTGAGAGAGGCTATGCAACTGTTGAGCTGTCTGTACATGCCTGAGCTTGACTCAGCTCAGAAGTCAGAGCAGGAAGGACCAGCTGGGCAACAGCTGCAGGTGTGTGAAAGGGTATCCACCTGACTGTAGTATAACAGCCATTCCTTCTGCACTGGTCACGGATGCAGACTGGAGCCAGACCCCCTGGATTCGAATACCAGCTCTGCCGCTTACTAGCTGTGTGTCTTTGGTTTAACTGCTTAACATTTCTGTGCCCCAGTTTCTTATAAAACAGGGATTATAGTGCCTACCTAATGGGGTTATTATAAGAAACGAATGAATTACGGTTTCTAAAGTACTTAGAACACCTGGCACACAGTAAGCTGTGAGGGTTTGTATTAGTGGAGATGGGTGAAGGGGAGAGGGGACCCAGAACTCTTTGGATCTAGGTAGAGATAAGGAGAGGGTGCCTGGAGCCTGCAGCCTGGAGCCCAGCTCAGCCCAAGGGGGCAGAGGGCTTGGGCTGGGAGGTGGGTCCTGCCTCCAGTATTTTCACTCACCAAGTGGGTCAGCTTGGGCAGAACTCGTCTGCTCTCCAGACCAAGTTCCTCCTTTGTCAAATAAGGAGGGTTGAGCCAACGGACCATCAGGCCCCTTTTAGGCCAAACTGTCTGGTTTCTGAGGATGCCTCATTCTCAGACATGCCTGACACTGTCCCTTGGCCAGGAATTCATGGTTTCTAAATGGCCTTTAGTCATCTCTGTTGGCAATTAAACCATTTGGGGAGGGGAGAGGCAGTTCTCCATCCAGCCAGGATGGTGGTCAGGATGCCCTTGTTCATTTATTCACTCTCTGTGGCTGGGCTCGCCTCCTCTGCCTCCTCCCCACTCCACCAGAGAGACAGGAGGCCTGGTGGCGGCACGCCACAGGGATGTTGTCATCACTCATGCAGCGTGGGGCAGGGGCAGGGCGGGTGGGTGAGGAGGGGTGAGGCCTGGAGTCCAGTTGCCAGTTTCTTCCTTTATGAGAGGGGAAGACAACCTCAGCCCCACCCCTGCCTCGTGAGGCTACTGTTAGGAGATAATTTATGGGGAGGTGCTTTGTAAACATTTAAGGTAATGTTATGATTAATTAACCACTTCCAGGAGGAAGCCCTTGGGGGCCTGTTCTACGGAGCAGACCAAGCTTCTGCTCATGAACAGCAGTCCTGGATCCTCACCATTCGTGGGGCAGTCTCCTCTGGAGAGAGAGCAGGCCACCCCGCCGGCCCAGCGCAGTTTCTGAAGAGAAGTTCTAAACAGAGCAAGTCGGTTGGCATGTGCATAGTCCTCCATCAGTGGAACACTTCAAGCCACTACATCTCTGCACAAGCTGTCCCCATTGCCGGGGAGACCTGCCCCTCCTTCCCATGGGGCCAACTCGCCCTTCAAGGTCTAGCACAGTAGCCAACTCCTTCATGAAGCCCTTCCTCTCTCTCCCATCACCCCACCCCAGCATTAGTCATTCCTTCCTCTTTGCTCCCATAGCACCTTGAAGCCCTACATTAATTATACTCTGGCTTTTCCAAGGGGTCTCCTCTGCCCCTCTGGATGGGGAGTCTTTGGCGGGCAGGGACAGGGTCCAGCTCAGACCATGAGTTAGGCAGCTCCCTGAGGGCCAGGATGTGCCTGCTGTGTTCACAGCTCTATCCCTCCCCACTTTCTAGGACAGTACCTGGCACAGTCCCTGTTGAAGGAAAGTGTTGGCAGAACCAAATCACTGTACCGTCCCAGGACAGTGGCTTCAGTGCCTCCCAAAGCGTGGCAGTGGGCTCTGAGCCAGACTTTCATCTCTTGTGTCGTCCTAGTCCCTCTTCACATGTGAAGTTTATCACTTCTAATCTGCTCCTGGTTGGAAAAACTACGGCCAGGCTGGTGTAAAGTGCAAGAGTAAACAGATGGAGAGGGCTGAGTGCACGCCCCAGGAAATGCCACTAGAGCTCAGTGTGTGCACTGTCAGGGCTGGCCACTCGGGTCTTGGGCGCTGGTTTCTGGCACGACCTTTGGACAGGCGCCCACAAAGGCTCCTATAAATGCTGTTTCCAAGCTCAGCTGAGCCCTCTGGGCTGCCCACAGGGGGTTGTGGACACCTGGCCAGCGGCCCCCCCATCTTCCCCGGTTCCCTTGTTTCTGAAGAGACAGGAGGCCCCAAGAATTGGAGAACTTCACTCTGGATTCGTCCACTTCCGCAACCTCAGGAGTATCTTAGTCCCTCCAGGCTTCAGCTCTGCTCCACCTCCACCTGCCTCCTAGAGGACCCCTTCCCTTCCCTCCTTATCCGACCTTCTCCTCTGCTGATTCCTTACAACTTGTTTAAAAATGAAGCCTTCATCTTAAAAAAAAAACTCTAGCCAGACAACCCCCCCCAGCTACCAGCCCCCTTTTTTCTCCTTTCTCCACAAGTCTCTCGGAAGGGCTGTCTCTACTCTTTCCATCTCCCCCTCTTTCTTCAGCCCACTGCAGGGAGGTTTCTACCCACACGGCTCCACTCAGCCAGCCTGTGCCACCACAGGCTCCTGGTCAGGTCTTTCACGTCGAGCATTCAGCAACACGGGGCTGATTTGTCCAGTTTGTCCAGGTCAACCTCTGGGTCACCTGACAGCACTCCTCCACTCCGCTCATCCATCCGCTATTTACCGAGTGTCCATGACTACGGGTAGGACTGCTCTAAGGACACCACCGTGAACAAACCCCACCAACACCCTTGCCCTCAGGCGCTTCCATTCTCCTGTCTTTGAGGTTCTATCTCTGGCTTAGAGGTGCCTGCTCTTCTCCTACTGAGGACCCTCTTCTATCAATGGGGATGTCCTTTGGGGCTTGGCCCTCACTTCTTTTATTCCACAGCGTCTCTCTAGGACATATTCCGCTACTGCTCTTTAGATACCAGTGACCAACTCAGAACTCCAGCTGACTCCCCTCCTAAGAAATAGACCCCTTGCCAAGTGCTGCCTGTACGAGTCCGGCTGCGTCACCCCTGACCTCCCTTCCTGCACATCCCACGTGCACCTCTTAGCTCCTCCCATACCTGCTCCTCCTCCAGACCCCACATCGCCCAAGCCAGAAAAAACCTAGAAGCCACTTTTAAACCCTATTGTCCTCACACTGAACTGATGACCAAACCCTGCCCATCTTCCTACTTAGTGTTTGTCTTTCTGCCCCTATTGCAACAGCAGCTTTCTCACCAGTTTCCCTGTCTCTAGTCTCACATTCTCAGAGCCATTCCACTGCACCAGATGCCTGAATCATTTCCCTAAAATGCAAATCTGATTATATCTGGCCTCTTCAACGGGTGCCTATTGTCCTCAGTCTAAAGTCCATACTCTCTGGCTTAGCCTACGTGTTGGTGCCCACATGCCCATTCTGATTGTGCCAGGCCATGCCGGTGGCTGGGTATTTTGCAGATAAAATCTACCCACAAGGCTCTTTGTGGCCAGGCTCTGCTTACCTTGTTGGCCTCCCAGCTTTCTCTCTTCCTGTTCACCTTAGTGATGCACCAGACTTTCTCTCCTCTGGGCATTTTATTCTCACCTTTGCAGGCCCCCTGTTCACCCCAACCTTGTTCTGTTTCTGGAAAACATCTCCTCTATCCTGACCTTACAGTCCTAGTTCTGTCAATAACTCTGTCATTAACTAAGTGTGATCACTTAATCCAGTAGTTCTCAAGTTGGGCTACATGTTAGAATCAGTTGGGGAGCTTTAAAAATGTGATGCCCAAACAGCATCCCAGACCAATTAGATCAGACTCCCGGAGTGTCCAGGGGACCCCAATGTGCATTCCAGTGGAGAACTCCACCTCCCTCTAAGACTGTACAGACTTTCCATTTGTAAGGATCCCCAAAGGGCACACACACCTTGGCAAGAGCTGTTCAGAGCACTTAGCAAAACCAGGGCCTGGGGCTGTTCCAAGCATGGCCCACAGTCACCATTTCAGACAAGCTTGGAAAAGTCCCGGCACCTCCACTGCAGCTGAGCATGACTCAGCAGCCCAAGCCTTCCTGGTGAACTGCTCCCCAGCATGGGGTGTGGCCCCTACAGCCACCCTCCGCCTGGTTGGAGGAAGCCCAGCTGTGACTCCGGACACTGCCCCAGTGCTCCAGAGCCAGACACACTCACTTTTCAGCCTGTCTGGACAAAGAATGTGGTCTTGACAGGAGGACTGTCCACTCTTGTTTCATCCTCTCCAGGAAGGTACAGATTTTTAAACTGACAAGGCGGTTGGTCAGGAAGGCAGTCTGAGGTCATGGAAACAACCGAGTTTGGCTCCCGACTCCACCATTCACTAGCTATGTGACCTTGAGCCTGCTGGTCATTATGTCTGCCTGTGGCCTCGTCTGTAAAATGGAAATCACCACCCAACCTCATAAACATATGCAAAAGCCTGGTATAGAGGAGGGACTCGGCACAACTGCCTTTCCTGCCTCCTTTCCTCTTCTCTCCTCCCTAAAGCAGGTGGGCTGGGCTGGAGGTGATTGCCAGGGTCCCTCCCAGTCCTGACATTCAAGTGAACAAGTGAGGACAGGTCTGGGACAAGCTGTGCGGAGAAGGAAGTAAGCGCAGAACTCCACCCTCTGCAGTTCCCTAGGGCAAGAAGTCCTTTTTGCTTTGACTGGCACAGGGCCTCCAGGGAGAGGAGGCAGTTTCAACCTGGAACAACGGGATGCCTTACAAGGGAATGTGCTGCATGTGAATGGGTGTGAGCACAGGCTCGGGGCCCATGTGGTGGGAAGGGCTCCCAGGCAGCCTGGTGCTGGATACCAGCTCCATCCCTGACTAGCTGGGCAATGCTGGGCAGTTCTCTTCTCTGGCCGCTCTCCCCGCCTACAGGATGGGAGCGGTGATGGCAGCCTGCCTGCCTTACAGCGCCGTGAGAGTAGCAAGGGAGATGAGCACCGTGAAAGCCCTCTGTGCCCCGGAGTGCCACATGAATGCAGCATCATTACACCAAGGATTGCTCTGATTACTACAAATGTCTGTGTTGGGTGGGAAGTTGGCCAAGATGACCTACAAAGACCCCGTGATTCTGTGGGCCCTGAGCTCCTAGAATTCTGCAGCCCCAAGACTCCAAGGCCAAGAGTCTCTAACCCATTCAGGCCCAGGACATTGGTTGGTGATGCAGATAGTGAGCTGACGTAAAGGACTCTGACACCCAAGGGGCAGGGGGAGCGTGTGGGGGCGTGCGGTGTGCAGCGGAGCAAACCGGTGTCGATAAGCCAAGGAAGGCAGAGCACTCACCTTCTGGGGGGCGTTGATGACTCCAGTGTTGTAGCCATACTGCAGGGAGCCCAGCACTGCCCCTCCCACGGCCAGCATGAGGCGGCCCGTCAGCTTCTGTAGAGAAGAAAACACACTGTGACAGGCATGCCTGGGCCCAGTTACTCCAGAGCAGGGCCTGGGCTGGCAGGTTCCCTTGGTCAGATATCTCGCCTGACTCCTGGCACCAAACCAGTCCTTCTCCCAGGAAATTTGGCCACGTCCTGGCCTCAGGTGTCTGAACCAGCCCTGCTGACTTCTAGACACTGGGCTGGCCAGACTCCTTCCCGGGGAGACAGGTGATTAGGGTCTTCTCTCTCTCTGTAGCCAGGTCTTGGCTAGAGAGGGACAGGCCTTGGCATTCTCTGGGGTCTCATTCCCTTGGTGGAGCCTGGGGTCCAGGTGGCTCCAGACTCCCTGATTGGGAGGCCCAGGAACCAATGCCCCATGCAAGGGGAGCCAAATAACATGGGAGGAGCAGCATAGATGGGGGAAGCACCCTGGATTTGGAGCCTAAGATGCTGGCTTCTAATTCCAGACCACCTGCCTACTTGCTCTGTGAATTCCTGGAGGCTGTCACCCTTCCTCACTCCTCCCAGACCCTGTTTGCTTGTCTGCAAAATGGGAACAGTTATGCTTATCAGCATTAGAGATGTGGTCCTGCCCTCCCCTCCCCTCCATTCACAGGGCGGGAAACTGAGCCTCGAGAGGCAGTGAGTTCCAGCTCACTCAGGGGTCTGCAGAGAGCCAGGCTGGAGCTCCGGGCTCCTGATTCCCCACCCACTGTCCTGCACAGCAACCATCCCCAGACCACAAGCTTCCCAGGGTTATCTGGACACAGATGACATACCAGCCAGGAATGTGCCTTAGAAAAGTATATGACACAAGGTGAGTAAGAGTGTTGGGCCAAGGTGTTTCCAATGGCAAAGGGCTGGGGGAGAAAAATGGCAGTGGGTTTCTGTCTCCTAGAAACCAAGGGCGTGTAGGCAGCAGGCAGGGAGGAGGCCAGCGGGCAGCAGGGCCCTGGGTGAGCAAAGTGCCTTCCTAGAGAAAGGGAGAGGACTCTTTTTCTTTTAAAATGAAGAAGTCAAGAAATGTGACAATCTGCAGGCCCTTAACTGGCTGTGAGAGAATGGAGCCGGGGGGCGGGACACCAAAGAAAGGACTGGCATTTGCTACGTGCGCCACACTGGGCCGGGCACTGGAGGGCAGGGAAGCACAGAATCCTGAGCCACATCTGTGGAGGGGAGGGTCTCAGCTGGGCCACGGCCTTGCTGTGGGCCTCGGTGTCCCCACAGAACCCAGAGGCGCCCTGACTTCAAGATCCTCACAGATAGTGCTGGACTTAGCTGTTAATCAGACATGTTCCTAGTATGGCCTTTTCATTCTCTAGAAGCCATCAGGCCAACGATTGTGAAAGCCAAGGTTCTCACATCAGAGGCTAAGAGGAAGGATGCCTTGGCCAGCCTAAGTGCACAAGCCAGAGTCCGTTGTTTGTCAGGGGAGAGGGTTGGGTCCTTCCTTCCCACTGGGCCACCTGGCCCCTTCCTGGCCAAAAAGGACATTCATCCCAGATGCTGAGACTTTCCTTATGGCAGGCTGCACTCCCTTTAAATCCTATCCTAGCTCCCCTCAAAAACACTGCCTACCCAGCATGCCCTAGCACCCCCCGGAGTCTACCTTCTCTCAACTGCTTAGGGAGCCTTCAGACCAAGGGCTGTGGGTTCTGAGTGGGTGGTAAGCACCTGACAGACCTCCTCTGGTGGGCCCTGGCCAAGCCCAACTCACAGGGTGACGATTAGGATTAAGGAAGAGGATGCTACAAGGCACTACGCATCGACAGGAGGAGGGCTCAACCGTGGCCGTCGAACCCCACCAGCGAGGGCTTTCTGCCTGGTAAGTTACATGCGTCAGCTCAGGGTTGTCCATCGTGTGATACTAATGGTACACAAGATATTTATTTTTCTAGTACACGCTAGAATAAATATAAAACCAGTAATGCAAACCTATGATTTCATAAAATGTGGCATAGCTACATAATGGAATACATAAAAAAGAAAGCTCTTTTGGTATTGCCTTGGGATCATCCCAAGTTATCTGAAGTACAAAGCAAAGCTTCAGAGCAGTGTGTGTTGCATGCTACCTTTTTCTGCCTGGTGTGTCACACGCGTTAGTGTGTTTTTGTGTTAAAAAAAAAGAAAATGTCAGGGCGGGTAGAGAATATACATATCTACTTACACAAAAGAATGCACAAGCAAGGTAACATTGTACCTGGGGGGATTTGGGGGGGCAGAGCAGAGTGGGAGACTTTCATTTTATACCCTTTTGTACTTTTTTTTTTTTGTGAGGAAGATCAGCCCTGAGCTAACATCCGATGCCCATCCTCCTCTTTTTGCTGAGGAAGACTGGCTCTGAGCTAACATCCGTGCCCATCTTCCTCCACTTTATATGAGACGCTGCCACAGCATGGCTTGACAAGCGGTGCGTCGGTGTGTGCCCGGGATCCAAACCTGCAAACCCCGGGCCACCAAAGCGGAGCGCGCGCACTTAATGGCTCCGCCACCAGGCCCGCCCCTCCCTTTGTACTTTTTTGACTTTTGAACCATGTGAATGTATCACCTATGCAAAAAATTTTTTCACAAGTCCTGTGGTTTCATGTTGCTTAGAACAAAGCAATTTAAATAAAAATGTAAGTGAAAAATAATGCAGCTGTTATGTGGATCTGCTAAGAAGCATGCTGGTCAGTAGCGCATGAATGAATGATGCTGCAGCAGGGGCTCTGTGAGAGGTGAGCACTATTATTACAGGCCTTGTTTGCTTCAGTCCGGCTCTGATGGTCCAAGGGTCTCTGGGCCTCTGAAATCACCCTTGGGGCCCCGCTCAGCAGCTGTAGCCTCTGGGAGTGGGGGCTGCTGGGAGCCAAGGACAAACCCCTCTGAAGGACTTTGCCATTTGGCAGGTCAAGGTCAAACTCTGCTTTAGAAAACCTGCCTACCCACGCCCTCAGTCATATCCACACCCACCCAAACAGGCTGCTCCATTAGGACCTACTGAGGCGCTCAGTGACCTGTGCCCCAGGCCCCGGATGAAACAGGCCCTAGTCCTGACATCAAAGAAGAGGCTTCAGGTCCAGTGGGGAGGCTAGTGTGGTCTGAGCTTCAACAAGGGGGTGGGAGAAAGCACTGTGGGAGCCCTGGAGGGAGAGACTTATAATTTTGCCTGGGGACAATCAAAGGTGGGTTCTCAGGAGGTGACATTGGAGTTGGGCTGTGAGGACCATGCAGGGAGTCTGCCAAGTGGGGAAGCGGTGGCAAGACTGCATTCCAGGTAGACAGAACAGTATGTGCAGGAGGAAGAAAAGAGGCCTCATATGGCTGGATTAAATGGGCTGCTCACGGTGGTGAGATGCTAGGTACAGAGGAGGAGCATGGCCCTACAGTTCTTGGCAGGCACGCGGCACTGAGACCAGTCCCATGTCCTCATTCCCGTCTCCTGCTCCCACTGCACCCACCACACTCAGCTTGATCACTGCTGGACTTGGAATCAGGAAACCCAGGCCGAGATGTGGAGAGCTGCTTCCCTTCACCCTGGAGTTGGGACACGTGGTGGTCCTGGCTCTGGACCACCATAGGAAAAGTTTCCATAGGAAATGAGAATAAGAGTTCCTCCCCTAAAGGGTTGCTGTCAAGTTCTGTATCACGGCCCATCATGGAGCCCGGCAGGGTTCACTCGACAAGTTTGTTGAACCAGGAAAGGACGGGAAGCCACCCTCAACGGGGCCACCATGGCACCATCTGCCCCCACCAGCCCTGTGGCTGGAACTGAAACTCGGTGACGAAGTCCATTCATTGAACACGTATTTATTTAGGTGCCACGCTGACAGACTCCTTGGTAATGCCTTAGAGACGGGTTTGTACAAACCCCACAGCTTCCAGATTTCTTGTGGAAGCCTTTTAGGGGTGGAGAAGCAATGAAGAGCCCAGAATCTGGACCCCCGGCCACCCGTTACCACCCCCTGGGGATGGGGCTACCTTCTAGAACATACCATCTCTTCCAGTCCTTTGCCCTTGCTGTGTCCTCTACAGTCTCCAGCTTTTGCTCCAGGCAGTTGGGAATACCCATCTGCTGTTCCACCAGACTGGAAAATCCCTTAAGAATGGGACTTACAGTGCCCAGGGTGGGGCATAGCACAGAACCTTTGTAAAACAAAGAAAACCCCCCACTTCTGATATTAGCTTTTGGACAAGACTTATCTGTTCTGCCAGAATGGTGTGCATCCTAACAGATTTTAACTTGGCCACTTACCAAACCCCTGATGAGTACCGGAACATCAGCTCTGAGAGGTGGAAACAGGCTAATAGTCACCCCCAACTCCCAAACCAAACCCCCAGGGCTACAGAGCAAAGACCTCCGAAGTCAGACCCGAGTGCAATCCTGACCCTCCTAGGAGTGGCTCAGGCCTCTCAGTTCAGCAAAGGCCTGGGCTCAGGGTCCAGCAGAGGAGGATGTCACGCCCCTACCCCTTGCCACCCTATCCCGATTCTGGGGGTATGGAGGCCCACTGGGAGCTCTCCCTCTCCCAGAAGGCATCAATGAAGTGTCAGCTTCGGGACCTCTCCTCCCACACACTGGGAAGCTGATGGCCCGGCCATGTTGCATAACTTGCTGAGCACTGTGGCCTTTTGACCCTGAGGGCCCTTCCTCAGCACAGTGCTCCAGCCTTGGGTTGGCCTGCAGCAGGCCCTTGGTCAATATTGGTAGAAGGAGGGCACAGGGCTACTGTCATTCAGAGGAAGGGCGTTCCCTACGGGAGGAGGATCCTGGAGCCAGCACAATCCAGATATCACTCCCATCCCCTCCTCCTCCCACAGCGTCCCACACGGCTGCCTGAGGTACCCTGGAGCATGGGACAGGAGCCTTTTTACCTGCTTGTTCCCCAGTTCTAAGGACGGCGGGGACAGGGCGGGGCAGGAGTTTACGGGATCCATGACAGCTCCAGCTCCCTTATTGTTTGTTTTGTCTATGTTTCCTTTCTAAGATTTCATTTGAACAAAATTCTGGGCATTAAAAAAGAAAGAAGCCTAAGAAATTGCAGAATTGCTGTTAACACCCTTGTATGATAGATGGGGAGCCTAAGGTCAGAGGGCAGGGGCCCACGATATTCAGGAAACAAAAGCCAGGGCTGGGACTGGAGTGTTTTGTATTCCTAGACTGGCATTTTACCCTCGGACCTCCTCCATCCTGCCAAGTCTTTTCAAAAAGACGACTGATGGGTTAACCCTCCCAATCCTGACCTTCAGCTGACCTCAGGCATTTACTCCTCTTGAAGCCATTTCCTTCAAGCCTTCCAGTGATGTCAGGGCTTCTGCACGCTCAGCCTCCCCTGCACCCCAAAGGGGCCCTGGAGGCAGAAGGTACTCATCAATCTTTAAAGCACAGAGGAGGGGAGGGAGCTGCTGCATTTATCAGCACCAGCAGCAGCACCAGTGGCACTGGGCGCTGTGCCAGGGGCTGCTTATGCATCCTGATTTAACCACCATGACACGCTCTGGGCGAGATTGCTCCCACTTCACAGATGAGAAGATGGCAGGCCAGAGAGGAAAAAGCAGATAAGCAGAAGACCCTTGGCTTCTGTGAAGCTTCAACTTGGGGGGTCTCTGATGCCAAACTCTATGCCCTTCCTGCTCATGTCCTCCCCGCTGCTTCCGGGTACTGGCCCCTGAAGGAAACAAGGTTTCTACCTGGTGCTTCCTTTGGAGGTCAAATTCCATTCCAGCAACTCGCTGGGCCTTGTCCAGTCTGAGCCAGGACAATCCAGGCCCAAGCTCAGAAACCTTTTGGCCATTTCAGTGGATTTCGCTGTAAGCCAAGGTTGGCAAACTACGGCCCATGGGCCAAATCCAGCGAAGAATGGGTTTTACATATTAAAGTGGTTGGAAAAAAGAAAAAGACGATTAATATTTTGAGACACATGAAAATTAATTCAAATTTCAGTCACCATTAATAACATTTGATCGGAACACAGCCACACTTATTTGTTTATATACTATTTATGGCTGCTTTTGTATTACAATGGCAGAGCTGAGTGGCTGTGGCAGACGGGGACCTTACCCAGGTCCCTTGAACTGCTATGTGCAAACCCAACACATGAACTGCACAGGATTTTCAAAGCCTTCCAGGCAAAACCAAATCTCCCTCCCCAAATATCCAAAAATGTGTTTGTCCTAAAACAGGATGTTAAATGCTAACAACTGGCTCCCTGGGCTATGTGCGTGGCCCTAGGTCAGGACCTGGACATCTGGAGAAGCTGACACCCCTGAGAGGTATCCATTCGCTGGTGAGATGGGCACCAATTCGATGATGATAAAATTAATGTGATACGACCATGGGAACATGCAAAAGTCCCCGATACTCGCTGCAGACAAGTTTAAGTCCAAGCTCCCCGACTTGTGTGAACTGGAAAAAATCCCTTCCCCTAAGACTGCCAGTTCTCTATAAGAGAAGTTTTCTAAGAAAAATAAATTATATTACTAAGGAAAGATAATGCCTGAATGCTCATTTCCAACAGTATTCTAGTCAATGGGGATTCAGCAACCAACTAAACCTAATTCCTGCTTTCGTGGAAGTTGATATTAGTGGGGGTGGGAGGTGAGCAGAAAATAAATACCTAAAGTACATCACGTGGTGAGTGGTATGAAGAAAGAAAGTGATGGGGGTGCTATGTCCTAATCCTGGTGGGACATGCCTGTAATGGAATATTATGCAGCTCTTGGAAAGAATGCAACACATCTGTATGTACTTGATATGAAAAGAGCTCCAGGGTAGATTGTTAAGGGAAAAAAGCCAGGTCCAAACAATGTAGAGGATGGACATTTGGTGTAAGGAAGGGGGAGATAATGAACTTGTACAAGGCACTTGCTTGTACGCACAGAGAGAAACACTACGTATTTACCTCTAAAGGATGGTGGGCAAACAGGATGGGCTGCACAGAACTACGTAGAAAGTGTGATCCAGTTACATAAAAAATACACCTGTAGGCACCATATACACATGCACAAGAGGTCTGTGAATAAGCACCAAACCATTACAGCTGGGAGAAGACATTTCCTCTTTCGCTTTGTATGCTTCTCTATAGGTGGCTCCACTACTTCTGTAACAAAAAAAATCCACCACCCGACCCAGAGAGGTAGCTATTACACCACCACAGCTGAGAAACAAGCTCCAGCAGGAGCTGTGGCTGGCCTGAGGACAACCGGTAGAGCCCTTTTCTCCCCACACCCAAATGCCAAGACTCCAGGCTGGGTCATGTCCTGTCCAGCAGAGGCCTTGGTGGCCAAAGGCTCCATAAGCTGGGGTCTGGCAAGAGCTCTCTCCCCTTCCAGGGTGCTGAGGCCCTGGGGAGGCAGAAGCCAGCAAGGTGGTGCTGCTGAAGCCTTAGAGAGGGTGAACTCTGCCCTCCTCCTGCTGAGCTCAAGGCCCGAGAGCCCTGCTCAGTTATGGCAAAACCCCAACACTTCTGCATTAGCTACTGCCTCCCCGGCCAGTGGCTGGATGGCGGAGCCTCGGGCTCCACTCCACCCCTCCCATGGAGGGAGGGAACAATTGGAGGTTTGTTTTGGTGGCCAGGCCTGGGCCTACAGGCCTGGACCCAGCCTTTCTGAGCCCAGGAGTCCAACCAGGAGCCTTCTCAGCTTCCACCACCCTGAGAACTGAGTGGCTTTGTCACCTCCATGCCCAGGAGTGAGCTGGCGGAAGGGGTGAGGCTGCAGGTCCGAGGCCAAGGCTGCACACTTCCCCCTTTGTTCCAGGCCTCCCCAGCTCTGCCAGCCTGGGGGAGGGGGACACTGGAGGCCTGTACCCTTGGAGCAGGAGCAGAGCACTGGGTAGAGCTGAGCTTCCTGAAGTCACAAGCTGATTACGGGGGATTAAGGGCTGACCCAGCTCCAGGGCAAGCAGGGTCGGGTCTCTGAACGGCTCAGAGGCACGGGACAAGGATCATCATGGAGATGTTTACACTCTGCACACCCTAACTGCCACACAAAAGGTCTTTCCACTTAAAATCGCCACCACCCTGATTTAGGGCACTGGGTGAGTCTCATCACATCCACAATGGGGGAACCCCCATTTTACAGGGAAGAAAAGCAAGGTTCTGAGGCAAGCCACTTCCCCAAGGTCAGAGTTTCGTGAGGACATGTTTTGTTTCCATCACAGAAGGCTTTCAGTTGTCAAGTTATATCTAATCCAACTTTTAGACTCCTACTGCACCCAGAAAGAGCTCGGAAAGTCCTGGAGTCTGGGAATTCTTGCTCTCTCGGGATGAGTGGAGGTGGCACAGAAGACAGGGCTGTGGAGAAGAAAGCATCCTTTTTTTTTTTGCATTGTAGAACATCTCAAATTTTTTGTGACAGCCTTATCTCGGACAAGTCTTTTTCCTTCTCTGGCCTCAGTATCCCCATCTGTCAAATAGGAAGGCTGGGCCATGCACTAGAAGTCTCTTCCCGCTCGGATTTTCGTTTATCCTCTTATATCACCCTAGAAAGGCTGGCAGTGTGTTTTGCAGTGGGAGGCTAATGTGTGACCTTGGGAAAGTCATGTTTCATTGGACCGTGATGTCATTGCACCTTGTATCTCCCTCACGGGGGAGGCTGGGCAGCCACATTAGTTGACCCATCTCTAGGCCTGGCACCCTCAACCATGTGCTCCCTCTGCAAACCAGCTTCCCTACAAACCCCTGCTGGAGAAGAATTGGCCAGCAGGAGCTTTAATGATTTACCTGACCAAGTGATACTCATGGCCTGGGTATCCTGGGGCTCCCCAAAAGCACACACTGCCAGAATGCCAGACTTCTGGACAGAGGCCGCATCCCAGGTACAGGTCACTTGGTGCCTAGCTAAGTGCAATGCATCATGGGTGTGCAAAGAGGCAAGGAGTGTTTATGGAGAGCCTATGGGGACAGACACTTTTTTTCCTGAATTCTTACAGACACTCTAATGATAAAAATGACATCATTCTGCAGACAAGCAACTGAGCTAAGCTGGAATTGGAAACCACATTGCAGGACTTCAAAAGCCTATGCTCTTTGTACCGCTGAGGGGCTGAGGAACCCTGCAGATTTCTGATTTCCCCTTTGTCTGGAGGGCAGAGCTGGCAGGCAGAGGCCATGGAGCGGCACCAGGAGAGACTAGCTGGGAGTTCTTCACAAAGGGCTGGGTGGGAGCACCGGCCGGAGCACTCACCCTTGCCTGCTGCCCAGGAGGCAGCATGAGCAAACCCCTCGCTGGGAGGGGGGGGATTCAACCTGTCCCCTCCCTACTTCCTAGTCAATTAAACTCCTACAGTGAGCTGCAGAGGAGCCCGACTGAACACGGGGAAGTGACTGAACACGGGGAAGTCCGCTGAGTCAAGTTCCAGTTTCCAAGAGATGAAGAGGGACACAGCGGAGAGAACTTGGGAGCTAGACACACCTGGTTTTAAGACCTTGGCAAGTGAAACCACCTCTCCAGGCCTCGGTCTAACATCCTGCACAAAAGGCCTGTGCTTGCTAATCACATAGGCAGTCTCCAAGGGGAAGGGCTTTATTCCAGAACCTATACAGGATGATCCATAGGTTTAGCAAGAAAGAAAAAAAAAAAAAAAAATTTTTTTTTTACTATAACTGCTATCTGTATTTGTCTTTTGAAATTTCTATTTCATGTAGGTATATAATCTACTAGTACAACAGTGCGTGTACATGAATTATTAATACAGATTAACAAATACAGATAAACCACTGGGAAGGAGGTACTCCAAAATTATTTACTGAGGGGGCAGACAATCAAAAGCTTGGAGGGTACTATGTGAAAAATACTCACCTACTACGGCACTTAGAACCAGCTGGCACTTGGGCAAACTCTCTCCCCTCAGGCCAAAATTCAACAAAGGCTGTGGTGCAAAGGGGCGGTGGAGGCTGAAAGCCCTTTCTGATTGGCCTGGGCTCAAATCCAGCCACTTACTAGCTGTGTGACTTCTGGATAGTTACTTCCCTTCTCTGAGCTCCAGGTCCAAGAACCAGCAGGACCATATGGAGGGTCAGTGACACTGAAAAGCATTTTACCAAAAGCCCAGTAAACTGTAATGGATTGGTGATCTTCTCCTCCACTTTTCCGTCTCCACTCAGAATAGTCACTTATCCACTCAACAAGCACACACCCAGGTCCCGCAATGGTGCAGGAAGTGAAAAAAGTTATCACTCTCTTACGACGGAGAAACTGAGGCCCAGAGAGGTGAAGCGGCCTGCCAGAGCCCTAAGGTAGCACAGCGACTATCTGGACTTCAGGGTCTCAAGCCCTTACCACCAGCTAAAACCGCTTCTCGTTTTATTTTTATTTTGTTATATCCCAGCTCACCTATGTTATATAATGGCTCACCTACGATTGCCAGGAATTGTCTGCGGGGCTCAGGGTCTCCCCTCAAGACAGAGGGCCAAAGCGGGGAGTAGCAAGCTGTCTGGATTCAACAAGACCCTCTTCCCGCTGAGGGTACAGCCTGGCGTCACTGTCACGCATCACTCTGCCCAGCCAAGACCCCGCGCAGTCCCACCGGACGCCTCCACAGTCCACAGGAAGGGCAGGGCAGGGTTCAGTCCTATCCCCGCATTCCAGGTATAAAATGGGCATCCTCGCGCCTTCCCTGCCGAGCAGATGGGAAAATCCAAGAGGATAAAAGGGAGCGTTTCAAAGAAAAAAGTGACTTGAAAATATTCTATACAAGGGGGAAGAAGGGAGGCAGGGAAGAAACAATGCCCGCCCGGCACACAGGAGGGGCTTAATAAGTATCTGTTGAAAAGGAATCGTTCTGGGAAAGTCACAAAGATCCTCGGCAGGACAAGCCCGTTTACAGACGAGTAAAGAGATCCTATCTAGGCAGCGGTTTGCTCCCAGAGGGAGAAGAGTCCTCATCCATTCAGAGTACGGAGTCCTTCCTCCCCCGGCCTCCAGGCATGCGCTCCTTCCGCTGCACTCCAGCCTGGGCCCCCTGCCCGGCCCCGGCGCCCCGGGTCGCGGCGGCGCCCGGGGTGCTCTCTCCGCCCGGCCCTCAGCAGCCCCGCCGGAGCAGGGAAACGCGCCACCTCGGAGCACGTCTCCCCGGGGAAGAGCTCCGTGGCCTGCACTACTCGGAAAGAAGGGCCTCAGAGGCCGGCTTTCCTTCTCCACCCTGGAGCCAGGCACCCTGGAGTTGGAGCCCCGGCCTGAAGAAAGTGTCCTCCGCCACGAAACCTCGGAGGGCTGGAGCGGGGACGGCGCGAGGCGGCGTTAAACACTAAGCACCAGGCCGCGCGCGTAGTTCGGCGCCCGGGAAAGTGGAGCAGCGGGTCCCGCCTCCTCCGCGCGCCGGGGCTGGGGCCGGGCCGGGGGCTCGGCCGGCTCAGCCAATGGGCGCCGCGCGCAGGCCCCTCCCGCGCCGGGAGGAGTCGGCGCGGAGCCGCAGCCCCGGAGATCGTGAGCGACGTGCCGCGCCCGGGCCCTCGGTCCCCCGGCCCCTCCGGGCCGCGTGGAGTGCGCGGCGCCCCCGGAAGGAAGCCAGACACTCAGTTCGGGCGCCAACCACGCACGCGGCGCCCTCGCGCCTGCCAGATCCCGAACCCATGCCCACCCGCGTCCCCCGCCACGGCAGGGCGCTGCGCTCTAGGCCGGCGCCGAGAGAGGCTCAGAGACGCGCGCCGCCCAGCCGGGCGCACAGCGTGGCCGGGAAGCGGGGGAAGCCCAGGCCGGCGGAGGGGTGGGCAGGGATCCGCGCCTTTGTGCCGCTGGGGAGGCCCAGGCCAGGGGAGGGGTCGGGGGGTCCGCGCCTTTGTTCCGGGTCGGGAGGGCCCGCGGGCGCGCGACTCACCTTGCTGCTGGGATCCATGGCCGCGCTCTGCCGGAGGCTCTGGCAGCGCCGGGGGTGCGGGCGGCGACGGGCGGGCGGGCGGCGCTCTCCGGCTCAGGCTCCTGCTCCGGCCCCGAGACTCCGACTGCGACTCTGACTCCGGTCGCTTGGCCTCCGGCTCCCTGGCGAGCTAGCTCCCAGGCCCGCGATCTCCACGCTTGCCGGAGCTACCTCCAGCTTCTTGCGGTGAGCTCGCGGGTGGTAGTGTTTATAGGACCCCAGCCATTGGCTGGCGCTGCCGGTGTGTGGGGATGTGGGCAGAGTCTGGGGGGCGGGGCCTGGGGCACGTCCGGGGCGGGGCTCCGCGGGGAGGGGGCCCGGGACGGGGGACTGGGCAGCTGGGCTCCGGGTTCGGTCCTCGCTCTGGCTGCAGGTCGGCCCCGCTCCCTAGGCCCCGGGTTCGGGGACCGCTCTCGCTGTGTGACCTTGAGCAAGTGTGCACGCCTCTCTGAGCCTCAGCGGCCTCTAGCAAAATGGTGGAGCTAGTACCCGGCTGTAAAGGCAAATTGGGAGCGGCATAGGGTAGCACTTAAAGAGCGAGGACTCTGGAGCCTTCACTCCGCCACTGGATAACTTCGGTAAACTAAGGATAATAGTACCACCTCATAGGTTTGTTATGAAGACTAAGTGAGTTAATGTTTGTAAAGTGTTGAGAACAGCGTCTGTTATGTGGTAAGTGGTATTTAAATATTTGTTAGACTATGGGAGGTCTCGCTCCACGCTTTTCTCCCTTCCCTCTCTCTACCCCCCACATTCTTGTTTGCCAGCCAAGCCTTGCTTTAGCACAGGCTGGGCCCTTTGCCTGGAAATCCGTACCCACCTCTTCTTTGGGCTTTACTGTCACCTCCTCTGTGAAGCCTTGCTCTACTCCTGACAGTACCTGTGAATCTATGGTGATAGGTAAGCATGAAAAATAGGAATGGTAATGGGCCGGCCAGTGGCTTAGCGGTTAAGTGTGCGCGCTCCGCTGCTGGCGGCCGGGGTTCGGATCCCGGGCCTGCACCTACGCACCGCTTCTCCGGCCACGCTGAGGCTGCGTCCCACGTACAGCAACTAGAAGGATGTGCAGCTATGACATACAACTATCTACTGGGGCTTTGGGGGGAAAAATAAATAAATAAAATCTTAAAAAAAAAAAATAGGAATGGTAAGAACACAGGAGACCTTGGGTTTGAACCAGCTCCACTGGCCTGATCCTAGGCAAGTGCTGGTCTACGAGCCTCAGTTTTCTTATGGGTCAGATGGAATTAATACCACCACCAACCCTGTGTGCTATCATGAGTTACAATTTCCAGATAAGCTCATGAAGTACTTAGCACATGCTGACACACGGTAAATCTTCCTTTAGTGGTAGTGGTATTGTTTCACCTGATTTCCTCTTCTAGACCCATGCCTTACTTGAGATACAGTGAAGGAAAGACCTCAGTCCAAAGGTCTGGCCAAAATCCTGAGGTTAAGCTGAGGGTCCCTTTGCCTGTGGAGGAGTTAGTTTCTGATGGAAAGGAGAAGGCAGAGCTGACCATATGATCCCTGGAGTCCTCTGCCTGGGCTATGTATCCAGTGCTGGCCGAGGGGGCATCCTGGCTGGGCATGGGGCCCTATAAGGGAAGGCAGGCCCCTTCTGGCACACCCCTGCCCATGGCTCCTATTTCTCTGGTCTCCCAGCTGCTCAGCCTGGAAAGCTTGGGGCCACCTCTCTCCTCTTCCCGGTACCAGAGGCCACCAAGTGCTGCTGATTTCACCTTCTCCACCACCTCATCCTCCATCCGTCCCCGCTGCCTGCAGGGCCTCCAGTTCCTCTGGCCTCTCCTACAGTCCCACTTGCCTGCTCATATGTCCAGCATTGTCATGGAGGGAACAAGGCCCAGCCTGGCCATCACAGCCCTCAGGGCACCAGTTTACTAGCTCAGCCTCACCCTCACACCAGCACTTTCTACATCTCTGCCTTTGCTCAGGTTGCTTCCTCTCCCTGGCTCCCTCCACCTCCACCTCCACATGCCAAAATGCTTCTGAGAGCATAGAGCACCTCTGGACTGGGGCCTCCTCCGGGAAGTGTCCCCGAGTCCGCCAAGAGGGAATCTTGCTCTCCTTTACCCTTTGGTGTTTCTTAATGTGCTGCTTGTCCTGTCTGCCTTCCCCAGACTGAGCACCTGGAGGACGGCTTCAGTAGCTGAGATCGATGGGTGAAGGAGTACAGGAAGGCAGGAATGAATGAACACAGGAGCAGCTAGTCTGCCTGTTTCCTGTCAATGCTTCCAGTGTTGTACCTTTCGGGTTTTCCACTTCCCTGCTCGGAGTCTTTACATAGCTCCCTGTTTCTCAGCACATCAAGTCTACTGTATATGCCTCTTCCCAGCTGCAGGTATGCCCTACTCAGCCCATGGGTCACACTCACAATCAGGCACCCTTTCTTTCTCCAGGCCGGCCCTGTGCTGGCCACTTCCCCAGGGACAGAGGCATACGAGCCTGTTGCTAGCCTATTGAGCCCCAAACTGGAGAGGATGCAAGAGGGGAGATGCAGAGCAACAGTACTGAGTTGAGTGTACAGGGATAAAAATGTGTACAGGAGCAGAACTTGGACCACAGAGGAAGGAGAGGGAGTAGAGAGAGCTTCAGGGAAGGGAGAGGGTGTGCTGAGTAGAGTTTAGAAGGCTGAATATGAGTTCACCAGGTGGATCAGAGGGAAGGCAATTCTTGGCAGAGAGAACATATGCAAAGATAGCAGACAGGCAGAGAGTAATTGCTGACAGGAAGAAAGAATCCCTAGACCACACTCAGAGGCTGATGGTGGAGCCCTGGATTGGACTCCTGAGTCCCAGCTCTGCTGTTTACTTGGCAAACATCACTGAAATTTCTTCTCCTCTCTGAGCCTCAGGACTCACATCTGTAAAATGGGTATAATGATCCCCTCCTGGGATGGCCTGACGAAAAACGGACGTGTATAAAAGTTTATCCAAATAAACGGTGCTGATTCATGACGTGAGAAATTCAACCAACTCCCCTTCCTAGGTCAGGGTGGCACTTGAAGACAAAGCAGAATGACCAGAAAAACAGCCTTACTTTTGCCCCACCCCACCGTACCTGCCCAAACAGACCCCATGACCTGCTTGAAATTCCATTTCTGGGTGTTCTCTCTGTAAAACTTTTATGACCGCTGGAGGCTACTGTTTAGAGGTAAATTCATCAGAAGCTACTGACACTGGATCAGAGATAGATTGTCAGGTGGGCAAGTTTAATTTTGGGATGGCTGAGTCCTGGGAAACAGGATTTAATTCCAGCCAGGGAGGGAACACCAGAAAAAGCCCACGAAATGGCATCTGAGCCTGGTAGGTTGCGATGGGGGGGTGGGGAGGTGCAATGGTTGGAGGGGGCTGTGAAGGAGCAGCTTCAGGCAGAGAGAGCCAGGCTAAGCAGCCCCTCTGGCTGGAGTGTAGGGGGTTGGGAGAGACAGGAGATAAAACGGGGATTTTTGAGTGAGAGAAGCTGAAGAGGTGGGGTCACAAAGACCCTCCAATGCCAGGTATGGGAGTTGGGGCTTTATTCAGTGGGCAGTGCGGGACCACGGAGAGTTTTTGAGCAGAGAAAGGATACGAGGAACTCGCAGCCTCCTCTCCCCTGAGGCTGTAAAGGGGGTGTGAGGAGGCTGTGGGGCCCGACCGCTCAGCTTGGAGGGAGCAAGCACCACCCCCCACCCCAAGCCGCGCTCACACTGGCAGCTTTGCTCCCTGGAGGCTGCCTTTACCCCTGGAAGAAAGGCGGGCTTTTTCTGGGTCTGATTCCAAGCAGCTCCAGCCCTAGCCAGTGGGAGGAAAAGAGCTCTCTGGGACTGGCGGGGCGGTGCCAGGTGGCCGCGCGATGCCGGAGCCTGGTTCGTGCCGGAGAGCACGCACGCGGTTCCGGCGGCTGTGCTGGGCGGTCCTAGCGGCTCCCCAGTCACAAGCAAGTGAGTGAAGCGGCCGCGAAGAGGCTTTTTTTTTGGTATTTGAAGGCAAGCGTCCCTGACAGCCAACGAGAAGAGGCTGTGCTGAGTCAGCGGCCTCTGATGCAAGGGGGGCTCTCTGGGCCTGGGACGGGAGAGCCCCTAATCCGCAGGATGTTTTGCAACTCAAATCCTCCCAGGCTGCAGGTAAACACGGTGTTGGACTCCAGGAAGGCCTGATGGGCCAAGCGGGACAGTTGTGTGTGTTTAATTTCTCATTCTGATTTGCACACTTGTTCAAACCACCTGCTCTCGGAGAACTCTTTGGCTTGCCTTCTTTATCTTTCCGTGTGCCCCTCCCCGGCCTTCTTCAAGGCTCTCATCAGGGCACCGCTTGCTCGCTGATGCTGGGGGATACTGAAGGAACATATCCCTCCTCCATTCTCTCGCGAGCGCCAGGCTTGTCTGTCCAGCTGCCTCCAGGACAGCCCTCTGAATGTCCCACACTTATCTGGCATTCACCGCGTTTAAATCTAAACTCATCATCTTCCCCATCCCTCCTAGTTCCCACCCCAGAGATGGCTCCTCTATCCACCCAATTGCCCAAGCCAGAGATCTGGCATGTTCCTTGACTCCTCTCTCTCCCTCATCCCCAATATCCAGTCAATCTTGTGGACTCTGTCTTTCCATAATACCATCGGACTCCATCGCTTCCTCTCCATCCCCGCTGGCCCTGCGGCTAGCACAGTCTAGAGCCCCTGCTCTCTCATCCCTCCACCTGCCTCCACACTGGTCTAAAACGCCCTCTAAAATGAGCGGACCGCGTCGTTCCCTTGTTTAAACGTCTTTTCATGGAATGCAACAACATGGATACATCTCCCAGACATAATGTTGAGTGGAAGAAGCCACATGCAAGAGAGTGTGATTTCATGCATATAAAGTTCAAAAACAGGCAAAACTTCTATATGGCATTAGAAGTCTGGAGAACAGCTACCCTCGGAGGGAGGGTAGTTACTATGAGGGGGGCTGATAATCAGGGCTGGGACTAGGGTGAGGCAGGTGATCAATATCACTGATTTTTTTTCTTTTTGCCCCGAGCTTTAATATGACTCAATACGGCACTGTTACTAACCCTGTCTTTATTTAATATTTTGATATTTTGTCATCGTGGATTTTTTGCATTAATTTTGATTTTTTAAAAATATTGCATTAAAAATATTTATCTTGATGACTGAGCCTTGTGGCCCACTCTTAAATTTTACTCGGGGAGGTGAGTGGCTCACTTGCCACACCCTAGTCCTGACCTTGCTGGTAAGGTTTTGTAATCAGGGTGCTGGTTACATGGGTGTGTTCGGTTTGTGAAAATTCATCCAGCTGTACACTTCCAATTTTTGCACTTTTCTATATGCACATTATGCTTCAATAAAAAAAATTTTTCTTTTATTTAAAAAACAATCTTTCCGTGGTTCTAAGGGAATGTCTGCTGTCTGCTTCCTCTAGCATCCCCAGCACCAAAACCAGGCTCCAGCGTACTGGGACTCGTACCTGTCTGTTGAATGAGTGAATACAATATTATTCCAGTTAACTTAATCCCCACAAGAACTCTATGAGATGAATATTTTTGTCTCCATTTTCTAAAAGAGAAAACCGAGATTCAGGGAAGTAATTTGCCCAAGATCACACAGGTAGTAGGTCTGAGTTCTAGCACCTCAATTAAAAAAAATAAACAAACCAAAACTCTGAGCAGCAGTGTTTGTTCGGGCACCTGAAGGCCAACAGGGATGGAGAGGAAGGGATGGAGTCCATTGTATTCTGGAAAGGCAGCACAAGCAGGTACCAGGGCCTGGCTCTTATCACTTAAGTTACAATTATTTGAGCCTTATCTTTTCTCAGATAATGACCTCTTGGGGCAGGGGCTCAGGCATGCCTGTCTTCCTTCTAACCAGCTAGTTACCTAGCACAGGGAAGAGGCTATACGTGTGTAATAAATGAATGAAGCAACGAATGAATGAATGAGGAGGCTGACAGTGACACGTGCTGGGTAGAGCACAGGCTTCGGAGACAGATCTGCTAACTGTATGTCTTTGCACATATTACTTAGCCTTTCTGAGTCTCAATTTCCCCAGCTGTAAAATGGGAATGATATCAGTACTTACCTTCAAGATTTACTGAGGACAGGAAGTGAGAACATGACTGTCAGGTGACTGGCATATAGTAAATACTTGAAAAATGGGAACTATTATTGTGATTTCCAGGGTTTTCCATTCTCAAAGTCTGATTTACTTCAGGGTGGCAGGGATCTGCCTCTTTGGATTTCCATGTATTGTTTTCTGAGGCGTCTCTGGAGTTGGAAGGAGGGGACCCCAGGAGCTTTCTTCCTCTAGCCCACAGAGAGGGTGAGTGCCGGAACAGTCCCCAGGCTGGCTCTGTGCCCGGCTCCACCTGGCTAGGAGTGCCATCTTGACGAGATGGCTTCCTCTCTGTGAGCCTCAGTTTTCTCTCTGTAAAATGGGGCTCAGAATAATTTTGACTTTGTGGGGCTCCAGGGAGGGTTCAGTGGCTTGTCCCTGGCCCAGCGTACAGTAGGCCCTCCATAGAGGTTGAGTCTGAGGAATTAACCTGGCATCCTGAGGCGTGGGGGAAGAGCAAGGAGACTGGAGTGTCTCAGAGACCCTGAGACATCCAAGGACTAACGGGAAAAACAGATACATTAGCCTGGCTGGGCTCTGCTTTGTTCTTAGAACCTTATTTTTCCTGTGAAGTGAAATAACAGTGTCCTTTATGCTGATGCCACTTTTTAGCTATGCAAAACACCTCCCACACCTCATTCCTTAGGTCCTCCCCACACCCTGTGCTGAGGGCAAGATCAGGTTTATTCATGTATCAACTGCACAGTTGAGGAGACCAAGGCACACTGAGGTTAAAGCCACTGGCTTCACACTGAAGGAGGAATTTGGTAGCAAATTGAAGATATGAAACCTGGACCTCTTAATTTCTAGATACCACCACGTGGCAATATGGATCCAAAAGAAGGCACACAGCTCACCCCATCCACCCCCACCTTCCACCCCAGCAAGCAGCCACGATCCAGCTGGTGTCTGGCTGTGCTGGCTTCCCCCACCCAGCCCTCACCTGGATGCCACCTGGCAGTCACCTGCACGTTGCTCACGGAAGAGCTGGCTGACTCACTTCCTTATACCAGAGCTGACTCACACCTCAGAAGGGGGAGAGTGAGAACCAGTTGAGAGCTGGAGGAGCCCTCCCTTCCTCATTGAGGCTTGAAATTAATGCCCCGAATCCATGGCACTTTAGCTCTTAAGAAAGAGAAAGAACTGTGGGCTGGCTGGAGTCATAGATCTCTGGACTCAGAGAGGGGTGGTTAGGTTGGTTCCACTCTAGGCTCTGTTACAGGTTCGCTGAGTGACTTCAGGCAAGTCTCTGTCCCTTTCTGAAGTGACTTCAGTCTCTTCAGTTTTGTGATGAAGGGGTTGAAACAGGTGGCCTCCGAGGCTCTTCTAGCTCCAGGTGGAGAAGCCTCGTGGTAATAATGTTGTGCATATTGACAGTTTACCACGCGCAGGTGCAGGGCTAAGGGAGTGGTATGGAATTATCTCCTTTAATTCTCATAACAAATCCTAGATGTACTGCTTTATCCCATTTCACAAAAAGGAAACTGAGGCACAGTTTCAGAGTAATTTACTCCAGGTCAAGCAAGTAAGCAAGTGGTAGATGTGAAGATTGAACTCAGTCTGTGCCCAGAACGCTCATAAACTGGTCTGCGCTTACTCCCTTTATCCTGCTAGACTTCAGTTTCCTCATTAAAAAAATTGTGGTAAAATATACATAACACAAAATTTACCATTTTAATCATTTTTAAGTGTACGGTTCAGTGACATTAAGCACATTCACATTGTTGTGCCACCGTCACCACCATCCATCTCCAGAACTTTTTCATCTTCCCGACTGAAACTCCTGAAACCCATTAAACAACAATTCCCTATTCCTCCTTGCCCCCAGCCCCTGGCAACCATCATTCTACTTTCTGTCTCTATGAAGTTAACTACTCTAGTTGCATCCTATAACCTTTCTTCATCTTTAAAACTGTGGTCATAAAGATCAAGGATTATTTGATCCTTCTCTCAATGGGGCAGCTGGCTCAGACTTGGATTTAAGTTCCAGTTCTTCCGTTCAACAGCTGTGTACCCTCAGGCAGGTTGCTTCACCTCTCTGCTTGTCCCATTTCCACATCCCTAAAATTGGCCTAATGAGCCCTGCCTTGTGGGGCTGCTGGGAGGATCACAGGAGACAATGGGTGTGAAGGTGTTTCAAAGTTCAATTCCTCTTCTATGGCTTGTTATATATACCTTCTTCCTGGAGGGCTGGGATCCAGACCTTGTCTTAGATTTAGAGGTGTGAGAGCTGGAAAGACTTTAGGATTGTGCATTTCAACCCGTTTACAGATGAGAAGACTGAGACCTAGAGAGGTGGAAGTGACTTGCCCAGAGTCGCACGTGGAACTTTATGCGTCCGTGTGCATTTGTGCCCCGAGCACACAGCCCTGCCTCTGGCAGGTGTCCAACAGATGTTTGCTGCTGGGGCTGGAATGTAGAGGCCACAGCAGAGAGGGTGGGCTTGACTGCTGGGCTCTGGAGCCCTCCGCTCAAGCAGCTCGCATTCCAGCCTATGTACCTGGTATTGTAAAGTGGCTGGTACAGCCTTTGGTTATAGAAGCTGCTGGGGCAAGATGCTCCTATCTTGGATTGTTCTTCTTTTTACTGGTTCTCAGAGATCTGGTCTTGTGGCTGAGAGTCCCATCTTCCTTATTTCCTTAGAGTAAACATTGTTATGATTTTTTGGTTGTGCGTATCAACATATTCGAGCCAATTTCAGCCCCCAAAAAAGAATTTTTTAAAGGTTAGAGTCTCACAAACCAGTGGCAGGGATGCAGTCAGATGCTGACAAACATCTGGACTCAGTGAGTAGACTGCCCCCAGGATGGTTTGCATCCCTCATTCCTGCTTTATCCCTTTTTCTCTTCACAGACAGGCACGTTCTGCTCCACATGGCAGACTGTGACCACTGTATAATGCCAGAATTTACAGGGGACCATTGCAACAACCCTCAAGGCTGACTTGACTGTCTCCTGATCCCAACCCTAAGTTTCTACATGAGACAAGTGGATCGGCCCAGTTTGGCTCAGGCAGTGGGGACCTAGAGTGCCCACAGGAGACAGGGTGGGCGGGCTCACCTCTGTGCGGGAGTGAGGCGGAGCACGGGTGTGTGCCTCCTGACTGAGTGACACAGGCAAACGTGTGCAGCCATTGAAAACGTTGTTGAATGGAGATAGACATTCAATGATATGGGAAGAAAGTTAAGATTTTTTGAATGGAAAAAACAGGTTACAAAACAGTATGTTTATCACATTTTTGAAAGGAAATATGCATATGTAATTTAATTGAATTTCTATACCTATATGCTAAATGTTAATTGAAATTATGGGTAGTAGAATTAAGGGTAATTTTTATTTTCTTCTTTTGTAATATCTGCATTTTTCTCTTGTGAATGACTATCAGTTGAATAATAAAACAATAACTCTTACCTCACAGAGCTGCAGTGTGTGTTAACTAGACATTTATTCACTTATTCAATAAATATTTATTAAGCACCTACTACGTGACGGTGTTTGTGACAGCTGCATGATGACTGACGAGTGGTGGAGTTTCAATAATTGGGGTGACCCAAGGCTCTGCCTTCCAGGAGCGCACAGCGAGGCTGGATGCTCAGACACGGGGGCTTCTGCTCCGATGGTCTACATGCATTCTGAAAATCTGGGAAATGAAAGCAACAGGGCGTTTCAGCTATCTATCTGCTGTAGAACAACCACTCCAAAACTCAGTGGCTTTAAACAGCAACAATGTATTATTTCTCCTGATTTTGTGGATTGGGCGATTCTGCTCCCCATGCTGCTGCCGAAGTTACTCATCAGTGGCATTCAGCGGGATACTTGGCTGGGTCCATTCTCTCCATACGAGGTCGCGTCCTCCTCTGTCTCCAGCAGGATAGCCTGGACTTCTGTACAGCATGGCAGCTGGGGCCAAGAGGGAGCATTCCAAGAGGACAGGCCCCAATGTGGAAAAGCTGATTAAGCTTCTGGGAATCAAGGCAAATCATTCTGGATGGGACTTGCTTTGTCTCAATCTATAATGAGCATTTTCTTTTTCTTTTTTTTTTTTTTTTGTGAGCAAGATCAGCCTGAGCTACCATCCGATGTCGATCCTCCTCCTTTTTGCTGAGGAAGATTGGCCCTGAGCTAACATCCATGCCCATCTTCCTTTACTTTTTATGGGACGCTGCCACAGCATGGCGTGACAAGCGGTGCGTCAGTGTGCGCCCGGGATCTGAACCCGTGAACACCGGCTGCCACAGCGGAGCGCGTGCACTTAACCACTTGCGCCACTGGGCCGGCCCCAATGAGCATTTTCTCTGTGAGTCAATATTCTTTCCAGCCTGATTTGTAATGGCTGACTGATAGCCCATCCTTAATTTAACCAATTCCCTATTGATAAATATTTAGGTGGCTTTCATTTGGGGGCAGTTATAAAAAACTGTGTGAAGATCAACTTTGTACCAAGGACTTGGTACAAATCCTTGTAGGAGAGGGATTACAGGGTCAAAGGACAGGGGCATTTTTGGCTTTGCCAAATCACCCTTCAAAAACATAAGATATATGACACTTCCACCAGCTATAAGAGAGAGAAAATTAAAAGTAAGTTGTCCAGAGCCAGAAGTTTAAGAAGAGTTCTTGCGTTTTACTCAGAAATGGCCCTAATAAATCAACAGGGACTTGGGCAGTGCGATGCAGGGTCTCTCTTCCCGGCTGACTCAGGCTGTAAAAAGAACAGCGCTGACTGCTGAGCTCCTGGCTCTGGAGACGAGGTCACTGTGTCCCCTCTGTGCGGTTCATTTGGACAAGCCTGCTGCTTTCCTGTCCTGTGTCTGCCAGTCTTCCAGCGGGCACAGGGCACACGGCCTCACCAGCTATGCCCGCCGTGCCCATCTTGATAATGGCCCTGTCCCCTCTGATTCTGGAGGGCCTGGTGCTGAGGTCTGGACGTGGCTGGCTGTGCCTCATGAGACTTGTAAGGAAGATGAATAAAGCGGAACCCTGAGACTCGTCCTTGGCCTCCAGCAGCCAGAGCCGTTCCTCATGGCCGCAAATACTCATGGACAAGGGGACACTTTTCTGTGAGGAGCGGGAGTCCTGGACTCAGAGCCAGCACTGCTCCTTACTAGCTGAGGAGCAAGCAACGGAGCCTTTCTGAGCCTCAATTTCTTCATCTAGACTATGGGGGTAATAGAGCTTTGAGGATTATTATGTACTTCCTCTCTGCCTGATACTTGTAATCCAGACAGGACCCCTCAGAGGTTGGGAATATCCTGCCCACTTTACAGATGAAGCAAAGTGAGGCCCAGAGAAGGGAAATAACTTGCCCAAAATCACACAGCGAGTAAGCAGCAAAGCTGGAAATGAGCTCAGGCCAGCCTGGAACCAGAGCCCACGCAGACTCCTTGTTCAGACTCTGTAAAGGTTTGGATTACAAAGGACATGTTTAGAGAGCTCTGCCACTTCTGTCACTTAAAGAGTATCTGCAAGGGCAGGGCAATTTTTAAAACCTGCTGTCACCCGGCTGGACAGTTAATGAGGGTTGTTCTCAGTGGGTAGACTGGCTGGGCTGGAACCCACCCTGGAGGGCCAAGTTTCCTGCTGGAGTTCTCCAAAAAGGTGCCTAATTTCACAGCTATGATTCTACTTTAGCTTGCTCTCTCCACAGAGGGAGGCAGGGCCCTCTCTGAATAATCGCTATCATTTCCTTATGGAGGAAGAGGGTGCTGGGGACTCTTCATATGCATCTAGTGCTTTATCATAGTCAATTCTCACCTTGATTTTATGTGGAAGATACTGTTGTGATCCCCTTCTTTGGATGGGGTGCTGGGGCACAGGGAGGTTAGGTGACCTGCCGGGGTGGCAGAGCTGGGTTCCAGGCTAACTTGTGATTCAACCCTCCTAATCAGGGCCCAGGAGTGAGGGGCTCAGGGCTGGACCACCAGCATTTACAAAGCCTTTTACCCTGTGATCATCAGAGCCTCCTTTCAGCCCTGGAAGGCAGCCAGGGCAGGACCATTCTCTCTGCCTTACAGATAGAGAAACTAAGGCCCAGGGAGACAAGGAGACTTGCTCCCTCCACTGCCTCAGCCTGCTCAGTTGGGAATGCTGGAGGGGGAAGTGATGGGGAAAAGTTCACCAGTGGTCCTGGACTTCTGCCTGCCAGCTGAGCTGTGGCCTTAGTCAGGGCTGGGCGTTCCTTCCAGGGAACACGAGGTGGAGCAGGATGGGTAGGACTGAGATCAGAGGGCAGGCCAGGCCAGGAAGAGGAGAGGGCGGGTCTCTGGGGGATTGTGGAAAGAGGAAGGGAGCCTAGAACAGGCCAGGAATGGGGCTTGGCTCTGGGATTACTTTGATGGAGCTTTAAACAGGGGCCATGTGGGAGTGTGGAGCTCTGGGATCAGAAGCTCCTGGGTGCAAATTATGACTCCGCTACTTATGGGGATGGTGAGTTTGGGCAAATATTTCCCTGAGCCTCATCTGTAAAGGGCCAAAGTGCAGTGGTAACACCGTGGTATCTGGAGCACTGCCTGGGTTAGATCCTGGCTCTATCTCTTCCGTTGTGACCTGGGGCAAGTGAATATGCCTCTCTGGGCCTCAGTTTCCTCATCTGTAAGACTGGCCTGTAGTAATAGTACCCACCTCACCCAGCTGTTGTGAGGATGGAAGGGTATAGCAGCATATGTAGAAGGCTTCGAGCAGGCTTTCCACCTGGTCAGTCTTTGCTACCATCGTCATCATTATCTTCATCATCCACCTCACAGGATTCTTGGGAGGCTTAAACAAGGCCACTGGTGCAAACTGGTGGCACAGGCATTATTAGGTAATTACCGGGCAGAGTGTTGGGTGCCGTGGCACAGGGTGGTGGGAGGCACTGTGAGGCTCCCAGGAAAGAAACAAGAGTTCTGCCTGGCTGGGTGGGAGAAGGATATGGAAGGCTTCCTGGGGAAATGGCATTTTCTGAGCCTTGAAGGACGTGTAGAAGTTCTCAGGGTAGAGGAGGGGAAGGTAGAGAGATGAACTTGTGCGAAGGCTCGGTGGTGAGAGAACCTGAGCATGTCTGGGGAATGTGGTGTGTGTTTGGGGTGAGGGGCGAGGCGTGAGGCTGCACAGGGGCACTGGGTCCAGATGGCAAAGGGCTCAGAATGCCTTGCCTGGGGGTTTAAACTTGGTCCAGTTGGTGGGGAGTCCCTATGCCTGTCTGCATGGCAGAATCACCCAAGGGACTTAAAAGAACACAGATTCCGTGGTCTCACTCAGCAATATTCTGAGTAGGAGGTCTCAGGTAGGACCTGGGAATCTCTACTGCTTAAAAGTCCCCAGGAAATTCTGATGCCCGCCCAGTTATGGGAACCCCTGTCATGCTGGGCTAAGACACTAGAACTTTCTGCTGTAGGCAATGGGGAGCCATTGGAGGATGGGGAGGATGGGAGGGACATGGTCAGATTTGCATCTTAGAACAACACGTGGAAGCTAGTTTGGGGAAATGGGCTGGAGAAGGAGACACGAGCAGAGTAGCCAGTGAAGAGGAGCAGACATATCCAGGGGGGAAAAGCCAGGGCCTAACCTGGAGCAAGGGCAGGTGGCTCAGCAGGTATGAGCACCTCTGGGTGCAAGAACCGAGGTGGGCGTGGGGCAGATGGGCTGCAGAGCTGGCCCCACTCAGGGCAGCTGGGTGTTTCTAGGGCTCGAGGTCAAAGAGAGGCTGAGGCAGGCAGGAGCTCCAGGAACTCACGGGCTTTGGGCCTGAGCAGGCTCAAGGTCAGCAGAGGCAGCTGGGTCTGTGTCTCTAAGCAGGGAGAGGCCCCACTGAGATACCAACCCCAGGCCTCCAAGATTTGAGCAGAGAGCTTGAGAAAGTGGGGAGAGGGTGTAAGAGACCCCTGACTCTGACCCCTAGCCTCCCACCCCTCTCCAAGGGAGTCCCACACTCTGATGGCTACATTTGCCGTCAGGGCTGGCCCCTGGAGATGCTAGTGCCCTATAGCCCTCTGGCCCTGAGAAGGACAACCACCCATCCATCCCTCCATCTATCCATCCATCCATCCATCCATCCACCCACCCATCCAGCCATCCACCCATCCACCCTTCCGTCCATCCACCCATCCACCCATCCACCCTTCCACCCATCCACCCATGCATCCATCCATCCATCCATCCATCCATCCATCCGTCCATCCATCCATCCATCAGACAATGGTTTTTGAGCTCCCCTACCATGTACCAGGCATGGTGTTGGGTCCTGGAGGTACAGTTGTGAATAAAGCGATGCAGACACTCTGTACCCCCTACAAAGCTTTCTGTCAGTCCTGGCTCCTTCAGCTGGCTGAGCATGGAATGCTTTGTCATCAGGAATGTGGCTAAGTACAGGAAACCCACCCAGGGGGTTCAGACAGTGGCAGCTGCAGGGCCCAGTTGTCCAGCCTCCAGGCCCCATGGCTTTCTGGTCCTCCCCTTCCCCCCACAGGCCCAGTCTCCTCTTCCATATGGCTCAGGCCTTGCCTCCCAAATCCAAGGCCCTCCCTGGGGTACCCTGTGCCAGGAGGGTCCTGATGAGCTGTGCAGTCCCATCCTCCCTCCCCAGCCCACAATGAAGGCAACAGCCTTGGGTAAGACCTGAGCAATTCTTCCCAAGGGCAAGATCAAGGAGCATTTCCTCACAGGGGTAGGAGAAATAACAAACATGAGGAAATGACAGGGATTCCGGGGATTTCAGAGCACACAGCTTGGATACAGGACAGACCCACGCAGAGAAATGGGGTTAGGACCATGTTGCAGCAACTTCCTCATCTCCCTCTTGGAGCCTTCTCCTTGTGTCTTCATGCTTTTGTTCTGTTCTTTTGTTTCATTGTGATCCCTTGCCCACTCCAACCCCAAGCACACCATCACCAGTGTGGATGCGGCGATGTCACTGTCCCACTCACTCAGTCATTGCCCTTCATTCATTTCTTCCTTCATTCATTCACCACATAGGTCCTATGAGCCAGACACTGAGGATGAAACTATAGGCAGAAGATGGCCTCCCATTGAGCTCCCAGTTGGGTAAGGAAACTAACACGGTCAGACAACTCTAAGACAATGTGATTATTGCCACCATGAAGTTGTGCATAGGGTGTTATAAACCCGGGGGGAACCAAGGGAAGGCCGATTCTGGACGAATGAGTAGGAACTGAAGGAGAGCATGCCAAGCAGTGAAGACAGTAAGTGTAAGGAGGAGTGAAAAGGTGGTCTGCAGAGCCCAGAGCACAGGGAAGGGTCAAGGGACACAGAGAGTGGAGGTTGGAGAGGTCAGAGGCACAGTCCATGAAGGGTCTTGAATGCTGGGCTAAGACACTAGAACTTTCTGCTGTAGGCAATGGGGAGCCATTGGAGAATTGGGAGGATGGGAGGGACATGGTCAGATTTGCATCTTAGAACAGTATGTGGAAGGTGGTTTGGGGAAATGGGCTGGAGAAGAGGACGCCAGGCAGAGCAGCCAGTGAAGAGGACGAGACATAGTCTAGGCAGGAAAAGCCGGGGCCTAACCTAGGGCAGGGGCAGGTGGCTCAGCAGGTGTGAGCACCTCTGGGTGCAAGAACTGAGGTGGGCGTGGGGCAGATGGGCTGCAGAGCTGGCCCCACTCAGGGCAGCTGGGTGTTTCTAGGGCTCAAGGTCAAAGGGAAGCTGAGGCAGGCAGGAGCTCCAGGAACTCCTGGGCTTTGGGCCTGAGCAGGCTCAAGGTCAGCAGAGGCAGCTGGTTCTGTGTCTAGAGACTTGGGAGGTCCACAGCGGGACCCCAGCCCAGACATAGGAATCAGGGAAGATCGAACCCTGGGGAAGAGTTACCACGAGCCTGGCAGAGTGTCAGATGGGACCCTGGTCCTGAAGGGAGAAGGAGCTACAGGCAAGGAGCTGAGGACACCTGGCTCCAGCACCCTTATGTCCTGGACCACCTATGAAGATGGGCTATGGGGGCACCTGGGGCTATTTTCTTGCCCATGTCTGGCCCCCTCTAGATGAGGCTCCCCTCAGTCTCCTCATCTTGACTCCAGTTACCATCTGCCCTGACCTGACCCAAAGTCTGCCTCAGGTCTGTCCTGCCCCTGCTCCAAGCTCCTGAGAAGATGAACTCTGGCCTGGCTGCACCTGCTCACGTTCCTTTGGGAGGGTGCCCCCTTGCCAGCACCCATCAGTACACAATCACAGGACGATGATCTAGGAGTAGACGGACACCCAGAGCTCACTCCCGAGCGCCCATTTGGCCAATTAGTCACTCACATGATAAACATTTACTTAAGCACCCGCAGTGTGCCTGTCCCTGGACTGAGGGCTGGATTTAAAAGGTTGAATCAGATTCAGTCCTTGTCCCAAAGGGTTCACAGTACAATGGAGACAGACAAACACATTCAACACAACACAACCTTTTACAACGCAACACAACACAACTCAATACAACTCAACACACATCTCAGGTGTCAGGTCTGTTTTCCAGCTTTATGGGGCCTGAGCTGCAAAAAGGGCAGCTCATAGGCGAGAGTGTTGTGAGGGCTTCCTGAGGGAGGGGAGCGCTTATAGGAATGCCAGCAGGAGCGGGTAGAGGTAAAGAGGCTCCATGGTCGAAACGCATGGCTTCAGTCTTGCCATTGTAATCCTGGGCTGATGACTTAACTCTCTGTGCCTCAGTTTCCACATCTACAAAATGTGTATCTCATAGGGTTTGAAAATTAATTGAGATAATGTATGTAAAGTGACTGGCACTGTGCCTGGCATGTGGTAACACAATAGCATCGGCTGTGGTGGTGGTTGTTGTTGCCTTAGAATTATAAAACCTTATTATCCTCTTAGATTCTTGGCGTCAGAGAACTGTAGAATCATAGAATCCCAGAATCTTAAATCCTTAACCATAGAACCTAAATAAAACATAGAGCCTGAGTATTAGTGGGATGGGCCTCCCTGTCCCTTCCGATGGTGGGGGAATTTCTTCTGATGCCCAGGGCCGGGTCTGTCACGTGCAGTTGCTCAAGTCGTGCACGATATGCCTCTAGAGAGAGCCATTCACAAGAATCTTGACATGAGTAGAGTCCCCTAGATGCCATATGACCCCTAGATACCTGTACCACCACACAAGGAAGCCTCACTCTCTCCCAGAGAAACCTGCTAAATCCCAGAGGTTTCGCATCATCCCCATCCTCTCTGCCTCCAGCAAAGCGTGCTGGCTCTGTCCAGAACTGCACTGATTTCAAGGTGATGAAACTCAGACCCTTATTTGGATTTCACATAAAAAAATAAAAATAACTCCTCCCAAGCATTCCTGAGAGGAAAGGGTACAGAGGTTTCGGAATGTTCCAGAAAAGGATCACATCTTGTGGAGCACAGCCTACTGGCCTCTAGACCATACAATGGGACGTGCGCTCCCCCTCCCCCACTTTACGTCTCTCTCCCCACCCTTCTCCCCCTTCCTCCCAGTGAGCTCCTCAGGATCCCAGGTCCTCTGGGTGGGCGCTTGAAGCCCTTAGCAAAGCATTTCTCCACAAAGATAGTTCCTTCTCTTCCCAAGAGGAATTCTGAGCCATATGTTTAGGTAGTAATTTTTGTATACCTCACTACATTTAGTACCAAGTTTAAAATCTGAGACTCACAGAACATGAAAATCAAATAATCTTAGAAGCAAGAATCTTGGAATAATCTAGCCTAAGGATCACAAGTTCTAAGAATCATGGAGAATTTTAGAATCCCCTAAATCCTACAGTTGGAAGGGGCCATAGAGGGTCACAGAGTCCACACCTTATTCAACGCATACATCTCCTCTTAACAACATGGCAGGCAACTGTTCATATAGCTCATCCCGCCTCTGCTTAGCACAGCTCTCGCTCTCTCGCCAGGTGATCTGTTCCACTGTAGGGTTACGACATGAGTTGCCTGTAGAAAAGCTTGCAATAAGGAGGCCCTTAACTAACTTCCTTTCCACCTGTGATAACTCAGGCGGACTCCAGCCCAAGGTGTGCTGAGATTTGAGAGCAATAACCGTTGGGAAGACCAAGACGCAATTAAGTAGCTAGACCCAAGAGCTCGGACCTGGGTAGTTCAATGCATGATAATCATGATGAGTGAGCTCATCTATGACTGGGGCAGGACCGCAGCCAGAAGGTGAGGTTAATGATGGTGGCTACCATGTACTGATAAGTTGCATTTTCATTTTCATTTAGTTCAAAATATTTTAAAATTTATCTTGAGATTTCTTCTTTGACCCTTGTGCTATTTAGAAATGTGTTGTTTAATCTCCATGTGTTTTGGAATTTCCCAGCTATCTTTCTGTTACTGATTTCTGGTTTAATTCCATTGCACTCTGAGAGCAGATATTGTATGATTTCTGTTCTTTTAAATTTGTGAAGGTATGTTTTATGGCCTATGTATAGTCTATCTTGGTGAATGTTCCATGTGAGCTTGAGAAGAATGTGTATTCTGCTATTGTTGGGTGAAGTAGTTGATGTCAGTTACATCTAGTTGATTGATGGTGCCTTTGAGTTCAACTATGTCCTTACTGAGATTCTATCCATTGGACCTGTCCATTTCTGATAGAGGGTTGTTCAAGTCTCCAACTATAAGAGTGGATTCATCTATTTCTCACTGCAGTTCTATCAGTTTTTGCCTCCCATATTTTGATGCTCTGTTGTTAGATGCGTACACATTAAGGATTATTAGGTCTTCTTGGATTGTTGACTCCTTTATCATTATATAATGCCCCTCTTCATCCCTGGTAACTTTCCTTGCTCTGAAGTGCACTCCACTGAAGTGAACATAGCTCCTCCAGCTCTCTTTCGATTAGTGTTAGCCTGGTGTATCTTTCTCCATCTATTTACTTTTAATCTATATGTGCCTTTATGTTTAAAGTAGGCTTCTTGTAGACAACATATAGTTGGGTCTTACTTTTTGATCTGCTCTGATAATCTCTGACTCTTAATTGGTATATTTAGACCATTGATGTTAAAGTGATTATTGATATAGTTGGGTTAATACCTATCATATTTGTTACTGTGTTTTATTCGTTGCCCTGTTCTTTGTTCTTATTTTTGTCTTTCACTTTTTTTCTGCCTTTTGTGGTTTTAGTTGAGTATTTTATATGATTCCATTTTCTCTCCTTTCTTAGCACATCAATTATACTTTTTTTTAAACTTTTTTTAAGTGGTTGACCATGAGTTTGCTCTATACATTTACAACTAATCCAAGCCCACTTTCAAATAACACTATGCTGCTTCACAGTAGTGCAAGTCCCTTATAATAACAAATATTCCCAATTCTTCCTTCTCATCTCTTGTATCATTGCTGTCATTCATTTCACTTATACATAAGTTATAATCATCAAATATATTGCTGTTATTATTTTGAACAAACTGTTATCTATTAAGATCAGTTAAGAAGAAAAATTAAAAATTTTATTTTACCTTCACTCATTCCTTCTCTGATACTCTTCCTTTTTTCATGCAGATCCAAGTTTCTGATCTATATCATTTTCCTTTTCTCTGAAGTTCTTTTAACATTTCTTGCAAGGCAGGTCTACTGGCAACAAATTCTCTCAATTTTTCTTTGAGAAAGTCTTCATTTCTCCTTTACTTTGAAGGAAATTTCACAGGACATAGAATCCTAGTTTATGGGTTTTTCTCTCGACACTTTAAATATTTCACTTCACTCTCTTTTTGCTTGCCTGGTTTCTGAGGAGAAGTTGGATGCAATTTTTGTGTTTGTTCCCCTACTGATAAGTCATTCTTTTTTCCTCTGGCTTCAAGATTTTTTCTTTATTTTTGGTTTTCTGTAGTTTGAATATAATCTGCTTAGCTGTGGGTTATTTTTTGGCAATTATTCTTCCTGGTGTTCTCTGATCTTCCTAGATCTATGGTTTGGTGTCTGACATTAATTTCAGAAATCTGTAGTCATTATTTTTTCAAATATTGCTTCTGTCCCTTTCTCTTCTTCTTCTTCAATATTTCCAGTACATGTATGTTATACCTTTTGTAGTTGTCCCACAGTTCTTGGCTATTCTGCTCCTTTTTTTTTCAGTCTCTTTTGTCTTTGCTTTTCATTTTTGGAAGTTTCTACTGACATATCCTCAAGCTCAGAGATTCTTTCCTCAGCTATGTCCAGTCTACTAATGAATCCATCACAGGGATTCTTCATTTCTGTTAGAGTTTTTTTTTGATCTCTAGCCTTTCTTTTTGGTTCTTTCTTAGAAATTCCATCTCTCTGCTTACATCGCCCATTTGTTCTTGCATGCTGTCTACTTTTTCCATTAGAACCCTTAGCATATTAATCATAGTTGTTTTAAATTCCCAGTCTGATAATTCCAACATCCCTGTCATGTCTGAATCTGGTTTTGAAGCTTGTTCTGTCTCTTTAAACTGTGTTTGCCCTTTTGTATGCCTTGCAATTTTTTGTTGAAAGCTGCACATGATGTACTCGGCAGAAGGAATTCCATTAAACAGGCCTTTAGTAATGTGGTGGTAAAGGTGTGGAGGATGGGAAACATTCTATAGTTCCATGATTAGGTCTCAGTCATTTAGTGAATCTGTGCTCCTGGACTGTGAACTTCACACGTGCTTCTCAGTTTACCCCTCTTTAGGTGGGACAGGGTGGCTGGAGGGGGATGGAGTGGATATTTCGCTTCCAGGTAAGTTAGGCTCTGATAAAACCCCAATAAGTTAGGCTCTGGTAAAATAGTGTCTTCTGAGGGCAGATCTTGTTGAGAACAGAGTACTCTGGTGTATTTCAAAATGGTTCCTTTTCCCTTGCCCCTGCCAGAAGCAGAGGGAATTTTTCTTAGATATTCTCTGTGAGGACCTGGTAGAGCTCCTGGAGGTAAAATTCACAAACGTGTGGAGGTCCCCCTAGAGTTTTATTTTATTTTACTTTATTTATTTATTTTTTTTGTGGGGAAGATCAGCCCTGAGCTAACATCCATGCTAATCCTCCTCTTTTTTTTTGCTGAGGAAGACCGGCTCTGAGCTAACATCTATTGCCAATCCTCCTCCCTTTTTGACCCCAAAGCCCCAGTAGATAGTTGTATGTCATAGTTGCACATCCTTCTAGTTGCTGTATGTGGGACGCCACCTCAGCATGGCCAGAGAAGTGGTGCGTCGGTGCGCGCCCGGGATCCGAACCCGGGCCGCCAGTAGCCGAGCGCGCGCACTTAACTGCTAAGCCACGGGGCAGGGCCACCCCCCCCCCACCAGAGTTTTAAACTCTCAGCTTTGTCCACATGGAGCCTCCAGCAATTCTTCAATTACACTTTAGGTTTTCCTGTCCAGTACAAGTCCCCGTGGAGGTTTCTACTCATGGGTTTCTGCTCTGGCAGGTTGTTATCTTCTGTATTCACTTGTCTGTCTCTCCAATTTTTGGTGCACTGGTTTGCCCTGTGACCTCACTTCTCTGACAGATCTAAGAAGAGTTGTTGATTTTTCAGTTTATTCAGGTTTTTACTTGTTTTTAGTAAGGACTGACAACTTCCAAGCTCCTTACGTGCAACACTGGAAACTGGGGGTCTCGCTACCGTGTACCGAACAGCCATGGGAAGTAAGCACTTTTTAAATATTATCTCATTTAATCTTCACATCAGTCCTGTGAAGTAATATCATTATCCCATTTTGTAGAAGTGATTCTTGTGGCTCAGCAAGAGTAAGTGACTCCCTCAAGGTCATGCAGTTAGAAAGTAGAATTTGAACTTGAGTCTGTCTGATTAAAAGCTTGTGCACATCCCACCCACATACCACCTCCCACAACTAGGCAGAGTCTGGATAGAGCTATAGGCCCAGAGGCAGACACAGGTCAGAACTAGAGACAGGGGCCCAGACCAAAATGGAAGATGGGACCCAGAGGCTAAGAAAGTTCCCAGGACTCATTTCTGGCAGGCCAGACACCAGGTGTCTGGAGGTAAAATGCTAAATCCTGATTCTAACCCTTCCAGCTATGTGATCTTGGGGAGTCACTTTCCCTCCCTCCCCCAGCCTCAGATACTTAGTAAGTAGCCCAGGGCCTGGGAAATGGCAACTGCTCAAAAAATGGAAGTTTTTACTGTTGTTGCTAGGTAGCAGTTAATTGCCATCTGGGAGGCTGCAGGTGCTAATCCCCTTCCAGCCCTGGCCAGGTGAGGTCAGTAGCAGAGGAGGTCAGAGCTGTCAGAGACCCCAGCTGGGATAGCTTGGGGAGGTGGAGGCATTGGAGCATCGGTGAGGAATCATTTTGTTGATTAAGTTGTACCGCAGCTGTCTTCCCATGTGGCACACTGGTTATCTCCTCTTCCTGGTTACTGCCCCGGTTGGCACTCAGTGCCTGAGAGCTTGATTGCACAGCAGGATCAGTCCTTCCCTGGGGCCAGGTGTGCCACCTGGTGTAAGGGAGGAAAAATCTCCTAGATCCAGCTCGGAGCCAACCCTGACATTTCCTGACCAATTCCAATGCCAACACTGCTGACAGGAACTTCTGCACCAAGAATAGGTTCTGATAGGCTTTAGCCAATCCAAATACCCACAGCCTTTGTCCAGGGTTGGCCCAGAACCAAGTAAGAGCCAACAAAAACCAAGGAGACTTTTTCTGGCATTCCTGAGAGAGAGAAGTGGCCTCTCATTTCCATGGCTGCTACCAGGGAGACTCCCTTTTATGGAACAGTACCGGGAGGGACAAGGAGGCTTTTAGCAGAACAATGATGGGCGGTGGGCAGCCTTCCACTGACACTGCAGAGGTCAGAGCAGAGAGGAGAGACCTCTTCCCCCATTTAGCCACCTGAAGCCAACCAATAGATTCCTTTTGTTTAGACCAGTTTTGAAGCATTTATTTATTTGACCAATGTATTCTGACCACTTACTATGTGTTAGACACAGTTCTAGGAACAATAGAGTTAGGTTTTTCATGAGTATAATCCTAAATTTAATCTTAACCTAATCCTTAGACATAAACTAGAACTCTGACCCTTTTCTAGTGAAAAGCTTTTAGTGGCAAGAAACAAAGGACTAAGGGGCATTAGTATAAAAATATGTTTGGTGCACTAAAAATCTCAACTAACAAAGGGATCCTTAAATAATTTATTCCCTGGACAAACTCTGTGACCCCTTTATAGGTCTTTAATAGGTAATCTCTACTGGACAAATACTATAGCCCATATATAGATCCTAAATATTTTACTGGACAAATTCAGTAAACTCTTTCAAATGTACAGTATTAGAACTCCTTTCAGATTTAAAAAAATTGATAATTAAAGTGCTAAGTGCACTTTTCCTTTCCCGGGTAAACTTCCCAAGGTCTCATTTTTTCTACCCTGTTGTTTATAAGGCCCCTCCTCCACTACTGACCACAAGGCCAACCTTGCAGGTGGCCTTCGGTATAAAAAGAAGCCTGTATTTTTAAAAAATAGGCTTTATTTAGGTATAATTTACACATAATAAAATTCACCAGTTTCAAGTGTAAAATATGATGAGTGCTGACAAATGTATATAGTCATGTAACCCCCACCAGAATTGAGATATAAAACATTTCTATCACCCCAAAAGTTCCCTCTGCTCCTTGGAGGCAATCCCTTCCCCTACCCTCCCAGCCCCTGGAGACTACTGATCTGCTACCTGTAACTATAATTTTGACTTTCCTGGAATTTCTTATAAATGGAATCATACAATATGCATTCTTTTGTCTGGCTTCTGCCACCCAGCATAATGGTTTTGAGATTCATCTATATTATTGTGTATATCAGTAGTTTGTTTCTTTTTATTGCTGAGTAAATTCCATTACATGGATATACCACACATTATTAACCCATTTATCCGTTGATTGGCATGTGGGTCATTTTCAGGTTTTGACTATTGTGAATAAAGTTGTTGTGAACACTCACTCACAAGTCTTTGGGTCCACACCTCTCTTGGTACATGGCTCTGGGGTAATATGTAGGAGTAGGATTGCTGGGTTGTCATGTAAGTGTACATTGACCTTTTCAAGAAACTGCCAAACTGTTTTTCAAAGTTGTGCCATTTTACACTCCCACCAGCAGTATATGAGAGTTCCACTTGCTCCACATCCTTGCCAACAGTGGTGTGGTCAATTTTTAGTCATTCTAATGGATGTGTAGTGGCATTTCATTGTGATTTAAGTTCACATTTCTCTAATGACTAATGATGTTGGGCATCTTTTTGTGTGCTTATTGGCCATCCACAGATCTTCTCTGGTAAAGTATCTGTTCAAATCTTTTGCCAGTTAAGAAAGTTGGTTGTCTTCTTTCCTTTGAGTTGTAAGAGTTCTTTATATATTCTGGATAAAAGTCCTTTCTGTGATATGTTTTGCAAGTGCTTTCAACTCATCTGTGCCTTGCCTTGTGTTTTTTTTTATGGTGTCCTTCAAAGACCAGAGTTATTCATTTTGATAAAGTCTAATTTATCAGTTTGCTTTTCTTTTATGGTTTCTGACTTTTGTGTCCCATCTAAGAAATCTTTGCTTAGCCCAGGGTTTCTCAATTTCAGTACTCTTGTTATTTTGGACCAGCTCATTCTGTGTTGTGGGAGGCTGTTGTATGTATTGTAGAAATTTTAGCAGCATTCCTGGCCTTTACCCACTACCTGCCAGTAGCATCACCCTCCAGTTGGGACAACCAAAAATGTCTCCAGACATTGCCAAAGGTCCGCTGGGGGTGGGGAAATGTCCCAGGTTAAGAAACTTTGGCATAAACCAAGATAAAAATAATTTTCTCTTACACTTTTCTTCTAGAAGCTTTATAATGTTAACTCTTACAATTTCTTTGACATATTTTGAGTTAATTTTTGCATTTGATGTGATGGTTGAGATTCACCTTGTTGCATATAGATACTTAATTGTTTCAGCCCATTCGTTGAAAAGACTATCATTTCCCCTTGAATTACCTTGGCTCCTTTATCAAAAATTAACTGACTACATAAGTGTGGGTCTATTTCTGGACTCTATTCTATTCCACTGATTTATGTCTATCCTTACATCAATACTGCACTGTCGTGGTTACTGTAGCTTTATATTAAGTCTTGAAATCAGGTAGTGAATCCTCAAACTTTGTTCTTCCTTTACAAAATTGTTTTGTTTATGCTAGGACCTTGACATTTTCATATAAACTTTGGAATCAGCTTGTTAATTTCTAAAAAAAAAAAAAAAAAGCTGTTGGATTGAGATTGTGTTGAATCTTGAAATCAGCCCAAGAAGCGGCGTCTTGACAGTATTGAGTCTTCCTGTCGTTGAACATACTGCACCTAAAAATGTCTCAGAGAGGTTTCGTTGTTTTCAGTGTGCTAGTTATAGTGGTTTTAAAAATACATTCACAGATTCTTTGCTACACCTCCCTTCCACAGGTAGAGCCTCATTCCCCTCCCCTTCAGTGTGAGCTGGACTTAGTGACTTGACTTGCTCTGACAGATGGAATAAAGCAGAAATGACATGTGGGACTTCAGAGACTAGGTCATACAAAGCACTGTGGCTGTCTAATTGGGTTGCCCTTTCTCTCCCAGATCATTCACTCTGGGAGAAGCCAGCTGCCATGTTGTAAGCAGTCCTGTGGACAGATTTTTGGAACCCCTCTCCCTGGTCTAACAGGCAAATCTAGCAAGCAAACTGCATAGGCTCTAAGTCGGTACAGTAATATGCAGGCTGTACTGGGAAGCAGCCGCGCAGGCCATCTTCAGCCTGTGTCAAATGACCTTGCAACCCCACATCTCATGACTGAAGACACCAGCTGGACAGATCCACTACAGGAAGAGATGAAGGGGCACCTCATTCTCACATTCCCCAGCTGCATTTCTTAGAGACTGAGAGACTAATCAACGACTCTGGTCCTTGTCTCCCTCCACACCTAGATAACATCAGCATCTCTGAACTTAGATGTATAACAAAGGAATTCTTGCTTATGTAACCTTCAATGTATAACCTAGAGAAAAGCCCAGATGTACGCTCTTTTTTTTTTTTTTTTGAAATCTAGTTGTAACTTTTTTCTTGTCATTGTCTCTGTACTACACTGTTTGTGAAGGTGATATAAGCTGCACCTACACCCCATCCAGGAGCAGCTCCATCAGAGTGCTCTGTGAACTGTTTCCCGGGGTTCGAACTCCTCGCCTGATTATTAAATAACCTCCTTCTCTGATATCACCTGGGCTCTTGATCCCAGTCGAAAGGCCTCTGGAGATTTCCACGAGGTGAGGAATGGAGGCCTCCTGTTAACAAGCACATCAAACCTGCAGATGGCAGCAGCTCTGGTCAACCTCTAGGCTGCAGCCCCTGAGGGACCCTGAGCCAGACTGCCAGCTAAGCTGCTCCTGCACTCCTGATCCAGGGAAGCTGAGCTGGTAAATGTTTGTTGTTTTAAACCGCTAAGTTTGGGATATTTTGTTTTGTAGCAATATCTCGCAATTATTTTGTTAAATGTATCACTAAGTATTTGATTTTTCTGTTTTGGCTTAAACAACAGAAATTTATTTTCTCATAGTTCTGGAGGGTAAGTCCAAGATCCAGGTACCATTAGGGTTGGTTTCTGGTGAGGACACTCTTCCTGGCTTGTAGATGGCCACTTTCTTGCTGTGTCCTCACGTGGCCCTCCTTCTGAGTGTGGAGAGAGAGCAGGCTCTCTGCGTCTCTTCCTCTCATAAGGACACTAGTCCTATGGATTAAGGCCCCCCCGCCCCATATGACTTCACTTAACCTTTAGTACTTCCCCTATAGGCCCTACTCCAAATATAGTCACTCGGAGGGGTTGGGGCTTCAACACATAAATTTGAGGGAGGGGCTCACAATTCAGTCCATAACAGGTGGTACTCTGGGGACTCTTACTACTTTGTTGAAATGCCCCAAACTACTTCTGGAGTGACAGTCTGTCATCGTCCACAGGTGATCTCGAGGCTCAGGCAACAGCCCTGGTCAGGCTCTTATTTTTTCCCAATTGGTTATCAAGCTTAGTACATGTTTCTCTGGCTTATAATATTTAACAGTCCTCCACTAACCCTCTAATACCAAATACTTGCACCGTGGACTCTCTTCAAAGAGCTGCTGTCTGGTCAGCTTGAACTATCAAAAGGCTTGCTGAGAGGAGTACATTCATAACACATGAGTTGATCCATTTAGTCCTATAAATTCCCTAAATTCTATCCTTAGATTAAAATGGCTCATCGGAAAGCTTCATACTTGGACTATATTCAGAGTCTTTCAAAATCTGTAGGCCTGAGTTGCATTTTAATGTTATGTTCTTGAAGGAACTTATAAAAAATGGCCACGTAAACTTCATTACTTTGACTGTTTTCAGAAGGTTGTTGAGGACATTGTTGGAGGACATGTTGTATAATGTCTTCTTTGTTTTAAGTGAAAGGACTTCTTTTAGAATTTAGGACTAGTTTAAAGTGTGCTTCCTCAGAGGAACTGGAATCGACCTTTTTTTTGCTGAGGAAGATTTGCCCTGATCTGATGTCTGTTGCCAATCTTCCTCTTTTTTTTTGTTTGAGGAAGATTCACCCTGAGCTAACAACTGTGCCATTCTTCCTCTATTTTGTATGTGGGTCGCTGCCACAGAATGGCTGACGTGTGGTGTGGGTCTGTGCCCAGGATCCGAACCTGTGAACCCAGACTGCCAAAGCGGAGCATGCCAAACTTAACCACCATGCCATGCGGCCGGCCCCACCTTTTTGATAATGGGAATTATTTAATTGGATATGTTTCCCTTTTTGCATTGGCTACTAGGAACCTCAGAGTTAGACTGGGGACTCATTTCATATCAGCTATGTTTGCCCATATGACCCGCATACCTGTGTTTTACATTTATATGGTGGTGTTTTGTCCCCCATCTCTTTAACTAGCTCCACTTTCTCATTTGTATTATCTATATTTTTGTACAAAACATCTTGGATCTTTTTGGAAAGAGTTGGGATAGAATTAAAATGAAGGGGCTGGCCCGGTGGTGCAAGTGGTTAAGTGCGTGCACTCTGCTGGGGCGGCCCGGGGTTCGCCGGTTCGGATCCTGTGCGCGCACCGACGCACTGCTTGGCAAGCCATGCTGTGGCGGCGTCCCATATAAAGTGGAGGAAGATGGGCACGGATGTTAGCCCAGGGCCAGCCTTGCTCAGCAAAAAAAGAGGAGGATTGGCAGATGTTAGCTCAGGGCTGATCTCCTCACAAAAAAAAAAAAAAAAAAATCTTATAGGGCCGGCCCTGTGGCTTAGCAGTTAAGTGCGCGTGCTCCGCTACTGGCGGCCCGGGTTCGGATCCTGGGCGCGCACTGACGCACCACTTCTCTGGCCATGCTGAGGCCGTGTCCCACATACACCAACTAGAAGGAAGTGCAACTATGACATAGAACTATCTACTGGGGCTTTTGGGGGGAAAAAACAGGAGGAGGATTGGCAATAGATGTTAGCTCAGAGCTGGTCTTCCTCAGCAAAAAGAGGAGGATTAGCATGGATGTTAGCTCAGGGCTGATCTTCCTCACACACAAAAAAAAAGAATTAAAATGAAACTTGAAAGTAAATATTGTTATTTAGTATTAGTATTTACCATTAAATCCTGGTTGAAAAGCTGTCATTCTTCGCCTGGGTGCTAACCCTCTAGGTGATGTTTTTTGGATGTGATTTTAAAAGATATTTTTAAAATTTCAGTTCTCAATGGTTTATTGCTAGTATATAGAAATATAATTCAGTTTATTATTATTATTTTTTAAATTTTATTTATTTATTTATTTTTTCCCCCAAAGCCCCAATAGATATCTGTATGTCATAGCTGCACATCCTTCTAGTTGCTGTATGTGGGATGCGGCCTCAGCATGGCCGGAGAAGCAGTGCGTCGGTGCGCGCCTGGGATCCGAACCCGGGCTGCCAGCAGCAGAGCATGCGCACTTAACCGCTAAGCCACGGGGCCGGCCCTATAATTCAGTTTAGAATGTTGATGTTGTATCCTGTGACTGCTAAACTCAGTTCGAGTAGCTTAGAAGTGTATAATTTTGATGTTGTGAAACTGGTGTGGTAGTCCTCAATTCCTGGCTGTGAGCGCGCTCCTCCTTCTTTCCTGCAGTGTGCTTTTAATAAACCAAGTTCTTTCTAATTCTAAGCCCACGGTCTTTCCCCTCCAAAGCTAGGAAGCTTTAGGACCACCAGCAGCAGGAGGGCATGGACTTGCACTTTCATGGCTCAACATTAACACAATTCGACTACCATCCAAGTTTGCTTCACTTCATTCCACTGGCTACTAACTCACTTCCTTTAATTTCTCCTTCCACTCCTTCACTTGAACAGGCTCAGATCTCTGGACTTCTCCATATCGTGACTTCTTTGCCATTTTCCTATCATGTTTTCCCATGTCTCCCAGATCAAGTTTCCAGGTGTGAAGTCTGGTTTGGCCCATCCCAGCTTTACCCTCCATGTCACTGGTTGTCAGGCAGCCCTCTGGTCAGTTCCCCCTGTTTCCAGTGGGTTCTGTCCACAGGTGACAAGGTTCCACAGTCCAAATGTACCCATTTGGGCTGTGGGAGTTGGGGGCAGAGCCATCTTCCTTGGAAGGAGTGTGATGCAGTGGGCCCTGTGATGCCAGGGACGCCTCTCATGCAGACCTCGGACCCTAGGCCCCACCTCCTCCCAAGGCTTGAATCACTCTGTGACCTCAACACTGCTCCTCTAGTCCACGAGAGAAACCCAACCCACTCACAGAACTGCACATTTTCATGCTTAGCATGGATTATCTTCCTCCTCCCTCCAAAGCCCTCCCACCTTTTTCTTTGCTCATTCACAGTCAGAATTGAAAGGACCCAGAAAAATCATGCACTCTGGCCACGCCATCCAGGCATCTGACAGGTGAGAACGCTGTGGTCTGGAGAGCTTAAGTGACTTGCTCAAGTTCATATAGAGGCAAAATTTAAACAGAGACCTCCTGATTTCCCCAAGTTAGTGTTTTTTCCCCACTAACTAGTATTTGGCCCCAGCAGGCATGTCCACCTCCCATGCCCATTGGGGTCTGATGGGGCAGAGAAACTGGTGCGACAGTCCAATGGAGGCAGGCAGGGCCAAGGAGCAGGTGGCAGCTCTGACCCAGCCTAGGCCGCGGGCAGCAAGGGTCCCCCCCAACCCAAGATCAGGCCTTGGGGCTTAGTGGGTGAGTGCGGGGGGGTCTAGGTCCAGGTTTGGCTAGGAGATGAGAGGTATAGAGGCAGGGAACTGGCTGAGTTGGAGCCTGAAGTAATAGACCTATATTAGTTTCCTGTGGCTACTATAACAAATGATCACAAACTGGGTGGCTTAGAACAACAGAAGTGTATTCTCTCCCAGTTCTGGAGGCCAGAAGTCTAGAAGCAAGGTGTCAGCAGCGCTCCACTCCCTCCTGAGACTCTGAGGAAGAATCTGTTCCTGCCTTTTCCAGCCTCTCTGGTGGCTGCAGGTGTCTGTGCCTTGTGGCCACATCACTCCAATCTCTGCCTCCATCTTCACATCTCCTTCTCCTCCGTGTAAGTATGTCTCCTCCTCTCTCTCTGTCCCAAGGACACTTGTGATGGCACTTAGGGTCCACCTGGACAATTCAGGATAAGCTCCTCTTCTCAAGATCCTTAACTTAATCACATTGTTTGCCACAAGCGGTAACACTCAGAGGTTCCAGGGACTGGATGTGGATATCTTTTGGGGTACCACGTTTGGCCTACCGTAGACCACACCACCCCACACCACTACCTTCCTTCCAATGGCCTCTGAACTGGGGGGAAGGAGCAGCAAGCCAGAGTTCTTTCCTTATTCCTCCTAGGAATAGAGGGGAGACTTGAGGTAGTTGAGAAAGAGAACAGTTATGGCCCTCCACTTATTTAGACACTGGACGTATTAGCCCCGGCTGCCATAACAAAATACCAGAGACTGGGTGGCTTAAACAGCAGAAGTGTATTCTCTCACAGTCCTGGAGGCTGGACCTCTGAGATGAGGGTGCTAGGGTAGGCGGTTCTGGTGATTGTAGACAGCTGCCTTCTCGCCACGTCCCCACATAGCCTTTCTTCTGTGCACATGCCATGGGGGCGAGGGGGGTGTGCACCAGCTCTCCGGTGCCTTTTCTTATAAGGACACTAATCCTATCAGATCAGGACCCCACCCTTACGACCTCATTTAACCTTAATTACTTCCTTAGAGGCCCCATCTCCAAATACAGCCCACTAGGGGTTAGGACTTCAACACAGGAATTTCAGGGGGTTACAAACATTCAGTCCATCAAAGACATTTTTGCTTATGTTCCTACTGAATCATCTTGACACTGCGGTCAAGATGCTAAGACTCTGCTAAGAGACTGTCATAACAACAAAGCCCTCATCTGTGCACAGCCCTCCCTGGTTAACAAAACACTTCCGCTCATCACTTACCAGTCGAGGGACATTTACTTCCAGTGCATGTGCCTGCCCATGTGCTGGGCAATGCTGGGCAATGGAGGGCAAAGAGAGCTGAGGGAGACCCAATTCCTGCCCTCGGAGAACTGCGGCTGCAGGGATCAAGGCAGATATAAGGAGGGGGTGGGTAAGAGCGAGGACAGGATGGACAAAGGACCCTGGGCGCTGAGGGGGAGGGACTCGAGGGAGGAGCGTGCTGCATGTGACCCCACGTCCTATAGAGCCAAGAAGGGATTTTTGTCTCCATTTTACAGATAAGGAAACTAAAGCTCAGACAGAGAAGTGACTGCCTCAGGCCACACAGCCGGGAGGTGGACAGGCCCGCCTTCATTCCAGGGCCTTGTCTTCCGGCACAGTTTGCCCTGCACTGTGGGGACACTGGGATGGAGGACCCAAGAGGGAATCTGAGTCAGACACTGAAGACGCCTGTGAAGAGTCCTCAGTGTGGTGGGGAGGGGGACACATGGATGTCCCACTCCGGATTTCAGCGAGCACAGCTCGGCCACCTTGTGAATGTCAGGCTCTGGACTGTGGGCTGAATCAAAGGGTTTCCAGGACCCTGGGGTGCTGCAGCCTGCTGGGGTGATGACACATACTAGGGTCAGAACAGTGACAACCCACAAGAAGTCCCAGCCTGGGCATGCCGAGGGTTTTCAACCCAAATGAATTCGTGGCCTTGGATATTCATTTACCCCTCCACTCATTTGCTCTTTTATTCAGTCACCACATAGCAGTGAGAGCCGCCTGGGTGCCCAGCCCTGTGTCTGTCTGAGGAGACTTCCCTCGCCTCTGAACAGCAGTCCCCAGCCCTCAGCACCTGGACTGTGGCCCTGTGTGTTGCAGCAATGTGACTGTCGCTCAGGGGCCTGGACACCCCCAGGGGCCTGGTCTTACTCCTCTCTAGCTGACCTAGAGTGGAGGACACCGGGCTAGCCAGCGCCTCCCAGCTTCTTTCTGCTGCGCCCTGGACTCCCCTTCCAGGACTGTGGGCCCCAGGCCAAGTTGTAAGGTGGGGCGGGTGTGAGCACATGGGCCCCCCTCCCTAGGTCAACTAATCAGTTCCAAAGCAGAAGCACAGAACTGGAGGGTTCCAGACCACAGGGATGAGCCCTTGATCCCCACCGCGCTGATGAGAAAACTGAGGCAGCCCCTACCCGCCCCCCCAGTGGTGGGGGCCCAGCCTCTTACTCCCAGTTCTCCGGTGGCCTGCAAGCCTATCCGGGGTGGTCCTCTGACCTGCCTTTAGCTACTTTGAGGGGGGATGGGAGATCCCTCTGCAATGCGCTGGGCGGTGGGCGTGGTGTGGGAAGGCAGCTGCTCCGGTCAGAGGACATTCCCTCCCAAAGTGCTTTTGATCTCCAGGAGTCTGGCCCAGTTCTCCTCCCCCATCTGCCCCTGAGTCGCCAGGCACAGAGGACAAAGTAGTGGTGGGGAGGGGCTGGGGAAGTAAGGGGACAATGAATTGGAGGGATAATCCCAAAGAATCGTTCTAGGGTTCAGTCTCCAGCCTCCTTGACAGTCAGGTTCTCTTGAGTAGCTCGTCGGGAGCACGGACCGCCGCGTGCATGTGTCAGATCTGGTGTGGACACGGGTCTGTGGGACTACACACCCGTGCACGCGTGGCTACCCGTGTTTGCGGGATTGTGAGCACCCACGAGGGCATCCCGTGGGCACGGACACATGCAATGGTGGTGCCTCAGAGGGTTTGAGAAGGCTTTGCTCTCGCCCTAACCTCCATCGGTGCCACCCTTCTCCCTTCCTTTGATGAGGACAGGACAATCATGCGTACAGAAGCGCTTGGAGACCAGTCCCTCGAGGTTGACTCCTCCCAGATAAGGCATTCCGGAGCACAGACTTGTGTACCTGAATGTTCTTGTGCGGTCGGGGCACGGGCGCGTACAAGGCGAGCCCTACCCTCGCCTCTCCTGCAAAACCCAGGGCTGTGCATTTCACATCTCCTCTCGCCCCCGACCCGGCCGTGCGGCTCCTTCTTCCTGTGGGACCCAGGGCCGGCCCTTTTCTTGTCTGGGCCCCAGACAACCCGTCTGCAAAACAGGGACCCCTCCCCCTTCCGCCGGCCTAGGGGGGCGCCAGGGAGGCCGCGGGAGGGAAAGTTCGGGGCGGAGGAGGCAGCCTGGCCCAGGCACAATGTGTCTTTCGGCCCCCCACCCCCCCGTCCCCCGTCGGTCTGCGGGGCCCCAGAGCCAGCGGGCGCGGCAGGTAGTGGGCAGGCGCCGCCGCCCCCCACCCCGCCCCGCCCCGCCCCGCCGACACTGGCCCTTTGTCACCTGCCCGGGCGCGCGGGGCCGACGAGCGCTACGTGCAGCAGGCCCGCGGGGGCGGGGCGGGGCGGGGGGCGCGGGGTCCCTCCCTCCCTCCCTCCTCCCTCTTCCCCCCTTCTCCCCCGCCCCCTCCTCCGCTCCCCGGGCCTGGGGCCTCCGCAGGCGTCTTTGTGCAAGCCGGCTCTGGCGCCCTCGCCGCTTCCTCCTGCCCCTGCCCCCGCGCGCCACCTTCGTGGACTGCGCGCCGACCCTCACAGAAGCCATTCCAGTCGGGGATCAGGCGACCTCTCTGCACGCGGTGCCCCCCTTCCCCGCACCCTATCGCCTAATAAACTCGCCCCCCAAGGCCCAGCTCAAAGGCTGCTTCTGGGAGCCTCCCCTGACGCGCAGTTTTAGTCGCTCTCCTCGGGGCAGCTTCTGGGCGCTGATTACCGTCGAGGCTTGTCTCCCCTCAGGATCCAAGGCGGGGCCGGCACACTGCGCAGGCCCGACCGCCGTACGAACATCTTCAGTGGGGGGTGAATGAGTGAAGTGCGAGACAGGCGGGAATGAAAACCGAGGTTTCCCGAGTCCAGCGTGGGCCCTGGCCACTGCGCAAGCGGAAGTCGGAGCTTCCCTGTCAGCCCCGGCCACTCACCCTAGGGACTCCTTGGGTGCCCTGAGACCCTACCTTTACATAACCTATGCAACCAGAACCTCTGCCCTCCCAGCCTTTGCTCGAGCTGTTCCTTCTGCCTGATACACTCTCCCTCCAGCCACAAGTGCAAACTCGACACTTCCAGGGCCCACCTCTCCTGGAGACCAGGCCTGAACCTTGGGGCTTTGTGGTGATCTGGGCACCTGACTTTTGTGCCAGGGGTTTAACATATAATGTTGCGTTTCTCCCTCATTGCGACCCTGCAATGCGACCCTGCAAGATGGTGAGGTGACAGCCTGCAAGTGGCTGACCTAGCGTTTGAGGTCGGTTCTAGGAAGACATCAAACATCAGAAGACATCAGAAACATGCTCTTTCTCCCACCCCACACTGTTGCCTTTCTCTCCCAGGCCTTCTCCTGGGGACAACTGTTCCTCTGAACCGCTCCCCATCTCCTTGTGCCTTCCCCCTTTCAGGCCAGAGGAGGGCAGGGCTGGGATTCCTGCTCTAGGGCTAGGTTAGTCTGAGTCCCCAGTGGTTTTGGGCTTCCTTGAGGAATTTCAGGGGTGAATGTGCAGGGCGTGGTAAGAGGTGAGGTGGGAGTGGCAGGAATGTGGGGTTCTGGGAGGGAAAGCTAGTAAAAAAGCTAGTAAAAGGTGCAGAGGGCCGTGAGAGATGACTTTCCCAGGGCTCTGGAAAGCAAGGGCTAGTTTGAATGACAAAGGTTCCCTGGGGAGCAGAGGAAAGCTCCAAGGATGAGAATGTGGGAGGAGGAGGGTCCGAAGGGCGGGGAGGAAGCTCCCAAGGGCTCCCATCTGCAGCGGCCCTTTCAAGTCCTGCTAAACCCATAACAATGAGAGGAACTGACCTGTGGACACCGGGGGCAAAGGATGATTAACGTAACTCACTGAGGAAATACAAAAACCCTATGAAAATGTTAGAAATCCCAAAGTACAAATGAAAAGGAGATTCCGGCTTTTCTTATCTATAGAATTGGTCAAGATAAGAATAATAAAAATACCAGATGTTGGTCAAGTCTGGGAGAAACCAGCGCCTTTTTCACTGTATTTATTTTACGGTAAATTGTACAGTGTTTCTGCGGGACCACTTGACAGTATGTACAAAAGCTTCTAAAAGCATTCTACTTTGATTTAGCAATTTTACTTCCAGAACATATCCTAAAACCAAAGATGATATACCCCAGCCTTATTTATAACTGGGAACTATTGGAAATTCCCTAAATGTTCAGTGACAGGGAATTGGGTAAATAGATTATGCCACATTCACAGATGGAAGGCTGTGCAGAAATTAAATATCATGCTCTTGAAGAATATTAAAGATATGAGGGAGCACTCTGGATATGCTGGTAAGTGAAAAGAGGAAGTTATAAAACAGCATGACTCCAATTTTATGCAATGTCTATTTAAAAATACACAATATCTACCATTTACGGTGCTGGACTGGGTGCTCTGCCCTGTGCTGGGTAAGAGCTTCACCCAGTCTCTCAGGCAAGCATCACAGCAGCCTCGCAAGGGAGAGTCTAGACACTGCATGGAAAAAATGCAAGGAAATTCACCAAAAACAGTGAAATGAAACGAGAGGGCATGGGGTGTGCCCCACCCCCCCTTCCCCAGAAAAGAATCCACTTCCAAAGAGGGCATGTGTTTTTAATTTTCTTCTTTATACTTTATGATCTTTCCAAATTTTCTTCAAAAAATATACATATAATAATAAAAACATTAGAAATTTTAATATCACAAAAATCATTTGTTAAAAAATGTCTTCAAGATCTCTTCTTTTGGGGATGGGTGGTAGTTTTCTATTTGTATTCATTTTCTGGGGCTGCTGTAACAAACTGCCCCAAGCTGCGTGGCTTAAAAAAACCCTCAAAAATAGCTAGAAGTCTGAAATCAAGGTTTGGCAGGGTTTGTTCCTTCTGAGGGTTGTGGGGGAAGGATCTGTTCCAAGCCTGTCTCTTAGCTCTGGTGCTCGTTGTCTAGCTTTTCCCTGTGTGTCTTCACGTCATCTCTCTGTGAGTATCTGTCTCCATGTCCAAATTTCCCCTTTTTATAAGGACACTTGTCATAGTGCACTAGGACCCACCCTAATGACCTCATTTTTACTTGATTATCTCTGTAAAGAACCTATCTCCCAATAAGGTCACATTCTAAGGTACAAGGGGTTAGGACTTCAACATATGAATTTGGGGGCAACACAATTCAACCGTAACATTGTTGAACCGGTGTGCTCCCTCTGAGATGAGTGTGGCAGGAGGTGGGGATGGGGAAGCTCTGCATAGGGGTGAGAGTCTATGTTCCTGGACATTCTGGGTGACCCTGGGCTCGCTCCACTGTGTGACCTTGGAATGGCCGTGTAGACTCTTCAGGCTTCACTTTCCTCCTTTGTAGACTCTGACTGGTATTACTTATCTTCCTGGGTTATTGTGAATGAGCTGTTAGGTGAAAAGTGGCTTCTGTGGGGCCTAGCACATACTCTTTCTCAGAAAGTGCCCTCTTTCTGCCTTCTCAACTAGGGTAGCTGGGAGACCAGTGGCCCAGAGACATCACCTAGGACTTGGTTCAAGTTCTAGTCCTGTCCCTCACTAGCTGCATAATCCCTGTGTGCCTCAGTTTCCTGGTTTGTGAGATGGGAAAATACCTATTGCTGTTGAACTGTTGTGCTTGACTACCCCTGGGGCTTGGGGCCCTCACAGCAGGAGATGCATCAAGACTAGTAGAGATAAGATTGGAAAGCCAATGCAGGCAAGGAAGGAGGCAACTGAAGATGTCAACTTGTTGGGTCCGAGTTAGGTGTCGCCTCCTTTAGGAAGTTTTCCTTGAACCCCAAAGCCTGGATTAGACCCCACCTCCACTCCATCCTGGGTTCCCACAGTCCCTCTGCTACCCTCTGTCATGGCATTTTAACTGCCTCTCTAGGGCTGGAGAAGGCTCCTTGAAGGAGGAGACTCTCACCTCTGTATGCCTGTTAAAGTAGCAAATATGAATGAAAACAGCAAAACCCAGTACTTGCAGCGTTGCAGGGACCCATGCACACACATAGTTGTGATGTGAATCAACACAATCTTTCTAGACAACTCCTTGGAAATGCCTAATAAAAGTGACACATTTAAATGTAACCTTTGGCCAAGTAAAACCAGTTTGGGGAATATATTTCAGGTAAATAATGGAAAGGGAAAAAAATCTTATTCGTATAAAGATGTTTTGAGCCAACTATGTGTCATGGAGAAGAGTGGAAATAACGGAGCAATGAGTAAGTAAACTGCAAACTATGGTGGATTGGTCCACACTGTGACAATCCAGCACAGCCCAGGAAATATTAACCGAGTGCAGAGCATGTTAGCTACTGAACTCTACCTTGGGAACCCGGGGATCTCTGCCCCATCTGGTGGGTGGACAGGCAGGTAAACAGTCACTGGATAGTGTGAGAAGTATGCCAAGAGGAGGGGAAGGTGCATGTGGAGGGGTGAGCTGAGCTGGCTCGCCAGCCTGAGCTGGCTTTAGGCAGACGGTGGTGGAAGGAGAAGGACTTTCCAGGTAGTAGGGACAACCCAGACAGGTGAGAAGTATTTGGGAAATGGCAAATTGTAGGCGTGACTGGAGGGTGGGATATATGCAGGGTTGTTGAGGCTGGAGAATCTGGCAGTGGCCAGAACATAAAGGGCTTTGAAGGCTAGTTTCTGCTTTACTCAACAGAGGTGGAAAGCCAGCAGAGATCTTTAAACAGGTGACAAGAGCATCGTCTTTGTGATTTAGGAAGATCATGGTGTAGCTGTTTGGAGGATGGACTGGATAGGCCAAGAGGCAGGGAGACCTGGTGGGAGCCTGTTGCAGGGCTCAGGTAAGACAGGGCAACAAGGAGCCGGCCTGGTGGTGTAGTGGTTAAGTTCGTGTGCTCCGCTTCAGTGGCCCTGGGTTCGTGGGTTCGGATCCTGGGTGCAGACCTACGTACTGCTTATTGAGCCATGCCAGGGCGGCGTCCCATATAAAGTAGAGGAAGATGGGCAGATGTTAGCCCAGGACCAATCTTCCTCAGCAAAAAGAGGAGGATTGGCCTTGGATGTTAGCTCAGGGCAAATCTTCCTCACACACACACAAAAAAACAACAAAAAAAGAAAAGAAAAAGAGAAAAGACAGGACAACAAGGCCTGCAGAGAGAGAGAACAGGCAGGGTCATGAGGTATTTAGGAGGCAGAAGGGACAGCCCTTGGTGATTGACAGGATGTTAGGGAGAGGCAGAAGCAGGTTAGTGGCTGGTGGTGCCAACCACCAAGTAGGAAACACAGGAGGAGGAGCCATTTTCGGGGAGAATAACGTGAATCTGGTTTTGGATCTGTAGAGGGTTGGAGGAAGAAGAGGTGCCCTGGAAAGGGTCTCAAGAAAGATCTGAGCGCTAGAAAACCAGGGAAGATCCATCTCATACAAGCCCAGGAAGGAGAGTGCAAAAGAGGGAATGTGAGCAAGATCATCAAAGAGTGCCGGCTTCTGGGCCTGGAATGGGGGAGGCCCTCAATGCTAGAGGCTCCCCCAGGCCTCCCTGAACTCCCTGCCTCCTCAGCTGGTGGCTCTGTGTGACCTTGGGTAGTCCCACGGCCTTTCTGGGTCTTGGATTCTTTCTCCACCCAAGGGCCATCATAATGCTGCCCGCCCTCCAGCAGTATTCCAAGCTTCAGATGAGAAACTGGAGAAAGTGCTTTATAAGATGCCCAGTGGTTGACCGCGGACTCAGCCCTTTCAAGTCTCAGGCTCTTCCGGAGGCCAGTTGGTTATGTTTTCTCTTGTCTTTGGTGGTTCCTTGGCTCACCCTTTTCTCCTCCAATGATATCTCTGTTCCAACTTGTTCTCTGGCGCACTGTTAGCCTGTGGCTAGCCTGTCCTGGGATTTACTGAGTCATCCATTCAACCCTGATTTATTGAAGGTGGCTCTGCTCTGGGGCCCACTCCTTGCTTCACTGCTCCTCCCTTCTCTTTCCAGTATCTTCAAGGTCTTCTACCTTCTCTACCATCTTTTTTGCCCAAGAGACTCAAGTGTCTATCATATTTAAAAACAGGAACAAAAATTCCTCTTCTGCTTAGTCCCGTTCCAGCTCCCTCTCCACCTGCATTCCTTCTTAACCAAGTCTCTCAAATAATTGTCTACATTTCTTATCTCCCATTTGTCTCTTAATTCTTTGCAATCTGGCTTCCACTCCCACCTCTCCACTGAAGCTCTTTGCAATGATCATTGTAGTCGGTTGAATGCCAGCCCCAAAATGAGCTGTCCAAGCCCTAACCCCTGGAATCTGTGAATGTGAACTTATTTGGAAAAAGGGTCTTTGCAGATGTAGCTAAGGATCTCCAGATGAGATCGTCCTGGATTTAGGCTGGGCCCTGAATATAATGACAGGTGTTTTAATAAGAGAAAGTCAGAGGGAGATTTGAGACAGAGACACAGAGAGGAAGGCCATGTGAATACAGAGGCAGAGATTGGAGTTATACAGTTACAAACCAAGAAACCAAGGGTTGCCGGCAGCCACCAGAAGCCGGGAGAGAGGCATGAATCGATTCTCCTTCAGAGTCTCAGAAGGAGCCAACCTTGCTGACACTTTAATTTCAGATTTCTGGCGTCCAGAACTGTGAGACAATATGTTTCTGTTGTTTTAAGCCACCCAGTTTGTGGTAATTTATTATGGCATTCCAAGAAACTAATTCAGTAATAATAATAGCAGCCAACATTTATGGAGTGTCTACTCTGTGCCTGGCACAGTTCTAAGTGCCTTACATGCATTTTTTCATTTAATCCTCCCCACCAACCTGGTGAAGTAGACATACAGTAATAAAAGCTATGTCAACATAACCAGTTATTGAGAGTTTGCCATGTCTTTGGCATTTAAAAATTGAACCTTCCACCTGACTGGTATGTTTTATTATTTTTCTCTTTTCTAGATGAGGAGCCTGCAGACCAAAAACTTACGTAATTTTCCTAAGGTTACACAATGAGTATGTAGTGGAGCCAGGATTCCAAGCCTGGTGATTCCTGTGGGTGCCCTTAACCACGTTGCGCTTCTTTTCAGGCCACTGGGGGAGAGGGAGCTGAGGAGGCTGATGGGTGAATTGACCCAGAGCGGAGTTTTATACAGTTGGAGGGATGGAATGGGCCAAGGGACAGGTGAGTTTGGGGGAAAGACCTATGAGGCTGGTAGGGTAGATCTGGCCTAGAGGGGCTGAGAGACAGAGAGGAGATTGGAGACCTTGATAACTTCATAGAGCAGATACCGCTGGAGCAAGAGAGTGAAAGAGAGGTGTCTGCCATCACCCAGGGGACTGGAGTTTAAGATCCTAGAGCTGGAGCAGTTCTGGGTGATGATAAGTTCTATTTGTGGCCATGGGAGTAAGGAGTTGAACAAAAGTGGGGCGGCGGGGGCAGTTGGCAGGTGGAGTGATTGTTAGTAGATTCCACTAGGTCAAGAAACTTGGAGGACAAAGATTATATCAAGGGAAGTGATGGACTGCCCTGGGAGTTCAAAGGGTTGAGTGATCACTCTTTGTGCTTATCATGAAATGAATGGAATCTGAGCTGGCTCTTGAAGAAGAGATAGGAGATGACAGATGCGAAAGCCAGAAGGGCTTCTAGGTAGCAGGCATAGAAAGAACAAGGACGCAGAAGGGCGAGTGCACGGGCATCTGGTTTCTAGTTTAGTTGGCTGTAGTTAAGGGTGCATGAAAGGGTATGATGGGACTTGAGCTTTGAAAGTGTCCTAATCTGGGTAACCTGCAAAGTGGATGCTGAATCAAGGATTTCGGTGCAAATCCTTTATTAGAGAAGATGTCCCCGGGAAGGATAGTGAAGGAATGGGAAAGAGAGCCGGAGAAGGAAGGAAAGCCAATAAAAGGTGAGCAAGTGACTCCTTGGGTAACTGGGGCTCAGTCCCTTGGGGACCCTCAGAGACTCTGCAGAATACACTTCAGAATTTTCCCCCAGAAGTACAAGGAAGCTGGAGTATTTGTCCACCAAATCTGATCATCCTGCCATCCTGCCCGGGTGGGTGAGCTGGCTCCTGCTGCCACAGATAGCCCTTGGGCAGAGGGGTGTGGGTGCTTGAGGTAGGACACCACAGTGTGTACAAGAACCCTCCACCAAATCTGTGGATGACTTTCAGGATGCGCTAAGAGGATATGGGTGGGGTACCAATAGTGCCTATTATAGAAAGGAAAGCTGAGAAGAGTTCGTGGGAGCCCCGCAGTCCCTACTGGAGACTTACTGTCCATTTGCTAGGCAATGGGAAGCCATGGAAATGTTCTGAACGTAGAAGCCTGCTCCTGAAAGTGCCTGCCAGCCCCAGAATGTGCTACAGGGGAGAGGCGGTGAGATGGGATGTTGGGGGTCTGTGGGGCGGCTGTGCAGCAGGTCAGAGGGGATGGGAAGATGGATGGGAGGAGATGGCCAGCTGAAAGAGTGTCGCAGAGTTTGAATGAACAGTATTTGGCAACTGACTGGACAGATGAGAAGACCGAGGTCCAGATGCGAAGTGGCTTACAAAGTCACAGCTGGTCCCTGCCATGTGACCTCAAATTGCATCCTCTGACCTTTCCTGTCCTGGATACGTGTGTCAGCAGGGATCTCAGAGAGGAGGAGGAGAGCTGAGGGACTCTGCAAGGACAGTGACTGGGAGAAGGAGGGGGTGGGTGGAAGCTCTGACCATGGTCCCTGACTGGCATGGCCTTTCCCGTCCTGTGCTATGACAGCCCTTGGTTAGTCCTGCTCTGCTGACCCTGATGATTTTTTTTTCCTTGTTATTACAGGAATTGGGTCTCTTTGATTCATATCCCTCCATAGACTGGGAACTTCTTGAGGACAGAGATTATATCTGATTTACGTCTACATCTGTAGTATGTAGCACATAATATGCACTCAATAAATACTTGATGATGAAGATAATGATGATAGCGTCCATTTATTGGATGTTTATTCTGTCAGACATCATGGTGAACCCTTTTCATGTATTACCTCATCTTAATCATAGGTGTATTAAAACTTTTGTGGAGCCAGCCCTGATGGCCTAGTGGTTCCACTTGGGTGGCCTGGGTTCGGTTCCCAGGTGCGGAACCACACCACTTGTCTGTCAGTAGCCATGCTGTGGTGTGGCTCACACAGAAGGACTAGAAGGACTTGCAACTAGAGTATACAACTGTGTACTAGGGCTTTGAGGAGGGGGAAAAAAAAAGAGAGGAAGATTGGCAACAGATGTTAGCTCAGGGCAAATATTTTTTTTTGGTGAAGAAGATTGGCCCTGAGCTAACATCTGTTGCCAATCTTCCTCTTTTTGCTTGAGACAGATTCTCCCTGAGCTAAAATCTGTGCCAATCTTCCTCTATTTTGTATATGGGTCGCTGCCACAGCATAGCTGACGAGCGATGTAGGTCTGTGCCCAGCATCCGAACCTGCGAACCCAAGCCACCGAAGAGGAGCACGCTGAATTTAACCACTAGGCCATGGGGCTGGCCCAAGCTCAGGGCGAATCATTCCCAGCAAAAAACACACAAACCTTTTCTAGTTGCAGGTGACAAAATAAAACTCAAACTGACTTAAAAAAAAAAGTACGTATAGTCCCTAATTGAAAGCTCTATGGGGCATTCCAACTTCAGGCTCAGGTGGATCCAGGCACTCAAACACTGTTACCGGGAGCCTTGCTCGCCAACTTTTGGCTCAGTTTTCTTCTGTATTGGCTTTATATTTATTTATTTATTTTTTGTGAGGAAGATCAGCCCTGTGCTAACATCTGCCAATCCTCCTCTTTTTGCTGAGGAAGACTGGCCCTGGGCTAACATCTGTGCCCATCTTCCTCCACTTTGTATGGGACGCCGCCACAGCATGGCTTGCCAAGCGATGCGTCAGTGCCCGCCCGGGATCCGAACCGGCAAACCCCGGGCCGCCGCAGCGGAGCGCGCACTTAACGGCTTGCACCACCAGGCCGGCCCCTTGGCTTTATTTTTAGAAAGGCTTTCCTTGTGCTTAGCAACCTCAGCAGAAAAAGAGCATCGCTTCCCTAACACGTCCAGCAAGTGATCCAAGACAGACTTTCGGTGGCTCAGTTTGAGTATGCGTCCATCTCTGGACCAATGATGTGATCAGGGCAATTGAACCTGCTAACTGGCCACATTTAGGTTATGTACTCAGCCCTGAAGTCAAGGGAAGGGGTCAGCCCACCCAAACCCAAAGGAAAGTCAGATGCTATCTTTGTGCAGACACCGGGCAGAAAGAAACAACAGATGTCTTCCGTACTAGGTGCCCCCACTTTCCTGAAAAGAAACAAGCTCAGCAAACAGAAGCGTCTTGCCAAAGGTTGTGCAGCTAGTATCTGGTTTGGCAGAATTTGAACCAAGGTATTTTTCTCTAGGGGCTGTGCTCCTCCAGGGCAGCAGACAGTGTCTTTCTTATTCTTGGGTCTCCCCATGCACCCCCCGAGATCTTAGCCTATAATGGGTCCTCTATTCCAGTGCCACTCAAAGTGTGCTTCATGGACCATGTGGTCTGCAAACTCTTTGTTACAGTCCACAGTGACTTAAGCACCAAAATTTTGAGTAAGCATTTAGAAACATTCTGCAGCAATTGGACATTGCTTTGACATCCAAGTGCGGTGATATAAAAAGATGAGTCTGAGACTGGATGTAAATAATTTGCGAAACACTGCTCTATTTGGTTATCTCTTGAATAAAGGCATGAGCAAACGATACCATGCTGGCACTAGTGGGTCCTCCAGGGAGGCCCAGGCGGGCAGTGTCCATCCACGACTCAGATGGTGGTTCTGTCACTGGGCCAGCAGAGGGAAGCCTTCTGAGGAACCCCGCCCTGAGCACAAGCCGCTGCAGCGGGCATGCCTCTCCGTCTACCAGAAGGGCAGGCAGGCAGGCTCAGGCCCAAGCAGCTCCAGTGCCCAAGGGCTCTTACTTCTAGTCCAGCTGCAAACTGGCTGATGCTGCCCAGAGCCTGTGGGCAGCTAGCAATGTCAGCCAGGCCCCACCCGCCTGGTGCTTCCACACTGTGCCCTGGAGGGAGGGTGATGGCTGACACAGGCTGTCCTTGAGAAGCCGCCCTAAGACCAGACAGTTTGTTTTTAAGTGGAGGTGGAAGGCCAGCTCCAGGATCGTGCCGCCACCTCCTGTCGTGACGCTGGGCCTCCTTGAATTGGCACCAGGGATGTGGCCTGCCTCCTACCCTTGCTTCCCCCTTGGTTGGAAACTCTCTGATGCCAGGGTCTTGGGTCAACAGAGCAGTCCCAGGCGCCGGTATTTCTCAAAGCCGGGATGACTCAGGTTGGCAAGTGTGAGCCAGGAAAGAGGCCAGGACGCCAGTTCAGTCCTTTAATGGAGGGTTAAAGGTCGCTCCATCCTGGCTCTGCTTTCACTTACCTGTTCTGTCGTGCCTGGCACAGTGAAACAAGCCCGGAGACCCTGCGTTAGAAGCCCCGTTCTGCTATTTTGCTGAGTAATTGTGGGCGGTTCACATAACCTTTCTGAATCTCAATTACTGCATTTGGAAAAAGGTAGAACACCCACCTCATGGGCTGATTCTGAGGATGGACTGAGATAACGCTGCTGGGCACCTCTTACGCAGAGGGCCTCAGATACAGGAGTGCACGTGAGAATGCTTCCTCCCTCTTCTGGGCAGCTGGGGAAATTGATAAGAACTTTGGCTTAGAGTCAGACAGACACAGTTCTTGCTCAGGCTCAGTCACCTCCAGCTGTGTGACCATGGGTAAGTTTCTTAGCTTCTCTGAGCCTCGATGACCTCATCTATAAAGAGCAAAATTCCCACTGCAAGGTTGTTGTGAGGATTAAAGGAAACCAAATATACAGAAGAGCATGGTGCACAGTAGATGCTCACTATATGCTCACTAATTTAACACCTATTTATTACTAATGCTGGGGACGAGGTCAGGCATTGAGGATACCAGAGTGAGCAAAGTTAGACCCACTCCCTTGCCTAGGAATTTTGTAAGAGAAATGATATTGTAAGGGAAACAGATAAACATACAGGTAATCAGGTCACAACCGTGGCACATACTACAAAGTGAGGTACAGAGTGATAAGTGAAGATGTGACAAGATAATTCTACCAACTTAGGAAAGTCAAGGAGGGCTTCCCTGAGGAAGAAATAGTTGAGCCAAGGTCTGAAGCATGAGTGGGAAGAACAGTCCAGACAAGAAACAACACGTGCAAAGCCCTGTGATGGGGGGATCTCCGTAAGTTAAAGGGACCACAGAGAGGCCAGTGCTGTGAGAGCCCAGGGACCGAGGGGGCGGGGTGAGGTGAGGCTGGAGAGGAGAAGAGGCCAGGCCTTGCAGGCCTGTGGGTCGTGTTAGGGATTTCAGTCTTTGTCTATATATAAATGGGGGTCAGGATCACATGATCATTCTTGCTTTCAAAAAAGACCCCTCTGGCTGAGGCGCAGAGGTGAAGCGTGTGCACTGACACGGACACAGCTGGCTGCTGGGAGACCCTTGCTGCACTGCAGGTGAGGGATGAAGGAGTTTTGGGCTAACGTGGTCATGATAGAGATGGAGAGGATGTGAAATGGATTGTACTTGGTGCAGCATTGCCTAAGTGGGTGAAGAATAATTCCTAGGCTCCTGGCTTGCACTGGCCCTTGAATAGTGGTGCTACTGGAAGAGGAGCAGGTTTGAGAGGATAAGCCCAGGAGTCTGGTTTTGGATGGGTTGAATTTGAGGTATTTCTGAGATGTCTAAGAAGCAATTACCATTTTTCATCAGATTTGGTGAGATGCGGTTCACTAGTATCTTTACCAAGAGCGTTTTCAGTGAGTGATGGAGCAGGAAGCTTGTAAAGGGGCACAAAGAGACTTGTGACGGAGGGGGTGACGGAGACGCTCATTATCTTCATTTCGGTGATGGTTTCATGAGTGTATACATGTGGCGAAACTTACCAAATTGTACACTTCCAATATGTGCAGGTTGTTGTAGGTCAGTTATACCTCACTGAGGCTGTGGATGGGAGGTGGGGATGTGGAGACAGAGTGCAGGCAGCTCCTGCGAGGAGGTGGGCAGTGGAGGTAAGAAAGACAGAGAGTGGTTGTTAGAGGGGGTGTGAGGTTGAGGGAGTTGGCCTTTGTGTTTGTTTAATGAGGTGATCTGACCATGTTAAAGGCTAACAAGAAGGATGTGTTGGAGATAGAAAATCCAAGGGAAAGAAAGAGTAATAAGAAATAAAAGGTTCCTGAGAAAGGGAGAAGGGAGGGAGCCAAAAGTCAGATAGAGAATTGGCCTTTGATGAGAACGTCAGCTTCCACGTTGAAGCAGAAAGGAAAGAGAAAAGGATGGGTGCTGGGGAGTGTGTGTGTGTGTGTGAGAGAGAGAGAAGATAAGGGATGGCGTTTTCTTTCTCTGTCAAGGAGAAAGTGGAGTCATTGCTGAGAATGAGGGCTGAGGAAGCAGGTGTGAGGAGCATGGTGAAGTGGCCACTGGAGAGCCACTGGTTGATTACTAGGCAGTGTCCAAGGCTCATTTGAGGTGAGGGTCCCAGAGTTACAGGGAAGCCCTCTGTCCTGTGGTGTGCAGTTCTGAGCAGTGTTTGGCTGCTGGGCACAGGAAGCCACAGCAAGCAGATTGGGAGAGGTTTGCTCAACCAGTGAGATCTAAAGACAGAGGGGCAAGGGAATTCATGGCATTGGCAAGACTGACCGAAATGTTGGCACTCGACTCTGAGCTATAACCAAGCAGAACATGATTCACACATGTTAGAAAGGCCCTCATCAAAAAGACAAGAGAAAACGTGTTGACGAGGATGTGGAGAAAAGGGGACCCACGTGCACTGTTGGTGGAAATGTAAATTGGTGCAGCCACTGTGGAAAACAGTATGGAGGTTCTTCAAATATTAAAAATAGAACTGCCATATAATCCAGCAATTTGACTTCTGGGAGTATATCCAAACGAAATGAACAGGATCTCTAAGAGATATCTGGACTCCCATGTTCACTGCGGCATTATCCACAATAGCCAAGATATAGAAACAACCTAAGTGCCCGTCAAAGAATGAATAGATAAAGAAGATGTGGTATACATACAATGGAATAATATTCAGCTGTGAAAAAGAAGGAAATCCTGCCATTTGTGACAACATAGATGGACTTTGAGGGCATTATGCTAGGTGAAATAAGTCAGAGAGAGACAAATACTGCACGGTATCACTTTTATGTGGAGTCTAAAGACAAAACAAAACAAAACAGTCAAACTCATAGAAACAGCAGAAAAGTGGTTGCCAGGGGCTGGGGGTGGGGAGAGAAAGGACATGAGGAAGAAGGGGGTGATGGGCTGGAAGAAAATAGAGGGCAGTGGCTGGAGATGCCAGCGTGATGAAGAACAGTTGGAGGGACCTGTGCAGTGCACGTGGTAGAGGGTGGACATTGTGGTCAGACGGTGGGATTTTTAGAGCTAGAGCCATTATGGTTGTCAGCAGGGTCCAGGGTGGGGCTGTGGCAAATGACTGAGTGGATGAATGAGTGAATATATTTATGTGGTCATCTGAGCCATTTTCTGTCTCCAATTAGCCCAACAGCCTGTCTTGTTTGTCATCTTTTGGTTCACAACAATCTTGTTCCAAACCCCTCGACTTCTTCAGTCTTCATGTTTCAGCTCAAAATGTCCCTTCCACCAAGAAGCCTTCCCTAACTCCTACTCCAGGAAGGGTCCTTGTGAGAATTAAACACCCTCTGTGGTAGAGAGACCCCTACACCGTAATCTCCTGGTCTATGTTCCTGTATATTCCCCACCCTGGTTGAAACTCCATGGCAGGCACTTGTTATAATTGTTATTAGTAATCATAAATGGCTGCTGACATAAATTGAGTGCTTATCATGTGTTAGCTCTGCGTTGAGCTTTAACACACATTTCTCCACTTCATCACCATTTCACAATAATTTTATGAGTGGTACTATCACACTCTCTTTTTCAGATGAGGAAGACTACAAGAGGGCAAATGACTTTCTCAGGGTTGTCTAACCAAGTAGTGTTTTTGCTCACCTTTGCATCTCTACTCTCAGAGCAGAGAGGAGTGATGGGTGAACCACCCAGGACTTCTGTCTGGTTCTCAACTCCTCACCCTGCTCAAGTTCAGCTGCCTGAGTCATACCTGACCCTCAGCACAGGGTCCACATGGTCTTCAACCTCCACAGAAGCACAGAATCGGGTGTAGTGGGGTTCTCCATGGGGAGCTAGTCCAGCTGCCCTGTTCATGCTGAGACCCCTCTTATGGACTGAATGTTTGTGCCCTCCCCCCACCAAATTCATATGTTGAAGTCTTAACACACAGTGATGGTATTTGGAGATGGGGCCTTTGGGCAGTAATTAGGGTTAGATGAGGTCACAAGAGTGGGACTTCCAGGATGAGATTAGTGCACTTATAAGAAGAGACACCAGAGATGGCTCTCTTTCTCTCTCCCTGCACGTGCACTGAGGAGAGGCCATGTGAGAACAGCGAGAAGGCGAGCACCTGCAAGTCAGGAAGAGAGTGCTCTCCAGAAACCACACTGGCCGGTGCCTTGATCCTGGAGTTCCCAGCCTCCAGAAGCGTGAGAAATAAACGTCTGTTGTTTAAGCCACTCAGACTGTGGTATTTTGTGATGGCAGCCTGAACTGACAAGTACAGCTCCCCTTCCATATCCTCTCAAAGTGCTCATACCTCTTTTCCCCTCCGGATAGAGAGCTTACTACTTCCGCGAGGCAGCCGTCCATCTTGGAAGCGCTCTGCCTGTCAGCAAATTCTTCCATCTTTTGGGAGGTAATCTGCCCACCGAGGCTTCCACACTACCATCCCAGCTCTGTCTTCTGGACCTGCAGAGAACAAGGTGTTCTCCCTTCACCGGTGCCCCTTTAGATATTTGCAGGCTGAGACCATGACCTTCCCACCCATTTTAGTTCCACAGGCCGGAGGCCGTCTGTCCTGTTATTTCTGCAGCCCCAGCATCTTGCACAACACCTGCCCCAGAGGAGAAGCCTCAGATATATTTGTTAGTTGAGTGAACAAAACTACTTTCCTCCAGGTTAAGCATTTCCAGGTCCTTTGTGCCTCCAAGAACTTGTTTTCCAGCCTTTTCTCTGTTCTCTTTCCCTCCCATGTTTCTGTGCTCATTTTTCAGAAACTGAATTTTTGTTCCTGTAAAAGAAGGAAGTGTTGATTCTTACAGCTTGATCAACTTGCAAACATTCCTCCTACATCTTCCCTTTTCCTGTGCTCCTCTCCCTTCTTCATCTTTCCACATTACATAGACTCCCCGCCAGGGGACAATGAAGGCTGTAAAAAGCAAGAAAAGGGAAAAGAAAACCTGACGCTTGTTAATGCTTTCTAATCTACCCCAAGTGCTCCAGGTTGTTCAGAGGAGTCTAACTGAGGACAGGAGGAGAGGCAGGGTGGTGCAGGTGTTAAGGACCAGAGCTCCGGGACCCAGTAGGACAGATTGCAAATCTCAGTTCCATTCTCTCCAGAGCTGTGCGACCTGGGTCAGGCGGCAACTTCTCTGAGCCCAGGACTCCGCATTGCTAAATAACACCTACCTCCTGCCTCCGCCTCAGGTGAAGAGTAAATGAGACCATCAGCACCTGAGGCAATGCCCTTAGCAGAGCGCCTGGCACATCGTGCTCCAGAACAGCGACGATGGTGAAGGAGACAGGGGGAGGCAGTGGGTCCTGCTGTAGAAGGGTGAAGGCGTCTCAGGCAGAAGGAGCTGGGTTCAAATCCCAGCTTGCCCCTCGACCAGCGGGGTCACCCTGGACAAGAAACTTGACTTTGAGCCTCAGTGTCCTCATCCGCAAAAATGGAGATAACAATACACTCCTCGCATGGTGGTTGGGAGGAGTCACTGAGAGGGTGGCATGAAAGTCCCCAGCATGGCGACAGACCCCCAGCAGATGTCTGTTCTCCATCTTTTCACTCATGGTGTGAGCTCCTGTGAGTTGTTCAGAAGGGAAGGCCGATTCCCTTGAATAGATAGATACGTCACCACAGAGGAAAAGGTGCAGGCACGCTGGGCTGTCAGAAGGAAGGTATGTTTCCTTTAAGGCACGAGGCCCGTCCCCAGGTGTGCCCTGACCCCCTGCTCTAAGTGCCTCCCCCTTCTTCTTCACAGCAGTATTGTGCGGGACCTTCTGAACTTGCTGCTGAACGGCACTTAGAGTGGTGCCTAGTGCCTGGCACATGGCAGGTACTTGAGTACTTAGTGAGGAATAAATGAATACTATAGAGTAAAACTCAGTCTTTTCTTTTAACTGAGGGACCTAAGTCACCATTCATCCTGCAATTATGAATATTTTTGAATTAAAAAAGAAATACATGTTGATTCTAGAAAAATAATTAGAAAATATGGTGGGCTAAAAAGAAAAAAAAAATTGTATGCAATCCTACTGTCCAGTCATAACCACTGGTGTTAATAATTTGCCATATAGATCCTTCCAGGCATTCTTCTATAAGAATAAAAACATTTAAATATCAGTCAAGGCTTGTGGATGTCTCTCCGAGTCATTGAAAATTTTTCTACAACATTTTTAGATTTTTAACATTTGTATGAATGTTCCATAAGCAAACCTTTTATAACCTAAAAAGAAAACATTTAAAAATCCCTCTCAATAGTGTATCTACAATGCTGTCCCCCAAGTATTTGATCTGGTTGTTTGCAAGCCGGAAAAGGGCACTGGCATTCGTGGATGTCCACATGCCACTTGATACATGAGCCCCTCTTTGACCCACCTGCAGTAGCTGAGCGGTTGGCAGTGTGTGTGGTGGGGAAAAGCAGAGCTCTGATGTCAGGCTGCCTGCGGCTGAATGGCCAGCTCTGCCACTCCTCAGTTTCTCCATCTATAAAATGGGGATAAGACTATCTCCTTATGGAGATGTCAAGAAGATGATACGAGTTAATGTATGAAAAGTGCTGAGCACAGAGAATAGTCGGCATGTAGTACGTGGTCAGCCAACGCTAGCTATTATTGTTAATACTGTAAAGAAGATGTTTTTAGCCCCAATTTATAGATGAAGAATCACATAACAAATTGCCGAAGTGACTTGCCCATTGACACAACTTTAAGAGAGTTTAAACTCTGTGTGGCTCCAGAGGGACCCAGAATGTGTTAAGCATCTGTAATATACCATACACCATAGTAGGCATTATGCACGTTTTTGGATAATGTCACCTTGCCTCATTTAAGGTCCGGCAAATACGGCACATAGAATATCCCAAATCGTACTATTGTATGGGTATTGTTATCCTTGTTTAGTGGAAGAAAGTGGAAGCCCACAGAGGTTGAGGGATTCACCCGAGCTCACACAGCCAGCCATGTAGGGCTGGGATTGGAACACTTAACCACCCTGCTCGCCTGTCTCTGGAGCGAGTCTCAGAGAAGTTGTCTTGCTCAAGGTGTTACCATGGTTTCTACTCTGCCATGCAACCTCCCCAAACAGTCCTGTGGAATTTTCCAGGAACCTGCGGCTGGAAATGACCCATACGGTGATGAGATGCCTGACAGAGACCACCAGGATGGCAACAGCCTGACTGTCTAAAGGTCACGCTCGGGGCCCAGAAGGCCGAGTAGGTGAAGTGCGAGAATCCCAGGCCGGAGATCAGAAGTCTCTCTCTGCACCCCTTCCCCGCCTGCCCCTGCCTCCTCCCTTCAGCCCGGGAGGAAGGAATCCTCCTTCCTGTTTGCCTCAGGAAGCAGCAGTGCCACACCTTACCCTGTCCCCTCCTTTTTCTTCTCCTCCAAACAGTGAGAGTAGAGTAGTAATGATTATGGTGATAATCCTTAGTGAGTGCGTATTATTGTGTGCTAAGGACTGTTCATACCCTCATCTAGGCTGGTCCCCCGGGGTATTCCTGGCCTCCTCTTGTGGTGGGTCCTGGCTCTCTCACCCGTAAGGCGGGAATGACCTTTCACAATAGCCTCTAAGGTTGGCAGCTGTCGCCATTCCTGTTTGACAAAGGAGGAAACTGAGGCTCAGCAAGGGTGAGCAGTTGGCTTAAGGTCCAGCAGTGAAGGGGCCTTGACCAGACCGGAGTCTGTCTGATGGCAGAGGCCCTGCTCTTAAGCACTACCCTGCACTGCAAAGTAAATGTTGGCAGTGGGGACCCTGTGGCAAAGGGCCGTGGGATGCCCCAGCTCCCTGAGTGTTAGTTGGAGGGAAAAAGAGTGTGGAAGTAGCACCTGAGATGTGATCCTGAGTCGTGGCTTCTCCCTGGTTTCCCCTAAGACCTTGGGCAGGTGACCTAACCTCTCTGTGCCTTGAGAGACCTCAGTACGACAGGGGTGAGGCTGAGGGGTAATACGCCACCTTGGGGCTGTGTGAGGACGGCAGGAGAAGGAAAACAGGAGCAGGAGAGCGAGTGTCTCGGAGTGAGAGGACCCACCTGGGCCCCACTGCCAGTTCTTGGCCTCCACTCGCCGCTGAGGGGATTTATCTGAAGTGAAAGTTTCCTCTGCCCAAAGTTAAGATGCAGTGCAAACAACACTGGGGGACAAAAAGTGTATATGAAATGTTTCTTTAAAAGAAACAGCACCAGGCTTCGGGTCAGAAGGCCTGGTTTTGGTCAGGCCTGTCATTACCCAGGGTGTGGAGGGAAGTCTCAGTCCTCCCCAGCTCCAGCTGGGCTCTGGATCCAGTTCCATCTCTTCTCTGGCCTCAGTCTCACAATCTGTGAAACGGGGGCATCTTCTCATAGTCTCTTTGACACGCTGGTCCTGGCCTGCCCCTATGCCGTCTACCTCAGTTCTTGTCCTGATGCCCCCTAGGCCCGCCTTGCCGTCTGGGCAGGTGGAAGGGCCTCGGCCATCAGGTCTTCGCCTCAGCCAGGACACAAGGGATGGGGGCTCAGGTGGGCAGAGGTTGGGAAAGGGGCAGAGTGCTATGAGGACAGACCGCTCCTGGCTTGGCCCCCACGTCCCCCCCTGAGTGGCGTGGGGGCCTGGCCTGAGATCAGAGGTCCACCCGCGTCAGCCCGGGCCCTGCCCTCGCGTCAGGAGGCGCCTTCTCAGCGCAGAACAATGCGGGCTCTTTGAAGGGTTGGGCAGCAGGGGATGGGTGTTTCTCCAAACACAGGGCCTCCTGTGCAAAACAGGCTTTGATTCCCAGGCCCAGAGGCCCCAGGTGCCTGTTGGGCGGCAGGCGGGGGCTAGGGGCTTTGTTTGGCAGGAAGAGGGGCCTTGGAGACTCAGGAACAAAGCCTGGGACAGGGCTGGCCTGGGCTGCAGGCCGGCCTGGGCAGGCGGGTCCGGACTGGGATGTCAGTAGGGGCAGCGGTCCATACGTCCCGGGCCGGTCTCTCCTCAGCCTGGCCCGCCCAGGATACTCCTGGCCTTCTCTCAGATGTATGGCAGGTGCTGCTGGACCTCCAGGCCGTCATGGTGGTCCACTGGCTCCCAAAAGCCCTGTTGGGGAAGGAAGTGGGTAAAACTGGAGGCCAGGACACAGAATCCAAGAGGCGGGGAGCAAAGGGCACTAACCAGAGGCCACTGGCCCGTGCCCAAGGACTCAGGGCGCCACGGAGGATGATGGCTCCTACCTTCTGCCGGACACCGTGCCGGGCACTTGACATGCACGCGTCTCTGACTTTACCCTTGTCTCCTCACGTGACAGTGGCCTACCAGGCCCCACAGGACCTCTCTGACTCGTGTCCTGTCACTCTCCCCTCGGTCGCCCCATTCCACTACACTGGGCTCCTTTCACTTGCAGAGCACGTCAGGCACGCTCCGGCCTTAACTTCTCCACGCTGGCTGTTCCTTCTGCCCAGAACGCTCTGGCATGGCTGACCCTTCACTCTTCACGCCATGGCTCAGATCCTCACTGCAGGGCCTGTCTCCCAGGCCCCTGAACTTCCACGCCCACTTAGCCTACTCCCCACCTCCACACACAGGGCTTTTCACCTCTTAACGTAATATACAGTTACTTATTTATTATGCTGGTTATTGACTCTCTCTCTCGTTCTCAACTAGAATGTGAGCTCCACCAGGTCAGGCACCTTTGTCAATTTTATTCACTGCTGTACTCCAAGCGCCTAGAATAGTACCTAGTATATAGTAGGCAAAGCAATGTTAATTTTAAGTTAACTTGAATAGGCCATGGTGCCCATTTGTTTCGTCAAACACTAGTCTAGATGTTGCCAGGAAGGTATTTGTAGATTTGATTCATATTTACAATCAGTTGACTCTAAGTAAAGCAGATTACCCTCCATAATGAGTGGGTGGGTCTCATCCAACCAGTTGAAGGCCTTAAGAGCAAAGACTGAGATTTCCTGAAGAAGGAATTCTCCTCAAGGCTGCAACATAGAAACCATGCCTGAGTTCCCCACCTGCTGGCCTGCAAAATTTGGACCCAAGACTGCAACATCAGTTCTTACCTGAATTTCCAGCCTGCCAACCTGCCAGCCTGCCCTGCAGATTTCAGATTTGCCAGTCCCTTAAAATATACGGAATTTGCCAATTCCTTAAAATCTTGCTCTCTATCTCTCTCTCTATATATAAAACTTGGTTCTGTTTCTTTGGAAAACCCTAATACAGCACTCAAGAAATACAAAAAATTGACCCATATGAAATTGCTATTTTTGTGAGTAAAAAAATGGTCAAATATAAGCAATTTCACATAGTCCAACCAATATTTATTGAATGAATAAATGAATGAACATCAAAGCAATCATGAGGTAGGTGCTCTCTCACTGATAAAGAAACCAAGACTCCAAGAGATAAAATTGCTTGCTAAGAAAGGCACAGTGAGTAGGTGGCAGGGCTGGGATTCAGTCCCCAGACCGATTCTAAGGCCGGTGCTCCTAACCAACGCAGCGGCTTCTGCCTTCTTTAATCAACCAGCCGACCACGGGGTTCCCGCGCAGGGTGCATCAGCTTTGTGGCCTGGGTGTGAGAGGTCACTGGGAGAGGAGCAGGAGTCTGGATGACTTTAAATGCCCCCAGCTACAAGCTCTGAAGCTGTCATGGAAGTGGCTTTGCCAGCCTCCGCTCCCTTTGTCTCCGACGTGGTTCGGGGCTGCTGGTGGCCTTCCTCGATCCCAGGGTTTTTCCACAGCTGCTGGTGGCCCCTCGGCACCCCATCTCTGAGGAAGTCTGAAGGGAGACTGACAGAAAGGCATCATCCCGCTGCGTCACCAAAGACGGAGGTGCCCAGGGAGGAAAGTAGTATGGCCTGTGGAGTGTGGTCATGAATGTGGCCTTGGGGCCAGAGGACCTGGGTGTGAAACTTGGCTCTGCCACTTAGCAGCCAGGTGACTTTGGTGGACTTCTTTAACGTCTCCGAGTCTCAGGCTCCCCATATGTAAAGTGGGATAAAAGTGCTTTACCCCTGGTATTATTTCAAAAACTAAGTGAAAAAAATACGTGTAAAGTACTTAGAATCTGAGTGCTCAATAAATAGCAGTAGCTAGTATTATTACTTTTAGCAAATAATATCACCACAAAGTGTTAGGTACTGCTGGAGGCAAAGAAGAGAAGTCAACAACCTTTGTTTTGGGGCCCTGATCCCACCCCTTCATCCCCTCCAGGATCCCCCCACATCGAGGTAACGCCCCCTTCAGGAGGATCTGATTGCGCTAACTTGGAGCGGCTTTGCTCTGGTGAGTTCACACGGTCCAGGTGTCACCCCCTGGGGACACTCCTTCTTTAGACCTGAGCTTTCATTCTGGACTGAAAGGCTTTGTCTGCTGCTAAGAAAACACAGACAAAAAGTGCCAGCGTTTCAGGCTCCTGGAAATGACACCCCACAGCAGATAATTATAGCACTTTGCACTTTTCATGTCAGCTGGTGTTTATGCTAAAACTGCAGGGAGGCATGACAGTGACAGGCACTATAATCCCGATGTTACGTGGATGGAGGAGCTCAGGTCCAGAAAGGAGACACAGCTTGTCCGAAGTTTGTCGGTGGTAGAGCCAGGCTGTAAGCTCCCTGCACGCTCCACTCTCTCCTGTGCTGTGAAGATGAGCTCCTTCTGCGCATTGTGGTCTCCAAAGTGGGGGCCCAAAACAATCTGCGGTGCTGCAGGAAGAACTTCTCTCTCTCTCTCTCTCTCTCTTTTTTTTTTGCTGAGGAAGATTAGCCCTGAGCTAACATCTATGTGAATCTTCCTCAATTTTGTACGTGGGTCGCCGCCACAGTGTGGCTGATAAGTGATGTATGTCCGCGCCTGGGAATCGAACCCATGAACCCAGGCTGCCAAAGCTGAGCACTTAGCCAAAGCCAAACTTAACCACTGTGCCATGGGGCCAGCCCCAGGAAGAACTTCTCTTTATGTGCATTTTTATAACAAAAAGGTCATTGAGCTTTATTACTATTTGAAATAAATAAATATACAATTTAGAAATAATATGCACATACATTGAAACAGCATGCTTGGATTGTTTTTAACCAATAATGGTATGAGATCAAAAAGGTTTGGAGACCACAGCTTTAGGGAACCATACTGCTCTCTGGCTTTCAGGATGCCTTTCTTCCTGCTCCTGGGCTCAGCTCAGGCTGGGTCCCTGCAGGGGACCAACAGGGACCAACAACATCATCTTTCAGACATTGGTGGATCCTCAGTCTGGTCAGAGTGGCCCACTCTCCCCAGCTCCCAGACTGTCTGGCTCACACTGGCCTAGGAGGTTATCAGTACCGGAGCAGTCAACAGCCTTTCCTGTTATCAGAGCTCATGTCCAAGGAGTCCGAACCTCCTTCCCATCCTGCTGAGTTACAGTCTGTCCTTGGAGCGAGAGTAAACAGAGGAGGTGACAGTGTCAATAAATGTCTCCTGTGTGGCCTTGGCTATGACACATGTCTTTCCACTAAGGGACACAGGTAGATTTGTGCTTGTGGTCCTTCCTATGATACATACAAGAATAAATATTAAGAATATAGGAAATAGTAATAAAAATAAAGAAAAGAACAAAAAGGAAAAGAATGTCCCTTTATGGACTCTGAAAGATCTTAAAAAGCTAGTTCTGGGTAAACAAAGTCCCACCTCTTGAACCTTGTCACACTTAAGGTGATGAGTAACAGATTTGAGTCAGAGCCAAAGTCACCCAATAAGTATGAATTTCCCGCTCACTTATAAACATATAGTGAACATGTGTCGGTTAACTTGTTAACTAATGAGGGAACCAGTAAGATGGTACAACTGGTTCAAAGGGGAATTGAAAGAAGCTCATATAGATAGGTTATAAGAATGCTGACATATTTAAAAATATTTACAAAATTGGTCTATCCATGAGGCAATAATCAATTGCATTCAATTGGATGCAATTCATTTCCATTTCTATGAAAAAGAATAATTTGCATTATTACCAATTTTCCACAACTTAGAGAGTTGTAAAATATCTGAAGGATAATGAAATGTGAGGATAACCTGGAAGAGAACTCTAGGCAGAACACCCAGTAATCTTTTATGACCGTGTCAAAGTCTTTCTCACAATTTTCCCTGACACCAGAAAAATAAGTTTGGTAAATATATCCAAGGAACTTCAGGAAAAACTTGATTCTATTTGAATCAAAGTGGAACATGAATCATTGCAGAGTTCCATCCTTTTCTCCATATGGATGATTCCAGAGAGGGCAGTGTGCTATCAAGCTAGGAAGCAAGTGATCTGGGTCAGGTCCAACCTCACCACTCTGTACTTGGGTGGCCTTGGGCCATTCCCATCTCTCTGAGCCCATGACTTCTGACTTACAAAATGGGGCCAATAACAATGAGATCACAGAGGGGAAAGGACTCACATCAGGCTCAGCACAGAGTGGGAACTCAGGACACAGGGCCTTCCTTTCCCACTTCTTGAAACTATTCCCAAAGGCACCTCAAGGCATGTTAGTCTTTTCTAGTCACAAAGGCTGCCTATTTAGCCACCCGGCACTTCCAGCCCACGGAGACTTGAAGTGGGTGAAATTTTGTCTGTGTAGAGGTCCAGAGGCAGTAGGCAAGCCTCATGGGAAAGGTGGTCAAAGTCTTCTTTAGAGAAAGATGGAATCTGGCCCCACTGTGTCGCCAAAGGGCAGGTCTCTGGGGCTGTAGGCAGGGGAGGAAGTCAGTGAGCCCAGTGCAGAGCTGAGAGGAGATATTAGTTGAGAGGAAGATTTGCAATAAGCTAGGGGTTCTTGCGTTTGGAAGGGTGGTCAGAGACATCTTCAAAAATCTGATGAAAACCCTACACTCTCTTCCCAGAAATATGTGTGTGTGTAGGCTGGCAGAGGCTGTAGCAGGGTCTTCCCTAGAGGTGCTGGGCCTGAAACAGCAACCTCTGCAGCCCCCTCCTCTCCCCTCCCCTCAGTGAGTGTCTCCAGCCTCAAAAGAACTGGGGGGACCAGCCTCAGGGGAAGCAAGCACCAAAGTGAGAGGTGGCAGATCAGGCTCCTTCCCTGTCACCTAAGTGTTGGGGCCCAATGAGCTGCTGTGGCCTAGACAGGGCTCAGGCCCCCTAGAGCCTTGCCTCTCTTATGCAGGGGGGCTGCCCTAAGTCTCCATCACCCCAGTCTTTGAGTCCACACAACAGAGGACTAGTGTGGAGGGGAGTTGGGGGTGGGGGGACTTTCAAAGGAAAGGCACGGGGCCTTGACCCTCTCCCTCCTCAGTTCATGGACCCCTTGGGGAAGGTAAGAATGTGACTTTGGCAGCAGTATGGGATTTTTGTCAACTATGGAGGTACACCACTCAGCCCTCCCTTCAAAAAACAACTTGGTATTCAGCTGTGATGTAGTTCCCTAGGGCTACCTAATAAAGTAGCACAAACTGGAGGGCTTAAATAACAGAAATTTATTTTCTCACAATTCTGGAGGCTGGAAGTCTGAAATCAAGGAGTCCTCAGGGCCACGCTCCCTCTGAAGGCACTAGGGAAGACCTGTTCCACGCCCCTCTCCCAACTTCTGGAAGCTTCAGGCAGTCCTTGGCTTGTAGACGCATTACTCCAATCCTCTGTCATCACGTGGCATTCTCCCTGTGTGTCTGTCTTCACATAGCCTTCTTCTTCTTCTTTTTTTTTTTTTAAAGATTTTATTTATTTTTTCCCCCCAAAGCCCCCGTAGATAGTTGTATGTCATAGCTGCACATCCTTTTAGTTGCTGTATGTGGGACTCAGCCTCAGGATGGATGGAGAAGTGGTGCCTCGGTGCTCGCCTGGGATCTGAACCCGGGCCACCAGCATCGGAGCGTGCGCACTTAACCACCAAGCCACGGGGCCGCCCCACATAGCCTTCTTCTTATAGGGACACTAGTCATACTGGGTTAGGCGCCCACTCTACTCCAACATGATCTCACCCTAGCTAATTACATCTGCTACAACATTTTCCAAAAAAGGTTACTTTCAGAGGTGTTGGGGGTTAGGACTTCAACATATCTTTTTTTTTGGAGGGATTGGGGAGACATAATTCAACCCATAACAAACTACTCGGAGTGCGTTAGTGGACTCCCTCTTGCTGCAGCCCCTTTGGGTAGACACACTTTCCCCAGGCAGCTCCTGACTTTATCAGATCTGCATCACAATCAGAAAGCCTGACCCTGTTCCTCTCCTTCATCTTTCACTGGCATTTTCTCCCAGTAGGCATTTTGTACTCCTAACTCCCTGACAGTGCCTGCTTCCTGAAGGACCAAAACTGGCACAGGAGGTAAGATGGATATATTTACTGGATCACTTGCTGCCCAGCTGTCAATGAAGACCCCATCCCCAGGGGTATGTGGGGCACGATAGTCCTGGGTACAAGGTGGCAGCTCAATTGCTAGAACTTTCATTGGTAATGACTTAGAAGAATGTTCCAGTGGAGGCAACACTCCAGCCATGCAATGATTCAAGTGTTGGAAGAGCACAGAGGACAATGCATACAAGGACAATGGAATCAGCTGTCTGTATTAAGTTACATAAGTTATATTGACCCTTCAGAGAGATAATGAAAAGCTGAGGGCTCTTAAAAAACAAAAACTAAGCGTGAAGGGGCTTTCGGGTATCTTACAAATAAGCATTTTTCTCCTGCAGAGGGAGAGCAGAAAAAGCTTATGATCAAAATCAGTATTTAATAGTATGGAGCTTCAAAGATGGTAGAATGCTCAGCTGAGGCAAGTCTGCTATGCTAAGGTCAAGGCTCTGGCCGGGAAAACCTGGGACCTGACATATAGGTTGGGGACACATGGGATGGGGACACCTGTATATTTTGGCTCCCGAGACTCTGCACTATCAGAGCATGCAGAAGTGGCCCCAGCCCTCGCTAACAAGAGATAGCACCCCCTGCATGCAGGAAGACACGGCAGAGGCTTCTCCCCCACCCAGAAAATAGGAGTTTTCTCCGAGTCTGCCCCCTTCTCCTCTCCTGGCCTCCAGGCTGATAGCTAGAGTTAAACTGTACCATTACCCAGCCAGGGTCTTGTGTGGGAGGAAAGGGACCATATCCCAGAGGCACTGCAAGAATTATGCAGTAGACTGTATTTTAAGGATGCTAGATCAAGGGGTCCAGGACAGATGACTGGATAAGGAGAGTTTATTTGCTTGAGGATATGGGATTTAACCCTCCAGCAAAATCCCAGGAGACAGTGCAAACTTGCTGCTCAGGAAGCTCCTAGAAGCCTGGAGAAAATGATGGCCCATGCCAAGCAAAGTTGAAATGCCTGAATTGCCATGACTAGTGGTGGAAAAAGGGATTAAAAGGCTCAGGGAAGTGGACATGCTAGATTGGATATATTATATGCAGCCAGGAGACCCATCAGAGGATGATAGTCCACGGGAAGGCCCAGAGGAGACATCATTCAACAAGTTCATCAGGAGAGTGCTGGTGAGGGGGCACCAATGTCACTAAGTTCAATGGTGGCTCTCTCCTCTGCAAGAGGAGATGATGGTAGAAGATGATGGTAGAAGAGACTGTCACAGAGCTTGGCCTTTTGGTAGAACGGGGGTGATGGCTCCTACAAAAACAAGGAGGTCACAGTTATTGTAAAACCAGCAAAGTTGGGGTGGCAGCCAAGGGAGTTTGACGTGCAGAGATCTGTGGAGATGGTTACTAGGATAAGGTATCCCTACAGGCAAAATAGATGGGTAACATAAAAAGAAAGAAGAACGTTTAAACAAGAGGTTTAGGCTAGTTGCCCAACAAAATGTCACAATCCCTTGCCCAATTCTTGGACCTGATCCGATTTTTAGATCTTTGTGTTAGTAGAAGGGAGAACTTGTTAACTGAAGAGGTGGCTGGGTCTCTAGGAGAAGGGACTGTGCTACATATACCTTGGCAAGAATATACTGAAAGGATCTTCCTAGTCCTTCCCCAAAGGAATTGATGGCCATTTACTCAGAGTCTATTTACTGGGGAAATGGGAATACCTAGACATTTCTAGGACTATTGGACCCAAGATCTCAGTTGACATTGATACTCAGAGACCTGAAGTGTCATTATGGACCTAGATATGAGGGCCAAGTAATAATTAATGGAGTCCGGTGCAGAGTCCAGCTTACAGTGGACCCACTGGGGATGCGAGACACTCAGTACTCATTTTTACAATCTCTGAATATATAATTGGGGTTGACATACTCAGCAGATAGAGTAATCCTTACGTTGGGTCCTTGACCTGTGGAGTAAGTACTACCACAGTGCAGAAGGCCAAGTGGAAGCCTCGGAATCTGTCCTCCTCTCCTTCCTTCCCTCTCCACCCTCTATCCTCCACACTCCCACTCCCCACCAAGATAGTAAATCAAAAACAATATTGTATCCTAGGGATAATGGCAGATATTAATGCTATCATTCAGGATCTCAAGATGCTGGAGTGGTGGTCCCTGTCATAACTCTGTTTAATTTATCAGTCTGGTCCTTGCAGAATCCAGATGGATCCTAGAATGTGACTGTAGACAATTGAAAGCTTTACCAAATAGTAGCCCCAAATGCAGCTATCATGCTGATCTAGGGTCTTTGCTAGAGCAGATTAATATGGCGCAGGTACATGGTATACTGCTATTGACTTGGTGAATGTGTTATTTTCTATCCCAGTCAGGAAAAAAGATCAGAAACAGGTCATATTCATGAGGAATGGACAATAATATACATTCATAGTTTTATTCCAGGGCTGTGTTAATCCTCTTGCTTCTTGTCACAATATCACCCAAAAAGTTGTAGACTACCTGGACATCCTGCAGAACCTCCCACTGATCCATGGCATCGATGACATCATACTGACCAGGAGGATTAGCAAGAGGTGACTAGCACACTGGAGGCCTTGATAAGACACATATGTTCCAGAGGGTGGGAGATAAGACTTACAAAGATTCACAAGCCTGCCACACCAGCAGAGATTTTAGGGTCTAGGGGTCGGGGACATGCTGGGACATCCCATTGAAAGCAAAAGACAAATGGCTGCATTTTGCTTCTGCCATCGTAAAGAAGGAAGCACAGTGCCTGTTAGATCTTTCTGGGTTCTGTAGGCACCCATTCCATATCTAGGGACACTGCTCCAGTCCATATACAGGGTGACATGAAAGACTACCAGCTTTGAGTGGGGCCCAGGGCAGGAAAGAGCAGTAAGTCCAGGCTGCAGTGCAAGCAGCCCTGCCACTCAGGTCATACAATCCAGCAGATCCTGGTGTGGAGATGCCAGTGTAGCAGAAGATGTGGTGTGAAGTTTGTGGCAAACCCCAGAAGGAGACTCACAACGCAAGTTCTGGGATGAGGAATGAGAGTTTGGGTCACATCACCTGACCTGCCAAGGTGATAGCTTGAGGGATGGGGAGGAATTTAGAATGGATAGTGGAGGAGGGAGATGGTGAGCACGAGTTGAAGCTCCAAGATCAGCTGCAGTGATAGGAGCTGTAGTTTGTCCCACTAACCTCCCTCTTCTAAGTCTCTTCTCTTCAGGAACAGAGGTCATTGGAAGCCTGGAGGAGTGCATCCATGCAGGGTAGAGGTGGACTGTGGGAGCCGTGGAGGTGCACTACTTGGACCTCCCTTCAGTGAAGAACTTGCCATTCAGCTGGGAGGGGTGCAGTGGTTGACAGTTTCCAGCTGCAGAGCCTTCAGTGTGAGGCCATGCTCTCTGGACAGCTCCCAGCCAATGAGAAGCACATGGGTCCCAGGATCTGGCCATTTCTGTCCAATGTGGATTCTTCTAACAGGCAGTCTTTGCTCGGGAGCTCCCCACTGAGTTGGCTGGACTTTGTCAGTTTTGCATCACAGTCTGACAGCAACCTGAGCAACTTTTGGGCTCTGGGATCACACCAGGTAACCCTGGGCTTTCCATGTCCATTTGATGGATCTGGAAAGTGAGAGGGTCATTCACAGGCCCCATTGGAAGGCCACGCCTTCCCCCTGGAGAGCCTCTGGAAGTTGCAAGGGTACAGGCTTCAGAGGCAGACAATCCTGGGTTCCAGTTTCAGCTTCTCCACTGACTGGTCATGGAGCTTTGGTCTCTACACTTCCTGAAGGGGTTCATCTTCATCATCTCTGATACCTCTCTCTTTCTCTTCCTCTTTCCCTCCACACCACGTGCCTAGCCAGAATCCCACAGGGGTAGATTCTCTGCCAGGAACTACCAATGAGATATTGAGGAAAAGTCTCCATTTCTAAGACACCCACCCTCTCGCTGGCCCCTCATTCTCTCTTTAGGATGTCTGCCTCCTTTAATTCTCAGAAGGAGGCCAGGCACTCAGCTATCTGAGTTCAAATTTAGCAAACTTTCTTGAGTCCCTACTTTGTACCAGGTCTCAAGCTGGGCACTTTCCCATAATCACCTTCCTAACAACCCAACGAGGCAGGCTCTGTTATTATACTCATTTGACAAGTGAGCAAACTGAGGCTTAGCAGAGTCAGGAGGCAGAGTTGGGATTGGACCCCAGCCCAATGGACTCCTCCAAGCCCAGTGCTCTTCCTCTAACTCATGTACAGCTGGGTGGGATCCCTGCCCAAATCTGTGTGGATAGAGATCTGAGAAGCCTGACTTATAATTAGGTAACTGGGGAGCCAGTGACTCCAGCCTGCCTGGCTTGTGCCTATGTGCTGGAGGAGCTCCTGTGGTCACGGAAGTCGTGGGCAGGCCCTGAGGGCTCCGGGGAGAGTTTGGGATTGCAAGAGCTCTTTGGATGACAGCAAAAGTAATGAAAACCATATCAGTTGCAATTTGTTAAATCTTTACCTTGTGCCAGACATGGAGGGTTAACAAACATGATCTCATTTAATCCTTCCAACAACTCTGAGAGGGAGGAATTGTTAACCAGAATTCCCCATCCAGGCCTGTGTGACTCCAAAGCTCATGCACTTTCCTTGATGTAGATCTCCCCCTGGTAATGATTGGTGGCCCTCGCCCCAACACACCATGCCTTGGCCAGGCCCCTGCCCTTCTCACCACTCCTCCCTTGCTCTGGCTCCTCAGAGCAAGCCCAAGGTATTGGGCTTTGATCCCCGAAAGGATAAGCCCTTCCTAGGTGTGCCTGAGTCCCGCCTCCCTGAAACGCTGAGACCTAAAGAAGATGGGAGAGACTTTCTGAACCCCGTTCAGAGCAAGAGATCAAAAATAAGGTGCAAGTTTAATGTTTATAGAACAGAACTGTATGCTAAAGAACAGAACATAACCCAAAGGACCCTGCCGTCTCTATCAAGGAGAAAGCTCTTCAAACCAGAGAAGTAGAGCAATCCTGGCTAACAGGAAGTGGAAGGCCAGGCTGCGCTGAGACCTGGCTGCCCCTAACTGCCTTTGCTGTTTGAGGACCCTGCAGGCAGAGACGGGTCATTCCAGGGGCCCTTTTGGGGAGGGGAGAGGTGCCAGGAAGGAAACCGAAAAAAACACTGTCTCAATTTAAGCATGGGGAAAATATGGTGCATTGAGCTTAGGATAATCCTAGGCAAAATTCCAGAAGTTCCTTCTCTAAGCAGGGATTATTGGGAGCCAAGATGGGTTCACTTAGGTCAAGGCATGCCTAACTCTTCAGATTTCCCCTGTAGGAAGAGTGATCAGAGCACGTTGTGGGAAAAGTACCACAGACTCAGAATTTAAAAATAAGACTTTACTGTTATAAGAACTGCATTGAGGAAGAAAGGAGAGAGTTCCTCAGCCAGGGTCTGGAACCTATCACACCCCAGCTCCTTATGTATCAAAATTATAGGCTTCCTTTCACAGCAGAGTAGACTCACGGGTGCTGCCAAAATCTGTCTGTGGTCGCAGTGAGGAGGAGTCTTGGGACGCGTAAGTGAGGAAGATGAGACGTCCTGAGGCGATGGATGTTGATAGCACACATTTGAGAGAGGGGGATTGTATTTGTCCAATAAGGCACTTAGGATCTAGAAGGTTTTAGAGTTTGTCCAGGAGAACGAGACATCAAGAATCTCTTAGAATACATGACATGGATTAAGGAGGGACTGATTTCCTTATTAGGCACCACTAGCACCGAGGTCAATTATGCTGTTGATCAGGCTGTTGAATGTCTCTCATATGTATCTTTGATGGTTAATGGAGAAATATGGACCAAATCTTAGGGTAGCTCAGCCTTCACACGGTTAGTTGAACCCCTCTGCCCAGGGTAGAAGGAATTAATTGATCCTGTTGGATGGGACTCTTCCTCCTTTATGACCCAGATCATCCACAGTGTGGTCCTCCCACTAATGCTCACTGGTGTCTGCTCTGTGCCCTGTGAGGAGGAAGGGCATGTGTGTCCAACGTGTGAGGGGAACACCCTGCTGAATGCCCTCTGGTCCCAAGATTGGTCCTGCACTGCCCTCCGCCTGCCTGCATGGCACAACCATTTCTATTCTAGAGGCCATGGAGGCGAGGGGTTCAAAGTTCATGCTCTGGAGTCTGACTGCCTCCTACTGCTCACCCCCATCCCGTTCCAGTCTCAGCTCTGCCATTTACTACTTGAGTGACCTTAGGCAAGTTAATAATTCATCTGTGTTTCATTTTCTTCATCTGAAAATGGGGATAACAGTGGTGCCTAATTCATAGGGTTAGAGCATTGGCTTTCATTTTTTGACCTGTGAACCACAGTAAGAAATACACTTTGTATCAAGACCCAGTACACACATTCCTACATATATATACATACATGTATATGTATAACTGGAAAAAAGGTTTCCAAACAATTCCTAACCTAAGTGCTGGTTGATGAACTATGATATTTTCTGTTCTATTCTTTCATTAAGCAAAGTGATGGTTGAGAGCCACTAAATTGATTTTTACTACTTACATGGATTACCGCCCACAGTTTGAAAAACACTTGGTTAAGGTCTTTCTGGAGTATTACATTCAGTTCCAAAAGCTACAATTTTCTTACAAATGTCACTTTTTAAGAGAGCCATTTTCAAGGTAGAGGGTGTGCAGAAGAGAAGACCAGAGCACTCCATTCAGTTGTTCTTTCTCTCCATTCCTTTTCTACTTCCAACCCACTCCTTCGTTTGATTGTTTCTTCATTTATTCATTCATTTACCCACTTATCATATGTTTAAGTGTCTGTTTCATCCGGAAAAGAGACTCAAGGGAGAGATATACCCTGTAAAAACTGTGAAAGAAGAACTAGACCTATTCCTTGTGGTCTCTTAGGCGGAACTGAGACTCCTGGGTGAAAGTGACAGGGAATCAAATTCAGGGCATCATATAGGAAGTGCTTTCCAGTCCTGAGTGGTACTGGGCAATGGGTCGGCTGCCTCTGAGACTTCTCTCGGGAAGCGAGTGAGCAGAGGTGGGTGAAGGGAAGCCATGAAGAGGCTTTCAGTGTTGGGTGGAGGGTGGGCTGAGGTTGGTTCTTCACCCTATGCTCCACTGAGCCTTGGGCTCTGCTTGAGCCACTGCAGGGGGCGCGATGACGGGGATGGAGAGGAAACCATCCAGCTGGGGTTCTATGCCCCCACCTGGCAACTGAAGCAGCTCCCTTTCTGTTTGGTACAATGGGATTCTCCATTTGGAAGGGGGGCAGGAGACGCCTTACACTGATGCTAAAAAAAATGTTTAATCCCTGAGCTAGGAGCTCATTAAATCCTGTGAGTCTTAGAAGCAATCATTTCTAGGATTATGAGACTCATTTTTTTCCTATAAAAACAAGTCCATTAAAATTACAGCATAAGCCTTTGTTTTGCACTCTTAAATCCAGATATAATTGGGAGTAAGAGTTAAAGAATTACAAGTGTGGCAGGATAATGGATTGAGATGTTATTTTGTGTTGGTGGTTTTTCTTTTTCTCGGATCCCTCTCCCCATCCTGCCTTCCTCCATCCCTGGCAGAGAGCAGAGAGCCTTGCCTTTGTGCTCTGTCGCCTCAGGGGGTGTTGGTGAAGGTGGCTGAAATCAGACGTCAAGACAACTGGTCTTTCAGGCTTTTGTTGACTGAAAGCCTGAGCTTATTGAGGGGATTGTGTTGAAAGGGAAGAAGGAAGAGGGAGGTGGGTGGGTAGGTCCTGGAAGGAACTGGCAGAATTCCAGAGGGTAGTGGCTGCTGTGTGCCCTTAGAGAGGCGGGACCCCAGGCACCCAAGCTCCTTGGACTCACGGAAATTACCATACTGTCAGCCTCCGGGAGTACTTGGGGTTAGTCTACAGTGTTTCTCAAACAGTAATGTGAACACGAATCACCTGGGAATCTTGATAAAATGCAGATTCTGATTCAGAAGGCCTGAGCTGGGCCCTGAGGTTCTGCGTTTCTAACAAGCCCCCCAAGGGTTCTGATACTGCTGATCCTCAGGCCACACCTGAGTAGCCAGGAGCTCAAAGGGTCGCTCCCTTGTTTTCTGGATACGAAGTAAGCCTTTCAGACACTTGTGCATCCTTAGAACAGAGAAGACCCTCCCAATAATAGCAGAACTGGAATTTTCCGTCAGCACAGCATAAAGGGATGCGCTATTAGTTTTAATTTCATTTGAAAACTCACACTGGAGTTTGTGGTTGCAAAGTCATAGCCACTGCCCAGGTTAAGGGCATCTCTAAGGGAATTCAAGGGTTATTAAACCCCTCTTGCTCCAGGGTTGGCTTTACTAAGTGGAATCCAACTGCTCTCCCTTCCCAGGGCGAGCAGCTCTCAGGGAATCATGTCCTCTGTTTCACGGCTCAGGAGAAGCACTGGAGCTGGGAGTAGGTGCCTTTCCCCTCCCCCTCTTTCCCACCCCCAGGGGTTTCCATCCCTTAACTAGCTGTTTATCTTAATTTCTTTGAGTGGAATTTTATCTGTTCCCTATCTTGCACTTGCCTGGTGGCACCAAATCCATCTGTACAAGTGTCCAGTCCCCCCCACTCCCCGGCCTGGGATAAGAGATAAACCAAGCAGAGTGGAATGGAACACTGCAGGCTCCCTCCCCTCTTTGACAGTCTCTCCCTTTTTGGGAAGTGGTGTTAGTGGCAACTCTGTTCACTTGTTCATCTCTGCTTCCTTTGCTTGCTTAATGTTCCATCTGGGAGTATACACTATTTTGTAAAGAATACAGAAAAGCTAACCATTCCCAGCCTAACCCTCCTGTGGTTACTACCAACCTCAGAGACCAGTTCTTAAAAGGGACTTCTTTCCTCAGAGTGCCTAAATACACATTTGTAAAAGGAACAATTTGTAAAGACTCTTTGCCTTAAAAGTAACAGTATCTTGTATTTGCATGGCACTGTAAACTGTTCAAAGGCACCTAGCGTTAATTAAGCACTTACTTGTGCTGGAGACGGCACCTCATTTAATTTTCCCAGCAACTCCTATGAGGAGGTATTAGTAATATCCCTTCTCTATTTATTCATCCACAAATGTTTAAATGAATGAATCTTCTGGTTCAAGCAAAAGCTGTAGAGACAAAGGCGGAAATGTTAATTGCAAGAAAGCAGAAATGAAGTTTAAAGAGATAGAAAGCTGGAAGTCTGCTTCCTTGGCCCATCGGGGAGTCCCAGAGGGCTGTTTCACCCCTCTCTCTCTAGCAGTGATAGATGGAAAGAGCTGACGTGGTGGTGAGGAGGGAGCTTCCGGCCTCCTCTGCAGGGCAAAGCTGTGGCAGGGATTTCTTTCTTGGGCCTTCAGTGAGTCAGTTCTCAGGAAGGTGGGGAAAGTGGGTTGGATGCTGCCTGAATGTGCCAATGTGTCAGGTCTTGCCTGTATCTGAAGAGTCCAGAGATTTAGCGCCAGACTGTGTCCAAGCTTGGAAACCAGGTGATAGGTCCTGTGCAGTAGCTTTGGTATCAGGAGCCCAGGAGTCTAGTTTAGCAATTCCGTTGACCAGCTATGGGCCTCTGGCAGGCTCTAAGCCTCAGTTTCCCCTTCAGGAAAACAGAGTGGTTGACAGGATGCTTTCCAAGGTCTGAAATGCTGTGATCTTCAAGCTTGAGAAGGGAAATGGCTCCCTTGCCTGAGAGGCTGTGACTGTTTTCTTTATGGGGGGGAACATTCACCATACCACACACACACACACACACACACACACACACACACACATATGCAGTGGTGCGCCTGTACTGGGTACTAGGGATGCAGCAATGAGCAAGACAGACACAATTCTCAGTCACTGCTCTCATGGAGCAGACAGAATGTCGGGAAAGACAGACACTGAACAAGTAATTCAACAGTTACTGCTTCACTGAGGTTAGAACAGAGACCAAAGTGATGAGAACGAGCGAGCATGTGGAGAACAGAAGAGAGTTCTAGGCAGAGGGAACAGCATGTGTAAAAGCCATAGGCAGGAACGAGATTGCCATGTTGGTGGGACAGAAGGAAGCCTGAGTGCACAGGGGTTGAGGGGAGATGGATGGGCAGTGACACTTCTCTGGCTCAGGCTACAGAGTTCTGTTGGAGGGCAAGAGGCTGGCCTAAGTGGCCCTCTATTTCTTCTCCCCACCCCACCCCATCACATACACACACACACCCTCAGCTTTGGGGAGCCTTGGATACAGCTGGGCAGGAGCTTTGTAGTAGATCGTTCAAGGCAGGAAAAACTCTGTTCTTCTCTCCCCACCCCCACCGGTGGGGGGACCTTGGGGTCTCGCCCGAGGAAAGGAAGCACTGCTTCCTGGTTTATGTTGAGATGGGAAAGACTTGCCCAAGAACAATGGCGTTTTTGTAAAACACTACTTTGTTCTGGTGAGACCAGAAGGGGGTTTCCTTCGGGACCTAGCTTGGTCCCATTGCCCCCGCCTGCCAACCACAACAGCCACATGGCGTTCTCTCCGACCAGCTTTCATCTGAGATACTTGCTCACGCACAACCCTGACAGGCTTAACCCTTCAGACCCCACCCTGCCCAGGCAACAGCAGCTCAGGGCTCAAGGAAGTCTCCCTGGAGATCCCAGGACAGGCTGGCCAAGGGAGTCTACTGGGGGGAACCCATAGATGACTTGACAGGCTCTGTTTTCTCATTTGAAGGGATTTTCTGGAAAAAGATCTCACATCTGTCCTAGGGGTGTCTCAGCTCAAAAAACTTTAAAACACCAGAGTCAGAAGGTCATCCTTTTACAGGTGGGGAAACTGAGGCAGAGAAAAGGAAACGAGTTTGCTTAGGCCACACAGAGAGTTAGTGGTGGAACCAAGGTGAGGCCCCGGGACTCTGACATTCAGACCAGCCTCTGTCCACAGAGTGTTCTGCCCTAGAGGAGTAGAACAGAAGTTTGGGAAGGGAAGGGAAGAAAGTCTACATGGGAGAGACAGACAAATCTACAGGGGCCCAGAATGTCTGGAGGGAGGTGGAGAGGGAAAAGGGTGTGTGATGTTGGGAGCTGGACTTCTTGATGTCACAGGCAGTAGGGGGTGACTCCTGTAACCACTCCTGTGTTTTTCAGGAGCATGCATGGCTGTTCCTCTGTAAATTGCTAAATGGACCAATTTTGTGAAACAATCAAGTCTGGTCAGAGGAGGACATCAATGGGAAGTGAGTAGGCGTATAATTGTATAGTCAGAACAATAAGTTGGAAGAACTTTGATTTTGCTTTTCTCCAATTGTTGTTTTCCCATTCTGCCTGCCATAGAAACAGGCTCAGGCAAATAGCAAACATTTCTCATCCTAATAAAGAGTGGTGCTGACAGTGTTGGGGGTGATGAGGTATTCATGGTAGTAGAGGTATTGGTGACAACTACCTGGTGGTTATAGTGGCGGTGGTGTAGATGTTGGTAGTACCATGTTTAGTGGCATTAGGTGTAGTTACAGTGACATTGGTGTTGGTTTCAGCTATGGTGGTAGTGATACTGATGGTGATGTTGATGTTGGTTGTGTCCAGTCGACTGGTGTTAATTATAGTTATGGTAATGATGGAAGCAATAATGGTGGTGGTGAGTAGGGTGAGAGTGATGGTGGTATTGATTATGGTAGTGATAACAGAGATAGTGATGGTGGTGAGCATAATGATGTTGGTATTGGTGAGAGTGGTAAAGCAAGGGTGGTGCTGGTGTTGCAAATAATAGTTGTATTTTTGGTGGCAAAATGACAATGATCTTGGAAGGTGGTGACAGGGATGCTAGGGTTGGTATAAGGATGATGTAGGTGTTGGTCAAAATGATGTTAATGATGCTTTGTGTTGGCGGTGATGATATCGGTAATGGTGTCAGTTCTAGTGACATTACTGTTTTTGATGGTGGTGACACCTGCCTGTCTTAGTTGGTGGAACTAACTGATAGAAGTGGTGATGGTGTGGGTGCTGGTGTCAGTGGTGAACCTGATAGTAGCTTTGCTAGTGGGCTGATGGTAGTGGTGATGATGATGGTGGTCACAATGACAGTGGTGGTAACAGGGAGGGTGGTAGTGGAGACAAGGATGATGACCAGGATGGTGGCGATTACACTGAGAGTGGCGCTAGTTAAGGCAGTGACCGCTAGATTACATGAGCTGATCACAACTCTCCTCTCTGGAGCTAACAGTGTGCTGGACTGGGGAAGAGGCTCACTACATTCCCCTGAAGCCCTCCCTCCCACTTGCTGTAGTCCTGGTGAGGATTAGTTCTTTGCAGGATGAGATAGTTGTCTTTTGGCCGTCAGTGGGGATGGCAGTGAGAAACAGGAAAGTGGATAGGGAGGGAGGCTCAGGATTGCTGAGCAGGAGAGTGCTCTAGGGGGCAGCTCAGCAGGAAACAGGCACGTGAGGGCATGCCCATGTGGGGGCCTCACTAGGCAGGCAGGGAGGCAGCCATCGTGGCGTGCAGGGGCTCACGTAGCAGGCAGAGCAGGGGCTGTGCTTCCTGCTGACTCAGCAGAGCAGGCTGGGACTGATTCTCCTGGACTAATATGTCTTCTCCTGGGGATTAGCTCACTCAGCTCTGGCTGGGAAAGGGGGAGGGAGGCTGCCTCTCCCATCTCCCCAGGCTTAGGGGCCCTTGGGGATGCTGTGGGCAGATTGTGGGGCCCCAGCAGGGAAAGTGACTGACCTTGTGTGTCCTTGACCTCATTCCCAATCGGACCCCATTTGGCTGGCAGAGAGTCAGTCTCCCCAAGTATCAAGGAATCTAGCCCCCGCAAACCCACTCCACCGGGCTGGTTTATCCTGCCTTCAAATCCCAGCTCTGCTACTTGCAAGAAAGGCAGCATAGCCCGGGAGTGAGGAGAGTAAGCTCTGGGGCCAGACCATATAACCTCAATTTCCAGGTCCCCTACACATTACCTGTATGACTGGGTCAATCACTTCCCCTCTCTGTGTCTTGGTGAATCGTTTGTGAGGTGGGTGCAATGATGGTGCTGCTCATAGGCTGTTGTGAGATCAGATGAGTTAAGGCATACCAGGTGCTTGAATTGTTGGCATGGAGCGGGCACTCAAAAAGTGTTCCCTGTTATTATTACTACCGAGAGTTGAATAACTTGAAGAGACTCTTAAGCTTTCTGAGTCTCAGTTTTCTCATCAGTAAAGTGGGGACAATCCTTAACGTGCATACTTCATGTGAACATTGAGGGGCTTAAATGGGCGAAAGTGCCTGAACAAGGTAGCACATTAGTTGTTACTATCCTTGTTGTTAGTATGAGGGTCAGTCCTAGTGCCTCCTGGAGCAGGGGGCTGGTGTCCCTAGAGCGCTGCTCTCCTTCAGTTCCGGGGTCTTGTGCCAGCTCCCGCTGCCTCCTGCCATGGGAAGCAACCCCTCGTGATGCGAGGATTTGAGGAGATCAGCAGTCCAGTGTCTAGCCCTGTGCCCCCTTCCCCCTGCCCCAGCCCAGGACTCATGCCCAGGATAGGGGTGGAGAAAGGAAGAGAATGTTCTGGAAGAGTCCTCCCATACTGAGGCTTCCATGGAATCTTTTTTCCATTCCTTCATCCCTATCTCCCTCTTTCTTTCTCTTCCTTCTCTTCCTCATTCACTCATTCATTCATTCACTTGTTCATTCATTCCTCTACGGGGCATGGAAGTCCTGGGGTCTGCCCTTGTCTCAGAGAGAATCTGGTTCAGGCTCAGGTCAGGGCTTCAATGGATGATTCTAAAAGGGAGAGAGTGAAAGGGAGAGAGAAAGCATCAAACGAAAATTAAACTTTTCTTTGCATTAAGGAAAACTATCAACAATGATGCTGTTTAGATACTATAAAATCAACATCTAAATAAAAGAATGACTGTATAACTGGTTGATTTTCTCGACTGTAAAAGAGATACAGATGATACACCCGCCCTAGATTTGATTTTTTTCCCCCTGTTTGTTTGGACTTTGGTGCACAGAGATGAGTTACTCATACTCCTCGCTGCTAATTTAATGCTTCCCCTTCTTCCACATTCCTGTTCTCATTCCTTCCTCCCTTGCCCAATCCAGGAATCCACTCCAGTATGTTTTTTTTAAAATGTGCCCTTAAAATGTGTTTGTCTTTATAAAATATGTATTTGGAGGGCTTTAATTTACAAAAATGGTATTGTGCTGGAAATCTTTCTGGTCACGACCTCCTTACTCAACACTATGTTACTGGATGTAGATAGATCTGTTCCTTCTTGCTAAGGCCTGGTATTCCATTGTAAACATCCAACATACTTCACTCATTCGCTCCCCCAAGCGATAGACACATCACCACCACAGCCTCACAGCATTACTAAAAGCATTAAATAGAAAGCCCTCAATTCTGAGCTTGCCCAAAGTTCCCATTCAGTCAAGTCAGCTATCATTACTGGCATGTTATTATTACTTATATCAGTACCTTAGGCTACATAGTTTCCATAACATTTAACGATCAGTTGCACAAGGGCTTCTTGTTTGTGCCTCATTATGAGGCAGCACAATTTGCTCCCTTACATAGCACTGACGCTCATTATGATCCATGTCCAGCGCTGGGCACAGGATTGAAGAGATGAATTTTACAAGGTCCCATGTTCTCAAGGAGCTCACAGTCTAGGAAAATAAACAATTCAAGCTAGGGGTGGGACACAAAGTGGTCAGGGATCAGTTCTGCCGGTGGGGGAGAGAAGGCTTCCCATGGGCAGAGCCCCCTGAGTAAGGTTTTGAGGGATGAGTCGGCGCTCACCACATGGATGGGGAAAGAAGAAGTGGGGAAGAGATGTTTCAAACACAAGGAGCACCATATGCAAAGGGTTGGAAGCATGTAGCAGCTGGGTAGAAAGATGTGGGTAGAAAAAGTCATGTTTAGGAAACAATGATTTTGTTATGGCTAAGGTAAAGGGTATGAAAGGGAAGAGGCAAGAGACAACAGCCAATGTTTGTTGAATTCTTATTATGTGTCAGGCATTGTTCTAAGTGGCTAAGTACAGAGCCTCTTTTAAGCCACACAACAACCCTAGGAAGATACTATTATCATTCCTATTCTACAGGAAAGGAAATGGAGGCCCAGAGAGGCTAACAACTTGACCATAGTCACAAAGCTTATAAATGTGGCACCCAAGAACTGAATTCAGGCTGCCCGGGTTCATAATCACAATGCTATGACTTCCAAAAGATGAGGAAAATGAGGAGGTTGGTGCAATTGCAGAAGACCTCACATGCCAGCTAAGTGGCAAGGAAGAAAGCACAGGAGGCCCCATATGAGAGCCCAGGTGCCATGGTGTGAGTTTGCAAGACCATAGGAGTGTGTGAGGGTATGTGTGCTGCAAGTGTTGTATATGGGTGTGTATGAATGTGTGTGTGCATGGGTGTGCTTGAGGGCACGTGAGTGTGCCAGGGTACACGTGCCACCATGCAGGTTCCACTAGGACTAGGTAAGTGTGTGCACATGCGTGTGTGTGTGTGTGTGTGTAGAGTGCTGCATGTTAAGTGCGGGAATCTCTGGCTGTGCATGGGCCTGAGCACGTGTCCTGTGGGTGTGAGTGAGGGCCTTGGTGTCCTGCCACCATGGGGCCCAGGGGAAGCTGTCAGAGTCCATCAGCCTGACCTGGTGTGAGGGGCCTGGTCTTGGCCTCAGAAGCTGGATGGGCTCACATCAAAGGGAGCCTGAGCCTGGGACCAGTGAGGTGGAATAATTTAATGAGGGTCCAAGAGGGAGGCCGCCGCTTGCCCGGGGTGGGGAGGTGGTGCCAGTTAGTGCCCAGGGCAGCTCCCAGGCTCCATAGCCAAGCGCCTGGGGTCTGCATATGTGTTGGGGAGCGGGGAGGCTGTGCTGGGTGCCTGGTCATGTTTCCCTCCTTCCCTGCGCAATGGGAGAGCTGCATCTGAAACTCAGGGGCTCCCCACTCCTGCCTAGACACCAGTCTAGCCCCCAGGTGTCCCAAGGAGCTTCAGGGTAACCGGGACACCAAGTCAGCCATTTTCACCTCTAGGGCCATTCTGACATTTCCATGAGGTGGAACAGTAAGAGAATCCTTCTCAGATCAACTAGTCTGAGTGAAGTGTGTGTGTGTGTCTGTGTGTGTTGGGGTGGGTGTCCTTTTGTGGGAGCCTTGGGTCAGAGATAGAAATGTAGGGCACCCAATCTGGTCAGTTTTTCTATGCAAGATATGGGTAGAAAAAGGAGGATTTTTGGTCAGGGGGGTAGGAGAAGGGGTGAGGATGACGATTCATGCAAGGACAGAGTGGCCCTTGCCAGGAAACAGCTGTGATGGGGCAAAGCAGAGTGTTGTCCTTGTCTTCAGGATCTTGGGCAACACACACACAGCCCCGTGATGTCCAGTGATTACAGTGGGAGAGCTTTCTCTTGGGAGGCTCCTGTGACAAATGTCCTTTCATGGCAAGAAACTCCCATGGGTCTTAGGCCCATCTACAGAGTCAGGCTCAAACTCTTTATGCAAGCCACATACAAGGCTTCCTCCAGATTCTAGGGTCTAGGTTCTAGAGTTTAGAACCAAGGGTTGCAAATTCAGAGTCTACGACCTGAACCCAGCCCACAAATGAGATTTTTTGGCTGCCACAGGATTGACAAATATTCTTGAACATAAATGCTTTAGGCAGGGCGTGGACTCTCCTGTTAGACACAAACCCACCACTCCTTATTGCTTATACCCTCCCATTTCACTCATCTACATCACCTGCTTGGCACCTGAAAGCACTTGAATTTGGGACCCTTGAGCTTGAGCTCATAAGCACACAGTAGACACCTGATAAATGTTTGTTGAACGACTGACTCCAATCGGCCTCGTTTCCTGTACCTCCAGCCTGCCCTCCATTCCTCCACGTCAGCCCACACTTTAGCTGCTCTCTGTTCCCTGAGACACAGTTTTCCCTCTGGAAAGCTTCTTGATGAACTCCTACTCACCACTCAAGACCCAGGTCAAGGGATCCCACTTCTGGTCCAACTTGGCTGCTTTCTGTCCCGTGCTCTCACCATGCTCCGTCCATCTCTGTGTTATAGCCCCCAGCCTCTGCCTCGTAATTATTTGTTCATGTGTTTGGTCTGTCCAGCTTAAAGCATCTGTTGGAGGACTTTGACAGCTGTCACAAGGCTGTTCATGGGCTAGGTTTTGAGATTAGTTTTGAGATTTGATACATACATAGCATTTCAGTCACTGAGAAAGACTTAAATGGCTTAATGGGCCCATCTCAAATTGCCATTTAGAAGTCTGAATTAGCTGGCTCACCAACTTTGGTAAATCTCATTAGCAGCTCTAGGTGCTTTGCCCTCAAATCCTGGTGTCACGATCCTCATCTTCAGTGGGTGTAGGAAGAGGCCTCATGACTCAGGGTCTCGTCCTTAGAAGGAGGAGAGTACCTGATGTGGCTCCAGGCAGAAGACAAACACTAGTTCACAAGCCGGGACTAGCCCTGCCGCCAGCCTGTCCTGGCCACTCCTGGCCAATGACTTGGCACTTTCTGGGGCTACCTGCTGGGTTTGGCCAAGGCGAGTTGCCTGGGCCTGTGGGGAACTGCCGGCAGAGCATATGTCCTGGGGCTGTTGATGGCAATGCCAGGGCGCACCCACGCAATGGTGCACCCCTCTTACAGGCTCAGTGTGTAGCTCCCACCCCGGGGTCTAGCCTTAGCTGTGCAAGGCCCCTGATCAGGGTCAACTTATCTCTTCTGCATCAGGAAAGTGGGTAAATGTGAGTGTGGGAGTGAGAGAACATGAGGATGTATGTGTGTGAGAGTAGACATATGAATGTAAGGATTGTGTGTGAACGAGTGTACATGAATGTGTCCCATGTGCAGCTATATACGATCATGCATGTGTGTCTGTGTATGACGAGAAGATGTGTACAATGGCATGTGTGCAGGCATGCAAAATAAGTAAGAATATGTGTGAGGCGTGAGGGAGTGTCTATTGGTGCAAGTATATGTGTATAGTCATGGGTTTGTGTATAAGATCTATGGGTGAGCTGTGTGGTATGTGGATGTGTACACATATGACTCTGAGTGACACTAGAGATGTGGATTTTAGTCCCGGTTCTGCCACTTCCTAAATGTCTTGAAAACCTACATAAATCCCTTCACCTCTCTCTTTCTGTAAATGGAATGGCACAGACAAGTTGAGCTCTTAAAGTTCCCTTCTAGCTTTGATATTCAATCACTGGTTTGGAAGTTGAGCACAAGTGTGTGAAAGTTGTGTGTGCACTTACACATGTGTGTGTGAATGTGTGTGTGAGTGTATGTGTGTGTGTGTGCAGCAGGGTGGCTCCATGCAAAGGCCATGGCTTTGAATTCTCATTCTATACTTAACAGCTGTGTGGTCTCAGCTTAGCCCCTTCCCCTCTCTGAACCTCAGTTCCCTCATTTGCAAAGGGGGCTAATGATTCCCACAAGGCTACTGTGAGGTCTAAGAAATAACGTTTGCAAAGTGCCTAGCTCAGAACCCGGCTCAATTCCTTCTCCATGAGAGGTGCGTGTGCGTGAGCGTGTATGTGCGCAAGTGGACATTCATGCTCACATGCTCGACTGTGCAGGTTGGTCCAGAGTAATTGTTCTAGATCACTCTTGCCCTCTGGGGTTTCTGATTTCTGTCTGCTGGGTACACAGCTACCCAGAAGAGGTAGAATTGGGCAGTCAGTCTCCAGCTACCTGCCTGGGCCCATGTGATCCTGAGGGCTCCCTGGTGCCCCAGACTGGCTGTCACATGGGTGCAATGGCCCGGAAAGGAGGATTGGTGCGGGCAGGAGACAGGCTCCCAAATCCGCTTAGTGCCCACCCCACCATCCGGCATATTAGAGACTAAGGAGATTCTTCTTCTTCTTAAAGGGTCAACTGCCAGCCTGGGATGGTGGCTGAGCTGAGCATGAGACCCTGAGCCCACGCCCATCTAGAGCGAGGCTTTAGTGTGCAGCCAGGAGTCGACAGGGCCCTGCCCTCAGGGAGCTCCCAGCCCAATGCAGCGAACCAGGAGAGTCACGCTGGATCTATGGCTGCCTGTGGGCTCTTCTCAGGGCAGGAAGGGCTCACACCCTGGGCCCGGAAATGGCGTGGGAGTGGGGGAGGAAGGTTTTCTGGAAAGGAAAGGGGCTTGAGGGACTGGTACAGGCCAGAGAGGGAAAGGAGAGATGGGGCATTCTAGGCAGGAATATCAGAGTAGGCAAAAGTAGGGAGGCAGGAATGAGTACTGTGTGTGTGTGTCTGTGTGTGTGTGTGTGTGTGTGTGTGTGTGTGTGTGTGTGTGTGTAGTGGTGAGAGGTGGTATAAGGGGCATTGGAGAATGTCAGATCCAATTCTTCCAATTTCTTGGTGAGGAAACTGAAGCTAAAGAAGGGAAGGGATGTGCCTCTGGACAGAAAGAGGACATAACTGATTCCCAGCTGGAGTCTAGGGTCTGCCTCCCATTCCTGGATTCTGAAGAGGGCTGTCAGGCTGAGCTGCCATGAGCCCTCCTTTTACTGGTCCCTTAGGGGTTTTGGTGAGCTGGGGCTGGGACTTAGCAGCGATGTCTGCCTGCAGGCCAAGGGGAGGGTATGGCACTGGACATTATGTCCCTGTTGAGGGGTCCCAAACAAACCCAGAGCGGCCTCTAAGACCTGGACCTGACACACGGGGGCAAGTCCTAACCCCAGACCCTGGACACCCAGAGAAGACCCCCAACGCTGGATCACCTACACTGGAAGGGCTTCCAACAGCCACATGAGAGGAAGCCCCAACATCTGACCTAGAGAAGACCACACCTGGACTCTGGACGCTAAGAAAAGATCCCAACACTTGTACCAGATACATCTGGAGAGGCTTCCATTGCAAACCTAGAACAGTCTGAGTGGATCCCTACAACTCAACCCAGAAACTCAGCGAAGATCCCAACATCCCAACATCTAGAGGAGAAAACCCAGAGAGAGTCCCAACACCCAAGCTCTGAACACTGAAAGAAGATTCTAACACGCAAACCAGATAACACCTGGATTGGCTTCCAGCTCAGACCCAGACCCAGAACACTCAGAGTTGGTCCCATCGGGGACGAGGCTCACCCAGCCGCCCCCACCCTCCTCCCATCCATCCTCAGTTGAGCTTGTCCTGAGAGGTCTCCCAAATTCCAAGGCTTTTTCTGGGGAAATCTGTGTTCATCCGTCAGGATGCCCAGGGTGGGGGAAACCGGCAGGAGGCTGGGCCTGCACCTTTTGCGGGGAGGTGCGGGGGTCCAGTGGGGCGAGTGGGCTTCGCCTGCAGCCCGCGGCGGGGTTGGGCAGGAGCGGGCAGGCGGCCTGCGCGCAGCCCCCTCTAGCTGACCCTGGAGCTGGGGCGGAAACGGTGCGCCCTGGAGGCCCCACAGCCCCCGCACCGCCTCCCAAACAGCCCGCGGGGCACTGGGCACGGGGCCAAGAACTCCGGCGCCGGCCGCTGAAGCGAGCCCAGGCCGCCGGGGGCGGGGTGGCCTCTGGCACCGCCGCTGCCGAGCAACGTGACCGCGCGGCCGGCCGCAGCCTGGGGTCCCCACTGGGACAAGACAGCCTCTGTGCCGACGCCGCTGATCCCGGCTCTCGGGCTGCAAATCCCTTCCGGCTGACAGCCCTTGCCGGTGGGGCCCGGCGGCGTGAGAACGGGCAGTGGGGCCGGGACGAGGTGGGCGGGAGGAGGGGAGCCCCCTGTAGAGGCCGTCTGCTCCGGACGAGGTATTGCATCACCCCGAGGTAGCAAGGGTTATCGCATTTCCCAGACAGGGAGACCGAGGCTGAGAGGTTGAATCACCAGACCAAAGTCGCACATCCCGCTTCCTGGTTAAAACCCGCGTTCTAAATTAGGCCCCGTGGTAAACTATGTAAATCGTTCAGAGCTGAGTGGCATTATTATTCCCATTTTATAAATGAGGGAACTGAGACTCAAAGAGTTGAAGCCACCTGCCCACGTCCTAAGACAAGCGGGGTGAGGCTGGGACTGGAGCGGGCGTTTGCCGACTCCAACGTGGGGCGGGATGTGCATGCAGGCACCCTGCGGGACCCACCAGCCGCCAGGTAATCACGGAACACCCAGCGGGAGGCTCTGGTGCAGGGGCATCTGGTCAAGGAGTTGTGTTTCTGGGTTCTTGAGTGTGGTGGACCCAGTGAAGGGGTGGAGTGAATCTCTTGGAGGACAGACATGGGGTTGGAGTGGGGAGATGGAGTGAGGGAGACGCGCGAGGGTGGAGGTGTCAGGTGGGGTGGAGAGGGGTTGAAGGGGATGTGAACCAGGGGTATGGCTGCCCCATGTCTCTCCGCTCTGCCCCTCACAGCCGGGCACCAAGCTGGAACCCAGAGGCTGGAGAAAGGGTCATGGAGCCGGTGGTGCTCCAGAGCCAGCCTCACCCTGGCCTCGGGAACAGGGAGGGGATTGTGAATCCAGTGAATTCTTTGGAATTAAAAAGTGGTGCCTTCTCTGTGAAGAGGGAGCCTGGCTGGGCCCTGAGTTTTGTGTAGCTCCTGTCCTGCCTCCCAGGATTGGGGCAGCTCAGGCTTTTTCTTTCTTTCCTTGACCAATTTTTGACCTAGACAGGCAGTGCGGGGGCTCAGGGGCAGGAGGGAGGGTGGCAGGGGCATGGCAGGGTGTCTGCCGAGCGTGCACCTGAGCCTCCGGGTGTGCGTGTGCCCATGTGTCTGTGCACAGGATGAAGATCTCTGTGTGACAGGCTTATTTGTGTGTGCTTCTGAGAATGGGTCTGTGAGTCTGGCGGGGTAGGTGTACTGTATGTGCGTGTCGATTGTGTCTGGGCCTCCTGCCTTGTCTGGATCTGTGTTGTCTCTCTGGGTCTGTAGTTGGTGGCTGTACTGGTATCTATGAGTCTCTGTGTGTGTCTAGGTCTCCGCCTCCCTCCCGCCCCAACAGGGCCCTAAATGGTACTTTGCTGCCTGAGTATGCAGAGGAATGTGAGGGGCAAGGGGAGAGGGGAGCACATGTTCCGGGTTGCAGACCTGCTGGTTGTGGAAAACTACTGAGGCCTCCTGGAGCTGGCAGGCCAAGCCAGCCCAGAGCTGGGCTCTGTAGCTCGTGCCCTTCCAGCCTCCTCCCGTCCCCTGTCTCTCCAGGGCTGGGGACCTGCTGAGCTGGGTCCTCCATTAAGCAGAGAGCACTGCTTCCCTCCCACCACTCCCCAGATGGCTAGCCAGGCCTCTGCCCTGCCCTGGGCCTCAGCATCCCTGGGGGAAAAGTGAAGGGGTGGGATTATATTTTCTCTGAAGTCCTTCCCAGTCCTAACATTCTCTCCATTCTGTGAATGTTAAAGGGATTCAAAGAGGGCAATTTCACCTCTACTTCAGGCATCTTGAAAGCACGGGCCCTGGACTGTTAGAGCAAGAAGGCTCCTAAAGATAGTCTGATGGATGGGAAAACTGAGGCCTAGAGTCCAGATCCCCCAATTACCTTCCAGAAGGTCAAGGACTAAGTTTTCAGGTCTCCTGTCTCCCCACTGCTGGCCTTTCCCCCATCATGGCTGCTTTTCAGCATGGCTGGGTCAGCATGGAGGAAGAGGCATTTGAGATGGCCTTGAACGATGGGAGAGTTTCGACATATGGAGATGGGGTGAGCCAACAGGCACTAGGTGGCACGAAGACATGGGTTAAGGTGTGGAAGTGGGCAGGTGAGGAGTGCAGTCAGGATGGAGGGCCAGGAGTGTACCCGTTGGGCATAGTGGGTGATAGGACTGAAAAGGTGTGTCTGAGCTATACAGAAGGGTCCTCAGAGGCCAGGTGGAAGAGGGTGGACTTTATCCTATAGGTGCTTCTGGCAAAAGAGGCAACTTAGCAGTGTAGCAGAGTGGTGAAGGGCAGATGTCCTGCAGTCAGATCAGACTATCTGTATTCAAATCCTAGTTCCAAGACTTCAGTAACTGTATAATTAACTATATAACCAAGAGGGGGTTACTTAAACTCTCTACCCCTTACCTTTTTCATCTCTAAAATGGAGATAGTAGTAGTACTTCCCTCATACGGTTTTTGTGAGGAATAAATGAATAAATGAGAATACAGTAAAGCCCTCAATGCCTGACGCAGAGTAAGGACTTGATAATAGTTGTGATGATACAGATGATGTAGCCTATATTTTGGGGTAGGCTGGAGGGAAAGAGAGTGAAGGCGAAGACCAGTGGGGAGTCCATGGATGTCATGCCGATTAGAGGTGTGGTGGTCCATGATGATGTCCCCTGAATGAGTAAGGGAACCAGGCAGAGTGCTCAGAAGGTCTGGCGTGTTGCAGGCAGAACTTTCCCACTGAATGGCTGTGGAGTGTGAGCAAGACATTGAGAATTGCTTCACTAGTTGTGGGAGAGGAGGTGGGGCCTTCATTAGGGTTTGGAGAGGAGGGTAGGTTAGAGAAGTACTTGAGAGATGAGTTGACCAAGACCTGGGGACAACGCCATGTGGCAGGGGACGAGGGGAGGGCAGAGTCCAGGTAGATTACTCGTGGTTTTGGCCCTGGGTGACCAGCACCTGGGAAGCACTTTCAGAGTGGAAGATGGAGGAGGATTGGTGAGATGCAGGAGGGGATGGAGGAGAGAAGGGGTTCAGCTCCCCAGGTGCAGAGTGTGGGGTAGGCCTGTCTGGATTTGCTATGGGGACTGGAGCTCAGGAGCCAGGTCTGGGAGTGGAGCCATTTGATTGGCTTGTGGTGTGGGCAAGGTGATCCAAGGGAGACTAAAGATAAAGGGTCCTCAGGACCCAGGGAACCCCTTCTGAGAAGCAGAACCGTGGGCAAAGCAGAAGCCAGAGGGCTGAGGAAACTGAGGCAGCCATGGTCAGAGAGGGCGCAGGAAGAATGTGCTTCAGGGAGGAGTGCACAGCCAAGAGAGCCTGCCGTTGGGGAGCAAGAGAGGGATTTGGAGAGAGAGAGAGCTGGAGAGAAAGACAGGGCACAGGCCATTGGTTTTGGCAACGAGGAGGCCGCCGGGGACCCCTGGAGAATCCAGTCTGGAGAAGGGGGCAAAACCCAATCCGCAGCAAGGTGAGGGATTGATCAATGGAATGGGGAGAGCGGAGACTGAGGCGGAGTCGCAACTGCTTGCAAGTTTGGCTGAGGAGAAGAGGGAGAGGCTTGGGGCAGCCAGACCAGGAAGGTTCTGAGCCTGAAGCGGGGACAGACGTTATCCTCCTTACTTTTCAGGTGGAGAATCTGAGGCTCAGGGCAGTTAAGAGACTTGTGCAAAGTCACAATAAATTAATGTGGAGGACAGCCCAAGATCCCTGACTCTTAGTGTAGTAATTTTTTAAATGGACGATTGAAATAATATCACACACACACCCATTTTTTCTGATCACAGAAGTAAAATATGCTTACTGCATAAATCTAGAAACACACACACAAATGCAAGGGAAAAATACAAAAATCACCCGTCATTCCACCATTCAGAGATAAGAATTTTTACCCTTGTGTGTTATGACCTTCCACTTTTCCCCTCAGCCAGTATACAGAAATACAGACTGGAATCACATGCCCACTGTTTTGTAGATCCCTTGTTTCATCTAGCAACATGTCATGAATGCTTTCCATAATAATATATATTCCTTGAGATTTTGGTTCTGTTAGCTCACAGTCTAGTTAGGGAGACGAGCCTCATGGATGGGATCCTACAGCAAGCAATCAAGAGCAGAAAAATGAGGCAGTGTCTTATCAGGGTGTCTAGGGGCAGTGGCTGGAGCACCGGACTGGGAGCCCACTGAACTGACTTGTTGGGTCCTGGATTGGCCACTGGCTCAGGTGTAAGATATTTGCCCTCTCTGGGCCTCAGAATCCTAGAATCTCAAAAGGGTTAAAATAGAGTCTCTTAAGCCAGCTGCCATCACTGTAAAACAGTTGAGGGAGATGTGTAGAAAATGAAACTATTACCATCGTGTTTCTATAGGTCATTAAACTCCTTTGAGCCTCAGTTTCTTCATCTGAAAAACGGGAATCATGTTTACCTACTCTGCTTTCCAGGACTCTGGTGAGAATCAGATTAGATGAACTATTACGATGCCTAAGAGCAACTAACATTTTGACAATGTTTTGTTATTTACCCACATTATCTCGCTTGTCATTCCAGCAACCCTCATAACATAAGTACTATTTTTGTACTCTATTTTTCCAGATGGCTTGGAGAGGTGAGGTCATTTGTTCAAGGTCGTGGGTACTAAGTGGTAGAGTTGGGATTCAAGCCCAGGTCTCCCTGTCACCACAGCCATGGATCTTTGCCCTGCACGGTTCTGATGTGCGGTGCGGGCCTGAGGGGGAGAAATGAGAAGAGGAGGACAGGAGACTGTGGCCTATTTCCCCCTAGGTTTGCTGTTGTCGTCCCAGGCACCACCATCGGTGGGGAGTGGCCGCCCTCTGGTGTTCTATGTGCGACATGTCCCTACAGGGAGGAGAGCTAGCAATCTGCATGTCTCAGAAGAGAAGTGGGATGGGATGAGCTCAGAATAACCCCAACCTGTCCTCTCAGACTTTGGGGGTTCATGGAGAGTTAGTGCAAAATTCACCCAACAGTCCACTGGATGCGAAGCTGTGCCACAGACAGCACTGGGGAGAAGCTTCGGAGATTTCAGGCCCCTGAAATTTGCCTCTCATCTGGGTGTCATTTTGCAGAGTGATTGGGCACCTTCTATTCCCGACTCCAGTGTTCATTAGAAGAGTGTTGCATTATTATCCTTCTTTAAGCTCTACATTAGTGTTTCATATGCACTTCTGTATCTATGATACAGCTCAACAGAAAAAAACAATACAATTGTTGCCAATCCTTATGAGGCAATTTTTACTCTGGGCTGACAAAAATTTTGTCATTGGACCGGCATCAGATTGCAAAGCGGTGCAGGCAACACGTGAGGATGGGCTTTCTCACCTGTTAGCCCATTTATCATCATAACTTTATGAAGAAGTTACTTATTATCATTTTACATATGAGAAAATAGGCTCAAGGTCAACCCAAACTTGTTCGAAGACAAGGACCTTTCCAAGACCCCACATCGCCCCCTGGTGGCAGCCTTTTGGGTAACTCAGTAAATAGGCCATAGCCGCATGCCCAGTGAGATAGATGTCGCCTCCAAAATCCAAAGATGGTGCTTGTTTCTTTGTGATTGGCGATATCAGATGCAACAACTGTCCTTCACCCTGGAGGGGATATTTTGATATTCTAGTATTCTAGTATGATATTCTAATAAATTTTTATTTATTTATTTATTTTTCCTCCCAAAGCCCCAGTAGATAGTTGTATGTCATAGCTGCACATCCTTCTAGTTGCTGTATGTGGGACGCGGCCTCAGCATGGCCGGAGAAGTGGTGTGCCGGTGTGCGCCCGGGATCCGAACCTGGGCCGCCAGCAGCGGAGCGCGTGCACTTAACCGCTAAGCCATGGGGCCGGCCCATGGAAGCAAAAAATTTCACTAAGGTGGTAGGTACCTTAATTTTTGAGGGATTTATTCCATACCCTCTGGCATATATGTGTCTTCTCAGGGTGTTTAGGGTACCAACTACTGCTTGCCTGGCCCAATCAAAATGATATTATCAGTATAGTGGGTCAGCAGGATCTTCCACAAAATGGTGAGATGATAAAAGTCCTAGCAGACTAGATTTTGACAGAGGGCAAGAGAATTGATAGAGCCCTGAGTGAAGAAAGTGCGAGTTGTTGCCTCTGTCAGGTAAAAGCACTCTGCTTCTGAAGAGCGTTACTAACAGCATTCCTAGCTCTCTAAGCCTTTGGATATTTTGTTCTACAGTATACCAATCAAGTTTTGACTTCTCTCCTTAACTGAATATGGGCCACTGAGTAGTCCAAGTTTCAGTCACCAGCCAAATAGGCTGTTACAGCTATTCTCAGTTGCTTGAGCTAACATATCTGTATCAATAAATTCAGTGCAGTCCAAAATTATATTTCTCTTCCCCTGGTGTAACACCCTTGGAACTTATTTCCATAAATCTTCCCCAGGTTTTTGCTGATATAAGTTGGCAAAACCTTGTGATTGTTTTGATATTTTTGTTATTGCTTCTTGAGTCACACTTTGTAGTCCTTCTCTTTAGGTCTATTGGGAATTGAGTATTGTTATGTATCTGGAAGCAATGAGGGACCACGTGGGTGGGTTTGAGAACAGTCAGTATGCCTCTGCAAGGTGACTACCTCAGGCAAGGTAATTATAGAATGTTCAGGAAAGGGGCAGCTAACATCCTCAGATGGGAGGAAGGGCTGCTTTTGCTGGCAAAGGAGTGCTGGTGTAATTTGGAGACTTAAGGGGGTTGGAATCTACTCAAATAGACCTATTACGATCTCACAGTCCAAGTCTTTCTTGTGAACTCTATAACTTTAGTTATATAATAAGCAAGGCCATGAATTTAATTTGTATGTAATTTGGTTAACCACAGGAACAGACTCTGGGTTTGGTTTTCAGAAATCCAGACTTTGCACTATAAGAAAAAGGGATTTCCTTTGGACAGTCGTGTTTTCTGGCTTTCTACCCATGTATTCAGCTAATAATTTAAAGCTCTGAGCTCGTCATAATCTTTTACCAAGTTCGCCAGTGCACTCAGAAGAAGCCAGCCCATCCCACAGTCCTTGTATTCTTTATTTCTACCATATGTTTTATTATTATAGCTACTTCCTCTTCCAAAGAAGATGTACTCTATAGGTACTGACTCGAGCCAGTTACAGGTGATACTTTAAGTAACTGTATTGCCATTGCATGCCGTGGACTAGCAGTGTCCCCTTTTCCAATATCAATGACATCATTGCTACTTTTAGATCTAAACAGATGAGAAAACAAATTCCAGAATCATTTTCAGTACAAAAGACTTTCAGAGTTCAGTTAGGAAGACAGAAGCCATTCTATGTATTCTTGGAATAAAGGTTTCAATACAGAACTAGGGGTGTACACAACTGTGGGAAGAGCTGAATTGGGGGAGTGGAGATCAAGGAAACTGTTGCTGAAGGTCAGAATAGCTACCACTTAACGCCAGAGAAGCTGACACAGAATATCTCTTCTTAAAGCAATGAGGTACATAGTTTTCAAAAACTTGCCTGGAAACCTCTGCAATTCTCAAAAATCTCTGAGAAGCTTCCACTATCCCAGTCTGTAATGGTAAAGGGGGCAGTACTCAAGAGCTTATGGGAAGCTTTTGTGACACTTGTCTATTCATGTGGCAACCTGCAACCACCTCTAGAGAAGGATGGTTTCTACTTCACTTATACCTTCCAAATCTTGTGTGAATTCCTCCTATTTGGCAAACTCTAATCTGGAACCTTTAGGAAAGGGGATTCTGGGAAATGTAGTTCCTGGTCTTAGAAGTGAGTGACAACAGTTGAAAACAGACATGTACTCATGGCAAGGATATCAGTACACTTTCACCGTTTTGCCTCAGGGCCAAGTTTATTAACTCTGCTGTTCTCTGTCTTAATATATAGTCTGCAAGGATCATACTTACCTTGATATTTTGCAGAATATCACACTATACACTGTATTAATGACATTATGCTCATTAGATCCATGAGCAGGAAATGTCAAGCACTCTAGATGCCTTCTAGATAGGAGATAAACTCCATGAAGGGTCAGGGGTGTGCCACATTGATGGAGTTCTTTAGAGAACCTCTTATCCTAGAGCAGGTGTTGGCAAATTTTTTCTTTAAAGAGCTGGTTATTAAACATTTTAGGCTTTGCAACCATAGGGTATCTGTCACAACTACTCAATCTTGCCATTATAGTGTGAAATCAGCCATAGACAATACATGAATGAATGGATGTGGCTGTGTTCCAAAAAACCTTCATTTACAAAAATAGGAGGTAGACTATATTTGGCGGTGGACAGTTGTTTGTCAATCCCTACCCTAGGGGAGACATTCCTTCTAAGATGAAGGACATGTTGCTGCTCCTCACACTTCTTACCACTAAGAAAGAGGCCCAACACTTGGTTGTACTTTGGTGGTAGCATTTACCACAGTTGGGAATATTGCTTTGACCCTTTTATCAGGTGACTGAGAAGGCTTCCAGTTTTGACTAAGACCCCGAGAAAAAAGGCTCAGCAGCAGATCTAGGCTGTACTGCCAGCTTCCCTGCCACTTCAGCCATTTGACCTGCAAATATGATGGTGCCCAAAGTGTCTATGTTGAATGAGGACACTGTGTGGAGTCTCTGGTAAGCTCCAATAGACAGTCTGGTGCAGATTTCTAGGTTTTGAAGCAGGGTCATGACTTCTGTGGCAGAGAAATACTCTCTATTTGAAAAATATTTCCTGGCTTGCTACTGAGTCTTGGTAGAGACTGAATGTCTAACCATGTGACACCAAGAGACTATGTGACCATAGTTGCCTATCATGAACTGATGTTATCAGATCATTACAGATCCACTGAGTCATAGGGCTGGATAGGCACAACAGCAATGCATTGCATGATGAAAGTAGTCATTCAGGAGTCATGAATAAATTATTAGAACAAGTGTCCCAGACTCCTATGTCACCTACCAAGGCAATTCACTCCATGGCATCATGAAGGGCTCCCTATGACCGACTGATGGAGGGTGAAAGGCTTTGGGCTTGGTTCACAGGTGGTTCAGTATGATTTGTTGTCACATGCTAAAAAATGACTATTCCTGATTATAGACCCTATCAGGGCTGGTCTTGAAAGATAGGAGTGAAGGGAAATGTTCCCGATGTGTAGAGCTGCAAGCAGTACACTTGGTCATGATTTCCTATAGACGGAGAGATGGTCCAAGATACCAACACACACTGATTCTTGGGCCATGATGAATGGTTCGACCAATTGGTCAATGACCAAAAAGGAACAAGACTGGGAGGTTTGGGGAAGAGTTATGTCAATGGACTTATGGAAGCGGGCACAAAGCATGCAGATCTCTGTGTCTTACATTAATGTATACCAGAGAGCATCTGCTTAAGAGACTAACAAACAAACAAACACAACTCTAGCCTCTCTCCTTGGCCATCCTAGAACTTGCCCACTGAGTCCAAAGATAATGGCCATGGTGGCATGGATGAAAGTTCTGCATGGGCTCAACTACATTGGCTCCTTCTCACCAAGGATGACTTAATGCTTGACCTTTTAGCAAGAGAGAATGACACAGAGCCCTTGATGTGGCCCCATTCTTCAGAGAGACCTGCCAGCGACCTGCTGGCAGGTTGTCCACATCAGATTCCTCACACCTTGAAGGAGGCAGCAATTTCTTCTTGTTAGAATTAATAATTTGATAGATTTGCATTCTCTGACTACATCACTTCACTAGCACCATTATCTGAAGTCTTACAGAATGCCTGGTCCATTGTCATGGCATCTCCCACTTACTGCTTCATGTCAAGGAATCCATTTTACGGCAAAGGAGATTAGACAACGAACTCACCATCACACGATTCACTGGTTAGTATAACGCATTACCTAGAAGTAGCCTGCCTGATAGAACAGTGGAATAACTAAGTGAAAGCTCAGCTAAGGCACCAGCTTGGGGACAGTACCTCATAGGGTCGCAGTGCTGTCCTACACATGTGGTGTTTGTGCTGAACCAATGGCTGATATATGTTGCTGTGTTCCTGATAGGTAGAATACGTAGGTCCGTGAACAAAGGGGTAGAAGTAGGATTGGCTCTCTCATTATCAATCCTGGTGACCTGCTTATGAAATTTGTGCTTACCATTCCTGCAAATATAGGCTTTACAAGATGTCCTGGTTTCTGGGTGTGAGGGAAAAACACTTCCAGGGGAAACAATAAAATTTTCATTATATTTGAAGATGTGACTCCAACTTAGCAGTTTTAGGCTCCTCATGCTAGTGGACCAGCAGTAAAGAAAGGAGTTACTGAATAGGCAGTGGTAACTCACCTGATTAGCATTAGGACTTATGCTTGCTACTACACAGTAAGGGTAGGGAGCAATCTGTCTGGAACCCAGGAGATTCATGGGCATCTCTTGGTGCTTCAATGCCCAATGATAACCATGAATAGGCAATTGCAGCAACCATGGCCTGAAAAAGGCACAGCAACTAAGGGCTAATAACTACTGGGGATGAAGCTCTGGGTCACCCCTCTAGGCAAGCAACCTAGACCAGCTGAAGGGCTAGTTGAAAGTGAAAGAAATCCAACGTGAATAGTGGAGAAGAATGATGATGAATATCAATTATAGCCTCAGGATCAGCTATAGCTTCAGCTGTGGGGACTGGATCTTAGTTTGCTAACCCTATTTAAGTCATTGTAGAATATTGCAACTGGCCATTATCTTGAAGGATTGGACTTGCACTTCCTCTTTTAGGTAAGAAGTGAGGGCTTTTTGTTTCCATATGAGATTCAGATATCATAAGAGGGTGTGAACAGATACAAGTGATGCAAGGGGTGTACTGTACCAAACCCAGTTTGTGGGCTGCCTAGATTTGCTCCTGTGCCCACCCAGGCCCTAAAGCTGGTTCAATGGAGAGCCTTGTCCCCCATGCCATGCCTCATTTCCTAACACTACTTACCCTCTCAGCATCTTTTAAGCTTTAACCTTGTTCTCTCTTCTGTCACTTGTTCTCTCTTCTGTCACTTCTGTCACTTCCCCTAGGGGTAGCCTTTTGTTGCCATGTCATGAAGACAGTCAGGCAGCCCTATGGGGAGGCCTAAGTGGTGAGGAACTGAGGCCTCCTGCCAACAGCCATGTAAGGGCACTATCTTGGAAGCAGTCCTTCAGTCTTAGTCAGGCTTTCAGATAACTGCAGCTTTGGCTGACATCTTGACTACAACCCTGAGACCCTGAGCCAGCTAAGAAGCTCCAGGATTCATGGCTTACAGAAACTGTGAGATAATAAATGTTGAAGCCACTAAGTTTTGGTGTCATTTGTTTTTCAGCAGTAGATAACAAATATAGTATCCTTAACGTATCCGCAATGATTATTGATCTTGGTGTCAGTATTCTTACTCCCATCTGCAAAATAGGGATAATTGTACCTCATTCATAGAGTTCTTTACGAAGATATAAAATGCTCAAAATAGTGCCTGGAACAGAATGAGAGTTCAATAGATGTTAATAGTAGTAGTAGTAATCTCAAGATTCAGATTCTTAGGAAAGAGAATCTGATTGACTTAGCTTAGTTACGTGCCCTTCTCTTGGGCCAGGATCACTTTGATTGAAAGTTCCACCAAGTCTATATTTCCTCAAAGGAAATTAAGATGCTGTTGCCAGATTAAGGGACAATGGTTGCTAGGCAAGTGAAAGCAACACCAACTACAAAGGGGATGCATACTTTAAAGGTACTTTATATATAAAGCCAAATTGCTTTCCAAAAATGTTGTATCAATATATGTTCTTGCCAACAGCATGAGAGCATCCTTTTCACTCCACCTTTGCCAACATTGCTATTATTTTGAAGAAGAAAAGAGCCAGTCTAGTGGATGAAAAATAATGATATCTTATTGTTGATTAAGTTTACACTTCTTTAATAGTGAAGTTGAACATGTTTCCATGTTTTATTGACCATTTGTATTTCCCGTTTGGTGAATTAAGGAACACTCATCTAAAAATTGGGATTTAGAGTTATTTTTATTGATTTATGTGAATTATTTATGTGCTAATGGTATCTATTCATTTTCTAACATACATTACAAATATTTCTTCAGCATATATTGTTTGTTCTAATTTTGTTTTTGAAACTTTTTGATCTGATATTAAATTTTTTTTTGCTGAGGAAGATTCACCCTAAGCTAACATCCACTGCCAATCTTCCTCTTTTTGTATGTGAGCCGCTGCCACTGCATGGTCACTGACAGGCAAGTGGTGTAGGTCCATGCCCAGGAACCGAACCTGGGCCGCAAAGTGGAGTGCACTGAACTTAACCACTAGGCCACCGGGGCTGGCCCTTAAATTTTTAACAAGTGAAATTGACCAAGCTTTTCATTTGTTCTATTCTTTTATACTTTTAAAGTCCATCACATTCTAGAAGTTAGATAACTACTATATTCTTTTGGTGAATGGTTGTTGTTATTGTATTATTTACATTTAATTTGAATCCATCATGATATGATTTTGACGTATGGTGTGAAATGTGGGTCTTAAAAACCAGATTATTTTATTTTGGGGGGACTTATATGTTTTAAAGTATGATGGGGCAAAAAACCCCCACAAGTTGGAAGAGTTTGGAAGATTACCACTTAAATGTGTGTTCCCAAAAGCCCTCTACATCCTAGTTCCTACTCTAGAGCTTTACAACAACCAAAGTGAGGACAATAATGGAGCCTGGGGTGTGTGTCTAAGGCCACAGAATTTCTTGATTCTTCAGGGGGTGGCAATAAGGTATATGAGTTCTTTGTGGAAAGGGGAAAGAAAAAGTGATGAATGGCAGAGGAAAAGGCATCTCTCCCTTAAATCCTGGTGTGGAGACCCAAGATTTCTTGACTCCAGCTTGCCGATGCTGGCGACTCCTTCAAAGAGAGAATGTGCCAGCCCCCTTGCCATGTGTGGTCACCGGAGGGGCTGATTTTGCTAGAAATCTTGGAGGGTGGGTGACACCTCCAAGTTTATTTTAGAGATAAATACCAGTCTCAACTTATACCTGAAAAGGCCAGAAAGCAAAAGAGTGGTTATTTTTTACCGGCCCATTTGCCAGTGGCCCTCCAAAACAAAAACTTGTATGATTTTCACTCTGCTGGATTGCCACTACATGGGAATCCCCAACTCACACACAAGTTGCAGACACTGAAGGGGACAATATCTGAGACAAAGCTGAACAATCACAACAGGTGGGTCCTCTCGAAGTGGAGCCAATGAATGACGAAAAAGAACCACGACAAAAGTGCAACAAGAACTCCAAAGGTGACGTAGCTAAACCTCAAAAAAGACTTTCTGGGGCCAGCCTGGTGGCGTACTGGTTGAGTTCATGCACCCTGCTTTGTCTGCCCGGGGTTTGCGGGTTTGGAACCCAGGCATGGACCTACACACTGCTCGTGCTGTGGTGCATCCCCCATACAAAGTGGAGGAGGATGGGCATGGATGTTAGCTGAGGGCCAATCTTCCTCACCAAAAAAAAAAAAAAAAAAGACTTTCCAAAACTGCAAGTCATAATTTCTGAATTTAAAGACTTGGTAAATTAATTAAAAACTATGGTCAGAGTTGAGAACTGAATTAACATTCTGCTTAATGTTTAAATACAACATTTTATAATCCAGAGTAAAAACATAAACAAATAGAAATCATGAGTGAAAAAAATAGTTGACTCAAATGATAGATCTAGGAGGCTGAACATGCTAATAATAGGAATTACAGAGGGTAAAAAAGGAAAATAAGTGGAAAAGTAATAATTAAAGCAGAAATAGAAAAATGCAGCTTTGTCTAGTTGAATGTGGGCTCACTTTACCATTGAAAAACCCAGGCAAATTCCAGTTTTTGGGCCTACATGTGACAAACACACATGAGTATAAGTAACAAAAAGAAAAGGAAAAAGAAGGAGGACTGGTGAAACCTCCTGGAGCAAAAGAAAGGTGAACATCCAGATTGGAGGAGCTCAAATAATCCTAGACATGATTAAAAAAAAAAAAAGTAAAAATATACACTTCCATTGATGTCTCTAAAATTCAAGGATAAAGAGAAAATCTTATAAATTTCTCTTATAAATAGAACAAGTTACCTACAAGCGAAAACAATAATCTGACTAACATTGGATATTTCATTTACAACAATGAAAGATAAAAGATAGTTGAACGATGTCTACAGACTATTGAGGGAAATGGGCTGTGTGATTCAATAATCCTAAATCCAGCAAGGACATAATTCATCTGACAGCACAAAAGAAAAACATTTTCAGATATACGAGGATGCAGAGAAACTACCACACAAGGACTCCAGCTGAGGAAAATATTTTAACAAATTGAAAATTGAATTGGAATAGAGATTCTCAAGATAGATAGAGAGGCTGACTAGTCTAGGAGACAGTGGTGTGCAATGAAGCTGACAACATCATAATTACAATGAAATGGATGATAATAACATGCTTGGGAGTTTCCAGTATTAAGTGGGAAGGATTCTTGAAACAGAAGAGATACACAATTAGGCAAAAACTAATAATAGACTGAATTCTTAGAAATTATCTTGCTACCTTACAATTCTGTTAACAAGTAGATAAGAATTGGTATAAAATGTATATAGCCAGATAGGATGGATATGGGCTGGCAAGACCTGAAATAAAAGCAAACTGTCTTTGTCTAAAAGTCAAATATAGAAGAACCAGACAGAAGATAAGTAAGGAAACAGAGGACTTAACATAATAAACCAACTAGCTCTAACAGACTAAATCACAACATTCTACTCAACAACAACAGCATATACATTCTTCTCAAGTGCATAAGGGACATTTTCCAGGACAGATCATATGTTAGGCCACAAATTAAGTCTCAGTGGATTTAAAAAGATAGATATCATACAAAGCATCTTCTCTGACCACAACAGGATGAAGTTAGAAATCAATAACAGAAGTAAAACTGGAAAATTCACAAATTTGTGAAAGTTAAACAACACACTCTTAAAAAACCAATGGATCAAAAGAAATCACAAGGGAAATTACAAAATATTTAGAGATGAATGAAAGCAAAAACACAACACATCAAAACTTATGGGATGCAGTGAAAACAGTGCTATAGGGGGAAATTTATAGCTATAAATGCTTACATAAAAAAACAAGAATGGGGCCGGCCCCGTGGCTTAGTGGTTAAGTGTGCGCGCTCCGCTGCTGGTGGCCCGGGTTCGGATCCCGGGCGCACATCGACGCACCGCTTCTCTGGCCATGCTGAGGCCGCGTCCCACATACAGCAACTAGAAGGATGTGCAACTATGACATACAACTATCTACTGGGGCTTTGGGGGAAAAATAAATAAAATTATTAAAAAAAAAAAAAACCAAAAAAAAACAAGAATGATCTCAAGTCAACAACCTAATTTTACAACTCGAGGAACTAGAAAAAGAAGAACAAACTAAACCCAAAGCTGGCCGAAGGAAGGAAATAATAAAGATTAGAGCAGAGATAAATGAAACAGAGAATTAAAAAACAGAGAAAAATCAATAGAAACCAAAAGTTCGTCCTTTGAAAAGATCAACAAAATTGACAAACCCTTAGCTAGATGGACTAAGAAAAAAATAGAGAAAAGTCAAATTACTAAAATCAGAAATGAAAATGGAGACATTACTACCAATTTTACAGAAATGAAAAGGATTATAAGAGAGAGGGGAAAAAAGTGAAGTCTAACACTGATATCTGGAAGTGTTTGTATGAACAACTTGACCTCTGAAAGTTAACTCATCTTAGAGTACCAGTGTCAATGTGTAGTATAACAGGTTTATACATATAATAAAACTTTTGAATTCTCCTACTAAGAGGGCATTCCTCCAGTCATTAGAAATATACCTAAAATCAAGGTGTCTATAAATATGAGTGCTCTAGGTAGTTTTTTTTTTGCTACAATTGGAATTAAAGTTTTTCTAACTTTTAATTTTGATATAATTTCAGACTTACAGAAAAGGTGCAACAGAGTTTCAACAACAATACAAAGAAACAATTGTCAACATTTTGACATCTCTCTATGTATATATATAATTTTTCTGAATTTTCCTAAGTTGCAGACACCATGCCCATTTACTTCTAAATATTTCAAGGTACCTATCCCCCCAACAAGAGCATTCTCTTAATAACTTCAGTATAATGACCCAAACCAGGAAATTGACACTGACACCTACTATTTTCTAATCTACAGACCTCATTCAGATTTTGCCAATTCTTCCAGTAGAGTCCTTTGTAGCAAAAGGAAGTCTTTGATCAGGCATTGATGCCAGTCGTCAGGTCTCTTTAGTCTCCTTTAATCAGGAAGAGTTCCTCAGTCTTTTTTTCCTTCATGACCTTGACATTTTTGAAGGTACAGGTATATGAGTTTCCTATTGCTGCTCTAACAAATTATCACAAATTTAGCAGCTTGAAACAACACAAATTTATTATCTTACATTTCTGGAGGTGAGAAATCCAAAGTGGGTCTCATAGGAGTAAAATCAAGGTGTCAGCAGGACTATATTCCATCTGGAGGCTCTGGAAGATAATCCATTTCCTTGCCTTTTCTAGCTTCTAGAAGCTGCCTGCATTCCTTGGCCCAATGCCTCATTCTTCGATTTTCAAAGCCAGCAACTTTGGCTGAGACCCTTTCTTGTGCACTATCTACCTGGTTCTCTCTCTTCTGCCTTTTTCTTCCACCTATAAAGACCCTTGTGATCACATTAGGCCCACCTGGATAATACATGCTAACCTCCCTATCTCAAAGTTAGCCGATTAGCAACCTTAATTTCATCTGCAACCTTAATTCTCTATGTACAGGTATATGAGTTTCCTATTGCTGCTCTAACAAATTATCACAAATTTAGCAGCTTGAAACAACACAATTATCCCTTTGCCATGTAACCTAACATATTCACAGGTTCTGGGGATTAGGATGTGGGCATTTTTTTGCCTACCACAACAGGCCAATTCGTTTTTTAGAATGTCCCTTAATTTTGGTTTATCTGATGTTTCATCATGATTAGATTCAGGTTATGCACTTTTGCAGGAAATACCACAAAAACCTTGCTGAACTCTTGTATTGGTTTTAGTCTCTTAATTACTTTGGATTTTCTGTGAATGTTCATGTCATCTGTGAATAGTAATAGTATATCTTTTCCCTTCCAATTTCTACACTTATTATTTTTCTTATTATATTGACCAGAACCTCCAGTACTATGTTAAACAGTAACAGGGAAAGATTTTTTCATTAAAAGGTATTGAACTTTGAAGGGTTTATCCTCTACCATCTGAAGAACATGTGTCTTACCAAGGTATCCAGAGTTCTTGTCACTTCTTGCTCATAGGTATGATTGACACGATGTCATCAAAATGATGTTCTGTGGGATGGTCAAACAGTCCAGGATGCTTTGGATTCTATTATAACAGAGAGCAGAAGAATAAACATAGCCCTGGGGAAATGTGAATTTTGTGAAAGTGAATATGAAGCTTGTGAATGTATAATATCTGTCTCATGTGAATTGAAACTGCTACTAATCCTCCAGTGTGCTGGGTATGGGACAGAATGCATTCACCAAATCAATAGGCACATACCATGTAGCTTAGGCTGTGATAATTTGGTCTAGCAGAGATGGTTAAGTTTGCGATATTATGCTGTAATTTTGTGACCCACGTAGTTTTTTCAGAGGTCAGACTGATTGATTAAATGGAGATATGATGTAGGCTTGTAGCACCTTTAAGTCCCGAGGGTAGCAGTAATCTCTGCCATCCCCCCCAGGATACAAATTGTTTTTGATTTATTCTCTTGGTGGGGAAGGGAGCAGTTTCAGTGGCTTCTACTTGGTCTCTGCTACTACAAATATCTCTTACTTTACATGTCAAGTCAATATGAGGATTCTGCCAACTGCTAAATATGCCACTCCCAACTACACATTCAAGAACCAGGGAAATGACCACAAAGTGGGCCAATGAACCCAATGTTCCTACTATGAGATGGAACTGGGCTAAGACTTATTACCTAAACCCCATATACCTTTATTTGAACAGCGGGGGCATGATGGAAGTTCGAGTCCCTAGGTATCAACATCAACTCAGACCCTGTATCCTAACAAGTTCTTAAAAGATCAGTGTATTCCCTTTCCTGAGTATGTAGTTACTTGGAAAGTGATCTCTTTCGGGGTGAGGGACTGTGAAACTCGCTACTGCATTCACTTTACACAGTGTTCCAGGGTCTTTCCTTATGTAGACCTAGCCTCTCCTTCAGTTGATGGGTTTGGATCTGAGAACTAGCTCATGACTAGAAATTGGACAAAGCATTGTGACTTTCCGTTGAGCAGCTGACCTCAGCCTTTTGCTCATCTATTCTTCGTCTCTTTTGATTACATAGAGTAAGCAGTACCCTTGTTGGCTGGCCTTCTATCTCGCTCTTAGAAATACCATGTTCTATGAGCATCTCCACAGTTCCCTGCGGGTCAGATCCTCCTGGCTGCCATTCTGATTTTGTTGCCCATTACATTAATTATACCTCACTTTGCTTCTAACAGCCAAGTGCTGCTACCAGGCCTCTGCTATTCTGAGATCCAACCATCTCTATTGCTACTGTGGAGTCTGGTTCTAGAAAAGCTTCTGCTCATGTCAATCCAAGCCTACAGAGGACAGCCAGTATTGAGTTTCTCAATGATGCTAGTGCCCCTTCCCTTAGCAGGACCAGCACTTCCCCAGTTATATTATGCATATTTGCGCCTACTTTGGGGTCTGGTGACCAGGAGAGGAGGTGAGAGCAGATCTTTAGGAGGGCAGGCATTGTATTGTAATGCACCTGCTTCATTTGAGTTCTTTACATAGTCTTCAAGGAATGGGTCCTCTACCTCCCAATAAAGGGGAGTGGTACACTTCTGTAAGACCAGATGTTTCAGGGGAATCTAGAGATCTAAGGTTCTCAAATGTATCTACCCAGATGGCCCCATTCCAATTCTCAGGTCCCATTTCTCTCCCATCAGGGCATAGGAGACTTGCTTAGGCTGAGAATTCAGCCTATCTTGAAGTTCTGCTTCTCTTGCAATTAAAAAGCTAGTTTTGTCTGTTCTCTGACTGCAGGAGATGAGGGTTTCTTCAAATGTTCCTAAGGAGGCTCTCTGACTCGCACACTTTGCTTTAAGTATTCAATTAATAGATTTAATCCTGTCATTTTCTCTCTTTAACACATCAATGGCATTTAGCAACAGCCAACCAATTCCATAATTCTTATACTTATTTCCCCCAAACCTCTCAAATACCTAAAATATCGCCCAAGCTTGTGCATCCTCTTCAACATATATGCCATCTAGTTCACTACAAGTGAAAGTATTGGCAATCACCTGTCTACAGCAAGCCAGGAACTATTGATAGTCGACCTACCACCAGTGATGGGGTTTTCATTGCTAGACAGGGGTCAAGTGATTGTCATCTTGAGACCGTGAGGCTACAAATACCTGGATAAAAGCTCAGTTGTTCTGCTTCAGGTCAAGATGGAGTACCAGGGATTACATTGATCCTCCCACCTGAAACAACTAAAAAACTAGACAAAATATAGGAAACAATGTTTTTCAGCCATTGGACATAGGTAATGCAAGACAGTGACTTCTGAGAGAGGGGAAACAAATGAGATGAGCCCTATGATTGTTCAAGTTTACTGACTAAAGGGAATTTACAGGCCACAACATAAGGAAGGGGAAGCCAGGCGGAGGCTGGCAATGCCCTGAGTTAAGGAGACAGAGGTGGGAGTCCAGGGAGACCAAGGCAGCTAGAATTTGCAGGGCAGGGTACCGAAGAGAAGAGAAGGGCACAGACAATCTGTGGAGGGTCTCTCGAGTTTACAGCTGAGAGTACGGATCATATATGTGAGAACCTTTCCCCAAAGCAAGGGAAAGAGCCGCCTGAAAGGTATAGAGAGAACAATTTCTCATGCTCTCATAGGGCCGGAAAGAACTTGTGTTCCAGAGTAGAAAGCCTCATAATTCACAATCTTGTTTCTTCCTCTCTCTCCAAACTTATCTTTCACTACATTGTCACGCAAACCTTTGCTCCAGTCATACTATTTTTTGTTCTCTGAAGACACGATGATCTCTCTTTACTCTGTGCATTTGCACATACTGTTCCCTGTATCTGGAATGCCTTTCCACTAGTTGTCCGCTGTTTTACTACACATTCAGTGCAAGCATTTGCGACTCTTGAGAGAATATAAACTACATCCAAGTCTAGCCCAAGGTGGATGTTCTTCTGTGTTCCTGAGGTGCTCTATGTTCACTCCTATCTCAGGAATTATAATGTGTTAAATTTAAATGAGATGCAGATACTCAAATTCTGTTTAAATCAGAAATCTTGTGGCGTCGTTTTAACTTTTTACCTCTATGTATTTTCGTGAAGAAGAAAATGTCAATGATCCTCTTCCAGCTTTACAAAGAAAAGTCACAAGTATTTATACCCTCCAGAAAATAGAGATGCCAACAACTATTAAGGAAGACATCCAATCATTAAAAGCCTTTTTTTTTTTTTTTGTGAGGAAGATCAGCCCTGAGCTAACATCTGTTGCCAATCCTCCTCTTTTTGCTGAGGAAGGTTGGCTCTGGGCTAACACCTGTACCCATCTTCCTCTATTTTATATGTGGGACACCTGCCACAGCATGGCTTGATGAGCAGTGCATATGTCCGCACCTGGGATCCAAACCCACAAACCCTGGGCCGCACAAGCAGAGTGCGTGAACTAAGCCACCGGGCCAGCCCCTAAAAGCCTTTTTGAAATTAAATATTATTTTCATAGGATGTACCAACAACTTCAGAAGCCCTGATATTTTAAAAGGCTACCTTGTTAGAAATAATATTTGCAAGAACAATTGTATGATGCAGAATTGTTTCTGCTTATCTACAGCTGTGAAGAAGGAAGGATCATTTCTTTTTGCCTAGCTAAGAGTTCTTTCACCAGCAGTTAGAAGGAACTACAGTTTAAAGGCTAAGCATTGAAATTCTATTAATTAGCAAAGAAAAAAAAAAAGCCAAACATCAGAGGCACAAAACTTAGCATATGAATGGAAAAGGGCATATTAACAAACGGAATAACAATGGTTGGCATTTATTAGGTTGAACCAAATAAAACTGCTGTTTTGTATGTAAAAACGAAGATCAGCAATTTCATAAGGTTCAACCTAATATACTCTGGGGTCAAAGTGATGAGTTAGTTGCCTGTCAATCCTACTGGACGTGAGCCCTTGGAAGGCAGGAACTGCATCTTGTTCATCTTTCAAACACCTAACAATTCTGGCATATAGTGGGCGGTCAATAAATGTTAGATTTTGGTTCCTATCCTTGATCTTTCCTTTAATAAATGAATACATTGACAACATCCTTGCTGTGTTGCCCTTTATTTCTAAAGCCAAATTGGTTTTCCAGTAAACATGCCAACACAGGCTTTCAGATTCTCTTTCACTCTTTTCCCAGAGTGATCCATTGGCAGAGGTTCAATTGCTACTTTCCAGTCTAATCATCATCAAAAATTGCTGTTCATTTAGGGAACAGATATTTGCTGTATTGCTTTACTAGAAATGAGCTCCTGAGAGGATTGCACTTTTCAATTATTAAGCCTCCACTTTATTATTGATGCCCTCTCTTCTGATTCTGCCACTCTCTAAATTGAAAGACTCAGTGGAGGCTGAAGCAGCCTCTACTTCCAACTATCTGGAAGTTTAGGGAGAGCAGGACTCCAGTCCAGAGAGGTAACCAACACCCTGGAAAGTGTGCTATGCTGGTTGGACTCAGGAGTGGCTTCTTTTTGTGTTTTATCATTGTCTAGCTGGATGACTTCGTGCAAGTCAGTAAACTCATCTGGGATTATTTCCTCTGCCAATAAAATAACGGTCATGTCAGTGACAGCTCTTTGCACGTGAAAACGCTTTCACAAGGAAGCGATTAGTATTGCTAGCAGTAGGACAAAAAGTAATTGGGTCTCCAGTCAGACCAGACTTCCATGGCAGATGAAGGAGTTTAAGAGGAGTCTAAGGAGGCTAGAGAATGAAACAGACGTGGATTCTCGCTTTGGCTTCAGTCTTGATGAACTATGCATCCTCACAGCAGCAGCTTCGCCTTGCTTCAGTTGCCCATGGGCAAAATGGGAAAAACAACCTTACAGCACAGCTGGGAAAATCTCCGCTAGAGATTTGCCCCCCATTACTGTATGCAATGAATTAACTTCTTTACTAGGCATCTAGACTGATACTAGCTAGGTATCATCCTTGCGAGAATTGTGATGTCACTAAAGTCATTTTCTGAAACACTTAAAACTTTCGCGGAACTCCGGCTAAGAGAGGAACACGTGAAGGCTCTTGGTATTCAATAAAACACAATAGAAACACGAGGTGATTATAACAAACAAACTTATTGAAATGCCTATGATTGGGGCTGAACGGGATGTAAGTCCAGTTGCTCTATCAGGTTGACTGCTCAGCCCCTGGCGAGACATGTGCTCCAGTGGTCCGGCACTGGTGCCCGCGGGCCTTGAGGCGGGACCCAAGTAAAGCCCTGGAGGATCCTCTCAAGTCCCTCGTCCACCTCTCAGCATCCCTGGCTTCGTCTCCGCAGTTCGAATCTCCTGGACCTTTACCTCGGCGAGTCCGCGCGTGGTGTCCTGGGACTTGGAGTCCGCAAGGCTGCCAGTCTTTCGTCGGGAACCGTAGAAAGGACTACCTCTCCCAGCTTGCCAAGCGGCCCTTCTCCCTCACGGGCACACACAGCAGCCAATGGACGCAGCGGAATCGCCTGGGGCGGGAGCCCACTGGCCAATCCCGGCAGAGGAGTGAGTGAGGCCGTCTGGCGGCTGGATTCTGTGGTCGCGCGGCCGGGAGAGGAGTCGGCAATCGCCATGCTGAGCGCAGAGGATGCGTCCCCCTGCGGCGGGAGCGGCCTGGCGCTGCCGCCCCTCGGGCCTGCCTTGCCCTTGCTGGGGGGGCCCGCCTCCTCCGCGAGGCGCGGCTCTCTTCCCTCAGCCCGAGCGTCGTCTGGGCGTCTCCTCTCCGCCGCGCTGCGGGGCGGGCGGGTTGGGTCGGCGCCGACAGGCCGGGCTCGGTCCCTCCTCCTCGAACAGTGCAGAAGTGACCGTCGCCTGCGGGCCCGGCCTCGTGTTGGGCGTGTGGGGGGTGGGGTGATGCGGAGGGCGGGCGAAGGAGGCGGCCGCGCAGCGTCCTTTCTCGTTAGAAGGGAGAAGGGTGAGTTTTTATAGACCTTGGCTGACTCCTCTTTTGTGATTCAGTCTCATCCACTCATCTCGCTCGCATCATCCCCAGTTCCTTCAGCTGCAAATTGGGAATCACAGTCACTTCAGGATTTTGCATCAGATTTAAGAGAGATGTTAGTGCCAGGGGCATTGCTTATGTCCCCATATCTAGTCCCCATACTGTGAAGGTGCCCTGCAATTTTCACGTACTTTGTGTTTTCTTTTCTCACAATGACCCTCTGAAGGAGGGATGATTATTTGCATTTAATTATACGGCAACCCAGACTGGCATTGAAGGAAGTGAGCCTAGAACGTGCTGCATTCTTACTTAATGTTTCATAACCATTTTCCATGTTATTTTGCATAGTCTTTTAAAATAAAATTTTAGTTACTGCTTAATATTCCATTGATTGGACATTTCCTTGCAGTTGTTCATCTAGATGGCTTTTAACTTCATACTATAGACTTGGCATCAAACATCTTCTTAGTGCAAATAACTTTTCCATTATTTTGGATTACTATGATGGGATAAAGTCCTAGGAGAGGTCAAAGTATTTAAACATTTTGCTTGACAGATAGTATTAAATTGCTTTCCAAAAGAAAGGGCCAATTTAGCCTGTCACTCATTGGAAAAAAATAATTGTTACTGTTATTTCCTTTTCTTTTATTGCCACTGTTAGTATTTTTTCCATATGTTTATTTAATGATTTGCTGTATTTTGTTGGAAATTGTTCATATAAAAGTTAATTGTAAAAGGGCAAACATCTATTTCATTTGGAAAGTCTTAGTTGATAATAGTATCTTTAGAAAGTAAGAGAACTCGTTTCTAAATGTGGGTGAAGTCAACATCCCCACCTAGAGAAAGGGTATGTATGATGTTGGTAAAGAACTTTCTTTCCTGGGTCACAATCAGGATATGTGAATTCGTGTTTATTGTTTAAGATGCTGGAGTGGCTTTTTATTATTGTGTTATCTATCCATTTTCAGAGCCTCCTGTAAAAGATTGCTTTCTCTTGGATATATCAGAGGGTATTTCCAAGTACAGAAAGTGGGAAATGAAGGTTTGACCCAAATTCCCCAACTAGCTCAGGGAAGGATTTGCTTAGAACAAGCATTGGCTGTTTCAAGCCAGTGGTGAAAACACTGAACAGCTCAAATGGTCATAAATGGGCATATCCTAGAAAGTCATAGCAACATCTTATTTCCCCACCAAGACTAGGAAATTCAGCCTCTGAATTTTTAAGTCTAAAAAGATGTAACTAATCCCTTTCCAGAGCAGGAAACTGAGGATTTTTTCTTTTGAAAGTTTTTCAAACTCCAGGTTCCTAGCTGTGGTTCTTTGGGCAAACAATCTAATCCCTCTTTGCCTTAGTTTCTTTGTAAAATGAAGATAACAATAGCACCTACCTCATAACACCTACCTCATAGAGTTGTTGTGAGAATTAATATGCATAAAGTCCTTAGAACAGTCCCTGGCACCATGAAAGCATTAGCTATTAACACTATTATTGTAACTGTTAGGTTAGAATTAAAATTACCTTAGAATTAGAATTTTAATATTTTTAAATAAATTCTGCTAGTGTTTACTTTTATTAAAAAATCTGGAAAATTATACATTAAAAAAATCAATATTAAGAAAAAACTTGATAAAGAAGGGTGAAGAAAATCATGTCCTTATTATAGTCAGAGAAGTGCTACCTATGGCAGGTGTGTGTGTGTGTGTGTGTGTGTGTGTGTATTGTTTGGTGAGTTGGTTGAGTCTTGGGTTACAGGTTCCTAAGAGATATTTTTTCTTTGTATTGTGCCAAGCCAATTGGACAACTTATATAAAAATGATATAAAAATATCACTTGATATTTGATAGATATATATAATGATATAAATGGTATAAAAATATCAAAATACATGGGAATAACTCTAACAAAAAAAAGTCAATATTAGTAGATGAGCTCCTTGACGTTTAGAGTTTTTGCTTTGAGGCTATGTTTATGCAGTTTTGATCATACTCCCCTGAGGATTATTGTGAATGACTCCCAAATACAGATAGGATAAAATCTTAGTGCCTTCGTGATCTGAGCCTGCTCATGTCTAGCCCTGTATAGAGTGATCAAGGGAGTGAGTGATGAGAACTGAAGCTGAGAAGGTAAGCAGGGGTCAGATAGTAAAGGGTTTTACATACTATTAAGATGTTTAGACTTTATCCTGAGGGCAGTGGGATCCATAGAAGGATTTTTAAGTAGGGAATGACAGTCAGATTCTAGAAAAGTCACATTGGTAATAGTGTGGAATATTAAGTAGGTGAATAACTGTGGATACAGGGAGGCCAATTAGAATGCTGTTTCAATAGTCCTAGAGAGATCAAATAAAGACGTATGATATCATTTATTGTCAGATATTATCTAAATACTTTATGGCCATTGTTTAATGCTCTCAACAATCTTATGAGATTAGAGTTATCTTCATTTTATATATTAGGAAAGGTTTAAATCAGGTAAGCAGTTTGCTAAAGGCCACACAGATTATGATTCAGGAGTTGGATTTCCAACTCTGGTTTGCCTAGTTTCAAAGCCGTTGCTCTTGACCAGTAATCTGTACCACTATTCTACTGACGTGGATTATGATAGGGGCAATGGGAACAGAAGGAAGTGGCTAAATGAAGAGATATTAAGGAGGAAGCATCAGCAAGACTTGGTGATTGATGGAACAGAGGATCTGAGGGAAAGGGAGGAGCTGAAGGTGACATCCAGGCGTCAGGGCGGGGCAGGGGTGGGGAACCCCAATCCTAATTGTTTCTGTGTCGAGGAACTTGTACAGAGAAACCCTCCTGACCTCTCTCAGCTTCCTCCTTCATTTCTCCTCTGAGGAAAGGAAAAGTGATTTAACTGGTGAGTTTGGAAACAGAGCTGAGCTGCTTGGTTCAGCCTCTCCCTCTTTTCTCTTTGGGGTCCGCCTGCTCTTCCAGGTTGTCAGTGTTGCTGGGGCGGGCCAGCAAGCGGAGGCCTGAGGAACCCAGAGGTACCTTTGACTGCTTGGTGTAACAGTTAAGATGAACTTTGCAGCAAGTAGCAGAAATCCAAAATAACATATACTTAAATGGGTTAGAACTTTTTTTCTTACATAATGTCCAGTGGTAGGCAGTACAAGGCTAGTATGATGACTTTGGTCCCCCAAAGTCCTTGAGGACCCGCTTGTTTCCTGTGTATTGCTCAGTTATACCTAGAGTCCAGGGTGCTATGAGAACATAAAACTAACAGAGTCTAGCCATCACATCTGTCTTCTAGACAGTAGGATGGAGGGAGGGATGAAAGAAGGTGCAAAGGGAAAATTTTAGGGAAGTTTTCCTTGAAGCTGCCTTGCAGAACTTCTGCTTATATCTCATTGGCCTATATACCTAGCTACAAGGAAAACTAGGAAATGTAGACTTTATTCCAAGAAGCCGTTTCCTTAACCAAAAATTGTGAATTCTATTAAAGTGAAGGAGAGAACAGATCTTAGGGAACAATGAGCAGCCTCTACTGCAGTGGGTGTGAGTCCACCTAATTTGGGATGAAGTATTATCCAGCTCACTGTACCCAGGTCTGAACCCTGTCTTCCAACCTAACTTTTATCACTAGAAAATCGCACATTTTGATCTCCATCTCTCTTACTCTATTTCTCAGTATTCCCACCCTGTTCACTGGATGTTGGTGTTTGAAGTAAGATTCCTTTCCCCCCTCTAAGCCCAGTTTTATAATCAATTTTGCCAATAAGATAAGCTATCCCTCTTCTTTTGAGGAGGAGTGGGTAGGGGCTTAAGAGAGAGGCATAGGTTACCTTCCTATTCTCTCCATCTCCATCCCCAGGTAGTTTTATTGGTGGCAGTTGCTTGTTCAACTTACTCTGCTTTAACCTACAATATCAGGAACATCCAAATTCATAACAATTTTTTCACAGCTAAAACCTTCATAATATGCTTTTCTTTATGCCCCCAAGTATAATTTTAAAATAAAAAACCTACTATAATTTATTGGGGCCTTTCAAATAGAGCTCTTAGTCTTCTTTTTTTGTTCCTCGCCCCCTTCTCATTCTGACTTTGATACTTCTCAGATCCTCTCTGATGTTAAAGCTTGTCTGAGTACCTGCTTCTTGGGACAGTGTTTAACTGTTCTTGTTTCTGCTGGCTTCCTATTAAATTTTACTTTCTGGAAAGTCTTTTACATATTTCTGTAAGTCTCTCAATATTGAAGGGGATTGGACTTCCTTGAACTCATTGATTGATGGTTAGGTGAGTTGTAGGCTTTGAGACTGGCTGGTTCTGAAACATTTCTCCCACTTTAATTCTGCCCTGTTTGTCTCTTTCCAGGTCCTTTTAAGGGAAGCTATTCTCTAGAGCCTGAAGGTGAAGAGAGGAAATTCTTTGGATTCCAGCTTCTCTATCTCTGTATACTGATGAATGCAGAGTTCAGAGTGACCATGGCCCTGAACTCTCAAGGCCAGGCCCACCAGGAACAAGAGATGCTACCAATGGTGACGTTAGAAGAGGCCTCAAATTGGAAACAAGAATCTGTCCTGCAAGGGCATGGCCTCAGCCCTGAGATTTCTTACCCATCTGGTAAACGGTTCCACTACCAGGAGAGGCAAGGATCCTGGAAGCTCTCAGCCAACTCCAGGAGCTCTGCCATCAGTGGCTAAGGCCTGAGATGCACACCAGAGAACAGCTACTTGCTGTGCTGCCAGGGGCATTTCATAGCTGGGTATGGGAACATTGTCCATAAACTGGTGAACAAGTGGTGACAGTGGTGAGAGATGTTCTCAGGAGAGTAGTAAGAAGAGAGGGCCATTAGTGGTAGGAGAGAGAGTTCTCCATAGGCCGCAGTTAGGGTTGGGGGTCAAGTCTGGGGTCAGTAAAACTGATATCAGTAATGTATGTTTTTCTATGAAGGTAAAATGTCAGCACTGATATTCACTCATTCAAATTTTTGAGTGCTTACCATGTGCTAGGCATTGGGGATATAAAGATAATCAAAAGGCATGATCCATACCCATGAGGTAGGGGAGGTGGACATTAAACAGTTTCACAAGTAAGTATGGTTTGGATTATGAAAGCCAAGTACAGAGTGCTATGGGAGCTTATACTGTTGGGTTTTGAGAGAGTTCAATAAGCAACACTTCTGTTTTTCTCACCTGAGTTTAGAACCAAGACACATAGGAGTCAGGCAGATAAAGATCAAAATGTCAGTTCTCTTAGTGACCAACTGACTTGCTAATGCCAGCTGGTTTACCATGCCAGGAAAAGGCTTTTCTAAGTGAAGTTGAAGTTGACTTGAAAGATAAGTGGGCATTAGCTAGGCATATGGGAAGAGGAGAGATGGAAGTGGAGAATGAACGTTCTAGTCAGTGGAAACAGCCTTAAGGTGGGAAGATGCATAGTATGTTCAAGAAACTGAAAGAATGCTGGTATGGTTGAAGTATATAGAGCGAGGGGGAAGATGGTTTGAGATGAAGCTACAGATTTAGTAATTTAGTCTCAGGCTAAATTATGCTTTATCCTAAGAGTAACTACAAGATATTGAATGTTTTAAGCAAAGAAGTAACATTCAGTTTTGTGTTTGAGGAAGATCAGTTTGTTGTGTGGAAAATAGATTGTAGTGGAGCAAGAAAGGATACAGGGAGACCTGTCAGGAGGTTATTGCAATGGCCCAGGAGAGAGATGACAATGACCTGAACGAGGGTAGTTGCAGTAGACTCACTAGGACTTGGTGATTAATGAGATTTAGGGGGGTGGCATTAAGGATACTTCCCAGATATCCAACTTGAGTACCATTTACCAAGAGAGAAAAGACTTGAGGGGGGAGGTAGGTTTGATAGAAAGATGGCAGTTTTTGATATTTTGAGTTAAGGGCCTATGAGGCACTTGAATGGGATGTTAAGCAGTTGGATTTTGTTTTTTAAGCTGAGAAGAAAGGTCTGGGCTGGTGCTGTAGATTGGGAAATTATTATAATTAAAGCTGTAGGAGTGATGAGATTGCCTAGACAGAGAATGTAGAGAGAGATGAGGAGAGAACCTAAGACTGATCCCTAGGAATTCCAACATCTAAAGGTCCTGTTGAATAGGAGCAGCTGGCAAAGGAGCCTGAGGAGGAGCATTATTTGATGTGGAGGGTCTAGTCTTGTGTTCACGCAGTTGTAGAAGGTGGGACTCATAAGGTCTGGTGCCTCAGGCACGGTAGATCCCAGCCTCCATTGTGGGAGTATGGTGCTGGCACAGGGCTGAAGTCTGACAGTCCCTCTCTCCTCTCATGGCTCAGCCAGCTCCACGAGTCTCAGCCTCTCTTCAAGAGGAAAATACGGAACACCAGAAGAGAGCAGCCATACTTGTTATGACCAGGTCTCAGGTGAGCTAGAATCCTCTTGCCCCTCTAACATCTTGTCTTTTTGTGACTTGGTCCTTCCCTTTTTTTCTGCTTTTCCCAGGTAGTTTCTACCTGGGCTGGTGGAGCCCCCTGGGTTTTAAATTGTTCTTACTGCCATTTCCACTATCTTTATTTCCCCTGTCCCTGAAACACCCACCAAGTGTGTGGATAGATGCTTTGTTACGTTGCATCTCCCCTGGGTTCTGCTCACATTGGAGAGCACGTTACATGGAGTGTCAGAAAGACATAGATTGGAACCTCGGCTTTGCCGTGACAGGGCTGAGTGACCTTCTTCACTTAATCTCAGTTTCCTCACCAGTTAGGCTAATACATTACTACCCTGCTTACTTCACAGAATTTTTTTTGTAAGGAGTAGAGAAGATGATATATGTGACTTTATTTTCTAAAGCTCTGAACTCTATAAAAATGTAAGATGATATTGTTATGATTATTATTTTGAGGATGTTGTTACTTGATTTGCCTTTTGCTACCCTAAGGTAACAACTGGGTCTTTGAGTCACTATACAAACTACTGGTATGTAATGATATGTTTCTCTTTTCTAGGAAGAGTGGGAGTATTTGGATCTTGCTCAGAGGGAGCTTTGTAGGGATATAGTGCCTGAGAATTATGGGAACATACATAGTTTCTCTTGGTAAGGACTCATTTCCCTCCCTAAATAGGAACTGTAAGATTTCTTATAAGTTGAATTCCATGAGACTGGGCATATCAGTCCTTGAGAACCTTAGAAAGTGATAGGAGAGAGAACATTCTGAACCCTGTCTCTGACAGAAGAGTTTTAGTATCCTATACTTGTAATTTGCTTTTCATCTGCAGGCCTTACTAAAAAGGGAGAGAGAAAGCTATCATCTGATAGGCAAATCATTTTTACACATCTGTTATCAGGACCCATCATTTTCACTGAGCTGCCCTTCCTTTATTAAAGTCATTTGTGCCCAAGATTAAATGATTTATATCATACTTGATTTTTATAACAAGAATAAGCTAATGCTAGAATATTGTTTAAATTAGACTGGGGTTTTAAAAAATGGGCTGAGGTACTTATTTAAATTAGCAAATGGTTTCCTTTTATAAGAGGATTACAAATAGTATCTTGATTGGTGAATTTGCTAGATTCCTTCCTACCTTAGACATCTGTCAGCTAAATTGTGTCAGAATAAATGCAAAGAAATACAATTATGGTTTTAATTACAACCTTCTGGTGCTATGAAGGCAAGTGCAGAGATCTCAGTCAGAGATCTGAGAGTTCCTTTAAATGACTTAATTGAAGGTAGTAGCCTTGCTGCCTCTGTTTAATTGGGAGAATTTCAGAGTGTAAGTTAATTCAGTCTGAAAATTTGTTTTAAAACTCTCCCTTGTACCACCTTTTCTACATCTAGTTTAATTTTTTTTGGCTTTTTCCTATTTGTTTTCTATACCTTGATCTAAAGCTCTGATCCTCTGGTCTAAAGTGCTTTAAAAAAACAAATGTTAATTGTTTGCCTTTGCATTCACATAGATCTCACTTTTAATTTATTGCAAATAACCTGTTTTCAAAAGGAAGGTTTCTGTGTCTTTTTGTATTTGTTGTGCAAACAATAAGCTTTGCTTTCTTTAATCTCTCCTCTATGGGTAGTGAGTCCTCCTCTGTTCTCCTAGAACCCTGACCTGAAATGTGTCAGTTAATGTACAGGTCACAAGAGACTTTCTCCAGAATTTGTTTTTCTAAGTGGGTGATCCTGTTTGTGTCAGGCCTTGTAATAGCGAAATAACTTGAGAACCAGTCCTCTTCTTCTGAAAAGGCTTTGCTTGGCTGGTGCTGAGCCACCGACTGGTTTTATACAGGGTTCATGTAGGTCCAAGGCCCCAGGTGGTAGAATTCTCTGTCCTGGAGCTTCAGCTCAGTCTAGATATCAGAAGGCCATACCAGAGAGTATGGGCTGGGATGGGCCCCAAAGTTGGTGAGTTTCTGTGTGATCTTTTGGGTGGTCCTAATGAAACTGGACTGCAATTAAGAACAAACTGTGAGGTTTATGTGCATGTTATTTTATGTACCACTAAGAAAAAGATCTGCCATTACACTGTAACACAGTGCTTTCTTATCACATTGAATTTTTATTGAATAGGTACTGAAGGAATTCTCTTAGATTTTTATCATGTATCACTCCTGTGCACCAGCATTGTCAAGGGATAGATTCCTTATCATTTGTCTTGCTATGATCCCTCTCCTCATTTCTTTCCTTTCCTCCTTTGTTTTTTTAGGGCCAGATTTGGATCAGGCCAGGTGATAGCTGAGAGGCAGATTTTATTCTGTGCTCAGGTAAAACAAGCAGAGCTCAAGAGGAAGTTAGGTTCACACCTCTTTTTGAATTTCTTCAAAGACTTTGGGGTTTCCGATGCCACACACATCTCTGATTCCAGCAGAGGCCATTTATTCAAGCATCCATGCATCCATATATCGATCCATCCGTCTATCCATGTATCCATCCATCCCTCTATCCATCCGTGTATATATCAGTCCATCCATCCATCTATCCATGTATCCATCCATCCGTCCGTCCATCCGTCTGTCCATCCATCCATCCATCTATCCTTCAAACATTTATTAAGAGGTAGGTCGGGGCCGGCCTGGTGGCATAGCGGTTAAGTTCGCCTGTTCCGCTTTGGCGGCCCGGGGTTCGCCGGTTTGGGTCCTGGGCGCGGACCTACTCACTGCTTATCAAGCCGTGCCGAGGTGACATCCTGCATAGAAGAACTAGAAGGACCTACAACTAGGCTATATGGCTATGCACTGGGGCTTTGGGGAGAAAAAAGAAAAAGAGGAAGATTGGCAACAGATGTTAGCTCAGGGCCAGTCTCCCCCCTCTCCTCCCCACAAGAAAAGAAGAGTTAGGTCACTGAATTTGGTTCTGTGGATACAGAGATGAATAAGCAATTCTGTCTCTTTCACAGACTTGGACTTGTGCCAGGATTATTCTCTCTGCTTTTACATAGTGCCACAATCTCCCCTCACTTTTTGATCAAAAAGCAGAGGAGAAATTTTGCTTGAGCTCCAAGTTGGATTTTCTGAAACTTGAGGTGAAACTCTTAGGCCACAAATGGTATTCAGTCTTTATATTCCTTGTGGATATTTTGATGTAGAACTAGGCAAGAGGAGAATTTAGCCCAAGGTCCACCACTCTCGGTTTACGTTTTACTCCACACCTACTTCATAGCCTCTCTGGAAAGCTCAAGGTAGGACTTCAGCTATGGAAAAGGGTAGGATCATTAATTTTTCACTCATCTTCCTGTTGTAATGTTTAATATTTGAACAACTGCATTTTGTCTGTTGTTTTGAAACCATATCTTCTAGGAGCTAAGGCAGGATGGCACACTTTACTATTCATGAAAATGTGTATATGGACAGCTAAGTAGCATGCCAACTTACGTTGGGCATTTAAAAATTAGTTTGATCTACTTGTTTTTGTTTTTCTTGTTTGGTAGTGGATTTGACAGTAGAGAGAAATGAGTAGATAAAGATTTTGGAGGGGGATGGTGAAATCCAGTTGTTCCATCCTCATTAGAAAATGTTTTGTGCATGAGATGGGTGTGGAGGAGGATTTTGGATGAGTGGGAATTGAAGAAATCTCCCATTGCTGTGCCTCTTACCCTTGTTGCCTTTAGTGTTTCCTGGATAAATTTGCCCACTGTGTTAATTATTCTTAACCAGGGTTTCCATCAGATATCTGGAGAGTTTTTCCAACCTCTACCCTGGAGGTATTAATTTGAGAGAAGTATACATATTTTGAAAAAGTTTGCTGTGGATGTTAGGAGCTCATCCTGATCCACTGGTCCATGATATCATGGGCCAGAGGAAACCATTAATTTCTCCTTGCTCCAAACTCAGAAAAGGAGAAGAAGAAAAATGTGGGGCAGAAGCAGGATCAGAGCAGGATTAATAATGCTTACAGGCTTCTTCCTTTTTGGTCCTTATTACTAGACTCAGAGTCCACCCATTTGGATGGCCCAGGTTCTGTGTGGCTGTGAGCATGTTTGAGAGGTACTAACGAAGATGTTTTGCTTCTTTGTATCTGGACAGGCGAGCATTTGAGTTGCTCCAAAAACATGGTTTTAAATGAGTTTGGTTTGTTTGTTTTTTGCTTTATTTTATTTTGTTTTTATTTAATCCTGCTGAGATCTTGGGCTTCCCTAGGTCAGATCAAGAACAGCTTGGTTTTCTCATAGATCTGAAGTTTACCTTTCCAAATGATATCCATCTATCCAACACACAGTTTTTGAACACCCACTGTTCAATAAATATACCGGTTACTGTACTAAAGGAACTGTAGCTAGAGTTCCTTATAGATGGTATAGGAACCTACTTCTCAAATCTGGGGCAATTGAAACTGCAGGGATATGCGGCAGTGTGCCATGGTGCGTCTTCCTGGCCAGAATATATTTGTGTAAGAAAAACAGATTAGAGTAGATTTCAAACTTTGCACAAAATTCTGAGATAAAATAAAAGATTTTATGAGAATTTTGTTGTTTGTACCAGGCTGCTTTCATCTCTTTCCCCAGACCCTTCACAGGAGTGCATGAACACGTATGTTTTACAAATATTTCAGCGGAAACTTTGAGAAGCACTGAATCGTGTGTGTGTGTGTGTGTGTGTGTGTGTGTGTGTGTGTGTGTGTCTGTGAGAGAGAGAGAGAGAGAGAGAAAAAGAGAGAGAGAAGTTTGATTTTTCAAACAATGTTGTTTTAACTCCCCCCACCCTCCACTGAATATCCCATTAACAGGCCTTCAGAACCCCAAAGCTAATGCTACTCCTTTGTTGGAACAAGGGGAAGAGCCATGGCTCTTCGATTCCCAGAGTTCCCATGAGGAGGAGATGCCAAGCAAGACACACTCAGGTGAGGGCCAATCAGGGTAATTCCAGTCAAGGAGTGAAGCCTTGAGACTTGGACTCGGCTCAAAAACATTCCAGTAGAAACTCGAACAATAATTATGTGACTTGTAGTTCTGTGATTTGAGGATCCTAGGCAACTTCTATAGTTAAAGTGTGATATATAGTTAAATTGAGATATATAGTTTTTTGTATCTTTTGATTGCTGTGCTATCCTTGTCTTGTACCACAGGCAAGCAATTTTCTACTTGAACGACATACACAATGATCTTTTTCTCCTAAAACTTTGTTTATTCTCATTTAGGGAAACTTGGCCAGGGGCAAAGAAAACTGGATCCCACCCCTGTCTTCCAGTCCTTGGCCTGACTCTTGATTAATCGGTATAAAGTACCTGCTCTGTGATTGGAATGTCTCTAGCTCCCTGTCCCAGTCAGCTCTAGAAGCCGATTTTATCTCTGGCTTCTGAAGTTTCAGTAACAGGCAGTCAGGGAAGTTGGTTGAGTGAGAGTGGATGTGTATGTTACAGTAATAAAACATGTATATGTAAACAGTGTGATTTCAGAAGCCTTTTTTGGGCTGTTTGGAGAAGTAAGTAAATTTGACAACCTTTGGTATATTCAGTTGACTAAAGTTTGGAGGGATCTATGCTATTCTCTCTGTTCTTTTTAAGCTCTTGCAGAATGTCTTTTTTTTTTTTTTTAATTCCATGGAACCTTAGCAGTCTTTGTGTATCTAAGAATTTCTCTTTCCTTATGGTCTTGATTTAGAAAGCAAATATTCCTGAGAAAATATCTTTAAGGATAATTTCAGTTTTTATTTGGTTTTTACATAGCTATGTGCCGCATAACTGTTCTAGGTGCTGGGGATATAATGGTGAGAAAAGCAACGTGGCTCCTGCTCTCATAGAACTTACAGTTTTCTGGGGGAAGATAGACATTAATTGAGTTTACTACAGAAAAAAGTCCAAATTGTCTAAGGTGGAGTGTTTCATCCAAGACTAATGAGTGGTAATTTGAATCGCTTGGCATGATCATTTGTCTCAGCTTGTCCCTGATCCCTGGGTCTAGAACCAGAGCTCTGGGAAAGTTATTTGCAATCAGTTATATCCCTTGTCTTTCCCATATGCAGGAGTCCCATTTTCAAAAGTTACACTTCTCTCCAGGCTGGAACGGGGGGAGAACGCTGGGTCTCGAGAGGTGATGACCTCAACAAAAATGTACCCAAGTAAGGGTTTGAAGAACAAAGAGCCAAGAGAATGAACCAGCATTTCTGATTTTTAAATGTGGTAAATTACGGCAGTTTTGCCAGTGGCCTTTTGTACAAATATTCAAATTCCTAAAAACCTGGCAGCAGGCCTTGAGGTTTTCTGATTATGATCTGTACCATGTAGCTTGCCTTAGGAGAAGAGTGTAAATGTTGCTTCTTGGGTATTTTAGAAGAAAGCTTTGATGAAATAGGAATAGATCCCTGAAGCAGAGGGCTGCTCTGGTTAGTATAACCTGTATAGGCTCTGGAGCCAGACTCCTGGATTTGAACCCCAGCTGTACACTCATTAACTCTGTGATCCTGGGCAAGTTACTTAACATCTCTCTGTTTTAGTTCATTTATAAAAGGAAGATATAATGGTACCTATGTCATTGGGTTGTTGTAAGGATTAAATATGTTACCTATTTTATTAATTTTTTTCAATGCACATTTTTTTATGTTTTAGATATCTTTGAAAAAGGAGTATTTTTTGGAGTTTGATGACAGCTTATAATCCTTGTTCGCCAGGCAGCAGTGGTGATAAAGTCATTGCCTGTGCGTGTGCAAACATCAAAATCTTAAGCATCAAAACTTGCAGAAAGGGCATCAGCGGGTTGGAAGAAAATCTTGGAGATAATAGTGGAGCACTATTTTAACTCCCAGGAATGAAATGGTTGTGGGACGGATTGTGAAGATAGTAAATCAAATGTACTTAGCAACATTCCTGAAGAGGGAGCCACAGTAAGCTGGGTATACGTAGTTGCAAAACTGAAGTCAAAGCCCAGCACCAAATGGCTTTTAGTTCATATGGCACCTTTTAAGAAATGCTGTATCCTAATGCTCATAATGGTACGGAGGGCAGTAAATTGTAAATTGTATGTAAATATGTGAATTGACAACTCTGAGTCAAGAGTAATTCAGAAGAGTCAGATTCTGAATATAAAGGAGTTTTAGGACTACCTTTACATATTTGTTTCATTTATTAATTCACTTCACAAATTTATTTCCTTTCAATATAGGCAAAGGAGTAATGTATATTAAAAATCTAAATCAGCTCTTTCAATACCTATTCAGTAAAAATTCAGTGTGATAAGAAAGCATTGTGCTATAGTTTAAATGGCACGGTTTTTTCTTTCTTAGTACATAAAATCATGATGCATCTGAAAATTGATGATGGCTTAGATTTAATGAAACAGCAATATATAGAGAGCACTTAGAGAGGTGTCTGATACGTGGTAAATACTAAACAAAATGAGCTGTTATTATTATTGCATCATTTTATTTCTGTTTCTGGAGGAGAGGGAAGAGAGCTCCTATTTTGGGGGGTCGGCTAAGTTAGGTGCATCTGCTATAATGCCACATACTGAAAAACCTCACACTGAGGTACAAAATCAGGCACTGAAAATAACAATTTATGTGCAAAAATAGGGTTGGAGCAGACCTCTCAAAACCATTACAGCTTTGTAACAATGGCAATAACAAATGCAAAAATGATCCTAATGAAAAAACTGTTGTAAGACATAAAGAGACGTGCTGAACTCATAATGAATAAAGAAATATCTCAATGAATTTAGGACTTTAGTCTACAAGGGTGAAGGTAACTTGATGAAGGGGATGTAGAGAAGCCACATGGGTTCTGAGTTGTGAAGATAAGGGCAAAATGCACAGATATTGGGGGAAACCTCCCATTAGTTATTTCCATGACAGAGCTGTGGCCAAGAGGAAGAATGTGGAGCAGGTGGGTATCACGTACAATATGGATCATATGCTTGTACTCCTTAGTTTGCTGCATCCAGTCACCTTTGTGTACTTAAATTCAGATGCTGTTAGTTGGTGGTGCAAAGCATTAACATTCTGGAAAAATTATGTACGAACTATTGCAACTTTTGCATAATAATGGCATCATTCCCCTGTATGCTAGTCATGTGAGAGCTAGTTTATGTTACAGAAATGTGCTTTGGAGCAGAACAGACTGAGCTTTACATTTTCCCCTAGTAACCTTGCCGAGTAGGTGCTATTCACATTTTACAGACGAGAAAATGCATTGAGGATCAGAAACTTGCTTTGGGTCACATGGTTGGTAAGTGACGATGGTGGTAGGAATCATATCCAGGTCTTCTTCTTAGCTCCAGAGCCCATGCTTTTTTTTTTTTTTTTTTTTTTTGTGAGGAAGATCAGCCCTGTGCTAATATCTGCCAATCCTTCTCTCTCTTTTTTTTTTTTCCTGAGGAAGACTGGCCCTGGGCTAACATCCGTGCCCATCTTCGTCCACTTTATATGGGACGCTGCCACAGCATGGCTTGCCAAGCAGTGCGTCAGTGCGTGCCCGGGATCCGAACCGGCGAACCCTGGGTCACCGCAGCAGAGCGCACGCACTTTACCGCTTGCGCCGCTGGGCTGGCCCCCAGAGCCCATGCTTTTTGCCCTTACATCACAAAGCCCACTTCAAGGAGATTTCCCTTATTCTTCACATCGTCTTTCCCACCCCAGAATAATTATACCTTTTGCTGGATGACCTATTAGCCATGTCTCTTCTGGCTGAGGTTTTGGAATGTGGCAAGTAAGCAGAAGCAAAAGATAGTTTTCCTTTAAGTATTTTCTAAAGTTGCTGGTAAGTTTGGCTCTCAAATTTCTGTCTTTAATTAGTAACTGAATTTCCCGAGATTGTAAGGTCAGTGTTTGTCTCTGGGCGTAAAGTGCCATGAGACCTACTATAATTCAGGGTTTCAGGTTTGCAGTTTGTATTTTGAAGAGCTTTCAAAACTTGACTGCATTTTTTAGATAAACCCTCACCAGATGGCAGCAAAATGCCTTGAGCATATGATCTGAACTATGTAACAAGTCTGATTGTTTATTGTCATAAATATTCTGTTTATTTAGAGAAACAAAGCTATAAAAAAATAATATCCTCTGTTAGACAACCAAATCTAAACAAAATTATTGCATATTATATATAAATATATTATTTTCAGAGCAAGCTTTTCAAATAAATGACTGAGTTCCCATAATGATTTATTTATTAAGGGCATACTATATGAGAAGCATTTTGCTAAATACTGTATTTGCATTTATTGTTTTATTTTATGTTTACAATATCATAGTCTCTATTTTATTGATGTAAATTCTGAGGCTCAGATTTTATGTTATTTTTGTATCAGGCCATCTCACTAAACACTCAGTTTCAATGCTTGTCCTGAATTTTTTCTGTTAATTCTAATAGTTTTCCCAATTGATTGTCATGCCTCAGATTTTCAGATTATCTGCAAAAAATCTGCAAATAAGAGAGAGTTTTGCCTCTTATTTTCTAATATTTATACCTCTTGTTGCTTGTTCTTGACTTATTGCATTGGCTAGGACATCCAGAAAAAGTAGTGAGTAAAAGCAGTGATAATAGATATTGTTCAAGAATGATATTTGTTGTAGTTTTTTGGGTACATATCAGGCTTATTTATGTTTCTAGATGGCTAAGTATTTTTAAAAGAAATGAGTTGAGTTTTATGAAAGACGTTTTTGACAGCAATTAAGGTGATCATGGTTTTTCTCTTTTCCTAGAGTTGAACCATCTTTCCACTCCAGTAGTGGTAGTAGTGGTGATGAAGATAATGTTGATAATTGACATTTATTAAGCATTAACATTGCCAGTCAGTGTTCTTAGTTCTTTATGTTCAACTCAACACCACAACCCTATGAGATAGCTACTACTGTATTATTACCATATTGTTTTACAGATGAGGAAAATGAGACACTGGGAAGTTTAAAAATTTGCCTCGTTACTTAGCCATTTCTTGGACATGACACTATTCTTTTAAAACTCTACTGGTTTTAATTTTTTTGCTCTTATTTAGGAATTTTACATCTATATTCATAAGTGAAATTGGTCCATAGTTTTCTGTTTTTGTGTGCTATCATCCAGTTTTTTTTTTTCACTTAGTCTTTTTTTTGTTTATTGAGGTCATATTGGCTTATACCATTGTGTAATTTCAGGTGTACATGATTATATTTCAGTTGCTGTATAGACTGCATCATAGTCTAGTTTCCATCCGTCACCATACGTATGTGCCCCTTTATCCCTTTTGCCCTCCCTCCACCCCCTTCTCCTCTGGTAACCACTAATCCGTTCTCCTTATCTGTGTGTTTGTTTATCTTCCACATATGGGTGAAATCATACGGTATTTATCTTTCTCTGTCTGACTTATTTCGCTTAGCATAATACCCTCAAGGTCTATACATGTTGTTGCAAATGGGACGATTTTGTCTTTTTTTATGGCTGAGTAGTATTCCATTGTATGTATATATACCACATCTTCTTTATCCATTCATCAGTTGATGAGCACTTGGGTTACTTCCACATCTTGGCTATTGTGAATAATGCTGCAGTGAACATAGGGGTGCATAAATCTCTCTGAATTGTTGATTACAAGTTCTTTGGATAAATACTCAGTAGTGGGATAGCTGGATCATGTGGTATTTCTATTTTTAATTTTTTGAGAAATCTCCATACTGTTTTATGTAGTGGCTGCACCAGTTTGCATTCCCACCAGTTCGTGTATGAGGGTTCCCTTTTCTCCACATGCTCTCCAACCTTTGTTATTTTTTGTCTTGCTAGTTATAGCCGTTCTGATAGGTGTAAAGTGATATCTCATTGTAGTTTTGATTTGCATTTCCCTAGTAATTAATGATGTTGAACATCTTTTCATGTGCCTGTTGGCCATCTGTATATCTTCTTTGGAAAAATGTCTGTTCATATCCTCTGCCCATTTTTTGATTGGGTTGTTCATTTTTTTTGGTCAAGTTATATGAGATCTTTATATATTTTGGAAATTAACCCCTGTTCAGATATATGATTTGCAAATATTTTCTCCCACTTGGTGGGTTGTCTTTTCATTTTGTTGATGGTTTCTTTTGCTGTGCAGAAGCTTTTTAATCTGATGTAGTCCCATTTGTTTATTTTTTCTTTTGTTTCCCTTGCCTGAGTAGACATGGTGTTCAAAAAGATGCTGCTAAGACCGATGTCAAAGAGTGTACTGCCTATTTTCTTCTAAGAGTTTTATGGTTTCAGGTCTTTAATCCATTTTGAGTTAATTTTTGTGTATGGTGTAGGATAATCGTCTACTTTCATTCTTTTGCATGTGGCTGTCCAGTTTTCCCAACACCATTTTGAAGAGACTTTCCTTTCTCCATTGTATATTCTTGGCTCTTTTTTCGAAGATGTGTGGTTTTATTTCTGGGCTTTCAATTCTGTTCCATTGGTCTGTGTGTCTGTTTTTGTGCCAGTACTATGCTGTTTTGGTTACTATAGCTTTGTAGTATATTTTGAAGTCAGGGAGTGTGATACCTCCAGCTTTGTTCTTTTTTCTCAGGATTGCTTTGGCTATTTGGGGTCTTTTGAGGTTCCATATAAATTTTAGGATTCTTTGTTCTATTTCCGTGAAGATTGTCATTGGGATTCTGATTGGGATTGCATTGAATCTGTAGATTGCTTTAGGTAATATGGACATTTTAACTATGTTTATTCTTCCAATCCATGAGCATGGATTATCTCTCCATTTCTTTTTGTCTTCTTTGATTTCTTTCAATAATGTCTTATTGTTTTCAGTGTATAGGTCTTTCACCTCCTTGGTTAAATTTATTCCTAGGTATTTTATTCTTTTCGTTGTGATTGTAAATGGGATTGTGTTCTTGACTTCTCTTTCTGCTAGTTTGTTATTAGTGTATAGAAATACAACTGATTTTTGTATGTTGATTTTGTATCCTGCAACTTTACTGTATTGGTTGATTTTTCTAATAGTTTTTTAGTGGATTCTTTACAGTTTTCTATATATAGAATTATGTCATCTGCAGATAGTGAGAGTTTCATTTCTTCCTTTCCAATTTGGATCTCTTTTATTTCTTTTTCTTGCCTAATTGCTCTGGGGAAAACCTCCAGTACTATGTTGAATAAGAGTGGTGAGAGTGGACATCCTTGTCTTGTTTTTGTTTTCAGAGGAATGGCTTTCAGTTTTTCACTGTTGAGTATGATGTTGCCTGTAGGTTTGTGATATATGGCCTTTATTATGCTGAGATACTTCCCTTCTATACCCATTTTATTGAGAGTTTTTATCTTAAATGGGTGTTGCATCTTGTCAAATGCTTTCTCTACATCTATTGAGATGATCATGTGATTTTTATTCTTCATTTTGTTAATGTGGTATATCACATTGATTGATTTGTGGATGTTGAACCATCCCTGCATCCCTGGAATAAATCCCACTTGATTGTGGTTTATAATCCTTTTAATGTATTGTCATACTTGATTTGCTAATATTTTGTTGAAGATTTTTACATCTATGTTCATCAGCAATATTGGCCTATAATTTCCTTCTTTGTGTTGTCCTTGTCTGGTTTTGGTATTGGGGTAGTGTTGGCCTCATAAAATGAGTTAGAAAGCTTCCTGTCCTCTTCAATTTTTTGGAATAGTTTGAGAAGAATAGGAATTAAATCTTCTTGAATGTTTGGTAGAATTCACCAGGAAAGCCATCTGGTCCTGGACTTTTATTTTTTGGAAGGTTTTTGATTACTCTTTCAATCTCTTTGCTTGTGATTGGTCTATTCAGATTCTCTATTTCTTCTTTTGGGAGGTTCTATGATTCTAAATATTTATCCATTTCTTCTAGGTTATCCAATTTCTTGGCATATTGCTTTTCATAGTATTCTCTCTTTTTTTTTAAACTTTATTTATTATTTTTTGGTGAGGAAGATTGGCCCTGAGCTAATATCTGTTGCCAATCTTCCTCTTTTTGCTGATGAAGATTGGCCCTGAGCTAACATCCGTGCCTATCCTCCTCTATTTTTGTGTGTGGGTTGCTGCCAGATCCAAACCTCTGAACTCCAGGCCACCAAAGTGGAGCACATGAGCTTAACCACTATGCCACCAAGCCAGCCCCATAGTATTTTCTTATAATCCTTTGTATTTCTGTGGTGTCCGTTGTAATTTCTCCTCTTGCATTTCTGATTTTATTGATTTGAGTCTTCTCTGTTTTTTCCTTAGTGAGTCTGGCTAAAGGTTTGTCAATTTTGTTTATGTTCTCAATGCACCAACTCTAAGTTTCATTGATCCTTTCTATTGTTTTTTTTTTAGTATCTATTTCATTTATTTCTGCTCTGATTTTTATTATTTCCTTCCTTTACTGACCTTGTCCTCTGTTTTCTTCTCTTTCTGATTCTTTTAGGTGTAAGCTAAGCTTGCTTATTTGAGATCTTTCTTGTTTGTTGAGGTAGGCCTGTATTGCTATAAATTTCCCTCTTAGTACCACTTTTGCCACATCCCGTAAGTTTTGGTATGTTGTGTTTTCATTTTCATTTGTCCCCAGGTATTTTTTGATTTCTCCTTTGATTTCTTCATTGATCCAATAGTTGTTCAGTAACATGTTGTTTAGTCGCCACATATTTGTGACTTTCCCATCTTTTTTCTTGTAGTTGATTTCTAGTTTCATAGCATTGTGGTGGGAAAAGATATTTGGTGTGATTTCAGTCTTCTTAAGTTTATTGAGACTTACTTTGTTTCCAGCATATGGTCTGTCTTTGAGAATGTTCCATCTGCACTTGAGAAGAATGTGTATTCTGCTGTTTTTGGATGGAATGTTCTATATATATCTATTAAGTCCTTCTGTTCTAGTGTTTCATTTAAGGCTGCTGTTTCCTTATTGACCTGTCTGGATGATCTATCCATTGACATAAGTTGGGTGTTAAGTCCCCTACTATTATTGTGTTGCTGTCAATTTCTCCCGTTAGGTCTATTAGTAGTTGCTTTATATACTTTGGTGCTCCTGTGTTAGGTGCATATATATTAATAAGTGTTATGTCTTCTTGGTGGAATGTCCCTTTTTTCATTATATAATGTCCAATTTGTCTCTTGTTATCTTTTTTATCTTGAAGTCTGCTTTGTCTGATGTAAGTATGGCTACACCCACTTTCTTTTGCTTGCCTTTTGCTTGATGTGTCATCTTCCATCCCTTCACTCTGAGCCTATGTTTGTCTTTAAAGCTGAGATGTCTTTCTTGGAGGCAACATATTGTTGAATCTTGTTTTTTAATCCATCCAGCCACTCTGGGTCTTTTGATTGGTGAATTCATTCCATTTACATTAAGAATGATTATTGATATATGAGGGCTTAATATTGCCATTTTGTCTTTTGTTTTCAAGTTGTATATTTCTATTGTTTCTTTCCCCTTGTATTTCTGTCTGCCATGTCAGTTTGGTGGTTTTCTGTGATGGTTTTCTCGGTTTTCTCTTTATTTATGATTTGTGACTCTGCTTTGATTTTTTGTTTAGTGGTTACCATTAGCTTTGTATAAAAGATCTCATAGATGAGATAGTCCTTTTTCTGATAGCCTCATATCTCCATTAGCCTATGCCAGTTCTGTCCCTTTCCTCTTCTTCTTGTATGTTTCTTTTGTCACAAATTATTCTTTTTTGTGTTGTGAGTTTGTGAGCAAATTGCAGTGTTTATAGTTATTTTTGATGCTTTCTTTCTCTTTATCTTTTATGTTATAATTAAGTGTTTGCTAACCTATTCTGATATAGAACTTCAATTTTCTGATTCTGTCTGTCTATTTATCTCCTTGCTCAAAACTGTGTAAACCTTTGCCTTTTTGTTTCAGGTATGAGGGCTCCTTTCAACATTTCTTGTAAGGCATGTCTAGTGATGATGAACTCCCTCAGCTTTTGTTCGTCTGGGAAAGTTTTATTTCTCCATCTTATCTAAGGATAATTTTGCTGGATAGAATATTCTTGGCTGATAGTTTTTTGTCTTTCAGTATTTTGAACATGTCATTCCACTCTCTCCTAGCCTGTAAGGTTTCTGCTGAGAAGTCTGCTGAAAGTCTGTTGGGGGTTTCTTTTAGGTTATTTTCTTCTCTCTGCTGCCCTTAATACTTTTTCTTTGTCATTGACTTTTGACAGTTTTAGTGTTATATGCCTTGGAGAAGGTCTTTTTTGCATTGATGTTATTAGGAGTTCTTTTAGCTTTATGTACTTGCCTGTCCAGTTCCTTCCCCATGTTTGGGAAACTCTCAGCTATTATTTCTTGTTTTTCCCTCACTTCTCCCTCTGGGGAAGCTATAATCCTTATATTACTTTTCCTATTTGAGTCAGATATTTCTTGAAGAATTTCTTCATTTTTAAAAAAATCTTAGTTCTCTCTTGTCCTCCACTGAATCATTTCTAGGTTTCTATCTTCAGGCTCACTAATGCTCTCCTCCGTAAGGTCTGCTCTATTTTTAATGCTTTCTATATTAGTGTTTATCTCATTAATTGTGTTCTTCATCTCCAGTATTTCTGTCTGGTTTTTTTTTTTTTAGATCTTCAGTCTCTTTGGCAAAGTATTCCTTCTGTTCACTAATTTTATTCCTGGGCTCATTGAACTGTCTTTCTGAGTTTTGTTAGGTTTTTGAGGGCAGAAACTGTGTTGTTCATCTTTGTATGTTCCACTCCCAGGACAGAACTTGGTACAGGTGGGTTTCAATGAATGTTGGTTGACTGAATGATCCCTTTATGCCCCTTACTGTTTTGTTTTGGTTACAGTCTGTAACTTTTACAAAGTCCAGTGAACCTTTATTGTTCCACATCCTCTTCAACGCTTGGTACTTTTAGACTTTTAAACTGTAGCTAGTCTGGAGGGTGTGGTTTTAACTTGCATTTCCCTGATGACTACTGAAGTTAAGGATTTTTTCATGTTAATCGGAAAATTGTATTTCTTGTTTTACAATGTGTTTGTTCAAGTCTCTTGCCCATGTTTTTACTGGGTTTTCTTTTTTTGTATCTTTTGTATGAGTTCTTTATATATTCTATGTACGGGTCCTTTGTTATATGTATTTCAAGTATTGTCGCTCCTCTGGTTTGCCTTTTACTTTCTTGAGGACATCTTTAGATGAACAGAAGTTCTTACATTACCACTGTCTAATTTATCAACGGTTAATGCTTTTTGTTTTCTGCCTTTGAAATCTTTCCCTACCCCAGTGAAATGCAGATATTCTCTTATAGTTACCTTCTAAAAGAAGGTAACTTCTTTTTGTGTATGATGTGTGGTAAGAGTCAAGTTATTTCCTCCACACTTACCTACTTGTTTCAACAGTATTTATTGCAAAGACCATCCTTTCTCCACTTCTCTCCAGTCATAAATCAAGCATCTGTCTGGGATTTTCTTTTTTATTCCACTAGTCTATTTGTCTGTTCTGGCGCCAGTCCCACACTGTCTTAATTACTGTAGCTTTATATTAAGTCATGATATCCAGTAGGGCAAGTCTGCTCACCTTGTTTGTTTTCTTCAAGAGTGTGTTGGCTATTCCTGACCCCTCGCAATTCCACATATGTTTAGAATCAGCCTGTCAAATTACTTATATGCATATGCATGCACATGCACACACTTTTGGGATTTGGAGTCCATTGATTAAAAATTAATTTGGGAGAAATGACATCTTCACAAAACTAAGTCTTCTGATCTATGAACATTTACATATCCCTCCATTTTTTTAAGTCTTTTTAAAGTTCTCTTGGTAGTTTCTTATTCTTTTCTGTGTAAGGGTCTTACACAATTTTTGTTAGAATTATTCCTAGGTATTTGAAATTTTTTATTCAATTATAAAGTATATCCTTTAAAAAATTCCATCTTATAACTTTTTGCTTGTATGAAAATATGATTAGTTTTTGTACATTGATGTATTTCCAGCAACTTTGCTAATTCTAATAATTTTTCAGACTTTTATGTAAATAGTCATGTCCAAGAATGTTGATAATTTTGTTTCTTCCTTTCCAATCTTTATGTTTTTGTTTCTATTTTTTGCAGTACTGCACTGGTGAGGCTTTCCAGTACGATGTGTGGAGAAGTAGCAGTAGCAGTGGGTGTTCTTGCCTTGTTCTTAATCTCCAGGGGGCAACCTCATCCCTTCAGCATTAGATGTGATGTTTCCTCTAGATATTTTGTAGATATTCATTATCAGAATAAGAAAATTCCTTTCTATTCCTATTTTGCTAAGAATAAAAAAAAATTATAAATGATTTTGGGTTATAAGTACTTTTTCTACATTTTTTAGATGATTTGATTTCCTCCTTTATTCTGTTAATATGATAAAACTTTGATTTTCTAGTATTAAACTATCTTTACATTCCAGAATAAAACCAACTTCGTCATGATATGTTTTTTATTGTATATATATTACCATTTTTGGCTTATTAATATCTTGTTTAGGATTTGTTGCACCTATGTTAATGAATGAGGATGGGCTATAATTTACCTTTCTCATTATATCCTTAAGTTTTAGTATCAGTAATATGCTAACCATATATGTAAAGTGAATTGGAAAGTGTTCTATCTTTTTTTCTTTTCTGGAATAGTTGGTGTAAGACTGATATATCTTCTTTAAACGTTTGGTAGAATTTACTATTAAAGGCATTTGTATCTGGAGTTTTCTTTGTGCAAAGGTTTTTAAATTAGAAATTTGATTTATTTGATAATTATAAGACCACTCACATTTTGAAATTTCTTTTTATATAAGTTTTTGCATATTGTGTTTTTCTAGGAATTTGTCTATTTGATTAAAATTTTTAAATTTCTACCTTTTAAATCTCTATAGTGATGTCTCTCTTTTCCTAGAGACCTTTTTGTTTTCTTTTGTTTTTTTGTTTTTTCTCTAGTCTTCCAAGGAGTCTACCAATTAGTCTTTTGGCTTTGTTGTTCTTTTCTATTGTATGTCTGTTTTTTATTTCATGAATTTTTATTCTTTATTTTTGACTTTCCTTGAATTTATATTTTATTTTTTTCTAATTTCTTGAGATGGATGCTTACTTCACGAATTTTTAATCATTATTTTTAAATAGCTATATTTAAAACCATAACTTTTCTTCTAAGCGCTGCTTTAGCTCTTTTTATGGACTAAAAGTTTGTGTTCTCCCCTAAAGTCATATATTGAAACCCCAACTCCCAATTTGGTGGTATTTGGAGATGGAGCCTTTGGGAGGTTTAGGTTTAGATGAGGTCATGAGTGTGGGGTCCCCATGATGTGATTAGTGCCCTTATAAGAAGAGACCAGAGAGCTTACTTTCTCTCTCTCCCTGCCACGTGAAGATACAGTAAGAAGGCAAATCAGTAAAAGGGTCCTCACCAGACACCAAATATGCTAGCATCTTGATCTTGGACTTCCCAGCTTCCAGAACTGTGAGAAATAAATGTTAGTTCTTTAAGCCTCTCAGGCTATGGTATTTGCTATAGCAGTCTGAACTAATTAAGATGGCTCTTCATCCTACAAATTTTGATTTATAGAATTTTCATTATCATAAACTTCAACATATATTCATTTTTGACTGTGATTTTTCTTCTTGACCAATGAAGAATTCAGAAATTTATTTCTTCCTTTTTTTTCTCAATATGTATTTCTTAATTTTCAAACACATGGGAATTTGCTAGTTATTTTTTTAATTAAGTTTTTTTTTTCTTTTTTAGAGCAGTTTAAGATTCACAGCAAAATTGATAGGTACAGTGATTTCCCATATAACCATTTCCCCCACACATACATAGCCTTCCCCAGTAACGTCTCCACCTAAGTGGCACGTTTGTTACAACTGATGGACCTACATTGATACATCATCATCACCCAAAGTCCATAGTTTACATTATGGTTCACTCTTGGTATTGTACATTCTATGAGTTTGGACAAATGTATAATGGCATGTATCCATCATTATGGTATCATACAAAGTGTTTTTACTGTCCTAAAAATCCTCTGTGCTCCACCTATTCATGTCTTACCCCTGCTACTCCCTGGAAACCACTGATCTTTTTACTATCTCCATAGTTTTGCCTTTTCCGGAATGTCATATAGTTGGAATCATAGAGTATGTAGCCTTTTCAGATTGGCTTCTTTCACTTAGTAATGTGCATTTAAGATTTCTCCTTGTCTTTTCATGGCTTAATAGCTCATTTCTTTTTAGTGCTGAAGAATATTTCATTGTCTAGCTAGTTCATCTGTTCACCTATGAAGTACATCTTGGTTGCCTCCAAGTTTTTGCAATTATGAATAAAGCTGCTATAAACCTGTGCAGGTTTTTGTGTGGACGTAAGTTTTCAACTCTTGGGTAAATACCAAAGAGCGCAATTGCTGGATTATATGGCAAGATATGTTTAGTTTTGTAAGAAACCACCAAACTGTCCAAGTGGCTGTACCATTTTGCTCCCACCCGCAGTGAATTGGAGTCCCTGTTGCTCCACATCCTTGCCAGCACTTAGTGTTGTCAGTGTTCTGGATTTTCTAAGAGGTGTGTAGTGGTATCTTATTGTTGTTTTAATTTGCATTTTCCTGATGACATATGATGCAGAGCATCTTTTCATATGCTTATTTGCCATCTGTATATCTTCTTTGGTGAAGTGTCTTTGGTTAAAGTCTTTGACTCATTTTTTTGATTGGGTTGTTTGCTTTCTTAATGTTGAGTTTTAAGAATTCTTTGTGTATTTTGGATAACAGTCCTTTATTAGATTTGTCTTTTGCAAATATTTTCTCCCAGTCTGTGGCTTATCTTCTCATTCTCTTGACAGTGTCTTTTGCAGAGCAGAAGTTTTTAATTTTAATCAAGTCCAACTTATCAATTCTTTCTTTCATGGGTTGTGCCTTTGGTGTTTTATGTAAAAAGTCATTGCCATACCCAAGATCATCTAGATTTTCTCCTATTTTCTCTTCTAGGAGTTTTATAGTTTTGTGTTTTACATTAGGTCTGTGATCCATTTTCAGTTATTTTTTGTGAAGGATGTAAGGTCTGTGTCCAGATTAATTTTTTTGCATATGGATGTCCAGTTGTTCCAGCATAGTTTGTTGAAAAGACTCTCTTTGCTCCGTTGTGTTGCCTTTGCTCCTTTGTCAAAGATCAGTTGACTATATGCAGGTCTATTTCTGGGCTCTCTATTCTGTTTCATTGGTCTATTTATCTATTCTCTTGCCAATACCACATTGTCGTGATTACTGTAGTTTTATAGTAAGTCTTGAAGTCGGGTAGTGTAAGTCTTCAAACTTTGTTCTCCTCCTTCAATATTGTGTTGACTACTCTGGGTCTTTTGTCTGTCCATATAAACTTTAGAATCAGTTTGTTGATATCCACAAAATGACTTGCTGGGATTTTGATTTAGATTGCATTGAATCTATAGATCAAGTTGGGAAGAACTGACGTCTTGACGATATTGAGTCTTCCTATCCATGTACACAGAATATCTCTCCAATTATTTTGTTCTAGTTATCTTTTAAAACATTGATTTGTAGACTAATTATATGGTGGTAAGAGATATATAATTTCCACTCTTTGAAATTTAGGACTTGCTTTGTGGCTTTGTATTTGGTCAGTTTTTATGAATGTTCCATGAATGCTTGAAAATTATGCATATTCTGCAGTTTTGGGGAGACAACGTCTAATTATGTTTCATTAGGCAGGTTCGTTATTGTTCTTTTTAAATCTTTCATATACTTACTGAATTTTTTTGACTGCTTTTTGAATTAGTTACTGAGAGAAATATCTTGAAATCTCCCACTATGGTTGTGAATTAACTTATTTCTCCTTGTATTCTGTCAGTTTTTGCCTCATGTATTTTGAGGCCATGTTTTAAATGCACAATAGAATTGTTATAAATTTTGTTAAATTGACTTTTTTTTCTTTTTTTTGGTGAGGGAGATTGGCCCTGAGCTAACATCTGTTACCAATCTTCCTCTTTTTGCTTAAGGAAGATTACCCTTGAGCTAACATCTGTGCCCATCTTCCTCTATTTTGTATGTGGGACGCCATCACAGCATGGCTTGATGAGCGATGTGTAGGTCCACACCCTGGATCCAAACCCGCAAACCCCAGGCCACTGAAGCATAGCATACAAACTTAACCACTCTGCCACGGGGCCAGCCTTGGTAAATTGACATTTTGATCATTATGAAATGTAACTCTTTACCTTTACTAATGCTTTTTTCCTTAAAGTATATTCTATATGTTATCATGAAAGACATCTTAGCTTTCTTTGATTAGGTTTGTGTGGTAGTTGTTTCTCATTCTTTGGTAGTAATCTTTCTGTGTTCTTGTGGTTTAAATATATCTTATAAACAATACATCTAGTTGACATTTTTTAGTAGCAGATTTATTAAGATATGATTCACATACCGTACAATTCATCCATTTAAATTGTACAATTCAACGGTTTTTAGTATATTTACTGAGTTGTGCAACCATTACCACATCAATTTTAGAATATTTTCATCACCCCCATAAAGAAACTTGTATCTTTTGGCAGTCATCCCACAATCACTTTGCCTCCATAGATTTTCCTATTCTGGACGTTTCATATATAGAGAATCATACAATATGTGGTCTTTTGTGACTGGTTTCTTGCACTTAGCATGATGTTTTCAAGGTTCATCCATGTAGTAGCATATATCAGTACTTATTCCTTTCTATGGCTGAATTAGATGGAGTTCTTTATATATTCTGGATATTAACCACTTGTCAGAGACACAGAAATTTTAAATTTTGATGTAGTCTAATTTATCTGTTTTTCCTTTTGTTGCCTGTGCTTTTGGTGTCATATTCAAGAAATCATTGCTAACTCCAATGTGTGAAGCTTTCCCTCTATGTTTTCTTCTAAAGATTTTATAGTTTTAGGTCTCATGCTTAGGTCTTTGATCCACTTTGAGTTAATTTTTGTATATGGTGTAAAGTAAGGGTCCAACTTCATTCTTTTGCATGTGGATATTCAGTTTTCCCAACATCATTTGTTGAAAAGACTGTCCTTTCCCCAGTGAATGGTCTTGACACTCTTGTTGAAAATCATTTGGCCATATATGTAGGGGTTTATTTCTGGGCTCCCTATTTTATTTTGTTGGTTTATATGTCTGTCCTTATGCTTGTACCACACTGTTTTGATTACTGTAGCTTTGTAGTAAGTTTTGAAATCAAGATGTGTAAGACCTTTGACTTTGTTCTTTTTTCAAAATTGTTTTGGCTATTCAGAGTCCTTTGAGATTCCCTATGAATTTGGGATGAATTTTTCTATTTCTGCAAAAAAAGGTCATTGGGATTTTGATAGGCATTGTATCAAATCTTGGATCCCTTGGGGTAGTATTGACATCTTAATATTTTGTCTTCCAGCCCATGAACATGAGATGTTTTGCCGTTTATTGGTGTTTTCGGTAATTTCTTTCGGCATTGTTTTGTGGTCTTCAGTGTACAAGTCTTTCATCTCCATAGTTAAGTTTATTCTTAAATATATATTTTTTGATGTTATTGTAGAAAGTTTTTTCTTAATTTCCTTTTTGGTTTGTTCATTATTAGCATATAGAAACCCAACTGATTTTGTGTGTTTGATTTTGTATCCTGTAACTTTTCTGAATTCATTTATTCAAAAATATTTTTTGTGGAATCTTTAGGATTTTCCACATATAAGATCATGTTGTCTGTGAACAGAGATGATTTAACTTCTTCCTTTCCGAATTGGATCCCTTTTATTTCTTTTTCTTGCCTAATTCCTCTGGCTAGGACCGCTAGTACTGTGTTGAATAGAGAAGTGAATAGAGAATTCTTGTCTTGTTCCTGATCCTAGAGGAAAAGCTTTCAGTCATTTGTCATCGAGTATGATGTTATCTATGGGCTTTTCTTATGTATACACAGCTGCTTTTAAATGTGTTAATCTCCCTAAGAGTCTCACCCCTGCTTCTTCTCAGGGCCTTTGATGTTCTGTTGTATTCCTCTGCCTGTAATCTCTTGCCTCCAAGCTCCCATGGGTCTGCAGCTCCCCTGCAGTTTTCTTGTGCCATTACACCTGCCACTGCTTTCAGCAGCCTCCACCCTAATATCCAAATTATGTCACTTCCTGTCTGAGCCCCTAGTCAGACAAAACAGAAATCAGTCCCTTGGGCAGCCCCCAGTCATGCGAGAACATTGCAAACAAGTTCCATTCTTTTCTTTCTGTCCCGAGGAAGGAACAAGGCATTGGGTGGCTTCCTCCTAATTGGGCCAGGGAGGGGGTCAGCAAGGGTGTGCAAAAACACCATGAAATTTCCCACTGCTTTTAGTGTTACTTTTTCATAATTGGGCCTTTGCTTGGTTGCTGCAGATCCCTGACTGGCTTCTTGAGCTCCCATGACGCTATTTCTAGTAGATCTGTTGCTGTTGACTTGATGTTCCAGTGGAGGAAGGGGGGCCTGGAGCTTCTGCCATCTTGCTGACATCACCATCAGATAGCTCTAAAAAGTTTCAGTTTTTTTAAACTTTTGCATTTAGGTCTATGACCCAATTTGAATTGGATTTTGTATGATTCCCTGGTTTTGGATTATAACTCCACCATGTTCTTGCTATGTGGCTTGGAAAAATTGCTTAACCTTTCTCTCCCTCAGTTTCTTCATCAGTAAGATGAGGGACAAAATAGTATCTACCTCATAGAGTTATTGTGAGGCTTATTTATATATATGTAAAGGACTCGGAAAAGTGACTGGGAAATAGTACACACTCAATAAGTGCTTTTGCTATGAATATTTTTATATCCTTTTGGTCTGGTGATCCACTTGTGCTGGGAAACTCAGAGGGGACTGACCTAGTTAAGTCTGAGAAAAGGCCCAACTCTACCACTTAGCCTAACTTGAAGAGCCTGATGGCTGGCTGGGAGTACTGAGAAGGGCAGGCTCGAGTTTGAACAGTGGATTCTGTTGTGCTGAATAAATGTGAGTTTTCTTTCTTTTCCATTTCCTTATTTGTACCAGTGTGGCAGTTTGAACACAAACTATAAGTATTCCCTGGAAGTATTGTTATTGATCTAATCATTAGCTCAATTTATGGAAACCTCCAAAGTCTTCTTTGTTTATGTGTTTCCTGAGGGCAAGGCTCATGGCTTTATTTAACATTTCCTGGAACACAGATGGGTCTCTGTACTCACTTCCCCCAAGAGTTTTGATCAAAACATGAGCCAGTGTTTTGGATTAAACTTTGGAACGCTAGAGGCCAGAAGTGAGTTTGGAGGAGAGTTGATTCATTTATATCGGTCAGTTCTTCCTGTGTTTGTGTGTGTTTAATTTAAAAATTTTCTGGAAAATTTTTAAAATACAGAAATGAATATAACAAGGACATAACAATCATCCTTGTAGTCATCAGCTAAATTGAACAAATTTTAACTTTTTGCTATATTTGCCTCAACCCATTCTTCCCCAGAAGTAAATACTATTCTGAAGTTAGTGTGTATTCTTTTGTCCAAGTTTATATTCTTTTATCAAATATGTGTGTATTAAAAATAATATATAGTATTTTGTTCTTAAATTTAATATATAATAATCTGTTTTGTTTTTTCTATTTGCTTTTTCACTCATCATTATTTTCAAAGATTTATTCATGTTGATACATGGATCATTGTAGCTCTTTCATTTTCGACTGTTGCATAGAATTCCATTCTCTGGATATACTACAATTTATTTCTTCACTCCCTTACTGATGGGCATGCGCTGTATAGATAGCATATAATTTCCATCTACTGTACTCTCTTAGTTTCCTATGCATTTATTACTAACTCGTCTTCAAACATCCCCCACAATTGTTTAAATTTCCTCTCAAATGCAAATGCATCAAACTTTCTTAAAATTCATCTTGTTGGAGACATCTCTCCTGGAGCTTTCTGACCTGCTTTAATCTGGTCTAAGTCTGTTGTCATCTGAAATCTCACTTTTCTATCTTATTGTGGTTTTCTCTGCCTCTCTCCTATGGCAGGTTCTCTATTTCTGTGCCCCTCATCTCTGTGCCCATCCAGCCGTGCTCCATGTTCATGCAAAGAGCTGTAATGGAGGGATTAGAAGCACGAGGTTTAGAAGGAGACAGACCGAGGTTGAATCTTGGTCTATCATAATTATGAGAAAATTTATTACCTTCACTGTGCCTCAATTTCCTCTTTTATATGATAGACATAAAACACCTTACAGGGTTGCTGGGAAGGTTAAGTGAAATGCTTTTTCAGTTATCAGATGTATGTATTGCAAATAATTTCTCCCAGGTTGTGCCATACTTTTCAATTTGTTTGTAGTAATTTGTGGTACATAGATATTTTATATTTTATTTGTAGTCAAATTTATCATCCTACCTGATTTGTATTTTATATGTTCTGCATAGGTAATCCTTCCCTACCCCAGCTCATGAAGATAGTCACTATAATTTCTTCTAAAAGTTTTAAAGTTTGGCTTTCACGTTAATCTACCTGAAATTGATCTCTGTTTGTGGGTTAAATATAGGGATCCACTTTTTTTTCATATGGGTAATGAATTGTCCTAAGGTCAAATATTGAATAAACCATCTTTTCCCACTTCAACTTGCAGTGCCTACTTTTGTCAAATTAATATTCCACGTGTGCACATGTGTTTCTGTTCTCTTTATTATGCTCCCTTGGTCTAATACCACACAATCTTAATCACTCTAAATTTTTAATAAATCTTAGTATCTTTAAAAGTTGCTTTGGTTCTTTTTAGTCTCTTTGCTCTTTCACAAAATTGCTGAACTCTCATATAACTTTACATCACAATTTGTATTTTCTCTTGGGGTTTGTAGACAATGATATAATATCAACGTAGACAGTGATATTAATTGTGAATGCTAGCAGTTTTGTTCCTCCTTACCAGTTCTTATACTTCATATTTATTTATTTATTTGTCTTATTTCACTAGCTAGGTCAACCAGAACAGTGTGAAGAGAAGTGGTAATTGTGGACATCTTTGTCTTATCTCTGATTTTAGGGAGATGGTGCCTAATATTTCACCATGAAGTTTGATGTTTGCTATAGGTTTTTAGGAGATAGCCTTTATTAGGTTAAGGAAATTTCCTTTAATCCTTATTTGCTAAGAGATCTTCTTTTTGTATACATGGGATATGGTTTGCTAATATGGCAAGGGTCTTTACATCTCTGTTCATAAGTAAGATTGGTCCATAGCTTTTCTTTCTTCAACATTCTCTTTCTGGCTTTGGTATCAAATTAGCCTACCATCTAAAATGAATTTGAGAGTATTCCTTTTTTTTCTGTTATTTGGAACACAGTATAAAATTAGGACCATATGTCATTTCAACATTTGGCAGAACTTAGTCTTAAAACTTCCGGGGCCTTTTATTTAAGGGGGACATAAGTCATTATAAACTATTAATTCTATGTACTTAAAGGTTATAGATCAATGTAGGTTTTAAAAATTGTCTTAATTCAGTTTTGGTAATCTATATTCTTATATGAAACTGCCTATTTCATCTAAATTTTATTTTTATATGAAATTGTCCTTTTCATCAATTTGAAAATTATCCATTTTCAAATTTATGGATATGAAGTTATTCATAGTATTCTCTTTGATGTTTAAAAAAATCTATTGTATCTGTATCTATTCTGTTGTGTCTGTGGTTATCACTTTTTGAAGTGATAGAAACAATGAAATCCCATTATTGTTTAATTTTCCTCTCTACTGTGGTACAGTTTACATAGCACTGGAATGATCTTTTTCTTAAAGGTTTGGTAGAATTCTGTGAAAACATCAGGGTTTGGTGCTTTTTGAGGAGGAGTTTGCCCTTTGACAACTTTATTTATTTTCATTATTGTGATTGGTCTTTTTAAACTTTCCTAAGATCAGTTTTGATAATTTTTATTTTCTTACAAAGTAACCTATTACATGCAAGTATCAAATTTACCTGCATATAGCTGGGAAAAGAAGTCTAGGTATGATTCTTTTAGTTATTCCATACTGGTTATTTCCCTATTCTCATTTTTTGTGTTATGTATTTGTGCTTTCTCCTATTTTTTCCTTGAATAGGTTAGCTAATAACTTATCTATTTATATTTGTTATTTTAAAAAGCTATTGCATTTATTAATTTTAATATTTTACTTTCTAATTAATACATTTCTAATATCTTTATTAAATTCTTACTTCTGTTTTTCTTATGTTTATTCTATTGTTCTTTTTCTAATGTTTTGAGTTGGGTGCCATCTTACAGTCACAAAATGGTTGCTGGAGCTCTAGCCATCTTGTCTGAGTTGTAGGCAAGAAGAAAAGAAAGCAAGGGACAAAAGAGGAGCCCCTCTCAGCTGAGTCAGATCCCTTTAAGGAGCTTTTCTAGATGCTTTATCCAATAACTTGGTTTACATTTCATTGGCTGTGCTTATCTCCAAAAGAGGCTGAGAAATGTGGGTCTTTAGCTGGGTGCATTGCCATTTGAACAGTACAGGGATCTGTCGCTAATGTTGGAGATAATAGTATGGGTAGGTAATCTGTTGCAGATTTTTAATCTTTGAAGTTCAGTAACTTGCCTTTAACTTGGTGTGGACTGTACTGTGGTATTTCTTTCACTGGGATACAGTATTTCATCTCCAATCACCTTCCTCCTGACTTACAGGTTATTCTTGTCCAGGATTTTGGTTCTGTCTTAAATTTTTAACACTACAAATTGGTTGTAGTTATTATTGTTTTACACAGTTGGTGTTTGTTTAGATTTTACCACATGCTTACATTATTGTTTGCTCACCATTCCTTTTTCCCATTCAGACTTTCCCACTGGAATCATTTTTATTCTTCCTGAGGTCCACCCTTTGAAGATCCTTCAGTGAAGTTCTGTACATGGTAAAACCTGTCAGTTTTTGTTATCTAGAAGTGTCTTATTTCATCCTTATTATTGAAAGATAATTTTGCTGGGTCTAGAACTCTAGGCTGACTGTTATTTTCTCTAAACACTTTGCAAGTATTATTCCAATGTCTTCTGGTCTGTATTACTGCTATTGAGAAGCCAGTTATCAATTTAATTGACAGTCCTTCATAGGTAATCTCTCTTTTTGGATGCTTTTAACATCTTCTGTTTGTCTTTTATGTTCTGCAGTTTGACCATGATGTGTCCAGGTGTGCATTTCTTTTTACTTATCCAGCTTGGGAATTTTTTGGACTCCTTAATCTGTGGTTTTATGTGTTTTGTCAATTCTGGAAAATTCTCAGTTATTGTTTCTTCAATGTTGCCTTTCTCCCATTCTATCTATTCTTTCCTGCTATATTAAATGAGATATAGATTTGTACTGGATGTTCTTCCCTCATCCTGCCTGGCTGTTCACTCCTTTTTCATCTCTTTGTTTCTAAGGAATTTACCTCTAAGTAGAGAAATTTCTTCAGCTCTTTCTTTCAGTTTTCTAATTATCTTTTCAGTTAAGTCTAACCTTCTATTATGTCTATCCTTTGTATTTATAATTTCATTTATGTTTTTCATTTCTAAAATTTCTGTTTAATTATTTCTCAAATCAGACTGGCAAATTTTTTATATTCTCTTTTCCTTGATCGTGTTTTTAATTCCTCTGGGCTTTTCAGTTTCCCTATTTGAAAAATGGAGGCTGGGCTCCATGTTCTTTAAGGACACTTAAGGAACACAGTCCATAAACACTCCCTGCCTTCCTCTTGGGTGGAGTGTGGCACACTGGTGGTGATGGGCTGTTTGCTCAGAGCTCTCTTGTTGAATTTCCCTTCTCTTCTGAGTAGCTCAGGAACTCAGCATTGGTCTAGAAGCCCTAGTCTGGTGCCAGCATACATTGAGGAGCCAGCATTTCCATTGCACCAAATGAGCTTGGGAAGCTTCAGTTCCAGCTACGTGCCAGGTGCACAGCAGCCTGGGGGCAGTGACCAGCTCTCACTCCTCCACCCTCACGCCCACGCGGCCCCAAGATGGGACCATTTCCAGAGAAAGCAATTTCCCAATCTTCCTAGGAGCACAGTTAAAATTACTTCCTGAAGTTCAATTTGTGTCTTCCTGCAGCATCACCAGAGAGTTTATTTTCTTCTTTCCTAGCCTTGGAGAGACGCAGGAGCCAGACACCTGGTGTTGAATAGAAGCCCTTCAGACAACCAGAGGCTCAAGGAAGAAGCAGAATTCTGATTCTTTTGGGTTAAGTAGTTTTAAAGATAATACTAGGTCTGACTCTGGTTTGGACTGGCTTACTTTTTATTACAAGGGTTCTGGGAGATCTTTTGATTTAATTTAAATGTTAGACTAAAAATTTAAATCTATGTAGACATGTAGACAGATAGAAAATCTTATTTATGCAACTTAGAGAAAAAAAACTTTTCTAGTTCTCAATTCCTTCATTGGTAAAATGGAGATGATGATCGTGTCTATTTCATAGAGATTTTTGTGGGAGATTTTGTTAGAAAATGGATGTGTGGTTCCAGGTCAAAACCTGCAATGTAAGATTCAATAATGATGGCTATTATTATTATTACCATCTAGTTGAGCCTCTTCTACTTGCGTGCTGAGTTGATCTCATTCTCAGAGCCTCAATTCCTAGTCTATCAAGCAGGAAGACTAACATTCGATGATGAATATAGAATGGGTTGGAAAAGGAGAGTGAAGAAGGGCCAAGTTGTTGCTCCTGACAGGGTCCACCTCCTCTTCCTTCTCCATCCCTCCTGCCTCACCCTTTTTCCTGGGGCCTGTTAGTGGGCTCTTGGCTTCCAAAGGGTCCCAGCTCCAAATTCTAGCCCTGCTTCTTAATCCAGAGCTCTGGCACCTAGTGTTCAATGTGCTCATTGGATTCTAAGAAGATCCTTGGGGGCAGGAAGTGAAGATGTCATGTTCAGGGACTCCAAGTGAGGGTTTATTCAAGACTCTCCATGCTCCTAGAGTAACTTCAACCTGGAATTCCCTGAGTTAGACCTCCAAATGGATTGTGTGGGTGGTACGTTTTGGGGAGGAATAGGGCATGCTTTTACCTCTTGATAGTTATTGGAGTCATCTCAAATGGTTTTTTGTTTTTTTGTGAGGAAGATTAGCCCTGAGCTGACATCCGATGCCAATCCTCCTCTTTTTTGCTGAGGAAGACTGGCCCTGGGCTAACATCTGTGCCCATCTTCCTCTACTTTATATGGGACACCGCCACAGCGTGGCTTGACAAGCGGTGCGTCAGTGCGCCCAGAGTTCGAACCTGCGAACCCCGGGCTGCCGAAGTGGAGCATGCCAACTTAACTGCTGCACCACCGGGCCGGCCCCTCAACTGTTGTTTTTGTTAAGGCATATGTTACATATGACTTATACGTGCTCACTCTCCTGTAACAGTTTGCAGATTTTGACGTAGTAAGATAACAAAGGCTGCTCTCTATGAGTGTAGTGGAGATCTGTAGAGAGACTGTCAGTTTTATGAACGGTAACCCCATTCTTTTCTTTTCCTCTTCAAGAAAGCAGGTAGGAAAGGAAATGAGAGAGTGTAACGTTATAGGGGTAATATGTCACCCAGACAGGTGATCACTTCAGGCCCGTGCTCATCTCAGCCTTCATGTAGCTCCTGCCACTTTGTCTGCCTCACCATTTGCTTGTTCTGAATTTTGCCCCCTCTCTTTCAGGCCAGTCATTCCTTTCTCTAACTAGACTTGCAGCATCGTACTATGGAAAGAGCTAGATTTCTGAGTCAGGCAGCCCTGGCTGTGAATTCTCCCTAAACCCCTGGCTATCAAGCCTGCAGCAAGTCATTTGACCCCACTGAGGCTCAGTGTCTCCATCTTTAAACTGGGAATAATTCCTCTCTCAGAGCATTGGAGAGCAAAGACCTACTGCCTGCTTTCTGTATAGATAATCTCTAGGTGTCTTTTATACATGATCTCTAATCTCTTCAGCCACAATATGGTGGGCATTTTCCTTATTGTCCAGCTGAGAAACTGAGGCTTTGAGGGGTTTAAAAGCTAATGTAGCAGAAGTGGCCTGTGCCCTGTCCATCCCTTCAGGCCTTACGTTGACTTCTGGCTTGCGGCTGCCAGCATTAATACCTGCTTCTTCTGCCTGGGGAATCTACCACAGAAAGGTCCTCCAGGTCCTGCCTTTTGCTCCTCTCTTTGCCTGGACTCCACTGGGTCAGGATTCTTCCCCTCGAAGAGTGTCAAGTAAAGTGTGGCTTTTGTCAAGACACTAAGGGGGTTACCAAACACAAGCAGTCCTGGAGACAGTTTGGAAAGCAACTCCTCCCGTGATGGAGCCAGGTTTTAGGGGATAGTTTACTCTGCTTCTTGTTCACCGTATGTATTGTGACTCTGTCGGTGGTGAACCATCTTGCACTGGAAGCTCCAAGGGAGCTGGTTTAACCCAGCCCTGGAATGGCTCAGCAGTATTCCCTAGTCCAACCCTGGAGTCTGGAGGAGTTGCAGTTAGTAGTGTATGTCTGTTGTTTTCGTCTACCCAGAACATTCTTCTTAAGAGATTGTCCCATTCTCCCCATCTACTGGCAGCTGGGGGTGCTAATCACAAGACCTACTTTCCTGGCTGAGGGGTGGGCCCCTGATTGAGCAGGTGGATGGGCAGGATGAAAATATAAATGAATGCACTGGAAGGGAGAAGCCCTTTTTTTCCCCTTGGAAGGCAACCTATGAAGATATTATCTTGGAGTTCCTTCTGACTGTGTTCTTTGCCAGAAGAAAGAAGAAAGCTGTGTTAGATTCCTAGGGCTGCTGTAACAAATTACTGCAAAATTAGATGGCTTAAAACAGCAAAAATATATTTTCTCACAGTTTTGGAGGCTAGAAGTTCAAAATCAAGGTGTCAGTCAGCAGGGTTGGTTCCTTCTGGGGGCTCTGAGGGAGAGTCTGTTCCATGCCTCCTAGCTTTTGGAGGTTTCTGGCCATCCTTGGCATTTCTTGGCTTACAGATGCATCACTCCAGTCTGTCTCCATCTTCACATGGCTGTCTTCCCTCTGTGTATGCCAGTGTTCAAATTTCTCTCTTCTTATCGGGACACTAGTTATTGGATTCGAGTCCACCCTAATCCAGTATGACCTCATCTTAACTTGATTACATCTGCTAATACCTTATTTCAAATAAGGTCACATTCGCAGGTTTTGGTTGGATAAAAATTTTGGGGGACATTATTTAACTCAATACAGAAGCTAAGTTAGGATAGCAGAGTCACGAGGAGGAAAGAGAGAGAACTTGAATAACGACTTATCAATTCCTAAACCCAATCAGTCTGAGTGAAGTGAGCTTCACCCTGGACTTCCCAGATATGTGAGTCAAAACATTTCCTTTTCCCTGAAGCTAGTTTGAGTTTGATTTCTAGCACTTGGAACTGAAGAAGTCCTGACTAATGTAGGGGTGAATGGAAAACCAGAATAAAGTAGGCTGGGGTTTTAACAATAGACCAAAATGCAGTAGGAAAATGTGAGTTTCCTTTCTCTTGTACAATATGCCGGTCTCAGGACACAGTACTCCATGCTAGTGCTTCATCGTGCTAGTCTTCAGAGTCCTCCAAGGTCTCCCTCATAGGAATGTTCTCCAGGGAAAGGATTTACCACTTTATTTACTTCTTCCTTTTGCCTAGTTGGACCCCAAATCCCAAAAGTTTGGGATGAAAAATGAGCCAGAGTTGGGAGCTGATCTTTGGAGGTGTGGGGACACAGGTGGGAGCAGAGATTTGATTCAGTCGAATAATGCTGTTCATGCTTTATAACTGTACTCAGCATAGTGCCTGGCACATGGTAGATGCATAATAAATGTTTGTTGACAGGCTGAGGGAAGTAACATATACTTAGTGGCTATCGGGGGGAAAACATAAAAAGACATAAAACATATGATCCCAGCCCTTGGGGGCTCTCAGTATCTTGGGCAGATAATACTCCCTCATGAAGGAATTACATAGCAACACAAGAAGATCCCAGTCCAAATGTTTGAGACTCTAGGGAGGAAGGGTCAGGCTTCAAAGGAGAGAAATCCCTGGGGTTTGGGTGTGGCCTTTAAGGGAGGATTTGGGGAGGGGGAATAAATTAAGTTGGGCCTAGAGGGACAGAGCAGGTTTTAGGGAAGAGCAGAATAGGGAGGGAGCACGTAGAATGAGCGTGGTGTCCTCCCAGGGGGATGTGTGGAATGGACAGGCAGAGGCAGGATGGTGATGGGAGGTGAGGGTGGAGAGGAAAAGCCTTTGGGCCAGGAGGCATCTCTAAGAAGCCAAGATCCTGCTCTTGAGCCTCAAACAGAGCAGAAAAGAACTCTCATCTCTCGTGCATGTAGACTCCGTGTTGGGCCAAGATGTGAGGCCCCGGCTCAGGCATGCAGTGATGGGGTTTGTGTGTACTGTGGCCAATCTGGTTTAACGTTGCTGTGTTCTGGGGTTTGTCTGTTCCTTTAGGAGTGTCTAGTTGCAGGTGATAGAAATTAGGGTGCTGTTGAAACCATTCTCTTTTGCTTGTTACATTATGCAGCAGGAGACAATTTCCTCCAAGCTAATGGCTGATTCTAGAACTCTCCATCCTTGATTTTTTCCTATCCCTCTATATACCCTGACTCTGCTGATCCTTCCTCAAGGGTTGGCAGGGGAGAAAGCAGGAAAGGAGGTGATGTTTCTTGTGGACTTGCCAGCTGGGTTCTTTGGCATTTTTGGCTTCCTACCTGTGGGCCAAGGGGACTAATGGTGACCTCTCTCCTGGGTCCTGCCTCTAACTCCCACCTCCCAGCCTGCTTCCCCCCAGATTCCCTCAGGAATTTCTCTCAGGGTTAGAAACAATTCTGGGTGTTGGTGAAGGTCTTGTGTCTCCCCATGGCCTCCTGGTCCACGGCAGCCTGGATGCTCCTGGCTGCCTGGAGGCTGGACTTGATGGCAGTGTCTATCCAGGCATGGGGCAGGCAGGTGTGCTCGCCAGCAAAGTAGATGCGACCCTCTGGCCAGAAGAGCTGCTGCGAATAGTCGGCAAATTGGTAGGGTGTGAACTCAGTGAAGGCGCCCATGGTGAGGGGGTCCAGGGACCAGCGCTTGAGCACGGAGGAGGGGCACATGTGCCGCAGGTCCTCCTTGGGTATCTGGTGCACAGCCGCCAGGTCCTCCAGGACGATATCCACTTCCTGGTCATGCTTCATGGATATGAAGAAGAGGGGATCATCATCCACAGTGTAGGAGGCCAGCAGAACACCCTTGCCGCTGGGGGGGCTGTGGCTTGGGTAGTAGATGTACCGCGAGGGCCGGTCAGTGATGGACACCCCACCCTGGATGCCATCCCGCTCCCAGAAGGGCTCATTACAGGCCAGAACCACCTTGGTGGCACTGGTGTAATGCACCGAGCAGAGCGCATCCACCTCGTCTGGGGAGAGCGGTGGCTTAAAGGTAATGAGGCATGTGGCCTTGGCTGAGGCGGAGATGATGACAAAGTCCGCAGTGAGGGTATGCAGTGCCGAGTTGGGCTCGTCCATTCGGTAGGAAATCCGGACCTCAGGCCCATCCCTCACTACCATCTCCACCTTGGAGCCCAGACGGATGGTGCCAGGCTTCAAGCTGGCACTGAGGGCCTTGGGGAGCTGGTCAAAGCCACTGGTGATCTCGGAAAAGCTGTGAAGAGAGGGTTGAGGGTGAGTGTGGGAGGTACTAGGCTAGCTTGCCAGCCAACTGGCCAGCAGCATTCCTGGTCCGAAAAGGGAGGAAACTAGCTTCCTGTAGCCTGTGCTGGATACTGCACAGACATCAGCTTTAACTAATCTCTGAGGGAGGGATTGCTGTTTAATTGTATAGTTTGGAAAACTGAAACCCAGAGAACAGGGACTTTCCCACAATGACATTTGCAATCTAGCTCTGGAGCCTGTGGATCCAGCCACCATGCAGTTCTGTGTCCTAGAAGGAGTCCTACAGTCCTGGGTTTGGATGCTGGCTCCAGCCCTTGCCCAAGTTGTGTGAACTTGTGTAAGTTACATAACTTCTCTAAGCCTCAGCATCCTCACGGTAAAATGGCTCTGAATAATAGTACGTACCTTCCATGCGAATAATAGTACCTACCTTCCAGGCGAATAATAGTACCTACCTTCCAGGTGATCATAGGATTAAATGTGACAGTGTTTGAAAGTGCTTAGCACAGTGCTTGGCACGTAGTAACTACTCAATAATCATAGTTCCCTTTCTCTGCTCTAAGTGTTGGAGGAGGGGTCAGACACGAGTCCTGGTCCAGATCAGCCTTACTCGTCACTTTTGAGGAAGATCGTGTCAGTCCACAGGGACTCTAGAAGGTACTTATAGTATCCAGCATCCTCATTCATTACATCCCCAATCATATTTACTGCTCCTCGGCTCAGCTTCCCTTCCTTCAGCAGGTAAGCCTGTGGGGAAGTGGAAGTGCCAGATGGAGGGCCCAGTATGTAGAAAGGGGTGCCAGCAGGGGCCTGGGGCAGGCAAGGGCTTGGACTGGACTACAGGGAGGTGGAGGCTTTGGCAGTGGGAAGAGAGGGTCCTGGTAGGCAGAGGACAGCCCTAGGGGGCTAGGCTGAGCACAGACCCCCCCTCTACCCCCATCCTGGGATTTCTTTGCCTCACTCACCTTGGTGGAGTAAGAATCATAAAAGGACATCAGGTGGCTGCAGTTGAAATTTTTCAGACTTTTTCTGAGCTGCAGAAGGGGAGGCAGGGGAAGCAGCTTTAGATTAAAGCCGTAGAGCCAGAGGCAGGACTCCTGGGTTCTCTGGATGTCCCTTTGAAGAGGGTGGGGGCAAGGAGGTGGGGGATGGAAGGACCAGGGAAGGGTACTTCCAGGAGCTCCTAAATGCTCCTCTTTCCCCAAACATCTCCCCTTCATTTAAAGACCTTTGGAGACTAAAATTTAAGGTGAAGATGTTCATTGCAATCCAGGAGGATTGATTCATTACAAAGGATTGGCTTATCTGGTGATTCCCTTGCCTTCCACTGTCACTGATCAAGCAATGGCCTTTGGACCACCCAGAGATGGGAGACGAGAGGGAGATGGGCACTAGGTTTGGGGTGGCAACATTCTTAGGGGGTGTTAGAAGGAAGGTGGACCAATCACAAGAGTACCAGGTAGGAGTCAGGTGACCTGAGTCCATCCACTAACTTGCCAGGTGACCTTAGGCCAGACCCTGACCTTTCCCGACCCTCGGAGGGGTGAGGCAGGAGGCACCTTGGCAATGGACTGGTAGAAGAGCTTCACAGCGCTCTTGCCCTTGTCTGTGGGATTCACGGAATAGCCCAGGAGCTCTGGGTCGGCCTTGACCTCCCTGGTGCGATAGCGTTGTCCATTGAAGAGGTACCAGGTGTTGTCATCATATTGGAGGAACTTGTTCAGCTGCAGGCCCAGCTTCTTGACATAGGTGTGGACCAGCCTGGAGCAGATACAGGCGTCACATGGCACCTCATTCCTGCTGGCCTCACAATAGAAGCCGTTTCCAGGAAAACTTGTTTCTTCCTATGCCCAAGGAGCTCACACTAACTGCTTCCTCATCTCTGACCTTGTTTCCTCTTGCTGCCACATTAACTCTTTTCCTTCTGTTTTTGCCCCGAGGGAGAAAGGGAGTAGGGAGTTCATCCGTTAGTGGGTGAAGGCCCTTTAGGAAATTCCAGCCCATAGGACTCAAATATAGAGACAGAGGCCTTTTGTTTCAGATAGTATTTGAAACTGCATTTTCCATTTCTAAGTAAATTTGAGGCCAAATCTAAAGACTCCTACTTTGGGCTGGTTCCATTGGTTTTTGTTTTTGTTTTTGGTGGTTTTTGGAGGGAAATCTTGGGTTCAGTTTACACTTAAGGCAAAAAAAAAAAAAAAAAAAAAGTCATATATTTGGAGGTATATGGAACACCAGGCGAGGCATTCTTTTTGTCTTGAAAGCCTCAGAACCAGGGGCCAGGTTCTCTTCCAGGATTCAGTTATGGTTTAGGGGTTGAACATATGCTTTTGTGGCAGGTGCCTCCTTGATTTTGAGGAGGAACTTTGTCACTTTCTCCTAGGAGAACCTTGAGTGAGGCAATATCTCTGAGCCCAGTTTCTTGATTTGTAAATGAGAAAAGTAAGAGGATCAAATTATAGAATTGTGGGGATCAAATGAAATAATGCACATATAGCACTTAGCACAGGGCCTGGCTCAACAAACGCCAGCTATTATATTGATTACTATTATTATTATTTTTTTTTGCTAAGTTATATTTTTTAATGTCCTTTTCAACTGTTTTCATATTTGTTGTCATACAGTTGTTCGTTTTATCTATTTTTATCTTTTTTGTTTTTTATTTTTTAATTTTTTATTTATTTTTATTTTTTTATTGTGAAATTTTTGTTGTACATTATAGTTTATCAGTCACCATATAAGTGCATCCCTTCACCCTTTGTGCCCACCCCCCACCCCCCTACCCCTGGTAACCACCAAATAGTTCTATCTGTCCGTGTGTTGGTTCATCTTCCACGTGTAAGTGAAATCATGCACTGTTTGTCTTTCTCTTTCTGGCTTATTTCACTTAACATAATACCCTCCAGGTCCATCCATGTTTTTGCAAATGGGATGATTTTGTCTTTTTTTATGGCTGAGTAGTATTCCGTGGTATATATATATATACCACATCTTCTTGATCCAGTCATCAGTCAAGGGACACTTGGGTTGCTTCCATGTTTGATTACTATTATTTTATAGCTTAATGTGGTACAATTGACATATAAGAAGCTGCCCATGTTTAAAGTACACAATTTGTTGAGTTAATGGCGACTATTGTTATTAGTTTGGGCTCTCCCACTTTCTGTGTGACCCTGGGCTCTGAGCCTTGGTCTCCTCTGTTAAGTGGGAGGCCAGAGTTGTGACTTGCAGGAGTAAATCACATGAGACGGTGAATCTGAAAGGACTCTGACAAGATGGCAGCCCGGCCCCTCCTACCTCCTCCGTTTTCCTCCTCATTGCCCTTCGCTCCATCCCTTGCCGGGGACTTACCTGTGGGCCTTTGGGATTCGCATGGGCCCCAGTTCAAAGCACCAGCCCTCGTCCTCATTCCTGAATGTGAGCACTCGTGGTGCTCTGGCTTTCAGGATGGTTACCTGGGGTCCGGAAAAGGTTCCCAAGGTCATGCCCTCCCTTCTCCCACCCCCACCAGGCCACAGGCTCTAGTCTGGAGTTCCCAGCAGTAGGTCCCAGAATATGGAGGAATCAAACAGGGAAGCGGGGGGTTTCCTCCAGGAGGGTCCTGAGTAGTGTAAGTGAGGCAGAACAGCTCCTTGGGGCAGGGCACAGAGTGCCTCCTGGCCCTTTCCTGTTTGCGTAGCCCTTCTCTACTTTTGTTTCCATGAGAACACAAGTTGCAGTTAAGGTAGGGTGTCAGGGGGAATCTGGATTTTTGAGGAACAGTAGTTAAAGCTAACAGACCCAGTGGGTTATGGGCAGTTGTCTAAGAGTTGGCTGTCACCTCACTATTTTTCTTTTCCCACCCAATGAAGAAAACTGCAGGCAAGTGAGTGAGGCCCCTCCAAGACCTGCTCATCTGGTGGCCAGCATCCTGCAGTGCCTTGGCCGCTGCCAGGCCGGACATGCCAGCTCCCATTACCACCACGTGCCTGGGCATTGGGGAGGTGTGGAGGCCCTCCTGGGCCGTGACAAGAATGGACTCGTATTCAGGGTCCTGGAAGCACTTGACCAGGTCATCATAGGAGCCACGGCAGCTGGGAGTAGCCAACAGGAGCCCAAAGATGAGGATTCCTGGGGCAGAGAAAGGAATGAGGGCTGCCTTTCTGGGGCCCAGGCTCTGTACCCCGCCCTACTCAGAGTGAGCTTGGCTGTGTGAATGAGTGGAGGTGGTAAGATCAGGCAGTGTCTGTCGAATGTGTGGTTGTAAACATGTGATTGTGTCTGTGTGGGGGTGATTGTGTTGTGTGGGGTATCAATGTATGCGTGGACCGTGCTGGTGTTGGTTGTGTGATTGTGAATGTAGACTGCAAGTCGTGTGTGTATGCAATTGAAAACTCATGAGTGTGTGCAGGTTCATTTTTAACTGTAAATATGCCTGCTTCTGATGATGAGTGTGTGTGTGAGCTTGTCTGTGAGTATTTGAGAATGACTGTGATGTAAGTTTCTGTGATTGTGAGTTTGTGATTGTTGCTCTTTATGACTGTGCATTGTCTGTGATTGTCTGTGAGGGGGTGTGCTTGTGAGTACCTGAGTAAACGTGGACGAATCTGGGAAGACAAGACGGGTTGTAGAATGGGGTGTGTGTTGGCCTGTTTGGAAGAGTGAGGATGACATGTGTGCATGTGCTGGAGTTTGAGAGAGAATGTGCTTGTGTGTGTTCCTGTGTTTGGGTGCGTTTGAGCATGAGGCTGGGTGGGAGAGTCTGAGGGTGTCTGTATTCTTCGGGAGTGTGTGCATTTGTGGGAGCATTTGTGTGTGTGAAAGTGAGGGTATGTGAAGCACGGTTCTCTTTGGGGGAGGAGCGTGGGGGAATTGTGACTAGTTTCTCAGCGACATTACTAGCGGTAATGCCCTGTATTGGCAGTCCTGTTCTTCTCCAGCCTCACAGTATTTTTTCAAAGCCCTCTGGTTTTCTAATGTGCAGCCAGGATCAGAAACCATAGTTAATATATAACATGCAGCAAGTCCTGAGTGACTTGCTTTTCTTCTCCACAATTAACTGCTCTGCTGTACAGAGAAATTCAGCTGTGAGTCTGAAACAAGAGGCTGTGTGGTTTCCTCAGGGATGCCCGCTCTAAAGGGGAAGAGCAAAAAAACTGAGCCCCGTTGCACTAGCCTTAGCTTTTTTGGGCAGGTGAGAACCCCCTTAGTCCAGTCTGGACAGACGGGACAACTGAGGCTCACAGAAGGTAAGGAATCTTCAGGGGCCACCCACTGAGGAGGGGCAGGAGACCCAGCTGGTTCCCAGTGCAGGCCCTTCCCAATGCCAGGAGAGCCTTCTGCATGGGTGACTCCTCAGAAAATAGGAGCAGGGTAACCATGCCCCATGGGAGAGATCACCAAGCCTCACCTCCTCTCCTCCTCCCCCAGACCTACCTCAACCTCCCAAATCCGTTCTCCACCCTGACAAATTTTCCCATCTCCCTGAGCTACCACCATTCCTGTCTCAGGCCCCATGTCCTTCCCCTTGAATGGGCCCAACCCCCAGACTCATTCTCCAGACCTATATCCATTCCCTTGACTCACTTTCAACACCTGGACCTCTCTGTAGTCCCTGTTCTCAGTCCCCATCCTCCTTCCCCTTGCATGGCCTTACACCCAGACTGCCCCTCAGACCCATCTCAACCCCTTTTGTCCATCTCCACCCCCCGATCTAGTTCCTTTCCCTGTTTGAGTGTCCAACACCTCCTTCCTCGGGTGCCTCTCTCTCAGACCTAGAGGAGGGACCCCACTTACCCCTCATCTTGGCCTTGGCCTTGAAGTTCATGCTGAGCCCGGAGTGGCTCTCCCTCTCTTTATGAGGAGCCAGCTCCACCCCAGCAGTAGCTGGCCTCACCCCACCAACCTGCCCCAGGGCCCTATTGTCTGGGCCAAGCAGAGAAGCCCTGCCCTGAAGGCCTGGGTTGTCAGGTGAGATGACTGCAGTGACTCAGTCCCATCCTCTCTGGCCTCATCTTCTGCATCCCCACCTTCCTCCTGGCCCATCTCCCCTCCTGTGGAAAGCCCCCTTTCCCAGCTCAGACTCCAGCACCTGGGTGCCAATGGGGAGGAGGGACTGTGGGAGCCAGGTAGGCCATCCCAAACCTGCTGGGACCCTCTCCCAGGAATGGATGAGGACTGAGACTGAGCATCTGGGCTGGTTTGGAAGTCTAGTGTCTGGGCTCCCAGCACATGCCAAAGCTCCTGACTGCTCCCACTAGAGAATGTCCCTGTTCCACTGCTGTCCCACCCTGGAGTGCTCTGCTCCCCTGTGAGTCTACCCACAGCGAGGATTCTTGCCAGGAGCACTGGTGGGAGAATTGTGCCCTCCCCTCCCGTCTTGGGGGCTCCCTGAGGAAGCTGGGCAGAGGTCTCTGGCCTGGCCCATTCACAGTGAGGAGTGGTTTTCCCCGCTTCCTCTGGCTCCCCCGGGGCTTCCTAGGCACATGTGTGCTTCTCTGGTACTGGAATTCCTTCCCCTGGGGAATCGGGCCAGGTGTCTGTGGTGCCAAGACTAGCTCTTTGTTCTCAGTGTACAGTGCAGGTGGAGACAGGCTGGCTGGTGAGAGAAGTGGCAGGAAGCATGCACCGAGCCAGGAGCATGGGGCTGGGGAAGGGGGCAGGAATGGGAGCAGGAGCCCAGGGGAACCCAGCAGCAGGGCCACAGGACTCAGATCCTTGGCGCGAGGGGTAGCATGGGGAAGGACACAAGCAACAAAATCTGACAGAACTGGGTTCGAATCCTGCTTTGTCTGCCGTAGCTGTGTCTTAGGACATAGGCTTATACCTCTCTCAGCCTGGATTTCCTAATCTGTAAAATGGGGCAATAATACTTTTCTTGGATTCAGTCGTTCCAAGGATTAAATGAGATGAGGCGTGTGAAGAACCTGGCATAGCACCTTGCACTTGGTAGAGGCCTGAGCTGGTTTCTGTCTTTCTTTTTGGAGATAGGGTTTGATTTGATACCAGACCACACTCGATAGTAATATCTTTAAAATAGAGGTAATTCCTCCACCACAAGCTTGCTGGAAGGACCAAATAAAATGACACATGGAGAGTTACTGTGTAAACTGCTGGGCTTTAGACACAGATCGGAGACTCTCGTGCGCACGCTGCTTCCTTTTATTTTTTGTAATAGCTTTATTGAGATATAAGTCACATACCATACAATTTACCCATTTAAAGTGACATGCTCAATGGTTTTTAGTGTATTCTCAGAGTTGTGCTACTATCACCATAATCAACTTTAAAACATTTTCATCATTTCAAAAAGAAATACTGTACCCTTTAGCCATCAGTCCCCATTCTCCTCATCCCCCCAACTGGAGGCAACCACTGTTCTGCTTTCTGTCTCTGTGGAATTTCTGGACATTTCATAAGAATGGAATCATACAATATATAGTCTTTTGTGGTTGGCTTATTTCACTTGCATGATGTCTTCAAGATTCATCCATGTTGTAGCATGTATCAGTCTTTCATTTCTTTTTATGGCTGAATAATATTCCATTTATTCCACGTTTTGTTTATTCATTCATCAGTTGATGGCCATTTGGGTTTGTCCCTCTTTTTGGCTATTATACACGGTGCTGCTATAAACACTCTTCTACAAGATTTTATGTGGACATAGGTTTTCATTTCTCTTAGGTATATACTTTGGAATGGAATTGCTGATACATGTTAACTCTATGTTTAACCTTTTGAGGAACCGCCAGACTGGTTTCCAAAGTGGCTGCACCATTTTACTTTCCCACCAGCAAGGAATGAGGGCTCCAATTTCTCCTCATCCTTGATGACACTTGTTATTATCTGTGTTTTTGATTATAGCCATCTTAGTGGATGTAAAGTGGTATCTCATTGTGGCTTTGATTTGCATTTCCCTGATGGCTAATGATGTTGAGCATCTTTTCATGTGCTTAATGGAAATTTGTATATCTTCTTTGGAGAAATGTGTATTCAGATCTTTTCCCTTTTTTTCGTTTGGTTATTTGTCTCCTTATTATTGAGTTGTAAGTGTTCTGTATATATTGTAGATACAAGTTCCTTATGAGATATATGCATGTGTATTTGTAAATATTTTCTCCCGTTATGTGGGTTTTCACTTTCTTAATGGTGTTTTTTGAAGCATGGAATTTTAGAATTTCAATGAGGTTCACATTATCTATTTTTTCTTTTATTGCTTGTGCTTTTGGTATCATATCTAAAATCCTATCACCAAATTCAAGGTCGTGAAGATTTCCCCCATGTTTTCTCTTAATAGATTTTATATTTTTAACTCTTATAATTTAGTCATAATGCAGTTAATTTTTGTATTTGGTGTGAGATTAGGGCTCAACTTCATTCTTTTGCAGGTGGCTATCCAGTTGTCCTAGCACCATTTGTTGGAAAGATTATTCTTTCCCCACTGAATCATGTCAAATATCAGTTGACCATGAACACATGGTTTTATTTCCGGACTCTCATACTGTCTTTTTTTTTTTTTTATAATTTTATTTATTTATTTTTTCCCCCAAAGCCCCAGTAGATAGCTGTATGTCATAGCTGCACATCCTTCTAGTTGCTGTATGTGGGACGTGGCCTCAGCGTGGCTGGAGAAGCGGTGCGTCGGTGCGCGCCCGGGATCTGAACCCCCGCCGCTAGCAGCGGAGCGCGCGCACTTAACCACTAAGCCACGGGGCCGGCCCCTCTCATACTGTCTTGATTACCATTTTGTAGTAAGTTTTGAAATTGGGAAGTGTGATCCTTCATATCTTGTTTTTCTTTTTCAATATTGTTTTGTCTCTTCTGAGTCCCTTGACTTTGCATATGAATTTTAGAATTGGCTTGTCAATTTCTACAATGAAGTCAGCTGGTAGGGGTTGCATTGAATCTACAGATCAATTTGGGAAGTATTGCCCTTTTAAAAATATATTTTGATCCATGAATGTGGGATATTTTTCCATTTATTTAGACATTCTTGAATTATTTCAACAATGTTTTGTAGTTTTCAGAGTATGATTTTTTTTTTTTTTTTTTGTGAGGAGATCAGCCCTGAGCTAACATCCGCCAATCCTCCTCTTTTTTTTTTTTGCTGAGGAAGACGGCCCTGGGCTAACATCGGTGCCTATCTTCCTCCACTTTATATGGGACGCTGCCACAGCATGGCTTACCAAGCAGTGCATCGGTGCGCGCCCGGGATCCGAACCAGCGAACCCCGGGCCGCCGCAGCGGAGTGCGCGCACTTAACCGCTTGCGCCACCGGGCCGGCCCCTCAGAGTATGATTTTTGTACTTTTGTTTTTAAAGAATTGTTTTCTTATTGAGGTGAAGTTCATATAACATAAAATTAACTATTTTAAAGTGTACAATTCAGTGGCACACTCACTGCGTATTCATAGTACATTCACAATGTTGTGCAACTGCCATTTTTATCAAGTTCCAAACATTTTCGTCACCTCAAAAGAAAATAGGCACACACCCTGTACCTGTTAAGCAGTCACTCCTCATTCCTTCCTCCCTGCGTTTCCTGGTCACCAGCAGCCTTCTTTCTTTGTCTATGGGTTTATCTATTCTGGATATTTCATGTAAATGGAATCATACAATATATGACTTTTTGTGTTTGTCTGCCTTCACTTAGCATAATGTTTTGGAGTTTCCTCCACACTGTAGCATGTATTAGTACTTCATCATTCCGTTTTATAGTTGAATAATATTCTGTTGTATGTGTATACCATATTTTGTTTATCCATTCATCTATTGATGGACATTTAGATTGTTTCCACTATTTGACTATTGTGAATAGTGCTGCTATGCACATTTGTTTACAAGTATTTAAGCACTTGTTTTCAATTATTTTGGATATTCTGTTAGTTTCCTAGGGCTGCCATAACAAATTGCCACAAACTGGGTCATTTAAAAAACCTAAAATTTTCTCTCACAATTGTGGAGGCCAGAAGTCCAAAATCAAGGTGTCAGCTGGAGTAGACTCCCTCCAAAGATTCTAAAGGAGAATCCTTTCTCGTCCCTTCCAGCTTCTGGAGGCTACAGGCATTTCTAGGTTTGGGCTGCATGACTCCAATTTCTGCCTCTGTCTTCACATAGTCTTCTCCTCTGACTGTCTCCAATCTCCATCTGCTTTTCTCTTATAAGGGCACTTGTTATTGGATTTAGGGCCCAGCTTAAATCCAAGATAATCTCATCTCAAGATTCTTAACATAAATACACCTGCAAAGACCCCTTTTCCAAATAAGGTCACATTAATGGGTTCCAGGAGTTAGGACATACCTTTTTGGAGGCCACTATTCAACCAACTATGGATATAGACCCAGGCGTAGAATTGCTGGGTCATATGGTAATTCTATGTTTAACTTTTTGAGAACCACCAAATTATTTTCCACAGTGGCTATACCATTTTGCATTCCTACCAGCAATGTATGAAGGTTCCAATTTCTCCACATTTTTGTCAACATTTGTTATTTTCCTTTTTTAAAAATATAGTTATCCTAGTGGATGTGAAGTGGTATCTCATTGTGGTTTTGATTTGCATTTCCCTAATGATTAACACTGTTGACAATGTTTTCATGTTCTTGTTGGCTCTTTGTATATATTCTTTGAAGAAATGTCTGTTCAAGTGACTTTGCCCAATTTAAAAAATTTTTTTATTGATGTCTTAATAGTTTATAACATTGTGAAATTTTGGTTGTATATTATTGTTTGTCAGTCATCATATAAATGCCTGCCTTCACTCCTTGTGCCCACCTTGTGCCCACCCCCCAACCCTCTTGCCCCTTGTAACCACCATACGGTTCTCTCTGTCCATGTGTTGGTTTATATTCCACGTATGAGTGAAATCATGCAGTATTTGTCTTTCTCTGTCTGGCTTATTATACTTAATGTAATACCCTCCAGGTCCATCCATGTTGTTGCAAATGGGACGATTTTATCTTTTTTTATGGCTGAGTAGTATTCCATTGTACATCTTCTTGATCCAGTCATCAGTTGAGGGACGCTTGGGTTGCTTCCACTTCTTGGCTATAGTGAATAATGCTGCAATGAACATAGGGGTGCATAAGCTTCTTTGAATTGTTGATTTCAAGTTCATTGGGTAGATTCCCAGTAGTGGGATAGCTGGCTCATAGGGTATTTCTATTTTTAGTTTTTTGAGGAATCTTCCTACTGTTTTCCATAGAGGCTACACCACTTTGCATGCCCATCAGTAGTGTGTGAGGGTTCCTGTTTCTCCACAACCTCTCCAACATTTGTTGTTTTTTGCCTTTGTGATTATAGTCATTCTAATGGGTGTAAGGTGATATCTTAGTGTTGTTTTGATTTGTATTTCCCTGATGATTAGTGATGTTGAACGTCTTTTCGTGTGCCTATTGGCCATCTGTATATCTTCTTTGGAGAAATGTCTGTTCATTTCCTACGCCCATTTTTTGATCGGGTTGTTTGTTTTTTCTTGTTCAGTTGTGTGATGCCCTTTTTTTTTTCAATTGAGTTTTTGTCTATTTGTTGTTGAATTGTAAGAGTTATTTGCATATTCTGGATACTAGACTCTTATCATCTATTTGCAAGTATTTTCTCCCATTCTGTAGGTTGTATTTTAACTTTATTGATAATGTCTTTTGATGTGGAAGAGCTTTTACTTTTGATGAAGTCCAATTTCTTTGTTCTTTTGTTTCTTGTGCTTTTAGTGTAATATCTAAGACCATATTGCCAAATTCAAGGTCATAAAGATTTACCCCTATGTTTTCTTCCAAGAGTTTTATAGTCTTAACTCATATTTAAGTCATTGGTCCATTTTGAATAATTTTTGTATATGATGTGACGTATGGATCCAACTTTACCCTTTTGCACGTGGATGTCCAGATGTCCCGGCACCGTTTGTTGAAGAGACTGTTGTTTCTTGGCACACTTGTCAAAAATCAATTGGCCATAGGTGTGTGAGTTTAATTCTGAATTCTCAATTCTATTCCATTGGTCTGTCTATCCTTATGCCTGGAACAAACTGTTCTAATTATTGTAGGTTTGTAGTAAGCTTTGAAATGGAGAAGTGTGAGGCCTCCTACTTTGTCCGTCTTTTGCAAGATTGTTTTAGATATTCAGGGCCTGTTGAAATTTCATATGAATTTGAGGATCAGCTTTAGATTTCTGCAAAAAAAGCTGTGGGATTTTGATAGGAATTGCACTGAATCTGTAGGCTACTTTAGGTAGTATTGCCATCTTAACAATATTAAGTATTCCAATCCACAAACACGGACTGTCTTTCTATTTATTTAGGTCTTCTTTAATTTCTTTCAGCAATGTTTTGTAGATTTCAGTGTACAATTCTTTTACCTCCTTGGTTAAATTTTAAATTTAGTGTGCAAGTCTTTCACCTCCCTGGTAAAACATAGTATAGTACTGGATACTATAATAAATGGTATTGATTTTTCTTAATTTCATTTTTTATTTTTAATTGCTATCGTATAGAAATATAACTGATTTTTGCGTACTGATTTTGTATCCAGCAACATTGCTGAATTAATTTATTAGCTCTAACAGTTTTTTTTGTGTGTGTGAATTCTTTAGAGTTTTCTGTATATAAGATCATGTCCTCTGCAAGTGAGGATAGTTTTATCCCTATTTTCCTTTGTAATTTGGATGCCTTTTATTTCTTTTTCTTGCCTAATTGCTCTGACTAGTACTCTCTGTACAATGCTGAATAGAAGTGGCAACAATGGGCATCCTTATTTATTCCTCATCTTAGTGGGGAGGCGTTTCATCTTTCACCATTGAGTATGATGTTAGCTGTGAGTTTTTCATAGATGGCCTTTATCAAGCTGAGGAAGTTCCCATCTATTCCTAGTTTGTTAAGTGTTTTTTTTTTTGTGAGGAAGATTATCCCTGAGCTAACATCCATTGCCAGTCCTCCTCTTTTTGCTGAGGAAGATTGGCCCCGGGCTAACATCCGTGCCCATCTTCCTCTACTTTACGTGGGACGCCGCCACAGCGTGGTTTGATAAGTGGTGCATAGGTCCGCACCTAGGATCCGAACCTGCAAGCTCTGGGCTGTCAAAGCAGAGCATGCCAACTTAACCACTGCACCGCTGGGCCAGCCCCTTAAGTGTTTTTCTTTTTAAATCATGAAAGTGTGGTGTATTTTGTCAAATGCTTTTTATGCGTCATTTAAGATGATCATGTGGTTTTTTTCCTTCATTCTATTAATTTGGTATATTACATGGATTAATTTTTGTATAATAAACTGTCCTTGAATTTCTGGGATAAATACCAGTTGGTAATGGTATGTAATCCTTTTAACATGCTGCCAGATTTTGTTTGCTATTATTTTTTTTGAGGATTTTTGCATTTATATTCACAAAGGATATTGATCTGTGGTTTTCTTTTCTTTGGTGTGTTTGTCTGACTTTGGTATCAGGGTAATATTGGCCTCATAGAATGATTTAAGAATTGTTCCTTCCTCTTTTATTTTCTTGGAAGAGTTTGAGAAGAAGTGGTGTTGACTCTTTTTAAAAGTGATTGATAGAATTCACCAGTGAAGCCATCTAGTCCTGGGTTTTCATCTGTTAGGGGGTTTTTATTACTGATTCAATTGCTTTACTTGTTATAGGTCTCTTCAGATTTTCTGTTTCTTCTTGAGTCCGTTCAGTAGTTCATGTATTTCCAGGAACTTGTCCACTTCATCTAGCTTATCTAATCTGCTGGCATCCGTTGTTCATAACATTCCTTTGTAGTCCTTTTTATTTCTGTAAGGTTGATAGTAATGTCCCCAGTTTCATCTCTAATTTTATTAATTCAAGTCTTCTCTATTTTTCTCTTAGTAAATATAGCTAAAAGTTTGTCAGTTTTGTTGATTTTTTCAAAGAACCAACTTTCATTTTTGTTGATTATCTCTGTTGTTTTTCTAGTCTCTGTTTCATTTATCTCTGCTTTAATCTTTATTGTTTCCTTCCTGGCTTTGGCTTTGCTTGGTTTGGGTTGAGTTCACTCTTTTTTTTCCTTCACCTCCAGTTCTTTAATATGTTAACTTAGTTTATTGATTTAAGCTCTTTCTTCTTTTTTGGCATTTACAATTATAAATTACCCTGAGCACTCCATTAGCTGCATCCCACAAGTTTTGGTATGTTTTGTCTTGATTTTCATTGGTATCAAAGTATTTTCTAATTTCTCTTGTGATTTCTTCTCTGATCCATTGGTTATTTAACAGTGTGTTGCTTAATTTCCACATATTTGTGTGTCCCATATTTTTTCTTTTATTTCTAATTTCATTTCATTTTGGTTAGAGAACATACTTTGTATTATTTCTATCCTCTTAAACTTATTGAGCTTTTTCATGGCCTAGTATATGGTTTATCCTGGAGAATGTTCCATGTACACTTGAGAAGAATGTGTATTCCGCTGTTGTCGAGTAGAGACTTCTAAAGTTGTCTGTTAGGTCTAGTTGGCTTATAGTGTTGTTCAAGACTTCTATTTGATTGTTGATCTTCTTCCTAGTTTTCTTATCCATTACTGAAGTGGGGTATTGAAGTCTCCACCTATTATTGTTGAGTTGTCTATTTCTCCCTTCATTTATTAAATTTTTTGCTTCATGTATTTTGGTGCTCTCTCTTTTTTTTTTTTTTGCTGAGAAAGATTCACCCTGTGCTAACGTCTGCTGCTAATCTTCCTCTTTTTTTGCTTGAGGAAGATTAGCCCTGAAATAACATCTGTGCCAGTCTTTCCTCTATTTTGTATGTGGGACGCTGCCACAGTATGGCTGGTGAGTGATGTAGGTCCACGCCTGGGATCCGAACCTGTGAACCCGGGCCACTGAAGTGGAGCACGCGGAACTTCAACCACTTGGCCCTGGGGACAGCTCCTCTTTTTTTGTTTTAAAGTCTGTTTTCTATACACAGCATATAATTGGATCTTGTTTTTTATTCAGTCTGACAATATCTTCCTTGTATTATATTATTATGTTATTTAATCATTCACAGTTAATCTTATTGTTGATATAGTTGTCTTTGCATCTGCCGTTGTACTTTTTGTTTACTGTATTCCTCATGTCTTTATTCTTCCTCTATTCCTCCTTTACTACTTTCTTTTGCACAAGTGATTATTTTCTGATGAAGCATTTAAAATTCTTTAATGACTTTTTAAATTATATTCTTTTCAGCTTTTTGAAAAATTGTTGCTCTAGGGCTTACCATTTACATTTTGTCAGTATTAGCTATAGATTTATACTAGTTTAATTTCAATGATATATAGAAGTGTTACTCCTATATATCTCTATTCCATTTCCCCTATTTTTGTGATATTATTGTTATACGTATTACATCTATTAATGTTATAAACCCAATAATACAACTTTTTTTTGTTTGTTTGTTTATTGCAGTAACGTAGGCTTATAACATTGTATAAATTTCAGGTGTACATCATTATACTTCTATTTCTGCATAGATTACATCATGTTCACCACCCAAATACTAATTACAACCCATCATCACACACATGTGCCGAATTATCCCTTTCACCCTCCTCCCTCCCCCCTTCTCCTCTGGTAACCGCCAATCCAATCTCTGTCTCTATGTGTTTGTTTATTGTTGTTATCATCTACTACTTAATGAAGGAAATCATACGGTATTTGACCTTCTCCCTCTGACTTATTTCACTTTGCATAATACCCTCAATGTCCATCCATGTTGTCACAAATGGCTGGATTTCATTGTTTCTTATGGCTGAGTAGTATTCCATTGTGTATATATACCACATCTTCTTTATCCATTCGTCCCTTGATGGGCACTTAGGTTGCTTCCAAGTCTTGGCTATCGTGAGTAACGCTGCAATGAACACAGGGGTGCATGTATCTTTACGCATTGGTGTTTTCAAGTTCTTTGGATAAATACCCAGCAGTGGAATAGCTGGATCATATGGTAGTTCTATCCTTGATTTTTTGAGGAATCTCCATACTGTTTTCCATAGTGGCTGCACCAGTTTGCACTCCCACCAGCAGTGTATGAGAGTTCCCTTCTCTCCACATCCTCTCCAACACATGTTGTTTCCTGTCTTGTTAATTATAGCCATTCTGACGGGCGTGAGGTGATATCTCATTATAGTTTTGATTTGCATTTCCCTGATAGTTAATGATTTTGAACATCTTTTCATGTGTCTGTTGACCATCTGTATATCTTCTTTGGAGAAATGTCTGTTCAGGTCTTTTGCCCATTTTTTAATTGGGTTGGTAGTTTTTTTGTTGTTGAGATGCATGAGTTCTTTATATATTTTGGAGATTAAGCCCTTATCAGATGTATGGTTTGCAAGTATCTTCTCCCAATTGTTAGGTTGTCTTTTCGTTTTGTTGATGGTTTCCTTTGCTGTGCAGAAGCTTTTTAGTTTGATGTAGTCCCATTTGTTTATTTTTTCTGTTGTTTCTCTTGCCCGGTCAGACATGGTGCTTGAAAATATGTTGCTAAGACTGATGTCGAAGAGCATAATGCCTATGTTTTCTTCTAGAAGTTTCATAGTTTCAGGTCTTACATTCAAGTCTTTAATCCATTTGGAGTTAATTTTTGTGTATGGTGTAAGGTAAGGGTCTACTTTCATTTTTTTGCATGTGGCTATCCAGTTTTCCCAACACCATTTGTTGAAGAGACTTTCTTTTCTCCATTTTATGTTCTTGGCTCCATTGTTGAAGTTTAGCTGTCCATAGATGTGTGGGTTTATTTCTGGGCTTTCAATTCTATTCCATTGATCTGTGTGTCTGTTTTTGTGCCAGTACCATGCTGTTTTGGTTACTATAGGTTTGTAGTATATTTTGAAATCAGGGAGTGTGATCCCCCCAGCTTTGTTCTTTTTTCTCAGGATTCCTTTAGCTATTCAGGGTCTTTTGTTGTTCCATATAAATTTTAGGATTCTTTGTTCTATTTCTGTGAAAAATGTTGTTGGAACTTTGATAGGGATGCATTGAATCTATAGATGGCTTTAGGAAGTATGGACATCTTAACTATGTTAATTCTTCCAATCCAAGAGCATGGAATACCTTTCCATTTCTTTGTGTCTTCTTCAATTTCTTTCAGCAATGTTTTATATTTTTTGGTGTACAGATCTTTCACCTCTTTGGTTAAGTTTATTCCTAGGTATTTTATTGTTTTTGTTGCAATTGTAAATGGGATTGTATTCTTAATTTCTCTTTCTGCTACTTCGTTGTTAGTGTACCAATAATACAACTTTATAATTATTGCTTACTCTCTTTAGTCATTTCCTAAGCCCAATACAGCTTTGCTCCCACTCATCTCCTTTGTGCTGTTATTGGTAAATATGTTTGTATATTTTATAGGCCCAACCATACATTACATATATATATATATATAAAATGTAGTTTTATACAATTGCTTTTTAAATCAGTAAACAGAAGAAGAAAAAATATGCATTTATGCTATCTTTTATAATTGCATATACCCTTAATGGTGCTCTTTTTTGGTGTGGATTTGAATTACTGTTTGGGGTTACTTGCTTTCAGCTTAAAGAACTTTCTTTAGTATTTCTTGCAAGGTGGGTCTGCTACCAATATATTCTGTCAGTTTTGTTTATCTGGGAATGTTTTCATTTCACTTTCATTTTTTGAAAGATAGTTTTGCTGGTTATAGGATTCTTGGTTGACAGATTTTTTCTTTGAGCACTTGGAATATGTTATTCCACTGCTTTCTGTTCTCTATTGTTTCTGCTGAGGAGTCAGCTGTTAATGTTATTGAGATTCCCTTGTAAGAAACTGGTTGTTTTCTTTTGCTCTTCCCAAGATTTTCTGCTTGTCCTTGATATTTTTACTTTGATGTGTCTGTTTTTGGTCACTTTGTGTTTATTCTGCTTGGAGTTTATTGCACTTCTTAGATGTGTAGATTAGTGTTTTTCATTAAGTTTGAGAAGTTCTCAGCCATTATTTCTTCAAATAATTTTTCTGCTTCTTTCTCTCTCTCCTCTCTTTATGGCACGCCTATTATATGTTTATTGGTACACTTAATGGTGTTCCATTTTCTCTGAGGCTCTTCTTTGGATTAAATAATCTCTCTCTCTCTATCTTCATGTTTGCTAACTCTTTCTTCTGCTTGATCAGATCTGCTATTGAAACCCTCTACTGAATTTACCATTTCAGAATTTTCACCTCCAGAATTTCCATTTGGTTATTTTATTCTAATTTCTATCTCTATAAAAGATATTGATATTCTTTATAATATATTTGTAATGACCACATTGAAGTCGTTTTCTGTTAAATATGACACCAGGTCACTCTCACAGGCAGCTTCTCTTGTTGTTTATTTTTTATTGTATGGGTCATACATTCCTATTTTTCTGCATGTCTCATAATTTTTTGTTGAAAACTGGACATTTTAGATAATATGTTTTTGCAACTCTGGGTACTGATCTCCCTGCTCTGGGGCTTATTATTGTCATTTGCTTGATTGCTTAGTGACTAGCTGGATAATCTTACTGATTATTTTAATGAAGTATGTCTGCTTTACCCACCCCCCCCCCCCCCGGGCAATTTTAAACCTCTGATCTTGTTCCTCAGGGAGGCACAGCTTTGTGTATGCCCACAGTCATCCTGGGATGATGGTGGTTTTGGCAAGCTCTCTTCGTTCCTTTCTCTGACCACATGCAGCTGTTAAACTCCACTACTTGTCACTTGATTGTTCTATTGTTTTAAACAATATCCTGGGACATAAACTGCTCTACAGTCTAATCCAATTAAATTAGGGCTCTATTGAAGGAAGACTAACTTCTCCACACTCTGTTGCAAATGAAGTCAATTCCTTTAGGAAGACATTTGCAGCTATTAGTAGTTATTTGACTGCTTCTCTCTTAGGAAAAATCTCTCAGTCAGGGCTTTGGAACTGTGGGTGTCCCTGAGTGACACCCTGACTTTAGGAACTGAGCGGTCAGTGGAGGCAGGACAGTAGCCTAATGTCCTCTCAGCTTGCCTCTCTTGGTATGCCTGGACAAGAGTTATTGGGGCTGTAGTATTCTCAGTGGTACTGCACCTAAGGTAGTCGTCAATTCCATGAGTCAGGGCTGAAGGGAATAAGGGACCTCTTGACTCACCCAGGACTTAGCCTCATAACAGATAGCTGGCAACGTCCTGCCTCAGGATGAGAAGGGCTGACATCCTGCTCCTCCCAGGAGGACAGCCCTCTGACTAAAAGCTGGGGGAAGAGGTAGCCCTGTGTTCTTGGCTACACCCATCTAGAGTGGAGTTTCTGTCTTGCTGAGCTGGGAGAGGGGAGGGAGGGAGTAGTCTTGGTTCAAATACCACAGACTGTTGCTTTTCTTACTGAATTTTTGTAGATATTCCTGAATGGATGTTCTTTCATTTGTTGTATGCCTTTAGGACCATTTCCAGAGGTTTTAAATGATTGCTTTAAAAGTAATTTTCATGTTTCACTGAGGAGTGAGTCTGTAGAACTCCATACACTGTCATGTTGGAAGTCACTATTCCTCAACTGTAGTAGACTTTTAAAATTTTATACTTAATCACTTTCTCAAAATCATGTCACATTTTGGTTTTCTTCATATTTGGACCCTGATTTTCTTGAGTGGCTTTTAAATTTTCCTAGAGTTTCTAATTTTTTCTTTGAAAAAGAAGAGACAAGGGTCTTTATCTTTTCATTAAGAGTTTTAGGGCCTTTAATCATAGAATTCACTTTTGTTTTGAAGACATTCTTTGTAAAGTCCTTCTTTTCACTTCCTTTCTAAGTCTGCTACACGGGTGTTGTCTGGGGATTATTTCCCCACATTTCAGGGATAGTTCCGTTGAGTTTAGAATTTCTTTGGCTCCAACTTCCTTGAATTCATTTTCTGTTATCTGAGGGCAATCTAATTTTTTTTCAGAAAGTGTGTAGGAGGGATCATAGAAGATCAAGTCCTTGCATTTTTTGAAAATGCCTTCATTTTCTACTGACTTTTTTATTGTTAATTTTCACCTTAATTTTTATTGATATTGATTTGCCTGAGTATAGACTTCTACAGTTCAGACACCATTTTCACTAGTAACTAGGAAGACATTTTTTAATTCTTTTGGAATCCAATGTTCCTGATAAAAAGTCTAATGCTAATTCTGTTTCTTGTCCTTTTGCAAGTAATCTCCCCTCTTCCCCACCCCTAGAAGCATTTAAGGATTTTCTCTTTTTTGTGGGAATTCTGAAATTACCCGAAGACATTTTGGATATCAATTTTTTTCAGTCATCTGGTTGGCAGACATGAGCCCTTTGAGTCTGAAGACTTAAGACTTTTGCCAGCTCAGGGAATTATCTTTCTATTTTGTAAAAGTTATTTCTACTTTTCTCCTAGAATTTCTATTAGATTGAATTGGAATCTTTATCTTTTCATCATTTAATTTTTTCCTTATATTTTCCACTTGTTTATAATTTTGTCTAAATCTTGAAAATTACCTTTATATAAATTGAATCATACTGTGTGTGTTCTGCAACTTGCTTTTCTTTTCCTCAACAACATATTTATGAGAGTCATCCATGTTAACACATATGGTTCTAATGCATTCATTTTAAATGTTTTATAAATATATAATGATTTGTTTATCCCTTTTCCTTTTAATGGAAATTTGGTTTATTTCCAGTTTTGCTCCATTACGTAAACAAAATTTCTGTGAGTATTCTTGCATAGTCTCCTTGTGCACATGTATGAGTTTTCCAGAAAATATATCTGAAAGTGGAATTGCTGGACTATAGGGCTTGTCCATCTTCAACTTTATTAGGTAACACCAAATTGTTCTCCAGAGTAGTTGTACCAATTAATATTCCTACCATCAGAGTATCAGAGTTCCTATTTCTTCATATCCTAGCCAATACTTGGTATTGTCAGTCTTTTCATGTTTGCTAATCTGACAGGGATGAAATAATATTTCTTATTGTCTAATTTTGCATTTCCCTGATTATTAGTGAGGCTGAACATATTTTTGTATATTTATTGGTTATTTGGGTTTCTTGTTCTATGACTTGCTGTTCATATCCTCTACTTATACCTCTATTGGATTTTGTCTTTTGCTTATTGATTTATAGGATTTCTTTATGTACTTTGGATATTAACTTTTTGTTATAAACATTACAAACACTTTCCCCCAGCCTCAACTTTGACTTTTAACTATTTATGGTGTCCTTTTTCATGCACAACCACTTATTTAATGTAGTCAAATCTATCAATGTTTAAAGAAATCCATCTCTGTGCTATGATCATAAAAATATTATCCTATATTATCTGCATCATAGATTCAACAAACATTTTTTTGAGCATCTATTAAATTCCAGGCATTGTGCTAGGCCTTGGAGAACCAGCAGAAAACAACACAGATAAAAATTCCTGCCCTCATGCAGTCTACAGTCTAATGAGAAGAGACAGATAATAAACCATATCAGTAAGTAAAATACATAGATTGTTAGATGGTGATAATTGCTATAGAGATAAAGAAAACAGTAATGAGGGGCGATAGGGAGTTACAGTGATGGAGTGATTGACTTTAAATAGGGTGAGTTGGAAAGGCCTCATTGAGAAAGTGACATTTTAGCAAAGATGTGAATGAGGTGAGAGAGAGAGAGCCATGTGCAAATGTTGGGGAAGAAGCTCGCTAGTCAGAGGGAACAGTAAATGCAGTTTCTTAGCTTCTTTGAGGAATAGGAAGGCCAGCATGGCTGCAGCAAAGTGAGTAAGAAGGAGAGTAGGAGATGACTCAGAGAGGTGAGGAGGGCCACATCATGAAGGGCTTGTGGGTTATTTCATTGACTCGATTCTTTCTCTGTGAGAGGGAAAACCACTGAAGCGGTTTAGCAGAGGAGTGACATGATCTGAGGTAAGTTTTAAAAGAACCACTCTAGCTGCCACATGGAGGACAGAGTGCCAAGGGGACAGATGGAAGCAGGAAGCCCAGTCAGGAGGTCTCTGCAGTGATCCAGGTGACAGATGGAGAGTTGATGGTGTTTCGACCAGGGTGGTATTGGACCAGGGTGGTAGTGGTAGACGTTGTGAGCAGTGCCTTCTGGTTGTATTCCAAAGGCAGAGTTGACAGGGTTTGCTGAAGGTTTGTATGCAAGATGAGAGAAAGAAAAAATTCAAAGATGACTCCAGGGTTTCTGACCTGAGCACCCAAAGAATGGAGTTAATTGATGCAGGAAGGAGTTCAAGGAGCAAGTATGGAGAGAAGATCAGGAGCTAGGTTTTGTACACATTAAGTTTGAGTTGCTTATCTGAGTCCACATAAGTGGACATGTGGAGTAGGCATTTTGATGGATTAGGCTGGAGTTCAGGGGAGACATCCAGGCTGGAGATACAAATTTGGGAGTTGTCAGCATGTAGATAGCATTGAAAAACCATGATCAGGATGGATCATCAAAGGAGTATGAGCAGAGACAGGAGGAGAACAGCTTCCATGAGTGGGCTTAGGAGCACACCACCTTTAAGAGGTAGAGAGATGAGGAAGAATCAGCAAAGGAGATTGAAAAGAAGAACAAGAGTGGTAGGAAAAACCAGGAAAGTGGGCTGCCTGGAATCCAAGTGGAGAAAGTGTTTCAAAGAAGGAGTGATCAGTTATATAAATGCTGTCAGCTAGAGTGAGGACTGAGACTTGACTATTGGTTTAACGACATGAAGGTTTTTGCTGACCTTGATGAACACAGTTGCAACATAGTGTTGTGAGCGTAGAGCCTGATTACAGTGGGTTCAAGAGAGAAGGAGAGGAGGAATTTGGGACAATGAGTGTGTCAGCTCTTTCAAGGCAAGTTGCTGTAAAGGAGAGCAGAAAAATAGGTAGGTAGTTGCAGGATGAAGTGGAGTCAAAAGAGGTTTTGGTTTTTTTTTTAATAAACTTTTAATATTAGAAGAGCTTTTAATTTACAGAAAAATTACAAAGATGGTATAGAGAGTTCCCATATACCCCACACCTATTATAGCATCTTACATTAGTATGGTACATTTTTGCAATTAATGAACTAATATTGATACATTATTATTAACTGAAGTCCATACTTAATTCAGATTTCCTTAGTTTTTTTCCCCCCAATGTCCTTTTTCTCTTCCAAGATCTGATCCAGGATACCACACACATTTAGTTGTCACATCTCCTTAGGCTCCTCTAAAATCATAAATTACATCACAGTTACAGCTGGGTGTGGAAGCAGCACCCTGTAATTTAACAAATATTTCTGCACCAAAATGTGTAAATGCTCAAACCATGTTAGTTTAGATCAGGTTTTGTCAGGTGTCGTCTCCAAATAAGTTATGAAAGAAATTGATTTTCAGAGATTTTTGTTGTTTTTAGAATTGAGGATGTAAGACTGTAGACCTCTAAATTTATGAATTTTGCCTTTATGATCAGAACTGGGATTAGTCTGTGATTTTCTTTTCTTGCTTTGCCCTCATTTAGTTTGATATCAAGAGTAAACTCCCTTCATAAAATGAATTGGGTAACTTTCCCTCTGTCTCTGTTCTTTGAAACAGAGCGATAGGGATTCTGTCCTTGACGGTTTGGTTAAACTGCCTCGCTGAATGACTCTTTTGGGGGGTGCAGATGGTAAGGGCATAGAAGATAATCTGAGAAAACGGAGACTTGTCCTCCAGATATTGACATACTACATACTACCACGTGGTAATCAAACAGTATAGTATGAGTGCGAGAATAGACAAGTGAAACAGAACATGTTCTCAAAGGCAGACCCATGCACCTGTGAGAACTTTTATGACAAAGATGGCAGCAAAGATCACTTGGGAAAGGATGGATTATTTAGTTGATGGACTAAATCCTTAACCACCTTACTACAGAGAAGGAGAGAGGGGTTTTGGAGCAACACAGGGTCAGCAACACTAGAGTCAGACAGAATATATCAATGTACACCCCCCCACCTGGCCTGCCCCCTCCCTCTGACAGTGCTTGTTATCAGGCAGCCCTGGACGAAGCAGATGGAGGAGAAGAAAATGGGTGGTGGGATGGGATAGTTGCAGTAGGGAGGAAGGAGGAGGGACAACAAAATCAGGCTGCTGGCGCACTGTGTTGAAATGGTTGCATATGGCTCTTGGCTGGAAAGGGAGAGAAAGGAAGCTAGAATGAAGCTGATGGTTTTCTGGGGCCTGGAGACGGCTGTCCCTGTTCAGGAAGAGGAGAGGCTGGAGAGAAGGGGATAATGTTAGATTGTGTTTTGCAGGGATTTTAGAGTCAGAAGTTGCACAGCCGTTAAATCCAGAGGAACCCCTGGCAGCCCCCTGGACTGGCAGCCCGCACGAAGGGCCTGAGGCTCTCCAAGCTGTGGGCAGCCCTGGCAGCTGGCCCTCACCATTCCTTCTTGCCCTCGCTCTTCCTCCTCATTCCTGTCTCAAGTGTTTCCAGCTCTGGGCTCTCGTAGCTTTGTCTCCCATTTCCAGCCCTATACTAATCCATTGGACTTGATGACCTATTTGACATTCCTAATTTTTATCCTCACTGCTAGTAAGTGACCCCTTGCTCAGGTGACTTTGACCAAATTATTTAACTTTTCTGAACCTTAAGTTCCTTATTTGCAAAATATGGATAATAACCCTTACCTTAATTGTGAGGACAAAGTATGTAAAAAAGCCAGGACAAGGGTCAAGCTGGGACAGTGATTTCACACTTTGGCACACCCTGTCTGCTCCAAACACGTGGCGGTGATAGAGTATAAAGCAACAAACAAACAAACAAAAAAAACCACCGTCGTGGTAAAAAAAACACCAATATGTCTCCTTAGACCAGAAAGAATAACACAGAGCAGTGTGTGGGACTGAAGTCACAGGCCCTTGGGGATCTGGATCTGGAGCAGGCAGTGGCAGCTGCTAATTTATCTAGAAATGATATGAGGGGCCAGAGCCAGGCTTAGCCATGAGCCATGGGCTAGGGTGGCTGTCTCCACTTGGAAAAGAAGGCAGAAGAAACTGCTATTGTAGCCTTAAGACCAGGAATGGGCTGGGAAACATCTGAGTATCACTCCAGGGCAGGGACCCCAAACTCCCATTACAGGACCTCCTGGTTCTCTACTGGGGTGAAGCAGAGGTGAGGCACTGTTCTGGATGAGTTAACTACAAAATTACTACATAGGGAGGGGAAAGCAAAGAGGCTGGGAAGTAGGAAATAAAACCAAAATTATTAAAGTTCTCAAATAAAGCTGCCTACCCAAATTACAAAACATGTGAGGAACTCATACCAAGAAGGTCAGTCAATAATATCAATGTGACTCAGAACATGAATTCACTCTGGATGAAAAAAAAATTCTTTAATAGAATAGTTTCTGAAGCTGGCTCTGGTTAAATGGTGTTTACTTTAGAATGCTTTTGAAAAACCTAACCAAGCATAAGCACGGAGCCTGTTCATAATCTGCATAACAAAAGTCCAGAAGTGGGATGGTTCAGGATCAGTCAATTCAGAGATTTCACAGCGTGGAGATTCTGCCAGGGTGACTGTGCACTGGGGAAAAGGACATAATCAGCTTTTCAGGCATCGCTGGACACTGGCTCTGAACTGACACTAATTCCTGGAGATCCAAAATGTCACTGTGGTCGACCAGAGTAGGGACTGGTGAAGGTTAAGTGATCAATGGAGTTTTAGCTCAGGTCTGGATCACAGTTGGTTCAAGTGGGTCCTTGAACCCCTCCTGTGGTTATTTCTCTAGTTCTAGAATGCATATTCCAGGTTAGACATACTGAAGATCTGGCAGAATCCCCACATTGGATCCCTGACCTGTGAGGTGAGGGCTATTATGGTAGGAGAGGCCAAGTAGAAGACATTAGAACTGCCTTTAACCATAAAAAAGTAAACCAAAAGCAATACCACATTCCTGGAGGGATTGCAGATTAGTGCCACCATCAAGGACTTGAAGGATGCAGGGGTGATGATTCTACCACATCGCCATTCAACTCACCTATTAGGGCTATGCAGAAAAGAGACGGGTCTTGGAGAGTGGATTATTGTAAGCTTAACCAGATGGTGACTCCAATTGCAGCTACATTTCCAGATGTGGTTTCGATGCTTGAGCAGATGAGCACATTCTCTGGTACCTACTGCTTCACTGGGCCTCTGGGTATGTAGACATTGATTTGACAAATGCTTTTTTCTCAATATCTTTTAGTAAAGACCACCAGAAGTAGTTTGCTTTCAGCTGGCAAGGCCAGTAATACACTTTCACTGTTCCACTTCAGGGGTATATCCACACTCCACCCTATGTCATAATTTAGTCCTCATGGACCTTGATTACCTTTTTCTTCCACAAGACATCACAGTGGTCCATTACATTGATGATATTATGCTACTGGGACCTGGTGAGCAGGAAGTAGCTATGCTAGGCGTAATGGTAAGATATTTGCATGTCAGAGTGTGGAAATTAAATCCAACAAAAATCCAGGGACCTTCCACCTCAGTGAAATTTCTAGGGGTTCAGTGTTGGGGGGCATGTTGAGATATCCTTTCTAAGGTAAAGGGTAAATTGTTGCATCTGGCCCATCCTACCACCAAGAAAAGAGGCACAATGCCTAGTGAGCCTCCTTGGACTTTGGAGGCAACGTATTCCTCATTTGGGTGTAGCAAATGAGGTTGAGCAACCTGAAAAGCCTTTAGTTTTGAGCGAAGCCCAGAACGAGAGAAGGTCTGCAACAGGTCCAGGCTGCCGTGCAAGCTCCTCTGCTATTTAGACCATATGATCTAGCAGATCTGATGGTGCTTGAAGTGTCAGTAACAGATAGAGATGTTGTTTGGAGGCTTTGGCAGGACCCTATAGGTGAATCACAGCACAGACCCTTAGGATTTTGGAGCAAAACCTTGCTATCATCTGAGGATAACTACTCTCTTTTTGAGAAACAGCTTTTGGCTTTCTACTGGGTGTTTGTAGAGACTGGACACCTAACCATGAGCCACCAAATTACGGTGTAACCTGAACTCCCATCATGAACTTGATGTTGTTTGACTTACCATATCATACAGTTGGCTTGCAAAGCAGCACTACATCTTCAAATGGAAGTGGTATGTACAAAATTGGACTCTAGCAGTTCCTGAAGGGACAAGTAGTTTGCATGAGCAAGTGGCCCAAATGCCCTACTCCTGCTACGTTACACTCTGTAGTCTGCACCTCTAGTCTCATGGGGAGTTCCCTATTATCAGTTGATGAGGAAGAGAAAACTCGGGCATGGTTTTCAGATGGTTCTGCATGGTATGCAGGCACCACCTGAAAGTGGACAGCTGTACTACTAATGCTCCTTTCTGAGACATCCCTGAAGGTCAGTCATAAAGAGAAATTCTCCGGGGGGACAGAACATCAAGCAGGGTACTTGGTTGTTCATTTTATCTGAAAGGAGAAATGACCAGAGGTAAGAATCTACATAGGTTAAGGGACTGTGGCCAATTGGCCAATGGTTTAGCTGGATGGTCAGGGATTTAAAAGGAACATGATTGGAAAATTGGAGAGAATGAGGTCTGGAGAAGAGGTATGAGGATAGTCCTCTTTGTTTTTTGCTTTTTTTGTGTGTGTGTGTGAGGAAGATTAGCTGTGAGCTAACATCTGTTGCCAATCCTCCTCTTTTTGCTGAGTAAGATTGGCCCTGAGCTAACATCTGTGCCTATCTTCCTCCACTTTATATGGGACGCCGCCACAGCATGGCTTGACAAGCGGTGCATCAGTGCACTCCTGGGATCCGAACCTACGGATCCCGGGCCACCACAGTGGAGCATGTGCACTTAACCGCTGCGCCACCGGGCCCGTCCTGTGGATAGTCCTCTCTGAATTGGCAAAATATGTGTTGATATTTGTGTCCCATGTGAATGCTCACCAAGAGTGTCCTCAGCAGAAGAGGATTTTAATAATCAAGTGGATAGGATGATCCAATATGTGGATCCCAGTCAGTCTCTTTCTCTAGTCACTGCTCTCATTGCCCAATGGACTCATGAACAAAGTGGCCGTGGCAGGGATGGACATTGTGTATGGCCTCAGCAACTTGGACTTTGACTCACCAAGGCCAACCTGGCTGCAAATCAGGCTTGATTTGTTCTTTTTTCCCTCGTTTCTTTGTAGAGAGTTGGTTGTTAACTTGTAACATCACACCACTTGTTAAATCCTAGACTGCCAATTAGTGGCTATAGGACTCACAATACTACATCTCTACAACTCAGTTTACTCATCTGCAAAATGATGAAGAATAACACTATTTCATAGGGATGTTTTGAATATTAAATCAGTTATTGTAAGTAAAGCACTTAGCAGAATACAGGCACAGAGGAAGGAACACCCTCTGAGGTTTTGCTATTATTCTTATCATTGCCATCATCATTATTACAACCCTATTAACTGAACTATGTGTCCTTTCATTGGCTCACACAAGATTTACAGCCTTGGGGGATGCAAACACCCAGGACTCGAGATACTGAGGGCATGCATTGTCAGGTCCCTGCAATTAACTAATTATTACTGGACAGGTGGACAGCTTTTTCTTCAACTTCCTAGAGAACAAAGCAGAAGAGGGAGCCTGGGGATAATGGAATGGGCACATGGATGGGAGGCAATATATTAGGTTCTAGTCGCCTACACTAACTCATGTAGGCCAATGACTTTCCTTCTCTAGGTTTTCATTTTCATGGCTGTGAAGGGACTAGGGAGCTGGGCACGGTGACCTTGAATTCCCCTTCAGACTCAGAGAGCAGTGAAGTAACCAAAACTAGTGTCAATGACTCCCAGAGGACAGAGCCCAAGACAAGTGCTCAGTAAGTATCTCTGATCATCATTGTCATCATCTATAAAACGGGGACCATAACGCCTCCCTCACAGGAGTGCTCGGAGGACCTGGTGAGAAAATACATGCGAAAGTGCTTAGTAAACTGTGAAGTTCTGTGGGAATGTCCTGAAGGACCGTTAAGATGATCTTGATCATTAGTATCATAACCACCTCCTGCCACTCCTTTCAGCTCCCTCCCCAGACACAAACCCAGGAAACTTTCTGGGGCATCTTATTGTCTTAGCAAATGAGAGCTAATTACCACAGGGTCCCTCCCAGAGGCCTTCTCCACCTGGGGCCAATCAGAGAGTCCCAGGTTGTCAGGACTGCTGCAGCCCTGCTTTACCCTTCTCATGAGCCTACCTGTTCTCCTTGAGGCCAGTGGGTCCACTTGGCTCAGAATTAAGCATCCAGGGTCCAGTCTTCTCCCTCATGCCAACCCCTGGGCAGGCCCCCACCCCACTAGTGATCATCACCAGCTCTCAGGACAGCAGGAGGGATTTCTGTTAGAGTTCAGGTGTAGCCATTAGTTTAGATTTAAGCCCTGAAGCCTATGATGCTGTGGACACAGCCCCAGCCCAAGAGACAAGTGCCAGGGTTCTGGTGCTGGCTCTACCACTGTCGGGCTGCATGGTCTTGGCCAAATCCCTTAGCTCTTCCTGATCACATTACATTTACTTGGGAAATGGAGGGTGGGCCATGTTTGGCAATCTTTAAGTAATTCTGTCACTTAAAAAATCAAGGTGGCCTGAGTTTCATCCTGTGTATGATCCTATATTGCTTCTGACCTTGGGCAAGACACTGCACCTCTCTGGGCCTCAGTTTCTTCACCCACCCAATGGGGAGATGAATTCCTGCCTGGACTACCTCTTCAGAGCTGAAGTGAGGGTCTGTGACATATGTGGGAAGAGGTAGGGCTTGGCTCAGGGCAAGGGATGGTTATCATTTCCACTATGGTTCTGAGGAAAAGGACTGACAAGGCAGGTTTTCATCTGTCTTGAGTTCTGGGCCCAAACTCCTCCTCCTCCCTGAATCTCTGGGCCCATCATGGTAGGCTGGAGGAAGTGTGTGCGTGTGTGTCTGTGTTTGTGTGTGGGTGATTGGGGTACAGGTGAAGACTCCCGTAGGGCAGTCCTCTGATACTGTAGCTGAGTCTGAGGAAGAGCTGAGGGTTGGAGGGAACCTTGGGATCACAGTCCTGCTTCGCCCCTCACAAGGAACCATGAAGTACCCAGATGGAATCCTCTGGTACTCCTAACCCCAGAGAAAGTTCAGGGACACGCAGTGGATCAAGCTCCAGAGATGCTGTGCAGGAGGGAATATGTCTCCTCCCTGCCAGGTGTGATTTGAGGAAGGTGGAGCGGGAGAGGAGATCAGGAAGTAGACACAGGATGAGATTGACCTTAATTAAGTGCCTATTCTGTGCCAAGCATTGGGCTCAAACACCATGTATGCCTTCTCCAGATCTGAGTCATAACACTGTGAGAGAAATAAAAGTATACCCCACTGTAGAGAAGTGGAAACTGAAGTTTGCCTCAGAAGACACAGCCATGTGAGGTAGCAGTAGACTCTGTTTGTATCTGGGCTTCTTCGTTTACCAGCCATGTGACCTTAGGCAAGTCCCTTACTCTGATACTGTTTTCTTGTCTGTCAAATCCCTGCCTCCCAAGGCTGGAGTAGTGCCTGTGCAAAGTGGGCTCTGAGTGCCCTGGGCTTTTGTCCCTCAAGGTGAGAGTCAGTGGGACCTGGGAGGTGCTTCTGCTTCCCGAACAGCCAAATGGCAGAGCTGGTCTGCTACATGGTCTGCATCAGAAGGCCTCAACCATGGCCTACCCTGCTGAGGTTTTTGGGGAGGCTGGCAAAGGTCCAGAGGGAAGGGAAGAAAGGGCCAGAGACTCCATCAGGCTGTCTGGGATCCTCCGTCAGGGCCAGGCAGGGAGGACTGGGCTGAGAAGGACTGGGCTGCTGGGCTGTGCCTCTCCTGGATGACAGCTCCACCAATAGCAGAGCAGGATGCCTCCAGCACTGAACTGTCCTGAGATGTCTGGATTCTCAGGACTCAGGACTGGGAGCAGTGGTGTGCTGGTAAATGTCTGGCAACCAGTCCTGGAAGGGGAGGGAGGGGTTCCGGTTTGTATTATTTGCCATTTCTGCGGTGTAAATACATGCATCATGGCCAATTTCAAGCTAGCAACATGTTGTCATGGAACCTGGAGGTGGAAAGAGATGTACAGAGCACACCATTATAGAGTATTTCCACTATACAAATCCAGTGGATACAAACAACTTCTTCCAGGTTACAGATATCTACATTTTAGTAGTAGGATAATTAGGATGTGAAGAGTTTTTGTTATTGACCTTTTGTTTTCATTTTATAAACTGATTTTTCTTTTCTTTTCCCCCCCAAATTGTTGAGATATAATTGACATACAACATTGTGTAAGTTTAAGGTGTACAATGTGATTTGATGAATTAATACACGTATATATTGTGAAACATTTACCACAATAAGGTTAGTTAACACATCCTTCACCTCACATAATTACCATTTTGTTGTTGTTGTTATCGTGAGAACATTAAAGCTTACCCTCATAACAACTTTCAAGTGTATAATACTTGAAAGTGGTGACTATAGTCACCATGCTGTACGTTAGATCCCCAGAACTTATTTATCTTATAACTGAGAGTTTGTACCCTTTGACCAACATCTCCCCATTTTTCCCACCCCCTAGTCCCTGGTAACCACCATTATACTCTGTTTCTGTGAGTTCAATGTTTTTAGGTTCCACATATAAGTGAGATCATACAGTATTTGTCTTTCTCTGACGTATTTCACTTAGCACAGTGCTTTCAAGGTGCATTGATCTTTGTTTTTTAATGTCATTTATTTAACTGTAGTTTATTTGATTTAACTTTAATAATGACCTTGTTTAACAACCACCTCACAACATTTCTGAAGAGTCGACAATTGGCTCTGGTGACCTGTAGCTGACTAGGAGGGACCTCAGAACTCAACTTTCTGTTTCTGAATAGATGGGGAACCGAGGCCCAGACAGAAGGCAGGGATGGGAACTCATAGTCATAGAAGGCATGGCCAGGATTTGTGCCAGGGCTTTCAACACACTATCTCATTTAATTCTCCCGGAAACCCCAGAAAGTTGGGGTTATTAAGAGATTATTATTATCATTTTACAGAGGAGAAAACTGAGACAGAATAACAGCAAGTATAAGAGAACAGATCTTGATAGATCTTAATAGATCTTGATAGATCTATTAAGATAGATCTATCTTAATAGATCTTGATAGATCCTGATTCAAATTCTGGTTCTGCACTTAGAAGATATGAGCCCTTGGGCGAGTTCCTCACTCCACTGGGCCTCAACTTCCTTGTGTGTAACATGGGACTGATACTACTTAGTTTCCAGATGCTGTTTGCCAGGACCTGTTTCAAGACCTGGTGTAAGGTAGGTGCTCCACGGTCAACTCGTCATTATCATCAGAGAGGCTCATTTTGTCCAAGGGATTATACTAGTGGGGAATGGAGGAGGATTTTGATTTGCCCAAGGTAGTTCAGTGAGGAATAGGAGTGTGACACAAACATGGTCTAATTGACAAGTTGGGGCATGGGGATTTGGGAAGTAAGAGGGGAATCAGAATGAAGCCTTCAGTTCTCGACATTTCTACAAGGTGACTAGGTGCCAACCTCTCTCCCTGGGGCTGGTCATATCCCCTAGAAGGCTGGAAAAGGAAATAGACAGATCATTACCCCTCCCTGCCCACCCTGGTATGGTTTGCTTCTGCTCTGTCCCCAAGGGCCTCTTACTTGTGGGATTCTTACTGACAACATTCAAGGAATTCCATCTTGGCATCCCCACCAGGGACAGGGACGGTGGTGGCAGGAGACAGAGGGATGGCCTTTCCCTATTCTCCCAGGAAAGCCTGGTGAAGAGGCAGGACCGTAAAGCCTCAGCAGCTTGGTCCACTGGGATGGCCAAGGATCCCTCTGTCAGCACCCAAGGACCTGACAAGCACGGCCTTCAGGAGCCCAGGCTGATCTAGCTGGCTGTAGAGAGCTGCATGATGAAGGTAAGGCAGGGGCTTCAGCCTCCGACCTCTCAAACCTAGGGCTTTTCTGGAGACTGGTTTGCCTGGAATCCTGGCTCCCTGGACTCCGTTGCCCAGGGCACTTCCTCTTCGGTCCCTTTCCTTTAAGAGCAAGTGACAGCCTCTCTCTGACTTGTTCTGTGGGTACGTGAGATGTGACATGGTTGCTGGGCTTGGGGCTGTGGGTGGGATCCTGGCATCTGTGGGGCCCGGAGGTCAGAAGTAGCCAGGTTACCTTGTCCCTGGGTCCTCTCTGTTCCTAGCCCCCAGCATACCTCAAGCCCCCTTTGCTTGTTTCCCAGTGTTCTTTCCTCACCACCTCATATCTCAGTCTCCTCCCATTCCTTCCTTCTTTCTACACCCTCCTTCCTTCTTTCATTGGTTCCTGTAGTAAATATTTATTGGTAGTTCCTCTGTGTCAAGCCATGGTGCTAGAAACAGAAATGAAAAATACATTTCCTGAGCTCATGGATCTCCAAGTCTAGCTGAGAGACATATCTGTGAAAGGACAATGATGGTTGTCTTAGGGGAAGCCCTCAACGATGACAGAGGTTACTGTGATGGTTAGGACCCACCCGCCATGCTCTCTAGAGGCCTGGGCTGTTGTATATTAAGACAGACACTGCTGGGCTGACAGAATCTTAGAAGACTCTTTTTTTTTTTTTAAACTAAATGATGTCTCCTATCCCGTGGAAATGAAGTTTGACTCAGAGAGAAGCTTTTATAAAGATTTACTAAGTTCCAGAATAGTAGTAATTTCTCAAGTCTCCGTCCATCAATTCCCTCTGCTTCCAATGCAACCCCATGGCATCTCACATCTAAGTGAGGGGAGCAGATACAGGGAACTTTATCATGAGACAAAGTTTGTGGCTGCTGCTTTAGCTCTTTGTCCTAGAAGCATTCTGATCCTGTCTAGTCTGGTGGCCATACCTCATAGGCCATGATTCTGTAGTATCTTGTGCCAAATCTCAGGACCTCAAATTGATGTGCAGGTCGGGAAGTTTACATTCTTCACCCTTCCCAGTTAGTGCCTGTTTGCTGGAAGCAGGAGAAGATAATGATTAAGAGTTGGCTCTGAAGCCAGACTGCCTTGGTTCAAATCCTATATCCACCACACAAACCATGTAATTTGGAACAAATCACTTACTTTCTCTGTGCCTTAGTGTTTTCATCTGTACAATGGAGGGAATAGTACTTACTTCATGAGTTATCTTGTGAGGTATGAGATAAAGTTATTTACCTACCTTGTGAGGATGAGATAAAGTTAGTGTAACAGTGCCTGGCACCCAGAAGCTATTATTGTTATTGAAAGGGAGGTTGTAAACTTGCCCAAATATCTATACTTATTACAGATATTCCAACTCAACTAGTGGGAATTAAGTTAACGGGAGAGGGAGAAAGTTTTCCCAAGATATTAGATCTTAAGCTTTATATCAGAACTCTCTAGGATTACTAAGATTATAACTTGCTGTTAAGCACAGGGGGCTGCTGAAGTGGAGTGTGTGAACTCAAACAGTACGCCACTGGGCTGGTCCCCAGATTTATTAATTTTTAACAATTTGTCACATTGTTGGTATTATAATTTCCAGAACTATTTGAGAGTAATTTGCAAATATCATGTTCCTTTGCCCCTTAACACTTCAGTGAATAGTTCCTAAGATATAAGAGAATAAGGATATTCTCTTTTATAGTAGTTATAAAATTCAGGAAATTTAACATTGATACATTAATCTGATCTAATGTAATTAATATTCCAATTTTATCAGTTATCACAATAATGTTACTAATAACATCTCCCCCTGCAGGATTACGAATTGCATTAGTTGTTATGTTTTTTCAGTCTCCTTGCATCTATTACAGATTCTCAGCCTTTCTTTGTCTTTCATGATATAGACAGTTTTTGAAGATTAGTTATTTTATAGTTTATTTTGTAAGTTATTTTATAGAATCTTCCTCAATTTAGGTTTCTTTGATGATTCCTCATGATTAGATTCAGCTTTTGCATTTTGGGCTGAAATAATAGACAGGTGATATATTGTAGGCTTTCACACATGGAGACACATTGTGTCTATCTGCTCCTTATTGGTGATTTTAACTGTAATCACTCAGTTAAGATGTTGTCCCCTTGCTCCACTGATAGCTACTACTTTTTACTATTGTAATTAATCAATACTTTATGGATAGATAGCTTATAACTATGCAACATTTTGTTCCTTATCAAACTCACTTACCATAGATTTAGCATCTATATCAGTCAGAATTCTATCAGGAGACAGAACACACCAGTAATGTGAACAGGGAACATTTAATATAAGAATCGTTAAGTAGTTAAAGGTATATAACTACTAAAAGGGGTAAAAGAAGACTCGAAGAGATCCAGAAGTAGCAAGTGGAAAAAAAGCAGATAGTGCCTCATGGCTGAAGGAGAGTACACATTCAAGGGACTAAGGGTTTAGGAGGTACCTCCCTCCCTCTCCCTGCTCCTGACACTGCCCCCCTCCCCCAAAAAAACGACAGAGTTCAGACTTTCTTGAAGAGAGTATGATTACCACAGGAATACGTAGTCTGCCACTGGTGTGCACTGGCCAGAGCTCACATGGAAGTGGCCACTGGGTGGGGAGAGTGTGGCCTGAGTGTGTGGCTAGGGCTGGTCTGTAGAAGTGGCCTGCCAGGTGGAAAAAGAGTGGCCTGCCAGGTGGAGAATCCAGAGTCGCCATGAGAGCAGCCTTCTGGGTGGGGAGAATGTGGCCTGTGTGTGTGTGACTGTAGTTGGTCTATTGAGGTCAGCTGAAGTGAGTGCTACTGGTCCTTCTGCACATCAGCCCATTGGCTCTCAAGCTGAATAACTGAGGAAGGAGGACTGAAGCCCCAACATAAGTACCTTCCTGCTATCACATCACAGTGCCCCTCTTGCGCCCTCTGTTGACAAAGCCTCACATTATCAGCTGGCAAAGGAGAAATGTTTACAGGGTGAGGAGAGGCTTGGAGCACATCCAGACGAATGGTCTCTAAGGCAGAGGGGAGTCCACCTCTAAAGGTTTAAGGGCTGGAGCTGACTTGATGTAAATTGATTGTTGCTAGACATGCGAGTGACCAGTTTGTCCACTGATGGGGGGGGTAAGACTGGGGAGATTGCATAGAAGCATTTTACTGTTATTTATTATTTTAAGGCATTGTGTTAGATGCTTCTTATGTATTGCCTCTACTCCTTGTAGAAAACCTGAGACATGAGTATTATTAGCCACATTTTACAGATGAGGAGTCTGAGGCTCAGAGAGGTTAAGTAACTTGTTCAAGTCAGCAAATGAGTAGTGGGGCCAGAATTAAAATCCTAGCCTATCTGCCTCCAGGGCTGACATTCTTGCTAGAGTGTCATACTTTAGATGACATTGAAATGCATGTGATTCTCCTATAGGCCCCACCACGTGGATGCCTCCAGGGCAGAACCAAAGCTGGGTTTCTGAATTTATCCTGCTTCGCTTCTCCAGCGACCCCATGTCCAACAGGATCCTCTTCATTGCCTTCCTTCTCCTCTACCTGAGCTCTGTCTTGGGCAATTGGCTCATCATCACCCTGATCTGCCTGGACGTGCATCTCCACACTCTCGTGTACTTCTTCCTCTGTATCCTCTCCCTGCAAGATATGGGCTCCATCACCACCACCATGCCCCAGATGTTGGTGCATCTTGCTCACTCTCAGACCATCTCCTTTGCTGGCTGTTGGCTGCAGAGTTATGTGTTTTGTGCTCTGGGGCTGACTGAGTGCATGTCTTATGTCCGATATGTGGCCATCTGCTACCCACTACATTATACTGTCATCCTCAGCTGGGGCCTGTGCACACAGCTGGCAGCTTGGACCTGAGCCTGTGGTTTCTTCTTCTCTCTGATCCATACTTTTCTCACCATGAGTCTGCCATACTGTGGGCCCGATATGGTCAACCACTACTTCTGTGAAGACCCCTCAGTTCAAAGCTTGGCTTGCATGGATACCCATCTCATTGAGATGGCGGACCTGGTCATCAGTGTCTTCCTGAATGTACTCTCCTTCCTTCTGACCTCCTACATCCGTGTTGCCTAGGCCATTCTCAAGATCAAGTCCACGCAGGACTGCTGCAAGGCTTTCTCTACCTGTGCTTTCCACCTGACTGTGGTCACTCTCTTCTATGCTCCAGCCACCTACATCTACGTAAGGCCCAACTCCAGCTATTCCCCTGAGCGAGACAAGCAGATCTCACTCTTTCATAATGTCTTCACTGCCCTGCTCAATCCTGTGGTCTACAGCCTGAGGAAAAAAGACATAAGGAGGCTCTTCTCAAAGCGACGGGGCGTGGTAAGGAGGCCTGGTGAACTAGGAGACAGGAGGGGCCTGGAGTGGAATGTCCAGTGCTGAGGAAAGGGACAGCATCTATAATGTATGCAACCAACATTGTGCATTTGAACCAACATAGTACTTGGTCAGTGGAACAGGTATGGTAGATGAAACCAACACTACCTTCATCAGCTTGCTACACTGTCGTGCAGTGACAAACAGCTCCATAATCAGTGGCTTACAATAGCAAAAGTTCATTTATTGCTCATGTTCCATGTCAGTTGTAGGTGGACTATGGACTTCTGTCGTTTGATCTTGGATCCAACCTGAAGAAGGAGGCCCTATCTGCAACAGGCCATTCTTATGACAGAGAGAAAGGAACAATGGCAAAAATACATGATGACTCTTAAAGCTTCTGTTCAGAAGTGACACACATCTCATTGCTTCAATCTTATTGGCCAAAGTAAGTCATATGGTCAAGCCTGATGGCAACAGGGAAGGAAGTATTTTCTTTCCACAGAAAAGTAATGCAAGTCACATGGCAATGGGTATGGATGTATAATCCCTCTGTAGCGAGAGCAGCAAATAATGAGGGTGATAATATAACCTACCATAATGGCAGTGGAACCAAGAAAATACATGTAACCAACATGAAACTTAGTAACTATAAGTGACTTGGTACATGGACACAGTAGAGGGCCAAGGTGATATAGGCAATCAAAGTGGTACATGTAAACAATATCTGTAGCCAACATTGAAAATTAAGCCAATGGTATATGCAACCAATGCAGCCCACAGACCTGACTTGGTGCATGGAACCAGTGTGGCTCATGGGACTAACATAGTATACTCTGCATTGTGTTGTGGAAGGACACAGAACCTGACATTAAGTGACCTGGGTTCTAGTCCTAAACTTGCTAACTTGTTTTGTGGCTTTGGGCAATTTACTTCCTTTCTCTGGATCTTACTTTACTCATATATAAAACAAACACCTTAAATTTAATGGTCTCCAAGACCTCTGTGTCTCTAAATTCTGTGCCACAGTAGGTGGAGTGCATGAAACTCAGATGCAATAAAGTTGTGAATCCTCCGTGAACAATTAGATGAATAAGGAAACCATAGAAGAATAAAAGTTACAGCATGCGTGTGGCCCATTTGTAAACCATAATGGGAAGGACACATAGCAGTGACTCTTATTCTTTCAAGGGATCTAAATGACATATGAGGCTCTCTAAGGATCCTGGCACAGAGCCTCAGAGTTAGCATGGACATCCAGCTTCCTTTCAGGCCTCACGGTGGCCCAGAGGTCTTGGGAAATGAGTTAATTCGGTCCCAGTATTTCTTGAGCATCCATTAAGGCCCAGCCAGTATCGGGCCCTTTGGAAACCAAGACAGACATGTGGAGAGATTTATAGTCATGAAACTATAATACCACAACCCAAGAAGATGCCATAGTGACGAGTGGGGCTGATGACGTCATGGGAGTGAGGTTCTCAGTGGGTGCCAGACACAGAGAACTAAGCTACACCTCACCCCACTCCCATCCACCACTTTGTACCTCAGCACTTTGTAAGCTCTCCAGAGCTTGGAGTCAGGGAGAGGGGGAGGGAAACCTCAAGAAGATTAATGTTATTTCTCCCACCAGTGGAGTGATAGCTCGAAATAGAAATTAAGTTGAGTTAGTGAAACATGACATTGCAGAACTCTCAGGAAACAAACAGAGTTCTGTGATAGAGAAAAATGGAAGAGGGAAGCCTACTTACCAAGAGCTGACAAGTAAGACCTTGGTGAGGTATTAAGATTTAGCTGATGAGAGAGCTGCAGATAAGAGAGTCATCAATGCAAAGAGCCAGGAGAGGGGCATTTCAGGCAAGGGGTCACCAGGTATGCAGGCACCAAGTCAGGAAAGGACTTTGCATTGTTTGCAGAGAAGGCACTCATGGTCACAATACAGTGAGCAGGGGAAGTAGAGGTAACATTGAAAGATAGGCAAAGGACAGTCCTAACAAGCCATGTAAGATGTTTTGCTTTATGCTAAGTGCAGTGGGAATGCTTGGATTCTTATTGGAGGAGTGGTGCAGTTTTAGGGATGATCATCAAGTTCTACGGTGGGTGTGACTTGATGTGACTGGAAAGGAGGTGGGAGAAAAGGTGATGAGAATGTCAGGGAGTCACAGGCCGGGAGTGAAAATAAAGAACCTCCCTTTTATAGAGCTGCAGGGGATGTGGTGTGCCCAGGGAGAATTCTGGGTGGAGGATATTGGGAGGGGCAGTTGCTGATGATGGGGCTGAAGCTGAGATGACAGAGGGAGAACTGGGGAAAGGGAGAAGGAGGGATTTGGGCAAGTGGGTGCATGAGCAGAGGGATTCATGAGAAATGGGAGTCTGGGAATAGTGAATGACTAGAGAGTTCTGACCTTCTGATGGGATAGAGATTTTGTCTCTAGTACTTAGGTGCAAATTTGGGTGGTGGTATGGTCCTAAACCATTTACTCAGAGATGTAACAGGGCTGCGTTAGGCAGGGGATTTGGGTGGGTGAGTACAGCTGCACCAGTGGGCTCCAGTACCTGGTATGACAGTTCCATAGGATTTTCAGGCAGAAAGTGAAGAGTCCCATGAACTGTGGGGGTGTTCCCTCCCCCATCTGCGGAGAGGAAAAGCAGCTATGTGGCTGGTGGAGGGGAGTTACCAACTGATGACAGCTTCTTGCTTCTGGCTTTGTGGGGAAAGGGGCTGCCTAGATAATGGAGGAGGAGTCTTCCTGGCTGTTGGAGTTCCCTTCAAGGTGGGAAGGCGGGGAGCCAACCTGGTGGCTCTTCTGCAGCTAGAGAGTCAGAGGCCAGGGTGGTAGAGAGGTGAGTCTTATGGCTAAAGTGTGATGAAGTTTTATTTGTCTCTGTCCTAGGACAGATTGTAACAGAGATTATCATTCAGGATGATAATAGATTTTATCTTAAAGACGATGAGCAACCTATATTTTTGAGCACCTGGGGTTAGGGATGTGGTGGATGAGAGATGGTGACACAGTATTTTCAGAAGAATGGCTTGGGAGAACTGATGAGGGGGTTGGATTGAAGAGGACCACCAAGAGGGGGAGACCTGGGTGTCATTTGTGAAAGTGCTGGACTCGGATGGTGGCAGTGAGTGGGGAGGGCTGAACGATATGATAAGGAAAGAAGCAAGAGCACTTGATGGCTTGGATGTATTGGTGGAGGAGGGAGAATCAAGGAAGCTATTGAGGTTTTAAGCCAGCTTGACCACTGTCGCTGCCTCTCTACAGTTCACTGGTGGGGGCCAGTCAATTGTCAGCTGTCCTTCACTGATCCCCAGCACTGCTGAGAGAAATCACAGACCCTGTCCTCATGGAACCAGCACAGTTCATAGAAAGCAGATGTGTATTTATGGGTAGGTTTAAAAATTATTGTTGTTAAATAAATTCTCTGTTAATTTGAGTCTCATTCAGGTGTTTTTTTGTTTTTTACGCCCCCATGCCCCCCAACATTTCCTTGAAGAAAGAAAATGGGAGCAGGGTGGGTCATAGCTGCCTAAGTCCTATGGGACAGAGGCCAGCCATTTGGGGAGATAGTTTGGCACTAAGCTGAAATATCTGCCTCTCCAAATTCTACTCCCTTTTGTCTCATTTCTCCACTAATGATCTCAGAGTTTCCGCATGAGCAGATTGGTAAGAGCACTCTCCCACTTATTAGCTGTTTGTTCTTGTGCAAGAAACTTAAGTTCCCCAAATCTGTTTTCTCCTTTAAGAATGAATGTTATTGTAAATTGCTGAAAAATAAGAAATATTTAAAAATCACAAGACTACATTGCAGAGTTCTGTGCAAATAAATTTGGAAATTTAGATGAAATGGATAATTTCTTAGGGAAATACAGATTACCAAAATGAATCCTTTTAAAGATAGAAAGTTTAAACTGACTAATTTCCATAGGGGAATGAGAAAATAAGAGAAAGTTATTAAATAACTACCCCACAACAAGATTGAAAGACTGGTGACTAGACGGTTTGAGGAGCGGGGAGACATGTGTGGATGGCATTCTCAGAATGCGCACAGACTGTGTGTGTCCCATATGAATGTCCATGAAATGGCATCAGCTGCAGAGGAAACTCAAATTGGGTGGACACAATGACACACTCTGTGGATGTCCATCAGCCTCTTTCCCCAGACATTCGTTCAGTGGGCACATGAGCAAAATGGCCCTGGTAGCAGGGATGGAGGCTATACACATGGGCTCAACAATATGGATTTCCCCTTGCCAAGGCTGACCTGGATCCCACTTCTGATGAGTGCCTCATCTGCAAATAGCGGAGACCAGCTGTATGGCGCTATTCCCCGGGAGAACAGCCTGCCAGCTGTGGCACTTTGATTATGTTGGACCTCTTCCACCATGGAGGAGACAAAGATTTGTCCTTACAGGAATAGATACAGATTGTAGATATGGATTTGCTTTCCCTGCCTGTAAAGCTTTTGCTAGCCTCCCTGTATGTGAATTCACAGAGCACCTAATCCACCATCAAGGCACTCCACACAGCATTGCATCGGATGAAGGAACTCATTTCACAGAGAGGAAAGAGCAGCTATGGGCTCATGATTATAGAATCAAATGGCTTTACCATGTACTCCATAACCCAGAAGCAGCTGGCCTAATTGAAAGGTGGAATGGCTTATTAAAGATTCATTTATGGCTATGACTGGGCAACAACACCTTGAAAGAACAAGACCCTATGTTACATGCTCCTTTAAACTGAGCATGGTGTTAAGCAGTTTATGCTTTGAATCAGAGATCATTGTGTGACACTATTTCCCCCATAGCTAGAATGCCTAGATCCCGGAATCAAGAGGTGAAAGTGTCAGTGGATCCTCTCACTATTATATCCAATAACTCACTCCCAGAATATTTATTCCATCTCCCAGCAATTGTGAGCTCTGCTAGCTTGGAGATCTCAGTCCCCCAGTAGGGAATGTTTCCACCAGTGGACAAAACAATGGTCCCACTGAATTGCAGGATGAGACTTCAATCTGGCTAGTTTACTCCTTATGCCATTGAACTAACAGGCAAAATAAAGAGCCAATCTACTGGCCGGAATGATAAAGCCTGATTACTCAGTGAAATTGGGGTACTACTGCACAGTTGAGGCAAGGAGGACTCAGAACTCACAGGATTCTCTGGGGGCAATTCTTAGTACTTCCATGCCCAATAGTAATGGTTAGTGGAACACTATAGGTACCCCAAAACAAGCAGGGTGGCTGATGACCCGGACCCTTCAGTAATGAAAGTTTGGGTAAATCATCCAGAGAAGCTGAAGTTCTGACTGAGGGCAAGGGAAATATGGAATGGGAGATTGAAGAAGAAAGCCATAGATATTGATTATGATGTCATGGCCAATTACAGAAACTAGGACTATAGTCGCTCTGCATATTTCTCTATGTGTGTACATGCGCATGTTTATTTGTACACAATAATCATTCTCTTCTTATTTCTTATTACCATTTAAAAAATTATTTTGTCCATATATTATTAGAAGTTAACTTTATAATATTGTCTTGATGTAACAGAATATTCAGTGAGATTGTGGCTGAATTTGAGGAGTAATTAATATAGCCTGCGATCTTCTTCACTTGTAAGGAGAGAGGTATCTTGTTAGGTAAAAATATAGAATTGTTTTGTTTGTTATAAGTTAGTTTGAATGTTCATAGAAGGATGCATAAGGAAAATGAGTAGCCAAAAGGATGGGCTATATCAGTTATCCATTTATTACCTCTCAGCTCCAAATGCAGCTTTCAATATATGCTCTGTAACAAACAACAAAATTCCCTTAAGTATTTCTCATTTAAAGTGAGCATGATGTTAATCTTTCTCAGGAGAAAGGAGAATGAGGTTTCCTGCAAGTTCTGGCCCAGATCACAGGAGGGCCCAGAATGCACAATTACCTTGCAACTCATCATGGACACCAGAGCCCCACACAACCAGCCATCTGCCCAATTCCCTCAGCAAGCCATGGAATGGCCTGCATGCAGACACCTGGTGGACTCCTTCAGCAAGTCCTCACCTGTATGCATGCAGCACCTATAGTCCTTGGAGTCACAGAATGACTTTCTGTGACTTTCTGAAGGTTTTCCATCTGCAAGCCCATGCACTGTGGAGGCCTTCTGCCTCTAATGGTCCCCAGCATCCAACTGCATGTCCACACCACTTTGCTAAGTTCCTGCTTCCTTACCTGCACCCTGGAAGGTGGCCTGTAGTTTTCCTGGCAACTCCAGACCAACTGTGGCTTGACTAAGCCAGTGAACTCCTCTGCAATTCAGTGCCTGAACCATACCTTCTCCAATGAGATCTGAGCCCCTCCCAGGTCTGTCTTTTCTTCACTACTATTCCTTGGCCCTTGGGTACCACATAGAGTTTCCTTATATCTTATTCTCTTATCATAGTTAATACTTTTTTTACATTAACTTACCTTGTTTAATCTACTGAGTGGTTTCTATCTCTTTATTGGACCCAGAGAACTAAACATTAATCACTCTGATCTTTCAAAGTAGGTCTCATTATCTCCGTTTTGCTGAAGAGAAAAACTGAGGCTGAGATAACTAATGCTCAGAGTGGTGAGGGGCCATATACAAAGCCCCACAATTAGTAAATGAAAGAGCTGGGATGTCAACCCTGTTTTGTTTGTTCCATCTCTGGCCAATACCACCCAAAATGTTCAGCCCGTGTGCATCCATCCATCTCATATATTCCTTCCCATACTTAGCTTCATCTCCTCCCCTACAACTCCCCTCTGGGATCCAGTTTCCTAAACTTAAGGCATATCCCAAGTCTTTTCACTGAATGTGCCCTCCACCTCTTTACCAAAATCTGAAATTTTCTTAGAGGCAACACTCCTGTAAGGGCTTTTTCATAATCACCTGGAATATTTCCCATTCTGAGATCTAAATATCCTGTATCCTGCTCTCTTCCAGGAAGGCCTCCAGTTCTCTTCAACACCTAATTCCACCATACCATTCTCTGGCCTAATTAAATCCCTTTGTCCTCTCATTTCTTCCCATTGTGCCACTATTATCTTGATGTAACCTGAATAGCATGATCAACTACTATAATATCTCTACTATCCTTCCTTTTGCCCAATCTTTCTGTATAGCTCCTGCCTGCTTTCTCTCCCAAAGCCCCAGCATCTCTCTCCTCAAGCCCCCTTTCTCACTACTTTCCAAAACATTTAAGCAAGTGTCCTATAAACAGCTATGAAATGTGAAGCCAAATATTATTCTTCCTTATGCAAGTTATAGTCATCATCATAACTGTCATCAATACCACAATCATCATTACTTCCTTACTGAGTTCAAAGCACCTTCCTTGACATCTAGTTGGATTGAATCTGTATCACCTTCACTGGAACCATCACTGGTTTATTGAGGACTGTTAGTTAATGAAGATTCAATAATTCTGATGCTAAAGAGGCCTAACACTAATCACAAGGTGGCCTAATGGTTTCAAATTTCCTTTATGTTCAAAGCAAGAATCTGACAGTATTTCATCATGGCACCATTTCCTTGCATAATCTGTCCTTTGTACCCAAGGGGAGATCTAGAGTTTCAAATTCAAAGCCAAATTTGGAACAGGAAAGGCTGGGATGGTTCTGTGGACGATGGGATGTCAGCATAATGACAAGGATAAAATGAATGCCAGGAACTCCTGCCTATTTTTCTCTTTTTACTCTGGTGGTAGAAAGAGTAAAGGCAAAACTTGGAGAAGATTCTGTCAAGGTCAGCAGGGGATCCTGGTGAGAGCTTACCTCTCTGACTCAGGCTTCACTGGAGTGTTGCCTGCCTGCCTTTCCTGGTGTGAGAGACACTTTGTGGCCAGTACCATTCCTGAGATTCTGTGGAGCAACTTTTCTGTGCCATCTCCAAAGTGCTGGGGACTCTAAGGAGCCACAGCCATGGGTGAAGGTTTCTGGCACCGGTAAGAGAAGCCAGCACCATATGATCATCATATCCTGTCATACCTGTCAGTGTCCACTTGCGTCAAATACTCTAGTAACACTATTATGACTCAGTTCAGATTTTAACAAATGTTTATTAAAAAAGCTCTACTATGTGAGACTATTAATGAAGGTATCTTTGACGAGTGCTGGCTGTTTGTCATCAGGGTCTCTTCGTCTGGTATCTTGAGGGGTGTCGTAATTTTTCTATAGTTTTGCCTATTCAGATTTTATGAGCTTCTTGGTGATACACCCAAACTTATTAAATCCACACCTGAAAGAAATGTAAACAAATGCCCACCTTCTCATTTGTAATGCTAACTATCCCTTTCCAGAGAGCAGGATGGCCCCTCTCTCAAGTTGAAGTGGTCTCAGTTGTTTGCTTGGTACTTGTGGTGGTAGGAGAGAGAAGTAGAATGTAATCAGAAGAATGGCACTGTTTCTATAAAGTGTGTGATGTGTCAAGCACTGTTTTGAGAACGTGTATACCTACATTAACTTCTCACAAGAATCCTACAAAGTGATGGTTTGCTGCAAAGTATGAGCTCTGATCCACTATGACATGGTTTGGGTGATATTTGTCCGTGTACCAAGAGACTCTTCAAAATATCTCTTTACCACAGCAGGGGCTCACCAGGTACCCTGGGACCAACCCCCATGGAAGTACTGGGTGGACAATGACCAATCCTTGCACGCTATTCTTAAAAGTCACTTTTCCTTTCACCTGAGACTGTGTTTCTTTAGATCTGTTCATGCTCCTGATTGAGATAAAATAGACACTGATCTGGGTCTTGTTGAGTCATCTTGTCACAGCTATCTTGAGTTGATTTAATAGGCCCAATCCTCATACACTCAGTCACTCAGTCAGAAAATGTTACAGATTTTGTTTGTGCCAGACCCTTTAGAGGGCCCTGGGGAAAGAGAACTGAATCAGACACAGGTCTTGCCTTAGCACTCTGTCTTACAGTTGGGTCTCTTGATGTTTGAGGATAGCCCAGCTGCTGGAGCCATCAAGTCCCACCCAGGTACCTACCTTAACACATCATCTCCTCTAACTATCAGTCAGTGATTCTTGCCTGTCCATTGGGTAATGGGAGGGAATGGGGCGGAAGGACCACAGAACCTATGGTTTCAGGTCTGGCTGTGGCCTTCTGTGCTCCAGTGGCCTCATTCAGGGGCCCTACCCCAGCCTGTTAACTTAAGGAAAGCCCTCTTCACATCTTTGTTTCCGAATCTGTAGATGATGGGGTTGAGAAAGGCAGAGATAACATTGTAGAACAGGGCCAGTTTCTTGTCCCGCTGTGGGGAGGCATTGGCCCCAGGGTTCATGTACATAAACATGGCAGGTCCACAGAACATGGTGGCCACGGTGATGTGGGAGGCACAGGTGGAGAAGGCCTTGAGTCTACCCTGAGCTGAGCAGATTCTCAAGGTGGTGGCAAAGATACGGACATAAGAGGCCAGAATGAAGGAAAGGGGTACCAGGAGAAGGATGAAGCCCAGAATGAAATCTACTCGGTCATTGAGGGATGTGTCTGCACAGGCCAGCCTCAGAACAGCAGGGACCTCACAGAAGAAGTGATTGATCTCATTGGGGCCACAGTAGGGCAGGTGCATTGTGAAGACAGTATAGACTAGGGAACAGCTGCCACCCCACAGTCCACAAAAGACCACCATTGCCCCACACAGCCATGGGCTCACGATAACCTTGTACCTAAGTGGGTAGCAGATGGCCACATATCTATCATAGGCCATGACAGAGAACAGCCAGCCCTCAGTGATGCCTAACACTAGAAAGATGTACATCTGGGCTACACACCCAACATAGGAGATAGTTTTCTTCCGGCAGACCAGATGCACCAACATCTGGGGCACAGTGGTGGTGACATAGCTCTTGGAGACCTAGCATGGAGAGGACACTGAGGAAGAAATACATGGGTGTGTGGAGGCAGGAGTCAAGGTAGATCAAGGTGGCAATGAGCCCATTGCCCACAAGTGTGGAGAGGTAGAGAAAGATGAAGATATTGAAGAGGATTGCATTAATTTGGGAATCCCTGGAGAAGCCCAGAAGTATGAACTCAGACACAGAGCTGTGGTTCTCCCAGGGGAAGTCCTCCATTCTTTTTCAGCTGCAGAAAGACAAATGGACCTGCTAGTGGCCCAGCTTAGGCTGCATATTCACATACCATTTAGTTGCTCGCAAGGCCAGTGGTTATTTGGATACTATTGGGGACTGATATCATATCAAAGACTGAGGTCTACCTAGGGTGAGGCTAAATTTGGGGAGTGAGGGAAACCTTCATGGAATTGTCTGTTTCTCAGTCCCAAATCTTTTCTCAAGACCTCCAGGGTCTCATTTCGTTCCCTCTATCAGCCCCAGCAAGGCCACCTGCTTTCTTGTCCTTCAGGAGCTACCATCACATAGTGGATTGCTTGGGGCTCTTCTCCCCCAGTCATGGCTGTAGAATGAGATGATGAGAATTTGAAGCTCTTCCTTCCCTCTTCTCCAAAAACAAGCACTCAGAACCCTTTCCTTTGGTGCTTTAAACTTCTCATCACTGTAGATATATGGACAGGGCGAGTCAGAAATGTGGGGAAGATATATGACTCCAGAAACGTTAAAACTTTTTAGAAAATTTTACCCAGATCTGTATTTCTTGAGTCTTTTGGGCCTCTGGAAGCTTCCTCATATCTGATTTGATTTTAGATAGAGTTGCTCACTACCCTGCCTCTTCCTGGCCTTACCCACAACTGAATGGAACAGTCTTCCTGCTTGACCCTAAAACTCTAATAGAGGCAGAATAATTGTTGTCTTCTTTGCTTAAAGCAGCTTTGGCATCCCTGAATCCCTCCAGCCTGGTGGGAATATATCTCCCAATGGTAATTGATCTCTTGGAATCCCTTTCTCTCTTGGAGTTGAGATTTATGATGAGCAGGGAGCCCCAGTTAAAGACTGTGCTTGGGTTCAGTTTATATCTTATAAATTAGGGCTGATTCCTTGTTTGTGGTGCCATAGGAGGTGGTGGTTCTAGTAGAAGAGCATGGAATTTGGAATCAGAACACTGGAGTTCAAGTCTTGGTACTTCAACTGCAGCCCTGTTCAAGTAATTTAACCTCCTTGAGCCTCATTTCCTTCTCTGTAAAATCTACATGATACTTATCAGGGAGAGATCCTGTCAGAAGTAATACATGATATGTGTGAGGCACCTAGCACTGTCAGTACCACAGAATGGGAGCTCAATGATGTTAGTTCCTGTCAAATCCTCTTCCTCATGGTGTCATTCATCAAATGGTCAACAAACACTGATTGAGCACCTGCGATATATCAGGTACTAGGAGCTGGAGAGACAAGGACAAACACGTTTTATTCCTAATCCTCAAGGAACTTACAGTACAGTTGGGGAAATAGAATAGAGACACAAACCACATTCCAATGTGTTTAGCACTATGATGGAAATATGTGCTGGCAGTCAAAGCTCTGAGCTAAGCACTAGAGATACAGAAAAAAAATCTCTGCCCTCAAAGATCATGCCCACAAAGGAGACAGGTAAACAATGAATGGCTGTCAAGTGATAAGTGCTATGATAGGAATAAGTACAGAATGTCATGGGAGCCCATGAAAGGAGCACCTGGGCTAGCCTTTGGGAGCTAGACTTCTCCAAGAAGAGGACACATAATGTTAATTTTAAAGGACAAGCAGGAATTAGCCAAGCAGCCAAGGATGAATTTTGCAAGCAGATGGAGTAGCAGGTGCAAAGGACCATAACCAAGGGAGAGCTTCATGCAACCAGGGAGCACAAGTGATAAAGTCTGAGGGCAGGCTAGTCTGCACAGAGTAGGAAGGAAAAGATTATAAAGGCTGTTGTATAACTTGATAAGCAGCGTGGACTCGATCATTTAGGCCCTGACAAGTCACAGATAAGTTTTAAGTGGATAAGTAATACATTGATGCTTAGGTTTTAGAAACATCACTACTTGGGTGGAAGTTAGGAGAAGGCATTGGAGGAAGACCAGTTGAGGGGTATGGGGAAAAGGCAGAAGAAGAGACAACAAAGAAGAGAAGAGAGATTAGAGAGAGGTGTAGGACATTGAATCAACAGGACTTGGTAACTGAGAGGTGCAGCAGGAGATAAAGAGGGAAGAAACAAGGATGAGCTTGAGGTTTTAGGCTTGGGAACCTAAGTTGACAGTAATACCATTACAAGACAGAACCTAAAAAGATCTAGACTCTAGGTGGAGGAGGAGGACAGAGAGATGGGGTGGGGCAGGAAATGGCCAAGAGGTAATGATTGATTCTGTTATAGACATACAGAGTTTGAAACATGAAGTATCCCTGAGGATCTGACCATCAGCGAGTTAAACGGATAGCCTTGGAGCTCAGGAAGGAGATCTAAGTGGAAAACCAAAATTTGAAAGGTAATTAAGCACAGAGTGGATGAGAATTCTCAGGGACAGCTCAGAGAGAGAGAGAGAGAGAGAGCAGAGGCTCCAAAGATGCAACCCAGGAGCGTGAACATTGGATAGGTCAGCAGAAGAAGAGATGGGGCTTGAGCAAGAGCATGCAGGGAAGCAGGAAAGCTTGATGCCACAAACCCGGAGACCTAGTGTCTCCAATAAGGGGGAGTGCATATGCGGCCAAATGATACAGAGAGGGCAAGAGGAATAAAAACTTCAAAAAATGAAAC